>NC_079388.1:7014240-7681740 GCF_029220125.1 Pseudoliparis swirei
GTTCTCAAAACGGCCGATCAGATGACGTAACATCTGTGAGAACTATCAGACGTTTCAATCGCGGCGCACCGCAACAGAGACGATGCGCCCGGCGAGGGCCGCAGAGTGAGAGGTCAGAGGGGGTCCTCACCACCGAGCGGCGTCCCCGTCCCCCGAGTTGAATCTCTGGGTCGACTCAGCCGACTCTCACATGTCTGAGCCCCTATAGACTGATGCTCACGGTAAACACATTCCATCGGGAGCGCGAGGGTTTTGATAAAGTTAGCGGAAGGATTTAAGTGACAACATCCGGTTTTGCAAAGTTAGCGGAAAGAACCACGTGAAACATCCGTTTTTCAAAATAAGATGTCGACAAATCATACACTAACATATAAAAGTAAACAATGAACTGATTTTGTATCTTTATAGTTTCTGAGATTTAGCTTAAATTATGCTCACATTAAAACATTTTTACTGTACCAAGGAAGAGTTTATAAAAATAAGTCTGTCTTTTGTATGTTAAACAAAGTCCTGTATATAGATTTCCCCAAGAGTTCCAGGAAATGAATGATGCAGATGTGCTCCATACATATCTGAAGTCCCCTACAATAGCAATCAAACAATTTTAATGTATCAATTAGGAAATTTTTCAAAGTAAAAGTCCTAAATGTTTAAAGAAATCGGTAATTTCTTTAATGTTTGAGTTGCTTTATATATGTATTTCCTCATAGTCCTAGGCAATAATGCTACACAATAAATAGAATGCTTCAATCGACACCGTGATCGGTATTATCGGATCGGCAGATACTGATTTCAGTGATCGGTGATCGGCACCAAAAACCTGATCGGTGCATCTCTACCTAAAATCATAAATAATGCAGACAATACTGGCTAAACGGCACCTCCTCCTTTTCCATGCCTTGCCATGTCAAGGCTGGACAATGGCCCCCGAACACTACCGTCCCAAGAGCTTTGTTCGTGATCAAACAGATCTGAATTTGAAACGAGCTCCAAATATATGTATAAAGTGGGATTTGAATAGGAAAACTATGTTTTAACTCCGAAAGCTAAAGCATTTAAATGGAAAAAACATCAGAGCCAAAGCTGCTTTATGAATGACAGTTGCGCTACATTTCATAGACGGGAAAAAGTCTTCCTGCAGCACAGTCACAGAATACAGTGTTATTCAATGTCCGCTGTTGTCATGGTTGTGCCGCGTTATCAGTCCGTTCAGTCTGTTCAACTCAAGGACAAAACAGTGGACGCTCTTTGTGCACGCCAAAACACACAATATATACATTTCTCTTGTGAGTCATGTTTACTTACAATTCTCATAACGGGATGATTTAGTAAAGTCTGGCTCTAAGTGGTTTGTAGCCAGCACGTGTGTGTGTGTGTGTGTGTGTGTGTGTGTGTGCATACTATTCTCACCATGTAGAAATAGGAGAGGCAACAGCCAATGGCCCAGAACACGGAGCCCGTCTTCACCGACTTCACCTGCAAGGGAGGAAGAGATTGTTATGAACACGTACTTGTCGTAGCCGACAGCATCGAGACGGACACGTAGACCCACATTAGCAAAAGCGCCATAGGATGCACTTTGAGATAATGACATGATGTTCCTAATTATAAAGGAGGAACAAATTATCTGGACCAGGGCTCTACATCAACGCTCGCCCGGGGAAACCAAACCGTGTGTTTGTGCGAGTGGAAAATTAATGTGATCATTATTAGGGATGCCCGGAAAAAATGCGATCTGAAGATTTGCATTAATGCTTTCCTCGTGCCGATCTCTAATAATGCGACATTGTGCACCACCAATGTGTGTTGAATCCGGCAAGAGGAGAGCTGGCTAACGGGAGCTGCTGGCGGTTTAGCGTCCCGCTCGGGTAAATATCAGAGCCACTAATAATAACGGAGGTTGCATGGAGTCACATTGTGATAAGTTCAAGCTCTATTCAGTGAAAATGACTGTCATGCAAAGGTACATTTGAACATCACCATGAGCTGTTCAAATGTAAAATTGTGTTTTTGGTGAGAGACTTGAACAAAAGGTTGTTTGAAGGAGATGTTTTCACAGGATTAGGCCTGGTTTGGCTTCCTACCACTAGTTATAACCAGCTTTTCATACGTAATTACAGTTTTACTTTCCAAGCTTCTGAAATAAACCGGAAGTGGTGATTGTTGAACAGCGGAGAGACAAACAGGACAGTTGTGTGTTTGACAAAGAAGGTTGGCTTTGAACAGCGCATAGTCATCGCATGCTTTGGAGTTCATAAACTATCAGAATTGTCCAAATCCCAGTTGATTTTATTTATTTTTTAATACGCCTCCAAGTCAGTTAGGCCATCAGGCGAGTTTATAATGCACATAAAAGCAGAAGCTGTGCTCCCCCATGTGTGGAGGTGGGGACCAGTAAGTAGGTCTGCGGTGACCTGATTACCACGTTCCCCCTGAAGAAGGAGGATCTTTTGTTGTTCTCGGGCCTCATTGATCTTTCTGGGTCGATCGGGCTGGAGCCTCATTCAGAGATATCGATGGGGAGCGGGGGGGGGATGGGGTGACGTTAATGTTACATGCTGGAAACCAACTTTGATCCAGTCTGGAGCACATACAGTACGTCGGATCACAATAACAGCCACAATTATTACCAACTGTTCTTCAAGATAAGTCCTGGGCTCCTAAGTCCAGCACGCAGGGACACCTTGGTGAGTTTTTATACAGAGAGCTACATTTCCTGTGTAATGCGGTTTCACAACAATCCAGCAATAGATCTTGGATGTAAGGCGTATTGTGGGGATGTTTTATGAGACTGCATTAGTCGTAACTGGGTGTAAACTGGCAACTGAGCCGTTTCCCCATGAATAGCTCCATGTTGAGTCTTTGCTTGCGTTGTGAGAACAAGCGTGATGATCCTTCTAATGTGGGCGCTGCGTTTAGGCTTCACAGCAGCCCGCTGGGTTAAATGCATGCGCCAAATGTCATGTCTATTTGTTAAGATGAATAAAAGGTTTATTTTATATGTTTACGTATGCATTTGTTTAGGAGTCTACCCCAGGTTCAACTGCTCAAGCTGCCGTGTTCTCCGCAGACAATATACGACCCGAAGCTGGGCCAAAAGGTTGCGTCACCTATTCAGAGGCCTGTGCCCGTTCAACCGGTGCCACCATTGCAGCTCCAAGGCAGAGAAGTCAGTGTGATGCCAGTCCGACTAATTAAATGTGAGCCGAGAGAAAGCATGGAATTACTTTTACAACAAAGTAAGCATGGCGCTCAGGGAAAGAGCAAGGGAGGGAGGTGTGTGTGTGTGTGTGTGTGTGTTTCCATGTTACTAAGAGCTGTGGTGTTAAAAAGAGCACCTCTCTTGGGTGTGAGAGGATTCAATTATAGATTATGTGAGGGTGTGTGTGTGTGTGTGTGTTGGGAGGGGGTAAACACAGAGATTAAGCTTGTGGAGTTGAATGGGTTATTAGTGGAAAAAATAAAGGAGTTGGATAATGAAGATTGGGCTGAGACTTGAGAGAGCGGCTCTGGTGTTTTTTCACTGGCGTAAAAGGAAAAGACGGGGGGAGGAGAGGAGGGGAAAAGAGACGAGAGAGGGGATGAAAGGTACGAGCAATGAGGAGGTACAGTGAGAAAGAGCAAAATGGGAAGAGGAGGCAGAACACTGCCAGAGCAAACACACATTGACGGGGACAAAAGAAGACAAAGACAATTAAAGGGAGACGAGATGGAAGAAAGACGTGGAGGAGGGAGAGGAGAGCGCAGAGACCAATGTGGGTAAATGACACCGATAATGGGAAGCAGTGGCGCATGGCCACGATGATTGTTTTCCAGGGCCCTCGCCAAACAGAACGGCGTGCGTGAGGGGCGGAGCGCCTCGCTGATGACACGTCGCCTTAAGAGGCCGGGTTGGCGGCTGCGAGGAACACCTGCCTCACCTGGAGACGCATTGTCCATTCACACGAGACGACAAGGGGCCGTTATATCACAAGCAGGTGTCCACAACACGCCCTTATTTCCAAACGGTTATGGTTGGATGGGTGCTATTAAATGGTGAATTTGAGACTTATTTGAATTATTATTTCATAATGCAACTCAACAATGCAGAGAGAGTTTTCTGTCCTCGCTGCGCAACCGGCTCGTCTCCCGACAAAAAGGTCTGACATCGCTTTTGTCCTTGCCCTTTCTGCAGATTTATAGTCACAGTAGATTACCATGGCATTCGCTCTCGAGGGTGGTACACTTCAGGACGGTGGTAAAAAAAAGAAATTAATCCAGAGTCTTGTGGTCAATTATAGTCCTTAGAGAAAATTGTAATTGGCAAAAAACATAATCTGCTTGTCAAACTTTTTTTCTTCTTGGCCAAGAAAACATCAATCTGCATTAAATAAATATGTTTTAAGTATCCGATATGCCAGTGACTTTAAGTCGAGTGTGGTAACTTTTTTTGGGTAGAAACACAAACATATAAAAGCCTGTGTATGCATTTGTACATAATTTACATTTCCTAAGTGCGTTTACGTCCCTGAACATGCGCTGTACGTTTGGGGACGTAAACCCTCGCAGCGGTTTGTTTTCACTCTGCTAAGTGAAACACACTCGGGTGTGAAGTATCGGGACTGTAAACACAACAGGTGTGCTCACCTGGACGCCACGCTGTGGGGTCCCTGCCAGATCGGCTACAGTGAGCGAGCTTAGTGACTAATACCACCATGAAACCGCGTGTAAACATGCATCCGTGCCCGACGTGACAACGCCACACAGACTGGGGCGGCTGAATCCTCTGACGGATGAAAAGCTCACTTCTGTACAGCCAGGCGTGACATTCTGTGACAATCGGCGGCGAGGCATGCGGCATGTCCAAACATCTGCACCGCCACTTCTCTCTGGATGAAAGCCTCCACCGCGCAGAACGTCTTCACGCAGAAAGGGAAATCAACGCCCTGAAAGGGAATATTAAACCTGGGGAAATATTCTACACGCCACCATTACCACGCAGTGGCCTGCGGCACGCATATTGGATCGGTTCTGTGTGGCATCTGTCGAACATGGTTCGCTACCGACATTGAACAAATGTCTGTTTGTTTTTTCCCCTCATTGAAATTTAAATAACAGACGGACAGAAATTCCTTGCTTTGTAATTAGATAATCTAACTGTGACCTTTACATTGCGCCTGAATAGTCTATTGCCGGTCACCCGAAGGTGCAGCGTCAACAATGGTGCAATTTGGGCCTAAACGCACATTTATATATATATATATATATAGATAAACTTTGAACAAACAAGTAAACAGTGCTCTGAGACTTCAGGGCTCGGCAGAGTTCAGCATGTTGGCCGCTGCTCACCGACTGCAGTTCACGTTTTCTGCTGGATATTATGACATCTTGAAAACAGAAAACTTTAAATATTAAGAGGTATATTAAAACAATTTGAACTAAAAATGTAGAACCAAAAGAAAACGTTTTAAGATATGCAATAGAAAATGTTGATGCTGGCTTTTTACACCTGCGTTTAATTTGTATTATGCAGAGTTTTGCAGCATCTAAAGGAACTATACGTTTCAACTGATGCCACCTAGAAACAGATAAATCTTTCGGGAAACAAATGGACTTGAAGTGACTCGAATTTCACTTTTACTAATTAAACATCTTTGACGTTCAGAAAAAGATGTCAGGGCTCGACTTTAAGCTTTGTAAGCCAGTTACTAGAAATCTGGACAAAAACAAAAAGTCTACAATTCTAAATGTTATTCGTTTTCTTTGTTATTGTCATATAGAGTGATCATTTGGATAAATTGAAATGACTAGGAAATAAAGGATTATTATCTTTATGATTTGCTCAGATTAAACATTTGGGTGTCTGATTAAGTCGGTTGTTCCAAATGCTTCTAATTTAGCCGGCTTGAGCTGCCAGGCTGCTAACGGCTAACATTAACTGGCTCTCTTCTTGCCAATTTCAACAGATGTCTTGTCCACAATGCAGCATTTCCTGATTGCAGATTCATAATGAATATTGGCCCCTTGTAAAGATCACAATCATTGTTCACTTGCCCGTTGCATTATAAACTAAACCAAAATGGGCTAAAAGCAGAACATGTACACTGAACGCTGATGCAAAACCTTGTACGGCTTCCGGATACAACCTTCAATTTCAAATAGCGCTTCTCTAAGTCTGCATAAATGTGCAAGTCCCGCGGGTCTTGCTCTGATTCGAGCTGTGATGGTACTCCTTAACAGCTGCAGGCGGTCATGTTTGAACGATGCAGGTACAATGAAACAAATATTAGCGTAGTTTACATAAAACCGGCGCTTTATTTGCCTCATCGCTTTCCCTCTGGTCCATTTGATGAATGATACATTTACACGCAACCACCCACCTACAGTTGGTCAAGAACAAGCGTGCGGGATATTTACACAAGTCTCAAACAGGATTGCGGCACCCTATGATGTCATAATCTTTTCTAGATAATACCCAAAACTTCTAAGCTATAAAAAAGAAGGAGAGAAATAAAGATTGTAATTTGCCAAAGCAAACTGAGCCGCAGGAGCAATACAAAGAAGACACAAAGAGGCTTTAGAAAAGATTAAACCAATGTAAGCAGGAGGTGACTGTAGGGCGCACCGTCTGAGTGGCTGAATTTCTCTGGCAATTCCTGTTCTTCATATTTGTCTTGCGTTTAGTTTTAAATCATAGATAAAGATGGCGGATGACAGGTATCCAATGGGTTTTTGTCCTCTTGAAAAAAGTCCATTGGATTACTGCAGAAAATAAGCTTTATGGCAAACTCAAATTTATGATACTTGCATTTTGTTCGGCAAAATAATCTTACATTATTTTAAACGCAATCTGCAGAAGTAAAAAATAAACTAAAAGCTAAACTGACTACACCATAGGTCGCATGTATGCACAACGAGGGTGGGAAGGCGGACTTATCGGCGCTGATATGTAGTCGTCTCATTTCGCCACTAGTTAGTGAACGCCTTCTTTAAGGTTGACAGATTTTCTAAACCAACATATTTTATATCGTAGAACTAAACATTAAGATATTCCAAGTTCTTTTCAACCACGGGCCCTTTTCAGGCATCTCACCAAACACCCGTTATAAAACAAAAAAAAATGATTTCGAGAGCAAAGAAATGCCAACGCCTTCTCAGACTCACTCCTGCAGCGCTCCATTGAGGACAAATTAGTTCCAGTGAAACATTTGTTCACTGCTGCCTACATGTTGGGAGGAAGGCCTTCAGGTGAAGGCAGCTGGCTCCGTTTGACTGAATACGGTCTGCCAGAGCAGCTAATTGCAGAACACTTCTATACAGTCAATTCAATCTCTTGCTTGATCTCTATAAATTGCTCCACTTGAAAATATTACATTTGGACTCCCTTTAAACGCCTGTATTCATTTCACACCTGCTCCCGCACATCTTAACTGTGCAGGTGTGACATTCTTTCAGAGCGATGACTGCAAGTGCTCCACTTCTTCTTAGACTCCCTCGCTGCGGTCTACAGGAACACGGAGGCAATTTTGTTAATTGAAAATCCTTTTATAGACTCCATGTCACGATATTGTATACATACGAAATATGCCCGCCGTGCTGTAATGATTGGCAGTGATGACCATGCATTTAGAGTTTAGCTCCCACGTCAGCAGCTTTGATCCTTTACAACCTCATGTGCTGCCCATATCTATTCATTCGAGTTCAAGCCACTGGTGCTGGCTGCAGAGGCATCATTCAGAGCGAGAGACTCCTGGTTCACCACGATGCTGCACATGGAAGAGGGCTGGTTCCTCATTCAAGCCAAACTCCTTCCCCAGCGGCTCTCTTTGTTTGGAACGAGTGACCCGTACTTGTCAGGGGGGAAACCCTTTCAGTCTTTAAGTCACTTTAAAATGTTACTTCATGCACCGACAGGCAGTGTGGCATCTTGTGTCAGGTGGAACAATCGAGGCACCTATTCTCAAAAGCCTTTGTGCGGCGGCTTGGATTGCATCTGATTCACAATTCGTATCACAATGCTTTTTTGAGGTTGACCTCCTTTATGCGATAATATATAGATTGTGCCAATCACAAGTTTCCTTTCCACAGAAGTCGTATTCCGAGTATAAAAGTAAAAAATAAAACACCCACACACACAGCGCTGTAGGGCAGCTGCTGATGAAACTTAAAAGAGCGGACTCACTGTAGCACAGTGAAGACAAAGACTGTTTCATACATCTTCCAGCTTGAAAGCACTTTTACTTCTACCTACTGTGGAAGACCATTTAAGAAACAGAATGTTTGCACGATGGTTCCTGCAAACATCCAAGCTGTATATGAAGGGGAAAAAAATTCTACTGTGTGGAATGTTTTTCACGCTGTCGATGTCTACCGTGCAGGACAAGGAGAACCGGGACAAATTCAGAATCACATACAGAATATACGTGACCTTGTTAGGAACAGTGATGGTGCAAATCCAATGAGGGCAGCTTCCCTGTAGGCACAGAGATGAACCCGCTGTGTTTTCCAAAAAGGAGGGTAAAGTGGGAACCTTTAACATTTAACCCGAGAGATTCAATTAGACTCTTAAAGGTCATCATATTCTGAAGGTTTTGGAGCGCAGCATGCAGTTTCCTGGGTCCTCATGGATGCCTAGTGTGCCTTTCAAGCCTCTGGATAAATAATTAAACATATGATGCCAAGTCAGATTGAAAACAGGCTTCTTTTCTGGCTACATAAAGCCCGTCCGTAATTTTTTTTTACAAACTGAGCTTTCAATGTTGGGGGAGAAACTATATATATATATATAGATTTAAAAGCTGAGTGAACACTTGTTCAGGTATTATTCTGATTCCTGACGAGGTTAAACTGACCATGAAACACGACATCGCGTGCCTACATCACATTTTCATGTACAGTCCGAGTCTCCCTTATTGCCCCCTTTGCACCCCGTGACCCGCGGACATACCCAGAGGTAGTAGGTGAATTGCAGCGCGAAGATGGCGATGCCCTCGTTGTCAAAGGAGCCCGCGACGGAGCGGGAGATGTAGCCCGGGACGATGGCGATGAAGCAGGCCGCCAGCAGACCTGCACCCTGGTTCCACAGCTCCCGCGTCAGCAGGTAGGTGGAGATGGCCGTCAGACCGCTGAACACCGGCGCCAGAAAGACGCACACGTCGCGGATGTGGACCGTGAGGTGGAGCAGGTTGAGCATGTAGTGGATGAGGCCGGCAGTCACCATTAACCCCGGGTATACCTGAGTGTGGAGGCAACGAGAGGGAGACAAGTTGAGCAAAAATAAACAGGCGGGAGGGATGTTGGGGATAGAAAGGAAAATAACGCGACACCAGTAGAGAAGAACCGTTAAAGTGTTTGATGGTCCTAGTTTCTTAAATGAGAATGTATTGAAAAATGATCATCTTATGAATTAATAATGAATTATTGGAGGCATTTTTCATTGTTTTCAGATGTTTTGTGGACCAATCAGTGGTGAGCAGGGTCGTCCTTCAATCAGAGGATCGGCGGTTCGATCCCCGGCTCCACGTCGATGTGACACGTAATCCAAAATTGCTCTCGTAACTGTGCATACGGTGTATGAATGTTCGCTTGTCCTGATGTGCAGGTATTATCTTAGCTCCTCCCATCAGTGTGTGGACGGGAGAATGACGACAGGTAGTGTGAAGGCGCTTTGAGTGGTCGGAAAAGAAAAGAAGCGCTTTACAAGTGCAGGTCCTCGATATGAGTGACAGGAGACGAGAGAGGAAGGATGAAAGGAGCCAAGAGGGCAGACATACTTCAACTGGAAGGAGCATAACAACTAGGAGGACCGTGAAGATAACAAGCTGCACTGTTAATACATTCCATTGACTGAGACACAGGCTGTTATCGATAAACACTCAGGGGAAATATGTTGTACATCCCCTTTGTTCAGCTAATAGACGACTCTTTTGGCTAGAAAAATGTCAGAAAATAGTTTTTTCAAAATGCCCGTCACAATTATCCAGAGACAACAGTGAACTCTGAGCAATGCAGAATAGTCCAACAACGGAAGATATTTCATTATCGGTTCCATAAAATAGAGAAAAAGACAGCAGCTCCTTAGATTTGAAACTTGCAAATGTTTGACAGAATGACTTAATAAATTACTCGATTTGCTTTTTTCAGTTGGTTAGCGATAGTCATCCCCCACATGGTAAAATGTTAATTCTGGTGAAAGAGATGTTGTTGCAGCACTTCAATATTTCCGATGTCAAAAATAATGTTCTTTGGAGTTACAAAGAGCTCACGAAGAAAAGGCGATTAGGAGCATTATTAAACTGCAAATTGACCAAGTTGTGAATGAAAATAAAAGGCGTGCAGTAATCATTCCGGGCTTATTACTGCGAGACCACACGTTCTACTAGATTTAATGAACTGACAAAGCACAGTCGTATAAATAGTCGTTTTTATAGCGTTTGACCGTTTAAACGGGGAAATTACCTGTGCGACGCACAAACGAGTCACTTGCAAGAGTATCTCCTAAACAGACTTCAATCCGCAGACAGATTTATTAGAACTTTAGCTTTTGAAATCATGAGAAAAGCGAGACCGGTCACAAGTCATGTCCGATCAGCTGAAAGCCGGCCAGTTTCGATCGGCTGACGATTGATCGGTGCACTTCTACCCAGGTCTTTGCGTCTCTAATTAGCTGCTGCATAGGAGACCGAAGCTTCAACTGATCTAATTCAATGATAATCAACCATGTCTTGCCTCTTGACTCTGAGGACTTGACTCAGTCTAATGGAGCGGCATCCTGCCATATACAGAACTGCTCTTGTATTTATTACCCGTGTGGAGCTCGATGACGATGATGATGAACAGTAAACGGGCTGCGTCGAGTTCACGCTCGACGGCTAAAAACAAGTGGGCATAATTTCTCAGCACTCTTCTTGGACTCGGCATTCCAGAATACATTACATAGTTTCTTCATTATTAAAATATCATCAACTAGAACTAATAACAGCTGTCCTCCCCCGCAAAAAAGAAAGCACTCGAGTCACTGTCCTTCTGGCAACAAAGAGCGGCTTATTGGCTTGACAGCCGGCTGCTATGGACTGTCACATTAGAGGAGCCTGCCTTCCTTATCGGCAGCTTTGGAGAAAGAGCCTCTGACAGTCGTTCTCCTGGGAGTGGAGGCTGGGTGGGAGTGGGGGGGGGGAAAAAGGGGGAATATAGAAGAGGGCAGCTGGACTGGTCTAAGCAGAGCGGCACTTAAGTGTCACATTAACTAATATCGGCTCGTCCGTCTTCCTAACGGTGTGACCCACCCGAGTGCTCAGAGATTTAACGCTATCATACACAATTAATGACGACTGTCAGGATTATCCGTCTAATTTAGAATAAAAAAAGATGTGTGTGGGGGAGGGGTGGGCAAAGAGGCAGAGTGGAGGTAAAGAGAGACGGCGAGACGCTAGAGAAAGGCAGAGAGCAGAGATTATGGACTATAAAGAGGCTGGGAGACGATAAGGGGGGAGGGAGTGAACTGGAGTGCATGAATGGAGAAACTGGGTGGATGAAACAGAGTGGAGAGGTGGTTTTCGGGGATTTCCACAGAGAGGCATCATGACAACGAGGAGGGAGCAGAACCGTTTGATTCATAAAGAAAACTAAGCAAAAGATTGAGGCTGCATTATGGGCTATGAAGCACACTGCACCGATCAGAGATGAAACGTGCGCCTTTTAAAAGCAGAGGCTCGATGCCAAGAAGAGCTCCCGCACGCTCCTTTGTGTGACGCCGAACGCCGTGTGGGCGTAAACTAACGGCCCTTCTTCCCTGAAGCCCCATCCGTGCTCCGTCATGCAGACGAGTGGGATTTAGAAAATTAGCCTTCACAGTAAACGTGGGAGTCGCTTTCTGTTGCTCAACTAGTCACAGGTGCCCCTTGCACAAGGCACCAGATTAGTCTGGCAACCAGTCACACACCTCGGCCGCTGACTTCAAAAGAAACAGCAGGTGAAAGTCAGGAACGGACTTGGATTGTTCCCTGAGCCAGGCGGTTGAACCTCTGCAGTGGCGCTGTGAGATGTCTTCCGTGCATCAGTTCTTGGATCTTTGCTCCATTTTGCATAGTTTACATGTTGTTGGGAGATATTTGCATTTCGTGTGGCCGAATGACCCAACCGCCTCTTATTGAAGTTCCTGTCAACCCTATAATGCAGAATGTGATCTGACCATCTGGCACTAAACTTCCTCCAAGTCAAATGTGTGTTGTCAGCAGAAGTGCGCCCCTCTGAGAAACTGTCTGGTCACATCTACTTCTGATTGAAAGCAGAACAACAATACATATCCCGACACCCAAAACTTAAACTTACAGTGCTTAGACGGTACGATCAATCAGTTCAAAAAGCCTTAGTAAAAATAACTTACGGCTGGATCACTAGTTTTTCTATAACAATACTTTTAACCGTTCTGTAAATATGGTTTATTGACAAGTTTTCATTGAGTAAGTCTAAAAATGATGTATATTGCTGAATATTCTAAGGATTAAATCAATTTAATCACTAATCACCTGTTAAACTTTGTTTTGTCTTGCTTCATGAGTCTGGAGTTTTCAGTGACGTGTTTGCTTGCACAAGAGTGCAATTAATTTCCTGTTTGGACTTCATGTCATAGTTTTAACATTATTGGCATCAATTGAAACCAGTGGTGTCACATCTACTACACAGTCAGAGTAAGCGTATCAGTTAATTATTTTCTTCTCTATACATAGTTATGTTTTGATCGCCGTGTATATATTTATTTGTATGCGTGTTATTCGCATAAGTCAAAAAGTATTAAACCGAATCGCATGAAATTTGGTGGGATGATTGGTTATTACCATTTGATTAGATTTTGGGATCGATTGGGTCAAAGTCATGCAAAGGTCAAAATCTTCTTTTTACCATAGCACGGTCAACTTTTATCCAATTGGCATGCAACTAATGCCAAAATGTTCATAATTCAATGCCAAATCTTGTGATATGCGAAGGTATGCGCTCTACCGAGTGCCCATTCTAGTTAGTATTTACTTTAATGTGCTGAAACTATGCCAATGTGGATTTTAGATCGACGGTGATTTTAGTTAACATGGAGCGAGAAAACAGCGCTGAGCACAAAGAAACATTCATCTTCTGCAGAGACAACTTCACACTAACTCTGTTCAACAAATGCTCAATGAAATATTTCTCTAAAAGTTGAAAATCAAAACTTGAAAGGGAGAGAACTGACGACCAAGCAACAAGTGACCCGCTGGGTTAATTTTTGAAGAACGAGATTGATGCTGCTCTCTTATTTTCTACTCATTGAATTGAGGGTGGACACGATGTGTGGAGGCAATAATCACCAAACGCTGTACGTGATAATGACACACGATGCAAGGACAATATGACTACCAGAATTGCTCAGTAACTGCAGCGCAAACATATTCTGGCTCTACAAATAATAACTGCTGAAATTTCTCAGCTAACTTTTTTTGGTAACTGTTCAGTTTAACGCTGCCAACTAAAAGAGACATCAGAAATCCTATTGGCTCTGCCTCAAATCTGCTATAAATTTAAACAAGTTTTTAATTTGAAAGCATCTGAGTAACTGCATATAGTTTGATTGCAGGTATGGCATTTAACCATTTACTTATTTTTTACCCCTCATGCTAATAAAGCAGTTTGAGCCATTTTTAAGTCTTGACTGAGCGGTTCATCGAGTTTAATCTGAAATAAATGTAAGACCTTCTGGCAGGAAATGGATGTTGAGGGGAACAGAGTTAATATTCGTAAAGAGAAACGATCTACAGATCTGGAGCCAGATCTCCTGGAGAGGAAACAATGCATTACACAAGTTTTTAAAAGCGGGCCATTAAACCACTTTAATCGAAGACAGGCCAAAAAAACCCGAGCTTTGATAAAGCGCGTGTCCTCTCTTGGCGGATCGGTCTTGCTCGTGGCTAGTCTGCCGAGTGCGGGAAAGTATTTAAAGCAATGTTCAACTAAATTTGAGCCGAGATCAGCACACCTCGCTATAATCTTCTTTAAATTAACAGTGTAAATTACTCTGCAGGTTGTTGTTTTTTACTAATGCATTCATGATATGTCAATAAAAGTGTTGGGAGGAAAGATGCGATCTGTGAATGGTTATTTGAACTCAGAAGACAAGGCGGTGTGCAGCCATGGGATCTCGTAAATTAACTTAAAAACTATTAGCCTTCCTATTTCCAGTTTAATCACGAGCTCCAGCTCCCCCCTCTCCATGGGTCCAAGCCCTAAATCCATGTACTGAAACAGAACCAACATCCATAAGAACCAGCGAGCCCATCATAGTCAATTATAATTAGCGGATGATAATTGCCTTTGACGATAGATGTTGATGGATGGGATTCAAATTTCTTGCTGCAGTAAATACTAAATTCAAACGTCAGCATATCTCGTGGCTTCAGCTCCTGCACCATCTGCTGGGTGCTGTAAACGATAACGGCATCCAATAGCGGCGCGCAACATTTACAGGCCTCGCCGTCTCAACTGGGCAGAGGGCGCTACGATCGGCCTGCGCGGAGAAGGCGAGAAAGAAAGAGCGGCAAGGGAAACGCGAGTCACGCTCGAGGCGCCAAGGGCCACGCTCTAGCCCAGCCTCGTGGCCCAATTAGAATAATGGGAACGCATTGGGTGACACTTCTACGTCTAATTGGCCCCGAGCACCTGGGTTATGTCGTCCTGGTGCATTATTAGCTAGAGCAATTACAGCTCAGAGGGGAGCCTGCTGAGTTCATGAAGCTCGGTCAAAAGAAAGAAGGTAGGAGGGTTTGTTTTGGAGGGTTGGCCAACGGTTGGTTTTTTTTCCACACGGGCCTCACGGCTCACAGGGTCGAGAAGAGTTGGGAAAAGAAATGCAGAAAGGAGGGCGTGTGCGAAATGGGAAATAAACGCGTTGCATTTGTCACAGAAGGGTCAATGTTCCACAACAATCGCTGCTGCTGGGAAGCCGGGAGGCCTCAGCCACCGATGGAATCCGTCAAGTGAACAGCTCACCGTGGCTTCTGGATTGTGACTTAAATCCACGCTGCCTGGCGGAGGCTTATGGCACTCCATGGTATCCTTGCACTGCCTTGCCTAACCCCAGACACAGCCCCACTCACACTGAAGATCTGCTTCCCATTCTTCTTGCATTTACCACTGTTGAGGCTGTAAATACTGACCACATATCAGTATCGTGAATATTAACAAATCTTATTCGTTAGACATGTAAATTACCATTACCGACACGTCAGAATTTGAGTTTGTTCCTTTTTTGGGTCGTCAAAAGTACCGTAACATGATTATTTTGTATTTCTAGCACAACGTCATGCTCACTGATGCACTGACTGCTGACAGTTTGGTGCTCTGATTATCCTTTCATAGAAAAGGGATGGAACCTGCAGATTTCGCAAATCCCCCACACATTCCTGCCGTGGCTAAAATAAAACTTACATCCATCCTTTTTTTGCCACTTATGTAGGTCAAATTCACAATGGCGGCACGCTAAGCTAAGCAGCCCGGACTTCCCCAGTCGGCATCTATCAAAGCATTTCGAGGCCATGTGGGACATGTAAGAGCCTCAACTGGCACACAAACGCGTTGTGGTTCTATGGCAGGGTGTCCAAAGCACGGCCCGCGGGCCAACTGCCTTGATCCAACGAGCCTCAAGGGCACAACAACGGGGAAAGACATGTTTGAAGCTGTCAGATGCAATCTGACAAGAGGATGTAAATGGGACTTGAAGCTGAGTGGAGTTACAACCGACGGGGCTCCAGCTCTGACCGGCAGGAGTGGAAAGGAATGACCTCTCTTATGTGGACCAAGATGCGAGAGACTGGAGGTGAGGCTTAAAATGCACTGCATCATCCACTCAGAAGCCCTGTGACAAGTCCGTCCAGCTTGTCGATGTGATGACCAGAGTTTATAACGGTTAACATTATTCAAGCACGAGGGCTCCACCACAGATAATGTCAAGCGTCCCTCCGTCTCCGCGCTGCAGCAGCTTTAACATTCCCTGAGATACGAAATGTAACAGATTTTGAAAGTGAAAGACGTCCTAATGAACCGAGTGCCTCTGAACGGTTGGCAGACCTGGTCTTTCTAGTTTCTTACTCATCATCTCAACACACTGGACAAGAGCCTGCAAGGCAAAGACCAGCTGGTACCACAACTTGACGCACACATGAAAGCATTCTGTGCGATGCTCCGTCTCTGAGACAAAACTACACAACTAACTAATCCTACACACTGGATTACTGTGTTAATAAGCCAAATGATGCATTAAATTAGGCGATATACCTCACTTCTGTGGCCCAGACTCAAGATGTTTGTGTGCCCTCGCCCTGTTCCCAAAGAATGAGCCCAGAAACCCGATGTGGGAGAAAACAATTAAGTATTTGAGGCAGCTTAAATCCGTGATCTCCTTCTTTAAGTCACTACCCAGAGCTCATGACCACAGGTGAAAGATCAACTGGTTAATTGAGCTTTGCCTTAAGGCGTAGCTCCCTCCATAGTCGAGTATAACGCCCACATGACTGGGAATTCTGGACATATTTTCAGGCCAATCTGAGGGACCATGAGCTGCTGGAGCACATCTCGTCTTCAGGTTGTTTTGAGCGGACCATCAAACACTGTCATCTCATTTCAATCACACTTTTTCCTCAACTTCACAAGAACGCAAGTAAAACTGTAGTTTTAAATCTAGAATTAGTGAAAAATGACGAATAATAATGAAATAATGTGTCGGATTGAGGGAAATCTCTTACCGTGCCGCCAACGATTCTGCCCAAGGGGTACCAGGCCCTCTCATCAAACCAGTTGAGGAACTCATAGAAGCCATTTGTGGTGAGATGGTGTGTCGCTCTGTAATTAAACCTGAAGCAGAAGAGAAGAAAAGAGGGCTGGCTGAGTACAATCACACTCACAAAGAAACATCATTTTCCATTTGTAGAGGTTAGTTTGCCGAAACATTTTAGCTATTCACCAAAAAAAAAACTTAACTCGAGGACAGAAACTACCATTTAATTTCCTGATTTTTTTCAGGCGTCTGAATGGGGAAGCTGCCGAGACCTCACCTTGGTAGAATAGGGCCGATAAAGCCTCCATTCACTGCGTACGCCTTTGTGCTAATGCCAACGTCTCTCGGGTCAGCCTTCGGTTAAAAAAAGACTGAGATTAAGGGCGAGCGGACGCGTATATCGTGGCATTTTTTGTCGGAAACAAAGCCTGCTTATTCAACACACATAACTAACTGCAACCACGGGCTGATGTGAGAAGGCGTGAAAGGGGTCTGGAGAATGACAGGTGGAAAAAAAACAGAATAAATATAAGGAATATCAGCGCAAACGGGCCGTGATTCACAGGGTAGCGGTGGTAATCTGTGGGGTTGGAACACCGTCAAGCAGCAGAACGAAAGAGATGACACCGTCGAGGAGATCGCTGCCAACGGGAACGAAGAAGCGTTCGGTGCTTTTTCATTGTTGCACAGCTCATGAATGCGGGCTGCTTTACGGCATGTTCACAGGCCCAGATCTCTTCTGTTCGACACGTGATGCATACAGAGAGACCCTATAGCGAGGCAGAGCTGGAGGACGATGACCCGTTCCAGCGGCCTCTAAGAGAGGCAGACAGGAAGGCCAATCAGCTCTTTTACACACGAGGGAGGCGCTTGGATTCAGACTATAACGATATCTCCAGCCTGCGAACACGGTAAGTAAGGTTGCAACAACGATTCATTCAAAATAAATTATTAAAATAGTTGGCAAGAATCGATTATTACATTTATTATCGATTTGTTGTCGTTTTTTATTTTATTTGATTAAGCGATTGATTAATCAACCGATTATTAAAATAATCATTAGTTGCAGCCCTGATGGTAAGGTTAACAGGAAAGGGCCAAAGAGGTTACAAAACAACGCACGGCCATGTTTGTTTGTGATGTGGCGTTAACATCCGTAAACTTTTGCATCTACATTTCCCAACACTAACTTTATGCAAATTATAATACATAATTAAAACCGCTAATGACAAAAATCTAAGCAAATATTGAATACATTAATTTCTAAACAAAGTAATGTATTATTTATATATTTATTAGTGTGTGCCACTTTAGGAGAGAATAATAAGGTTAAAGGATGACATTGAGAGTTGCTGACGGAATAGGGACGTTTCAGGACAGTGGTGTAAAAAAAAAAAAAAAATGGTAGAAAGGAGCCTTGAAACTCACAATGTAATATGACTTAAATGCACTAATTGAGTTTAGTTTTGAAGGATTACATCATTTTATGCAATCCAAGTAATATTAAGTTAGATTTTTCTTAAAGTGATGCCTAAACGGATAGTTATTCTAGTCTTTATTTGTCTTTTGCATATTTACTGTGGCTCTTTAATGAAGTAAATGTATTTTTGTTATTAAATTAATGCATGAGTAAATGACATCTATGCTATGGAAAGGATCACCTTCTCCCTCCGCCTTCAGAGAAGTATGTTTATTCAACTCTGGGACAAGTGGGTGAAATATGCAAATCCAATACGGACAGATCCTGTGGAGATAATGAATGAATGACCCTGCAACGCTGCTCTAGTTTAGGAAACCTCTCCGACCTCTATCCCTCTCCCTCCCTAGTCTCCCCCTTGTCTGATGTATTTCTCTGTTTGTATGCACACTCTCCCAAAAATGTTCAATGTTATTTAATTTGAAAGACTGGATGGTATATATTGAGTACTACACCTGTGCTGATGTACACTTTATAAATTAAGATACTATCCAAAAACGAAAAATAAAATTAATGCATAAATAGAATGGGTAGACTACTGGATCACTAAGTTAATCGATAGCTGTAGCCCTGGTGTGAAAGCCAGCAGGACAGGGGCAGCAGCAGAGCCGGCGCGTGTGCTGCTACACACATGGAACAGTAATTTGCGGGTACAAAAGTGCCGGCATGAGGTGCCGCTCACTAATCATCACAGGGTGCCTGGTTTTCTACTTCGTTCACAGGGCACCCTGAAGGAGCCGGAGCTCTCCTCCCTCGTGCTGCATCTCCCATCTTGCTTTCCGGAAGGTGTTGGCCAGACATTCGTCATTTCAATGCTGGAGCTCGTCTCTTTAATTCATCGCGAGCACGAGGCTGAAAGATTAAACTTTTACGACAAACGTCTCCACTGTACACAAGTCCAACTCGTCCCTTTTGAGACGACGAGAATGGGTTTGCAACCGTTTTAATGTCTAAATCTTCAAAATGTTTTTTTTTTTAATTCTCCATGACAGCAGTTACTCATTATATGAGTATGAGTCAGAGGCAGCAAATTGATCTGAAAATGGATGTGCAATATTCTCCCTGGGATGAAATCATGAGAAACCAAAGAAATAAATAGAAAAGTAAAGCCGGCATCGCGCCTGTGACAGTGATCTTGAAAGCTATTGAGGAGCAGGAGCAGGGCTCCAGACTAACTTTTTTTACTAGGAGCACAGTGGCCCCTAACTTAAAATTTTAGGGGCGCAAGCAGAAAATTTAGGGGCGCACACAGGGTTTTTCCTGGGTCATAATGGGTCTTCGGTGCTCCCCAAAAAAAATGTTTGCGCGCTGCGCGCGCACCGTCTATTCAAGCAAGTCGAGCTATTGAGTGAGTGATCAGCAGCTGGCCGATCTGTCCATTCACGCACCTCACAGTTGTGTATTGATCAGACAAGAAGACACGCTTATCAACTCCAGTGGTTCCCCTACCATTATAACAGGGTGAAATCTCCACCCGCCACGCTGTAATTTTCGTCTACCCCCCGTCAACAATTCTCGGCTCGCGTGACAGAGCGATGCGCGCGGCGACATTGAAGTTCTGCCGTGATGCGCGCACACGGGTGAGCACACTCGCACACTCTCACACCCCCCCCCCCACCCATTGATTGAATGCATTCATAGAAAGCAGTTTCTTTTAGGAAACGGAATCAAAAATAAATATTACTATGCAGCACGTTCTCTTTTCAATACCATCTAGGGTTTGATGATGTTATGATTAGAGATGCACCGATCAGGTTTTTGGTGCCGATCACCGATCACTGAAATCAGTATCTGCCGATCACCGATAATACCGATCACCGAGTCGATTGAAGCATTCTATTTATTGTGTAGCATTATTGCCTAGGACTATGAGGAAATACATATATAAAGCAACTCAAACATTAAAGAAATTACCGATTTCTTTAAACATTTAGGACTTTTACTTTGAAAAATGTCCTAATTGATACATTAAAAGAAGACCAGGGCCCTGAATCTGGGCACAGTGCAGCTCGATGGCAAACAATCCAGAACAGAAGACGCTTCAACTTCACTTTCGGCTCCAGGTTTTTGTTGGCAAGAAAAACTCAGTTTTCCCTCAATGGAGATTCAATCACGTCTCCCTCGTTTTATGGCGCACAATAGCGGCCAACCCGTGCGGCCCTTTAAAGTCAGATGACGCTCACGACAATGCATTTGTTCTTCCTTTCTGTGAATCTATTTACATAAACATTGCGGTGTGCCCAGAACCATAATGTCACAATGATGCAGAGGCAGCCGGGTGAGAGAGAGCTCCACCACAGCGGGACTTTGAATGCAGGTGGAACTGAGCGGCCGCGTTCGCCTCATTGTTCTGCAACTGTCAGATCAGCGACGCGGAAACTGAGCAAATTCAAAGATGGCATTCTAAAAAAGACAACTTCACACGCCGCTCATCCATATCCACAAAACCCATTTTCCAATGATCACATGGACAGCCGGGTGGAATGCTTTATCCCTGCCCTCGTCACTTTGATGGGGCGGATAATGTAGCTCTACCGGGCACATTAGCAATTTAATGCATAGCCGGCAATATGGTCTCAGGCCACAGAGCACATGATGACGAGTGAGGCCACTGCAGCACCTCCAACCAGCGAATGAGCAACACATCTCCAATACCATACCAAAAAAATGCTGGGAGAATGAAGGGGAAAAGGACCCCGATAACAACCCGTCAGATCTCTCAACGCAAAAATAAAAATTAAGAGTGGCATATTGTGCAATTGAGATCAGGGGGTGAGTAAAATGCACCGTAATTCATTTTAATTAAGGTCCGTTTCACTGATTACCAGTTTCCTGTTGAGATAGGGCCGTGATCATCAGCATGCCTAAGTGGGCTCCGTTGCTGTTTACGAGCCAGTAATGCGTCATTCAGTATCGACGACACAATCAGATGCATCATTGCCTCCCCCCCCCCACTGGACTGCGATATGGTGCATGTGTAAATAGACTTTTGGTTCCTGGGGTGTCGTCCCCAGAACGGTAATTGCATTCCGTGTCTGTGTAATGGCAATATTGTACACATGATTAGAGACGTCACAAATCTGAAATTAAATATTGTATCGAATTAATTTAATTATTAAGAAGATGAATTATTAGACTGGAACCTTCTGCAGTAGGATCAATAAGATACCGTCTCATTGTTTTCAGAAACCAGAGCAGCAAAAATGATGAACAGCATCATTAAGATATTAATACCCAACACACAGCTAATATTTGCCAGGTCAACCATTAGAGAAAATCCCAAACAGGCAATAAATAAATATTCTAATTTCAATGTGTGAACACTTGCTGACACTGCAGGGCGCCTTCTTCCAATTGAATCCAGAGCACAGAGCTAATCTGTTGAGATAAAGAGGTCCAGGAAAAGCAATGCAATCCTAATGCTATTGGAAAAACCTCCGCCCCAAAACACTCTCCTGCATGCTCCAAACACAGCTGTAAGGAGGTATTTTCAAATCATTATTTTGGTTACAATAATTGCACTGGAAACGTGTTTTCCATTGTCCAAAGACCATAAAGGCCAAAAGAGAAGCTACTGTGGTGGGGCTGGTTATCAGTCCTTGATATATTTAAAAAAGGTGTCAACTGAAATAATCCAGTCCCAAGGATTATCAATACTTATATCACACTATACTTGTAGACGGATGTTTTTTTGCCCAGATCTAGAAAAGATATTACCATTTGTGTCGTTTTAATCGCAGCCAATCACCAAAAGTTTCTATTTAGAATCAACGAGACCTGTGATTGGCCCTCTGCCGCAGCAGCTACCACGAAGAGCGCAAACGGTGCTAGAAGCAACAGTGCTGACCGAGTTTACACATTTAACATGGAGAGGAAAAAACAGGGTGGTGGTCACGCTTCTGTAGCACAGTGGATTGGGAAATAAGTGCAATGCAATGATTAAATAGCCGGGGGACACGTGACGAGTATCGCGTGTACTATATTGGTATCGGCATCAATTTAGGAGTGCTGGTATTGGGACCGGCATTGTAACTCTGAGCGGTACCCAGCACTGCTCTGTAGGACGTGTTGAGAACCTTGCGAGAAAATCCCCAAAACATATCGACACTGGAATTCCAATTCAAAGGCTGGATTGATTAAATGTGCATGTGGATCAGTGCTTTAGTAAGTAAGTAAGTAAGTAATTTATTTCCATAGGTACATTCATAACGTGTACATAGTGACAGGCATTGACGACAAAAAAAAAAATGTACGAATGGAGGACCGTCCAAAGACGAGATCTGTAGGCTCCTCTGAGATGAGGAGTTGGACGGCCCCGCCCCCAACCCTTTAACCCCGCCCCTCCCAACTACTACAGGCACACAAACAGTACACACACATATGGATCAAAACATAAAATGTTGTACAAGCAACAACAAAACCGCAGAACAGGAAAAAGAAAACAAAAAGAAAACAAAGAAAAGAAACATAGTAAAAATACTAATAAATGTGAAGTACTGATAACTTAGAAAAAATAATATCACGAACATCAAGGTATGTATATACAATTTAATTTAAATATCTTTCCTCTAGTGTACTGTGCCGCCAGGCTGTATATCAATAATAATAACATTTAAAGTGAAGTGAGATGGCGTTTAAGGCGAGAACCAAACGCCTTGGTGGTGGATGCCGATTTGACCTCGTCAGGAATTTAGCATTGGATGGATACAAAAAGTGTCCCTTTAATCTAACATGTTCTGAATGAACCAGCTGTCAATGTGAACACAAGCAGATGGTTTCCGTCTTTGTGCCGTGGTGGGGCGCAAGATCGTCACGACAATATGCAAAGAGCCAAAAGATTGCCCGTTGGAACTAATGAATGAAAAATGACATTGCGTCCCGAGGCAACGAGAAATAATGGCATAAATATTGACTTGACGAGGGGAATAATTTCAATATACATGACTGTGCTCGAGCTTTAACTGGGCATACTCGGTAGACAGAAAACAGCCATGAAATAGCGTTGTTTATTAGCTCCAGCACCAAAGAAAAAGATTACCACATAAAACGGTTTTGGTTGTAAAAATTTTTTTTTTAAGTTACTATATTCTGAAATAAGCCGCAGCCTGAAAAAGACATCTTTATCTAAGTTCTTTTCTATGATTCGCTGCATTTTTGCTTGTGTAAAATACTCAGAGTCATTTGAATACAATTAGCCAACAAGCTCCACATTTTCATGACACCAGATTTAGAGCAAGCGGGGTCATTTCTATTGACGTCCTAATTATCTTTTAACAGACATGCAGGCTTTTACTCACACCTGTGTGAGAACAGCTTGGCAATACCCATCGCAATGGCAGACATATAATGCCTTCTGGGTCCAATAGAACAATTAATCATGAATTAGGATATTTACTTCGCCATACTAGACAAGCCATAAGCACAACAGGAGGCACTGAATAACACATTACCCACACGGGTCAAACATGTGCTTTAAATTTGCTTGATCATTGCTTTGTTTAGCACTCTGGTCAATTATATTAAATGACTGTGTTCACTTGTACAAAAGATAATGTTCTGAATAAATTAAGAGAATCCACGGGGAGAAAAATTAAGATTATTCATGATGTATGAATTAAATTACAACCATGGCTGGATATAACTACCGAATATTCATATTCCTATATTTAAAAACAAATGCAGAGAGCTTAACTGGAAACGGCACTTTGTTATAGTGCGCTATTCAGCAGCAGATGACAACGTTAACAAGAATGAGTGCAACACCTGGGAGGAGGAGAAAACGGAGCATCTATTCCTCTTGCTTAGGTGGGCATGCTGCTGCCAGTGAAGGGCAGCGGAGGTCTATTTAGAAATGTAAAAGGTACACAGAATAATTTCACACTCCACAGCTTCCTCCATTTTGAACTAAACGACTACAAACTGATTAGCGATCGAAAAGCAAAGCAGCTGCTCGGCGTGATTCCAACTGCTCTCTGTGATGCGGTGAATGTGCCGGTCAACAGAGTCTGATGAGGCTGAGACGGTCCCACAAGCAGAACATCTCTCCTGCCTCGAGAGCAGGGGTCGGGAACCTATGGCTCTTCCGGTGACGGCATTTAGCTCACAGACAATTTTGAGTTGGAAAAAAAAAAAAGACTCTCTATCGCGCCAGATTACAACAGAAGTAATGTAAGGTCCCTTTTCTTAAAGAGCACGTCTTTGTTCTTTTATTAAACTAAACAGCTGTCTGTTATTGATCATATCTAACCAGCAGCATGTCACTTCATTTCTGTCTCTACGTGTCGCGTTAACGCTTCTCTGCTCTCCGTCTCGCTCGCACATTGGGGCGGAGCAAAGAAAAAGTCACCGGCACCCCCCCCCCCGTAGCATAATGCAGCACCAGAAGTCGCATTAAAATTATACGTTAAAAATACTATATGGCTCTCAATGAAATATATTTAGAAATATTTGGCTTTTATGGCTCTCCCAGTCAAAAAGGTTCCTGACCCCTGATCTAGAGGAATGACACCACAGTGGGATTTGTGAAATAACACCTTAGCCTGAAGAAGAAGAAAAAACAGATTGTTCTAGCCTTCGCGGGATAACAACTGTATGAACGCCACAGAGGAAACAGCAGAATGGATTACATTTAGTGCCGCGTTGATGAAGCAGTGGGGGGGTGGGAATTTAGGTCAGAAAGAAACAGCTGGTGGGACAATGATGATGTGCAATGCAGCATCACACTTTTTTGATCCCCTCACTTATATGGAAATGACAGTCGACAAAACATAATGACGAGAATATAGTCACAGTCAGTGTGTGTGTGTGTTGATTTTTTAACCCATTCATGCTACAGGTTAGCGCCATTAGCTGCGAGCCGCCAGCTCAGTCGTCACCATCTTGAGAGCCAAGTGGAGACAATAGATATGATTGGAATTTCTAACATAGCACCTTGTTTGTTTTTTTAAAGCACCCTTAAAACAGGCCGTCATTACAAGGGGAACACACTGAGCCCGGGGGTCAGCCGGAACAGGCAGGGGTCGAGATTATCAGCACTGACAAAAACTGCACAGGGAATCCATCAATGACAGAACCATTAGACCGCTGTGCTTTGTGTGTTCGATAACGCCACACACAGGTGGCCATGTGGCACACGATTAACCAACCGGAGCTAGGTTAGTATTGATTAGTACTTACAGAAGATGGATGAGAAATGTGAACCCACAACAAGTACTGGTTTCACGCCACAGCAAACACTGTGCAGAACACATTCTTAGGAAAGGCGGCGCCCTTGCACCAGTATTTAGTCGACATCCCGTCAACAACTCTTCTCGGAGCTCTTGCCTGTCTTCAATACTTGAGAGCCCTGTGACTGATATCAGAAAATTTCCGTCCCGGGAGGGGGGGGGGTGCTGATGGAAATGTTCCAAAACGACTTGTGCCGACCGGACCGAAACGCAACGCACATTTCGGGGGGAACACGTCAAATTTAATGAAGCATCTGGCAACGCTTGCCACCCATTTGAAAGCGGAGGCATGCACCGTGTTTGACTGGCTGCGTGAGCCCCCCCCCCCCCAGCCCCCCAATGGATGGTCAAGAATAGACTATGAACACACCTGCAGCATTGATTTCTCCTGCTAATTTACTCAACGTGTATGTGGGTCATCTTCGTATTCCCTTCTGTAAAAGGAAAGATTCAGGGGAGGGATGGTGTTGTCTCTACCATTTGAAAAAAAGTTAATGAAATATCCTCTACAACAAGTAATTATATATAATAACCTCTACAGAGACAGAGCTTTTAGCATGTAAACAAGAACAGCACACAAAACAACTAAAATGTCCGCTGTTTACCAAATGATAGATCTGATGCATTTCTTTTGCGGCCTTTCAAGATTTCACGGGCTCTTTGAGGTCTAAATACTAGTTTCAAGAACTGTAATAACCATCCATGCGCGTACAAAAGACAAATCCTGTCGGATTAATATATCGGGTTGACAACTGATGAGCGGACTTGCGACAGATGTTTTCTGTGACTCGGCATACTGCATGGACGCCAGATGGAAAATTAGAAGCACGGTTCTTAGCGCGGCAGATTAAGGACATGCAGAGAGATAAGTGTCACTAACTGCAATGTAGACACGCTGGGTGGCTTTAACATGATGGGATCAATGCAATATAGACTCCCCCACACACTGTATAATGTCTTTGTAGAGGGGTTATGCACTGTAAATGCCATTAAACCTGTAATCAGGCAAGAAAAAACTAAATAAGTACAGATGGGGAAGTCCAAGAGGGGCCGCTCATCACAGAGGGACCCAACAGAAGCAGCTCAGTGAGCATGTTCCACACGTGCAATTTTTCATGAATACATATATACATGAACCTTTTAAAAATTGAGGTAACTGGCGGTTTTCAGTGTTAATTGATTGAAAAAATTATACAATTAAATTCCAACAGGCGTCCAGAGCTCTAAAGCAGGAAAATAACCGTTAGCAGAGACGCGGCACGATTAAATATGTCAACTGTACACGACTGAAACACACCAAAACCCTGAAGAGCCACAGGTAATACAATAAATTACGATGATTTCTTTTATTTCCTGGACATGAAATGCATGCAGGCAAGCCATGACTCTTAAAGTGGCAATAACCTATAAATATGTTTGTGAAAGTTGGCGCTGAACCAACATTAATACGTGTTGACACCTTGTGACGAAAGGATAAACATCGGCGCATGAAAGACCGGGAGACAGATTATCAGTTTAAGGGAACTTTAATCTTCTCTCGTTCAGCATATTTTCCAAACCAGTCCTGCAAATACGCCACTCTAGGGCTGCAACAACGAATCGATAAAATCGATAAAAATCGATTATTAAAATAGTTGGCAACTAATTTCATTATCGATTCGTTGTGTCGCGCGATTATTACGGCGCTCAATAAGTCACGGAGTGTAAACAAAGTTGAGTTGAGCGCAGAGCGGCGCTGGATAAACAAGAGCGGAGCGGAGGGAGAGACGCAACGCTGCGTTGTGAGAGCCAATCAGCGCTGAGCTGCTCCTCTGTTGATGAATCTAATTGGCTGCTGCTGCTCGCGTGGCGCTGGATGCGGAAGTCATTCACGTCGTCGGAGACATTCACGGAGCTGAGTGCGCCTCCGGGTGACGTTATGAACCCAGACACCAGGGCGCTACATGTCACAACGTGTGTGGCATTTCCACAAGAGTATAACGTAGAAAACGTGGTTATTTATTCCGTGGCGGATAGCGGAACATATTTTTCCACGGAGAAAGGCAACGGAGATAAGCCACGACTCGCTGAGTGCGCTGCGCGTGCAGACATTTAACGGAGCGGAGCAGCGTGAGCGCTCTGATCGGGCGCTCTTTTTCCGCGTCTCACTGTAATCTCAACGGCAGTGGGCCACGTGAAAAAAATAATAAATCGGAACACGTCTCTGATATTGTTCAGGGACCACTGCTCAGGAGAGTAAAGCTGTCAGTCTGTTTGTGACGGTTCATCACCATGGTGACCAGTGGGTCTCCAGGACCTTTCCATGACTTTAAACCAAATTTCCATGATTAAACATTTTGTGAAAACTCTGTCTATACGTGACAAAGTGAGAAGATGTAGTATTTAAACTAACAATGAGAATTCCAAAGCATACCGTATATATACCGTGTAAATTAAAATGTGAATAAAACAAATTTTCATTATTTTCCAAATATTTTGGGATTTTATTTTTTTCAATTACTTTTCTAGGCCTGCCAATAGCCATTTAAAAATGCCATGACTTTTCCAGGTTTTCCATGACCGTACGGACCCTGTTTTGAATAAAGGGTTGAAAATTAAAGTTTTTTATCCGATTAATCGATAAAATAATTGACCGATTAATCGATTATCAAAATAATAGTTAGTTACAGCCCTACGCCACTCCTCCCTCAACTCTTGTCAAATGCTGCAGAGCCAATAAGCCAAGCCACACGTCGTGCCTGATTTAGAACAGTGTTAAAACGTCTTCGAGGGGGATTCAAAAGCAACTAAAGATTTGAGTGCATTTGAAAATGGTACGGCGGGGGGGAGGGGAAAAGAATGAAAGGGACCTTTCCCAAAAGCGTAGAGTCGCTGAATCTCGACCTGCAGCATGTTAATCAAAGGCAATGGATGAAAGGCGTGGCAATTCCACATTTAGCCAAGGAGTCCACAGGGGCAGAAGCTTCTCTTTGATCACAACCCACCAGTACCGTCGACCAAAGAATAGGTCGGCACGGCGAGAACTGGACGGAAACGGCAGGCAGCGGTGGACCCCGGAGACGGGAAGTCGTTACTGGCACACGAAAAGCTTTGCTGTCAAAACAGGCGGCTAATCATTTGGATATCTCAAACACCGAGGACAAACGGCGGCTCTAATTACAGGCTTAATCATCGGTGTGGAGATCTCTATTGAGAACTCAGGTTTGATTTGGAAGGAAGAAAAGGGAAAGGCACAGGTTTGCTCTGAGGTTTTTCATCCAACTATTGACATGGCGTAATGAGGAAGGCAATTAACAAACAAGTAAACTCCTGATGACCAATTGTGGTCGCCTGTTCAAAACAACCTTTGCCGTGGACGTGAAGGAACACAGCTCAGAGCTTAGTGCTTCGGAAGACCGGCGCACTTTGGAGATGCACACTGAATCCCCCCCACTGTGAGGCTCCAGGCTGAAGAATCCTGCAGTGAGGGTAAACTGAGGCCAGCTGCCGACTGCCGTCTAACGCTTAAAAATCATTTTATCCTCGTCCAAACATCCACCTGCTGCGGTAAAAGTGGGACACTGAGTGAAAAGGCTTCATTAAAAAGACACCGCGATGGTGAAAAATGAAACCATAAAGGCGAATGTTAAAAACACTGCTGTGGACAATTACGCAGTCTACATTACAACTGATTCGCCTGGATGAAATCAGTTGTTTTTGATATGAGCTGTACAGTCACTAAGAGACAGCGAAGAAACCCCCGGTAAGACGCGTACGCCTCATTGGCTAAATCGGCGCACGCCACTCAATAACGCTCCACTCAAAAACGTATACCGAGTTCTTCACGCCGTGTTTCTCTAGCAAACTCGGCGCACATTAATACGGCGTGCTTACATCTCAACACAAGTTATTGCAGCCCCCGAAGCTGCCAAATCTGCATGAATGGGCTTGCCCCGGTGGTTCAGAAATCCTGAGGGGTCAAAATGTACTGCCAGGGCTGAGTAATTACACAGCGTCTTTTGTACCACAGTGGTCCCTTCATCATTATTTCCCGGCACACGGCTGCCTCTGCCGTTTCATATTCTGCGGCTGCGAGATAAAGTCGGTGTTCGCTCAGGATCTTTGTTTTCTCTCTCGTCCTTCAGTGGTCACAACGCAATGCTTCATTCCTCCTCAGGGGGGGGTCTTTCAGGAGGTGTGGACTTCCAGATCTCCCACCCTCTTCAATGCGCAGAGAGCACACACAGGGCCGGCAGGTGTATAGAGTTGAGGACAGCTGGAGGCGGAGAGGGCGTCGTCACGCACTCAGGGCAGAGGAGAGATTAGCGGTAAAGCTGTCAAGTGGTAGCAAAAGTCCAGTGTAGGTTTGGCTTTGTATATGAATGAACACTGTGGCTATGTACATGCATGCCATGGGACACCCACCACCTCGGCCTGGTCTGGTTAACAAGATGGTGTTCACAGCAGCGAGCGGCTCGTTAATCCAGATTGAAATGTTCAGGGTAAACCACTTTGGAAAGCAGTGTCGGTCCTCTGAGACTTCACAGGGCTCGATGTTGTCTCGCTCTAAAATCAACATGTGCGTTCTGACATCTATGTACTTAGTGTATTTACACAAGTCGTAGTAAATCAAAGAGCCTTTTTTTCTACAACGCAGATCTAATCCATACATTGGACGACCCAGAGGCGCAATAGGTCGGTGCAAATAGCAGTCAGCATGTCATTTGCATCAGTCTGTGGGCCAATCATAAATAAATCTTTTCCATAAAGCAATAACCGCACCTCCTCCTTGATCCACGCGACATTGACCGACAGTCAGACAAACAGAAAGCAGCAATAGACTGAGCGTTCAGATATTAGCTTTCCAGCCCCAATGTGTTGGTTTCACACTTGGCCAAAGGGGGAAATAGATCGGTGGGGAGAGACTAGCGTAGTCATCTGTGGCACACTGGGCAGCTGGTAAACCCTCGTATTTCAATCACTTGTCAGTCCTTTTTCTTTAATAGAATGCAAATCATATACGCTGTGTATGTTATGTACATAAATACATTTTATGAGAAAGAGAAGATATGGTGAGACCAAACCATTCCGCTAGCGGACTGCACGAACACATCCTGCATGCAGAAAAAAAATGTGCCCACATTAACTTCCATTTAAACTTGATTTAGGCTGAACTGGTGTGAGAGCACATTGCTCATGTTTACAGAAGACACCGCCAAAGATCTTCAATCATTCGGTGAGTGACTCGGTGCAAACAGCAATTAAAAGCTTTTTCTTTCCGCAAAACAGTTGTGAGCACCGTTATGCATTTTAAGCATTATGGGCTTGATCGCACCAGACGAGACTTGTAAAGCTGCAGCCGCTTCAAAAAAACGCCTGAAAGGCGCCGCACCACAGCAAAACAATGGTTTTCCGAGCGCTGTGTTTTTGAGGGTCGCGTGCTGTGTGATCGAGCCCCAAGATGTGTACGAGCGTGTGGAAATGTATTCTCTAGCGCTCATACACACCTGTGCAGATGCAAATAAAGAAATACAAGACTGTCACAAAAGATCCATCGTCAGATCAGGTCTCCTTTGTGGAAGACGATGAAGGCAGCATGAGCTCAGTGCATGCCAACCAGAGAGCGCCCGTTTGATGTAGCAGCCCTGGAAGACCCGCGCAATCTAATGAGCAGTCAGATAGAGATATGACCATGGGGGCGGAGGGGGGCTTCCAGACTTTGTAAAACATATAAAAATGCTACTCTGTCATCACCGTGACTCTGCACCAGAGGAAATTGATTTGTTTGGTGGTGGTGGTGGTGGTGTAAGGGGGCCCAAAAGTGCTCACAGTAATTTCCAGCCGAGGAAAGACAACGAGCCTTCTGTTATTCCTCAAATGAAATGTCAACCCAGACGCGGCGCAGCTCTCCCCGCTTTGGGGCCTCGGTGCCAGGGATGAAGGATTGCTCGTGGCCAAAAACGGAGAATACTGGAGCTGCTCCTCATCACTCAGGCTGAGGTGTACCAAATGCATCTCGGCACGGGGATTAGTTATGTTCAGAGTGTGTGACGGTGAAGCCGGGGAAATAAAAGGGTCCAAATTGAGTAACGGTAGTCAGAGTTTAAGCCCCTTGACAAGTTGCTGTAATGTGGATACGTGTTCATTTTTCAGACGCGGCCCCTTCAGTGTAGTAATACAGTAGGCCTGCACTGTGACTCCAATATTAAACTGCAATGTCAATTTTGGGCTCCCACTACTGGATGAACATGACCGAGTGCGGTGCGTGTTCCCCGCTCATAGACAACGTTGCTGCATAGAAAATCAAGCGCTTCCAAAACCAACAGTCCCGGGGGTTAGGGGGGGGGCTAGTCTATGCTCCGTGAATAAGAACCAGTCTCACTCTGATGCCAAGATCATCAGTCATGTGTCACAACATGGATGTGAAAGCAGTGCTCTGTTTCTAAATAAAAAAACGAAGACTCTTGAATAACCGTGAATAATTGTGAATAATTGTGCCACATTACGTTACGGTTGCCTCCAAGCAGCTACAGTTGTTGTACCGTCTTGGGGTTATAACTGAAACCAGAAATGGCCAACGCTGACCCAACTTACTCGCGCATCGAGGCCAAGCGAGCGGTGGGCACCGCGACGACATGAGCGAGGTGTCAACGCCGCCCACTTCATTGCCTCCTGAAACACAGTTGGCCTGATCAGTCTTTGAAACTTCGGCGATGATAAAAATCAAGCAGCACAAGCACTCCCAGATAATGCATCTGTGTGAATTGTGCAGTGATAGCATCTTAGTAGAAAACGAGGCTTCCGGGCAAAGAGAATACATAAAAGAAAACAATGAGCTCATCCTGGATGGAAACGCCACGCTGGATAGATTCAGAGCGGAGGACGAGAGCAAAGGCTTCCTCTCGCTCGCTTATCTGGGTAGCAAATCTCAAAATCCCAGCCGGAGGGTGTGGGGTGTGGACACATCCAGGACCTTATTACAGGGAGCTTGAAAGATGGGACTGGGGTTAATTCGCAGCCAAATTCAGCTTTTGTCTCTCGAATAGGGCCAACCTTCGCTGCCAGTGCCAGATGACATTACGCCAGCTCTTGCTGCAGCAACTGCAGGTAGTCTGTGTGTGTGGGTGTGTGTGTGCGTGGACACGTTAGATGAAGAGAGGCTGATGGAAAAGGAGAAAGAGACAGAGACTGATAACTCTCTCAGCCTGACTCCTGATTGAACTGCAGCCCAGAAATGCAGTGTGGGGAGAGAAATCATCCTTCTGCAACCGACTGATGCAGACAGCAAGACTAATGTCACAAGCCGTACAGCCAGAACCTCTTAAAGAGACGGGCTGTGTCCCAATTTCAGAGCTCCCTCTATCAACTCAAGGTGATCGACATCTTTGTCCTAAGAAAAAAGGTCTTCTTTATTTGTTGGCAATATTCCCTAGCGTTGTTAGAAATCACACGATAAAGAGGCAGAGTCACACGCTGTGCCTTCAGCAACAGCTCCGGCGGCTCAATTGCTCTTCGGCTGAATGAAAATAATTTATGAACACCTCAGCTGGACAAGAGCAGCCCAACTTTTCCCAGCCGGGATAGATTGTTAATCGGGCTGAACCAACCATCCCTAAACGTCACCTCCGAGAAATCTGTTTGCTGGAAGAACATCTGGCTAATTGCTACCTAATGGCCAAGACTGACATCACCGTAATGCACCCTTGTGCACCAGCGCCAAATTTAGCCATTTGTGTTACATCAAACGTCAAGGGCCATGCTTGAAGAAATTCTGTTAAACCCGCTCAAAAGAGCGGTGAGAACTGCTTTCTGAGGAAATGTTATTGAAGCTTTCTGTTGGTCTAATATATTTCGCCTTCAGTACCTAAATAATCAAAAGGCAAAACATTCTATGGCTGCGAGCAACAGTCTGGTATTTTATTGAGAAATCTAAAACGGTTCAGTCTGAAAATAACTGAATAACTGAAAATAGCCAAATATGGCCCTCGAAATATCCTAGCACTGACCATTACTCCAAGTCATATAACACCCACACATGGTGCATCATACAAAGAAAAACAACAATCACACAGAGACAGAGAAAAGTTTGATATTTTTGCTTGAAAATGAACAATAATCTATATAGCTGATCTATAATGGTCTGCTGGTTTATCGATTGACCAACTCACTGTGGGAGCGCTCAATAAAAAGGGGATAAATACTTAATAAAGCAGAGGTGTCGAACATGCAGCCTGAGGGACAGAACCAAAGGATCCAAACAGTAAAAGTTTGAAAATTGCAGAGAAACTTTTCTATCAAATGTATTGCTAACCCTATTTGTCCACTGTGGTATGTCTGAGCAGTAAGTAAAGGTTTTATTCGTCAAGCCCACTCGAGAGCAAATTTGGCTGTAAGCAGTTTGACACCATTTATGCAGCCATCAAAATGGACAGAAACAACACATTGCATCTCAATAGATATTTCAAACGACAAATGTTTTTAAAATCAGTCCTATTCTGATGCATTACATTTTGTGTAAAAGCGATGTAGTTCACATTCCATAATAAAGAGAGAAATAGATCAATTGTGGCAGCCAAATCCCACTGGAAGTCACACAAATTGATGCAACAGATGGCAACAGTGAGAGCATTAGGACACAAATTATATTCCTTAACAACCTCACTGGCACACTGAATGGGATGGGATGGGGATATAATCAAAGACTCAAGGAAATACACTAAAACCTCAAAATATTTGCAGCCTAAACCTTTTGTCCAATGTACAGAGGTTTAATACCGTTTGAGTGACGGCTATGCAGGACCTCGACAAGTACATCTAGCTTTGAAATTAAACTCTGGGTAGCCAGCTACTGGCTGTGAAGACCAGGTGGGCGTTTGATCACAGTTTGAGAGCAAGACTTTGCTTGCTAAGTTACAAAGAAGCGCTCGTGGGAAGAGAAGACAGAACACATGAAAGAAACCGAGGAAACTAGCGAATAAGAAAACGAGAACGACAGGAGGAAGAATGCCTCTGACGGTTTGCCAGTCGGATTGAAAGAAAAAAAAGTATGTTTCAAGGTCAAGATAAGAAGTCATGCTAAATGAATGTCTAATGACTGTGGTAATTGCCAAATTGCTGGAGCTATACTGCAAGGTATATGTCTAAGTCTGAGGTCACATATCTCTCCTGAGTGAAATCAAATCAAGTGCCTAATGATCTCCTTTATATATTGCGCTGAAGCTTTGAGAGCATTTTTAATGGAGGTGCCATCATCAGAGCTGGATGTCATTCCTTAAGTGAAGGTAATGTCCTCCTTGATCTCAAAAACTAAAAATGTATCCGCTTAAAAAAGGAAACGTGCTTTGAAGGTCACAAGTTGAGATGAAAAACTCCAGGAGAGAAGACGTAACCATCACAAGCCGACGTCGACTTCAGCATCTTCGATTTTAGTGTCGCATGAGAAGGATCGGCGAGGGTGAAGGCAACACTTATTGCAAAAAGAAAACACGAGAGCATGAAAAGTAAAGCGCCATCATGAATAATAAATTGAAGATCTATAACTAAAACATTTACATGGAGCTGAGAACTCGTTAAAATCCAAAGCCCGGGGTGTCATTATACTGAGGAGTTTAGCAAAAGGTTGCGATCAATCCAGATAATTACCTACAGCTATACGCTTAATGGACACAGAGGAATCTTCAAAAAGAGCTACGCGTTACTTAACAAGGAATGCACTCTTAAAAGAGTACCCTCGAAAAAGCATACATCTTCTCGTATTACAGGCTCTGGAGGCCTCCAACAAAGCGGCAGCTTTTGGTTTGCACTGAAGCAGTCGGTGCAGAAGGGAGGAACCACTCAAACGTTGCACCAAGAAGACCTTCGTGAAACTGGTCCTCAGGAGGATGAGCAGACTTTAAGATTCAGCTTCAGAAGCTTCAGGTGGTGGACTCTTGATTTGTTTTATTCTCACTGTGGTGAATCCAATTGTTCACAGGATATTCAACTTTTCTTCATAAATCGCATGCAAATGTGTCTTCTTTCTTTACAAGGCTTGTACAACAGGCAATAAGGTAGTCCAGGAAAATAAGTTTACAGAAAGTCACAATCCCTCCTCTTCATTGTGGGGGTGGGTTTATGGCTGTTTGCCGGTTGCACCTACAGTCTATGGGCATATCGGTGGGTTACACTCGCTGTCTTCTTGATTCCTCACAGGTCATTTGGTTTGTACGCCCTCTGGCATTTCGGAGAACAATATAACGAACAGCGCATGGAGTTTAAACGCCTCTGGTCATGTTGGAACATGGCTCCACACAAAAAGATTACAACTAATCCTGAAGCTAAGGTTGGTGATCTTGGGAAATTAGCAAGGGTACGCTAGAATTTGAAAATAACACCCATGTTGACAACTTTGTTCCCATCCAATGAAAGTAGCTATCAGTACTAGCCCAAAAATTTACTAAATCCTCAACTCAAAATGTATGACAAGATGCATATGAACGCGGCAGTCTATGCTGACGCCAAACACAGGACATTTTTATTTTTAAAGTAGACAACCTGCAAAGTGAGTGCATCTTCACCTTGTTTTCTCCTGACAAATCAAGTGAAGATATTAGGGATATGTTGGCATCACTATGACATCGATATGGTGACTCAGAGGAGGAGAGAGAAAGTGTGCCAATCTGCTGGTGCGACTCAATAACAGAGTCGAAGAATGATTGCCCTTGCATCTTCCCCCACCGAGCCAAAAACAGCTTGACAAAACTGAACAACGAAACTGGATGACAGGGTATCGGTGGAAGCCTCAACACCAAGTGGGTCAGTCCATCCCTGTGGTCGGGAAATGTTGAAGAGCCGCGGCTGACGAGAGGGAGCGTGACACTCGGGGCAACCATTAGCATTTGGAAAGAAAGTCTCTTCTACTCCTGTGGTGCACGATGTCTCAAGGACACATTAAATAGGAGAGTTCGCAAGGGGGAGGATTTTGTATTTTATTTATTCATTTCAGCAAATCTGTTCTGAAGACTTGGCTGGAGCATGAAGAAGCATCATAAAAGACAAAGTGGGGAGGCAGAGTCGTGTCTCTGCAGACTCAAATGCTGCAAGATGCGACTGCAAGTGGAAGACATTTATTACCGACTTCATCCGGTTGCCAAGTAGCATTTTTAGCCGGTTTTAACTATGCTAAATATTGCTTGAAATGTTGGCGTTTTTCCACACGTTCCAGAATACTGGACAAGTAAAGCGGGGTGTCATGGTGCAACAATACTTAAAGGCGCATGGGTAAGGATTCTCTCGCTTCACCCCATGATGGTGGGCTTTTATGCTCGGAAACAGCAACAAGTTTGTAAAAAAGTTATTTAAACCATCAGTCATCAATATCGGAGAAAAGTGGGATTTTGTATTTGATTGTTTTTGGCTCCATTTTATTTTTGAGAAACAAACTTTTTATCCAACAACCTGCAAGTGTACACCTGCTGTGGGTTGCCCAGGTCAAGCTATTTTCAAAGCACTCCCAGCTGCTTGCCAACAATGTCCGAAGTTTCCATGAGAGAAACCTGTTCTCAGCCAGCACTCGCGTTACATTGTGTCCTCTGACTGACATGGAGATGATGGTGGGAGGCAGGTGTGAGAGTGATGACACTGACCTGAAGGGCTGAGCGGAAATAAAAGCCACCCCAGGAGCCGGGGATTTATGTGTGGTCTTGCCTCATGAATGAATATAAGCAAATGTCAAAACGTGACAAAATAACTATTTCCACATTATTGCCTGTGACCGAGTTCACAAGGACAGTTTTAAACAGCATACATCGAATATTAAATGCTCATGAGAGAAATGTATTGCATAAATGTCATCGTTGCGATGGAAAGATCCAGAACCATCATCCCTTTACAGAGGTCACCAGGACCGCAACAAAGAGAGAAAGTCCTTATGTACGAGTTAAAATCTGTACACTTGGTTGGCAACACTCAACGATGGTCTCCATGCCTATGATGTGCTTCGCTGTGACAAGGTTGGAGACTTGAGTTGTTAAATTATGCTCATTTAGCGGCTAGCTAATTAATAAAGTAGCTAGCTAGTTAACTGTGCTAGCAAGTCGTTTATCGTCTCATTTGTGGTCTGATAAACAATAAATGCATCACATTCAGTGGTAGCAAACGTGTAAATAGGCTACTGCTTCTCCAGTCACTAAAACAGGAAAAGCAAACATGTTCTTAACCCTTGTGTTGCCTTCGGGTCATTTTGACCCGATTCAATATTTAACCCTCCTGTCGCCTTCGGGTCAATTTGACCCGATTCAATGTTTAATGTCGGTGTTCTTTCGGGAGTCAACAAACAAACATAAAGTACCTCACACTTAAACTTGGAAAACAATATTAATTCTAATAATTTTAATAGCTGGGGTCATATTGACCTCAAGGGTAAAATATGTTAGTAAATATAAAGGTAACAGGAGGGTGAAACATTGAATCGGGTCAAATTGACCCGAAGGCGACAGGAGGGTGAAACATTGAATCGGGTCAAATTGACCCGAAGGCGACACAAGGGTTAAACGATTCAATGACACGCAAATAGTACAGTTAATGTGACTGGTTCTTCTGGTGTTCACATCAGCAATGAACTAGATAGGGGTCCGAGACCACTCCTTCAAAGCAGACCAGAGACTGGTTGTTTGATCCAAAACATGTTTTGACCAATCAAAACAAACCTCACCAAAAGGTGGTTAACCTCGAGGCCCAACACGGCTGGTGCCATTTTGACCTTCAAATTGGATCGAGCCGTCGACTCTGCACCACCGTGTTTCATATCTGCTCATCCAAACTACCTGCCAGCTGCTCTTCTTGATGACCCACTATCATATGACAGCCGCGTGACAGGCGCGTATTTTTCAGCCACTCACAGATTGACAACCTATTGCAGCTGTCATTCTGTTCTACTTGACACCACCATTTATTTTTCTCTGCCCGGGGCCTTCCTCCACCCACTCCTCAACCACTCCTCCATTAGTCTGTGCCCGACAACAAAAGCAACACTGTGCCGCTGTGTCCTCGCCTGGACGTCAGCTATTCTGACAAACCTAAAACAAAGCTGTGGCCCCAGACTATAACGCTCCGTAATGTCACAGCAGGTGGGCTGGCCCGTGGCACGGCTGTAACAATAGAGTCATCCCGTCTCAATGGGCCCATGAGAAAAAACACAAACACAACAGCTGAACAATGGCCACATCTGCACCAGAAAAACAACAGGCCGGGTGTTGACAAAAATGAAGAGATCCTCTTTGGGCACAGTAAAGCTACACCTAGGAATCATCTTTAAAACAAAAAAACAAAAACACAGCAAATTAAAGAAATAATTAGGATGCATTCTGACAATAGGGATGTTTCAGATGCTGTGCTCATATACTGATTTTTATGAAACAAATCTTGATACAAGTGCACTCGACACCACTGTGGCAACGTGGCGTTAACCTCTCGTCAGTTGAGCCAAATGAACTTCCCAGCTGCAACAACGACCCCACGCAACGGGATACATCTCAGATTCACCTGAGAGTTAGCAGCAAAATGTTGGATGCATTCTGGTTGAGGAAGATTTGTATCAATGCATTCATATCTAACAGTCGCTTAAAAACTGCAGTACAAAAAAAATGTATTAGCAACAGCACAACAACAAAACAGACCAACGCAAGAATAATTTGTAACTCAACTTTGTTCCTTTTTTCACTCTTATTTTTTTACTGTATTTAACACTTCCCTCTTGTTGCAGATGACTTTTGAAAGTGTAGTAGACTGGACTTTTGAGTAATTCAACCGGTTAAGTTTCTTTGTCTTATAGTAAACTGAATGCCTTTGGATTTTAGACCGTTGGTCAGACAAAATTAGACATTTGGATGAGTCACTTGGGTTCTGGGAAAACAAACAAACAAAGATCTACTGGGACATCGAAAAAAACAGAGCAGTGGGAATAAAGGTAGCGGCGAGGGAACCCGGTGGGCAATAACATCATAAGAGAGATCACCTTTAGTTATGGGTTTAGTTTATTTCCATAGTGATAAAAGCCCGAAACGGAAACAGTGCGGAATTCCAATAATTTGAAAACCAATATAACCGACTCATACTCGCAAAATATTCAATAGGCTTACAACAGTCTTCCCTTGCAACGAGGAAAGGGAAGACAAAACTCCCAATGAAGACATAACGGTACATAGATGACAACAGAACACAAGGCATTCAGGAGGTGCCAAATTGATGGCTTGCCAATCATCTAACCAGGGAACTGGCCAATTGGCATATCGACACACACAGAATTAAGCAGGCAATTCTCAGCAGGATTCATGCAGATAATCAACGCGTCGAGAGCCCAAATGCCTAAATCGTTACCAAAAGCAGCACCGTGTGGCTAAAACTATCTGACTTTCATAATAACATCTGCTTTGGGAATTCATTTGATGAAGCCAGCTCTCAGCTACCTGCCTGGTGTTACTGCTGAAGTGGTGGAGGATTTAAATGGAAAAGGGGAAAAATTACTCAAGAATAAGCTGAGATGAGCGATTTTAACTCTTCAGTAATGCTTTAGAGATGCTTTGAGCAGCTGATCGTATTAAATGGGCTCTGCTGTAAGTAGACGACAAAAGACATTCAATTTAACCTACGTCTGAGGCAGACCGAATAGAAAACCAACCCTATCCTCCTGCATGAAAAACAAACAAAGCACAAATATTACACATGAACATGTACACACACACACACACACAAACAAACTGATGAGGCACTTTTCGGAACAATGAAATCTCTCTGGCTCCAACCACCAAATCCTCCCTCAGATTGGATGCCTGACAGGCATTCATTTCTCCCACCCTCCACCTCCTACCAACCCACCGCTGTGTCTCTCGCTCCCCTTTCTTCTCCTCTCTGTATGCAGGTGCGCTCGCACACAGAGCTGCCCGCCGACTCCCGTCAGTAAAAGGAGATGCAAGCACAGATCCTCTCTGTTCCCTGTGCCGCCGCTTCCCACCCCACAACATCCAGAGGACATCCAGGACCACTTCAAAGCCGGCGGGAAGGAGAAAAGGAAAATACAGCGAGGGGCTGAGCCAATATTGAAGGATTGTTGGACCAGCAGTGATCCTCCGGAACCGGCCTTCAGGCGACGCCACGAGACCGTCACAACGAGCAGATATCGGGATGTTCTCGTGCAAATGAAACAAACATCATCTACACTGGTCTTTCATTTTTTTTAGTCCTTAGCAGGCACTCGTACAATAAAAACACACGCACAGTATGAATCTACAGAGACGACACCCTGTAAACGCTGGCCGATATTACTCATTCACGGCCGACTGCTGACCCGTCACACGTTTTCACTTCCGACTTGGAGCGACTCGCTATCGGAGAAACACGGGGGACGGTGCAAGAGAGCATTATCCACAAAAAAAAGTGCCGTCAATTACACCGCTGCTTCCGTTTTTCCCTAGCCGGATGGGTTCTGCAGACCGTGTGGTCATGGAACGCCAAGACCACCGCCAGGAGAGGATACAGTGTTAGACCAGAGGCTCTCAATATTCTTTCAGCCAAGGACACCATATTAGATAGAGCATGTACTGAGGCGGACCCTTTCATGCCAAATTTCCCCTTGGGGATTAATAAAGTATATATCTATCTATCTATCTATGTCTGCTCGTTTTTTTACAAAATGAGTAAAACAATACAGCCTTCTATATAACCTGTGTGTTTTCTAAAGCACACTTAAATTCAACCACATGGCAACTATATTAAATAACTTGAATGCCTTCATTTGAGCAAGTCTCGTTCTTTTTTAAAATAAAACCTTTCATCCAGCACCAATGCAACCTCGAAGTAACATTTCCAAACACTTGTATGAATTAAAAGCAGCAGTTCAGTCCTGTGCAAACAACGCCTGTGTTCCACTTCAGCTGCCAGCGGCTGTGAGAAAAATACTCATTTTAAGTGTTCCAAGGTCTACTGCAAACTGACCTTCAAACCCAAACAATTATTTAATTAAAACTTTGGAGTCCTGCTGGTTAGTGAACGTACAGTATTGCGACCGCTGCCATCTACATCCTCGTTGTAGAGCTGTAAGCACCAGGCTTGTGTGTGTAATCCTATGACTGTGTTGCACTGCTGCTATGCTTCAAAGTTAAAAGAGTCCACGATGGCACACTTTAGCCTCCAATAAAGGGCGGAGCAGGAACACGATGCTCGACGCCATCAGGGGACAGTGCACCTAAATTCTCATTAGCGATCGGCTGCCAACAGAAGCACAACGCCTACGGTTGAGAAAAGGTGGACCGGCTCGACGTAATTTCTAGACACCGTGGCCACATTGTGCCGTAGCTTCAGCAAACAGCGGGTTAAGCTGAACCCCACCAACAACCTCAAGTATTTAAATGTAAAATTAAACAAACACTTAAACTTGCTCCGGCCACCCTGTGAAGCTTTTAATATGCAGGTGAGCAGACGAACATCGCTCTGGACGTGCCGCATGGGCAATTCATCAAGCTAACAAATGGGGCAACTCAGTGCCATTATCCTCCATCAAGGCCCCCGTGACTCACGTGGCCTCCGGGCTGCTGACAAGCACGACCCTTTTTAGGGGGTAATCTTGCCAGCGCTTTCGGAATGGCCCAAACCAAATTGTCTGACAGGCTAAAGTGAGGGATGAAAACTAGAGCGTCAGCTTCAAGCACTCCATCACCTTTATGCCGGATAATGCCCTGCGAAGAAAACAAACGAAAAGCTGAACGCACAAATCGTTTCTGCCCATTATTCACAATCACGTTAATCTCAGAATAGAAGATATGAATAAAGGAGGAAGGGACTCGGTTCAGCTATCGTGAATTTTATCGGCTGATATTCAAATTAAATGATAATTTCGTTGTACAAATGAAAACAAACTAGTAAATCCGGTATGAAATCATGTTTAATAGCCTCCATCGTGTGCGTACACACACACAATAATACAGAGTGCTTTAGCGTTCCCGTGTGAGTGTTGAAATACGTGTGCAAGGAAACGAGCGCTCACTCAAACCCGTTTCTGCTGCAGGTAACTGGACGCCACCTGCACGCTGAATATTGCATACAGTCAGGACAGTGAGTCAGTCGGGGGAGGGGGGGGGGTCACAGCTCCAGCCAAGTGTCTGGTAGGAAGATCAATTGCAACGTATTCTCCATTTCCCCACACTAGAGCTTGAGCTCACATGTTGCCGTTCCAGCAGCTGCTTCGGGTACGGCCTAATCTACTTTGAGGTGGACGTCATGCTGTGTGTGAGACAGACGGAAGGAAAGAGAGGGAAAGAGAAAGAAGAGAGCAAACGCACAATAGCTGCAACTCCATATCATTTTTCTGGCTTTAAAAACAAACTAAAAAAGATGCGGTGGGAAGAATCCTTGTGGAGAAGCAGCAGCTTTGAGAAGCAACAACTTTTTTATTTTTTAAATGGGTCAGAAACATTAAAACATCCTTTTGAGGTTTTCACCGATATCAAAATGTCGTTTGAGAAAGCAGAAGATTGCACAACGCGACTGACATTTCCGATGTCCCGTTTGGGTATAAACAATCAGAAGCTGCTGGATGTTTGCTCTCTGTCCGACATGACAAACTGCCTCCATTAAAGAGGGTCTGAGCGCCTGCATCATATTGCATCTGCGGTGGCAGAGGGGCGAGCTGCCAGTTGATGAGGATATTATCAACAGAGACGACGACAGCGGTTGTCAAAATTGTCTTTTCTGCTGCACCCAAGTATTGCACCAGCGGAGCGGCGAGGTGAATAAGATCACGCGGGGCCAGCGGCAGGACGAGCACAAAGAAAGAGCAGAACCGACGCAATGTGTTCCGATGTTGGGCTGTTTTCCGATGGCTCTCGGGCTGAATCTTCTCTTAACCTGGTGAAGTCTGCACAGATGGCACGCAAACGCTACGGGAGCAGATGGCACAAATACTACAATCCCAACCGTCTCCTACCTTGAAACGGAACATAGCCTTTTCAACGTGCCTCAACAACTTTGAAATCGATAGCCTGTCTCTAATCTCACGACAAAAAAAACAGATAAACGGATTTAGCAGGTTTGTGCACAAGTAATTTTGCAGTGGAAGCATTTTGGCACTCGAGCGACCTCACCAAACGCCTCAATTCTAGTGCCATTGGGCAGCAGTTGCGTCCAAATCGTATCACGCAGACAATCTTTGGATCAGTAACATCCAGATTTTTTTAACCCCAGCAACCAAACCCACCGTGTCTTGAAACACTTTTAAAAGCTTTGTGTGGGGGACTTTTTTTTTTCTCCACGTCATTGCATTCATATCTATACAACCAATATGTTGCGGATTAAATTTACTAAAGCACAGTGCAAAGAAAACGGTCACGACTAAAAGTCCAGCATTCGGAATGTTATTTGGGTAAAAGTGCAAAAGTATTAGCATCGAAATATATTTATAGAAGCCAAAAGTATACTCATTATGCCACATTTTAAAGATTGTTCACGGTAGGCCTACATCATTCGATTATAATAGTTGCAATAATATGTTTATCACATTAATGTTGCAACTGTTTAAGATGGAGCTCATTTTAAATACTTTATGTACTTACTAATTAGGTAGTATACTAATGACACGTCATAGTTTATTGAGGGATTGATTTTTGTGTTGTATTTATAATCTGAATCTGCAAAATAACTAAACTAGTATTGTCAAATAAATGTTGCAATGGTAAAGAAAAATGTATGTAATTACTCAATTCACTCACAGGGGTATAACAAACAAAGCAAACCGTACTCGGCTTAAAGTGAACTTCTGTGAGCATCCATCAAAAGCTTGAATTAACATCCAGCCACACGGAGCGGCAGCAGACCTGATGTCGACCGGCGGAAACAGAGAGTAAGGATGCCAGTGTGTGAATTGAGAAAGTACATGTCCGATGCTGCGACACCCAAGAATCCAGATCATCATTTGCTTCACAGAGACTCTGCCTGCCTCCCCACCCCGCTGCCGATTGTCAGAACCAACTCCCATAAGTGAGGTGCAAAAAAAATGGACTTTAAGGAAAGCTCCCCTCCACATGAATGTGCCTCACCATCACAGCTTTCTGCCTCGTTACACGTATCCTCCTGCTAACTTAGTAAACTGGACAATCAGGAGCATCAGCAACACTTTGGAAAACTGTGGTCCCTAAAATGGTACCCCCCCCCACACACACACAAACATTATAAAGTTTATTTGGCGGTTATTACGATATTCTTAGAAAAACCTCCACTGAGCTGTTGCCCTGAGAAGATGAGCATTACATCGTGGTCGGTTAAAGAAAGTAAAATAAGTCAGGGCACAACCTCAGAAAATAATTGCTTTCATGAATAGAGAAGACTGAAGTTTGTCTAGAAATGTACAAATATTAGGAAACCCAAGTGAGCAGGGCCAGATAACAGGGCTCAGAATGAGCTTGATATTTTGGTGCATGTAAATCCAATCTTCAAATTGCCAGTTTATTTAACATAATGGTTAGCTGCAGATAATGTGAGGCTCAGTGCAGAGGGAAAAAAGACCAATAACAGCATCCAGATGAACGGCAGTAATCATGCGTGTCTGAGACCGACGGGCCACTTTCAATCAGCACCCTGTACGCCTGCAGTTGTAAAATACACATTTTCTTTTATCACCGTCACAAAAAAAGAGGAATTTATAATACGGGATGCCTCAATCATAAAAACATGCTTTTTTTTTTTTAGAGAGAGACCGATCTCACTTTTGAGAGTCAATGGTAAATATCAGAATAAATCTTTGCACAATGTCCATTTAGTATTCTTGACATAAAGGGTACTAACAGGGGTCAGGTTTGTGTGTTAATGTGGACAACAGCTCTGGAGTTACAGATACCATGAACACTGAAGAGTTGTGTCAATGAATGTCAATGGTTCGAACTTGGCAACAAGCTGAAAGGCAGGAGTACACATGCCGTCAAAAGATGACTAGAGGGGGTGTACGTTGCAAGATTCATGAATGGCCAACCACAGATATGCTTCTGGTGTAAATTTGTTTTGATAGATGTTTTCACCATATACAATAATGATTATTTGCAGTCTGCAACGCTGCTTCGAGTGATCCGCGCTTCTAAATATTGTTGAAAGCAATACTTTGTGGGCTGAAATCACCGTTTTGCACATTTAAACCTGCAACAGAAAGTTCCATCCAAAAACAGTTTTTTGGAGAACAGTCAACTCCTCAAAGAGGCGTCTTTGCTTTCTTTTCCATGACGTGTTGGCAAATAGCTGTTTTAATGGTGGAGACTGGGTGGCACTTTTTAGCCTCATGCTGAGACAAAACGCTCCCGGTGATAGGCTCGAAAGCACCGAGATCTCCCCGAACCGCGCGGACCTCTCTCTCTCTCTCAGCCCCGAGCCTCTGCCGTACAATACAATCAGGTCATCAGCATAATTGAAGAGGCAAGTTTCACCCTGAACCAGATGGAGCACCTGTCCTTGAACATTTCTAAAATAATGCATCAGTCGTGCTGCCCGCCCGGTTGAGCGCCACGGAGCGGGGAGGACGCTCTGCAACCGGCCGGAGGACACTTGTGAGCCGGTTCCGAAGCGGAGTAGTAATCCCGCATTGTGATGACGGACACCACACACCGGGTCAGTTGATTTCCGGGTTGCGTTAGGAAACAAATGAGCAAGAAAAAAGGAGAAAAACGATTGTCCGGGTATGAACAACTCACTCGACAAATTACTTTATATAGTATATTACAGCAGTAAATAACGCCACACACACACACACCCCCCCGCTCTAGCGATGATCCTCCATTCAACGTCCATTTCAACTTCATCCGCTGCACACCGAATTGAGTTCTCGATGCATACAACATTTAAGAAACGCACGCGCTGGCCGCGGACACACCGCGCCATGATGTCTGCCACGCGGTTCTCCCGCAACCTAAACCAAAGTTGTACCCGCAGCTGCAGCTATTACCGGTACACTGTTGTAAAGCAACACGAGAGAGCGGTCAAACCGGACCGTCTAGCTGCGCGTCACCCGGTTCATCCACATGCCACGGACTCCTCCGCCGGGCCACCGGCCTCATATGCAAAGAGTCAGTCCCAACGACTTCCGGGAAAGAAAAGAATAAAGAAAAACGACAGTTGGTCGTTAAGGGAAGAACAACTCTAACGTTAACTAGCGTTAGTTAGTTGTGGCGTCAAAAGGGGCGTTCAAAACACTCACTGCTGACTTTTTAAAAAGAGTAAAATAACGTTATCGTTAGCGAACATACATTATTTATTAAATGACCCATTGAAGTTATCCGGAACAAGCCACTTCTTCTCTTTCCCTGTCAGCGCGCGCGACTGCAACCAGGGAATGAAGCGGACCTGACGCACGTTAGCCAAGTTAGCTTACCATGGATCAAACTCGTGGATGATGCTCTCGAACCGGATCACCGCGAAAAGTCTGGCGCTGAATCCGGCGAGACAGGCCAGGACCAGAATGCTGATGGAGAGGAGAGACTGCCACCCGGCCGGCTGTGTCAGTCCACCAGACAGGCCTACTTTGCCCCCTCCGCCACCCGCGACGCCGGGTCGGCTGTTCCCGTGCGCCGAGCCCCCGGCATTGGTGGCTGCTTTGTGCTTGCCGTCGCCGGCTGCGTGGTGCTCCGCCATTTCTGCGTGCGGTGTCGGTTGGATTTTCTAGTTCTCCCCCTCCTGCCACGCTACCGTGTCTCCCTCCAAGCCGTGCTGTCGTAAACTCCCTCAGATTAGTGCACGCTCTCCTTCAGTTTTCTTCCGGGTCCCCCCGTGTTTATATATATAATATATATATTTGAATTCAGCGTCGGTACTCCGCGAGACCGCCGTTACATCCCGAAACGCATACTCATGCGCCACATAGCCTGCAACAGTCAATTCGCCACACCATTCAACGCCGGTGGAAAGGGGCGGGGCGACGCGAGGGGCGGGGCGTGAGACAGCTCTGGCGGCCTCTCACAGATCGACAGGTACGAGAGGGCGGGTGTTTACGTCTATCAGCCAATCAGAGCGCAGCATTTTAAAGATAGAAAGATGAGTCCACCAATGGAGACACACGACATTTTGGTTGCCACTGATTGAAATGAGGATTATCCCGTTATGTATGAAGATTGAGTCATTTTATTGCCCGCTATAAATACAACCGTTAATACTGGCTTAAAGTTGGCGTGAGTGACTTTTCATAGAGAAAAACAAAGGAAAATATCATGCAGACGCAGTCCAAAGAGCTCAAAGGGAATTTGTTTCCTTGCAGCTTAAAGTTATAGGCAGGTGTGAGAAGATAAATGATCACTGTGAGTGCAATATTTCTGTTGCAGTTGGATGTTCTGGACTGGTGGAGAGGTAATAAAGATTGATGTGTCTCATCATTATTATGTCCCCCAGCTAAGACGAGAATCCAGCATTCATCATTCTCTCAAACTCAGGATGTACTTTCACAACTTTCCCCAAAGCCTTGAAAATAGATATATTGAAATAAGACATCTTTTTTCTTTTTACATTTAAAATAAATGCTCAAGTTTTTGATTAATAGTATACATTACTTTTTTGCTTGCACTATTTCATAAAAAATGAGACAAAGTGTTATTGATTTATCTGAGAGGCGATTCGGTCACAAAAGGAGAAAAACAATAGTCCAACACCATCGCTCCTGTGTAATATCACAGGTATAAACAACTTTGTTCTACAGAGTGGACCAACACTGTCTTTTTATCTCCTTTAACATGTGCTATTCTTTATCCCATCCAACTGCACAGCTTCTGCCCTTGGGGCATAGTGCAAGGACAGGAGAATGTATCACTGAGCTCAACAATTATGAATTAAAATGAAGAATTTATTGTGGTTTTTATTTTGCTTCTGATCTCAATAGACCAATCGGTAATAAATGAGGATGTTTAAACAGATGTTGCACACTTAAGCAATAACTAGAGTGTCTGTTTGACGTCATGAAAGTTGCTCATTATTTTTGATACATTTGATTTGAGAATTTTTTAAGTTTGAGAACTTCCCAAATTGGCCCAATTCCCCATTCTTACTTTGCATCGGCAGTGTTTACAGATATCCCTGTCCCACATAAGATCACAATAAAAGAAGAAGAAAAATGCAAATGAAATATTCATGGGGAAGAATTGGACTCAAGTTTGAGCCGGCTTAGTTGAGCTGTGCGTTGAGGCTATATGAAGAGACGAGGAGGAGATAAGAGAGAGAGATGAGAATACTGCGCTGGAGAGAGAGGGGGGGGGGATGGAGATGGAAGACCGATAATAAAGGAGATTAAAAGGGCGATTATGGAAATTGATGGGGGTCATCAGAATGGATGAAGCGGCAGAAGCAGACATGCAGGTTAATTTTCTTCTTTTTAACTTCACGAAGAGATCACAGCGACCACGGGCTCGGAGTCGCAGGCGTCCTGCATGCTACAGCTGAAAGGCAGTGCCAAGGAGAATTCGTGCACACCCATGCGCAACGAGTACACGCACGTGCAACAGTGCAAGGATACAATGCACGCCAACACGTGTCATCCCACACACACATGCATGCCGATGAACACATCTTTATACAACAGCACGCACACACATGTGCACACAGTTCCTCGATGATTCATCAAGGCCTGTTGCTTATGCCATGTTGAGCTCTCTACCCCTTTGCCTTCCCCCCCCCCCCCTCCATACCTCCACTTTCTAAACGGGTGACCTTTGAGACCAATAGAAATGCAGGCTGTGAAGATTGCTTCAATCGCATCTGTTGTCAAAAGGCCAAGCCCATGAAAGCCAGCCAAAATGGGTGCTGTTGCCAGGCAGGGTCGCTTTGCTCTTCCTCCGTCTCCAGAGGTAGTATTTGTCTTTCTTCTCTGTTTTATTTCATGTTTTTTTGTCTGTTCGCTAACATTAGAGACTCCACGAGTTCCTCCTTGGCATTCTTAGGTGTCTACACTTCTTCACTTTGCCATAGGCCAACCGTGCGAGAAGAAAAGAAGATGGGAAAAAGCTTTAAAGATACCTGGCATGAAACACTCTCTGCACCTCCGTCGTCTACCTCTGCTTTAGTTAGAGGGAGACAAGAGAGAGAAAGGGATGCCACGATTGGTCCAGAAGATTACAATCACTATGACACTTTTCTTTTGGACCCTTTTGTTTTTGTTTGTTTGGCCCTCAACCGACGATGAAGCGAGCAAAATCCTGAATCAGCTACAGACGGTGTCATGTAGCGTTCCCTGGCTGGCTCCAGTAATTCCTTTTTTTTAAATGCATGAAACTCCCTCAGTCACTTTTGCATGCGGTTATGCAAGCCGCATGTGGGACAAAGCAAAGAATCCTCCCGTGATTAGGCTGATGAAAGCAAAGTGGATTCACTCTCTGGAGCGTATCGCGCATGAAGATGGAAGCGATGGGGTGCGATGTGTCGTTCAGGCTGCAGCGTGGATGGGGTCTGAGAAGTGGCCACACCATGTTCTCACATTCCTGACATTCTTGCCCCCAAAACAGCGGTGGCACAAGGGCAACATTGTGAATAGATCTATGTTTTTATCTTTTTTCTCTCTATTCAAGGACGTTAGTGGAGATTGGAGCCTTTCTCCCAGCACGCTTTCCTGTCTCGCAAACTATGCACATAAAAGTGTTCTGTTTGGTGTTGTTGTTGTTGTTGCTGTGGTCCTTTCATTCGCATGGCATGGCGGCTCTCTAATTACCGTGTGCATCATCTACAGGGCACAGCCCCACAGGGGAGAAGCCCATTCTGTGCATTTGATCACGGAGCATGGCAGAAACAGGATGTCGGCTGGTGGCTTTAAAGACTCCACAGAGTCAGTCTGTGTGATCCAGTGTAACGGAACAATTAGCCGGAGCTCGGGGACCGCCACTGTACACACACACACGCACACACACACACACACACACACACACACACACACACACACACACACACACACATCTGCACCGCAATCATTCACAGAAATGAGAACACTTTCAGAATAATACATGTTATGAAGTATTTAGTTACCTGTAGCCAACAAAGAGTTAGATGGTCAATTTTAATGCGTGATGATCAACATGAAGCAGGACAGCATTACAAAAAATATCAAGGTCAAAATCATGTGCTGCATAAATAATTTCTTATTTAAATAGGAAAACAATGTTGTCAGGTTTAGGGTGTTTCTTTGACAAGAAAGTTTTTCTTGAGATCTTTATTTTTGTTCACTAATTGGTTTTCCATGCCGTACCTTTGTTTGCAGCATACTGGACGTGGAAGTGTATACAGGCATAGTGCAGCTGCGTCAGTGTACATTGTTTTGAATAAAATAAAATGTGCAAGACTTAGTGATGAGGTATATAGTCAATGAACTCATCAGCTCAAACACTTCTAGGACGTGGGGTCTTTGCATAGAGGACATGTGTGTTGCCTCATCGGTGACACGCTGTTTCACACTGAGCACCCTCAGAGCCAGTTCACAGGAACATGACCTACTCAGACCCAACACACGTGGATGATGTTCCACAAGTGCACAACATCTTAATCTAGACTTTAATGGAGGGTGTGCTGACATGGGGGGCGGGCCTGGGTCTCACCTTGTGTGATAGAACTGTTAATCCTGATCATGTCATGTTATGGGCGGATCAGTGATTTTTAAAAACAGAGTATGGTGTGATCCATCATCCCGGAGATCACAGAGCTTTTGCTCAATATATAAGGCTGCTCAGGAAGCGATTGCATTCATTGCACTCATCTGTCAATCTTCAAAAGCACATAAAAAGTAAGTCCTCCCCGTCTATGTGAGCTGCAGAGACCACAACACTTTCCATTGAACATTTCTTTTCATTTTATTGTCTTTATTTGATTACAGAAAAACACTTTCATCTCTAGGAAGGGAACAAAGCAGTGAACGCCATAATCCTGTCAAAGAATGCTTCAATTATTTGACAATTTAAATAAGAAATGAACAACAAAAGTCTGACTGTTTTGGAGAGAAGGTCAGATCCCTGCGTCCTTATCTAACCCCAAATCCTAATTTCAAATAATTTTACAGTCCCGGCTTCGTGTCGTTTTGATCAATCAAGCTTTTAATCACGAAGACGATGACAAAAAATGACACAATGATCGTGCGATGATGGAGTTGAAAGAGAGGCTCATCTGTCCCGCATCTGAGCGCATCGAACTGGCCTAAAAACACAAACAAGGAAAGAGGAGGGCGGTCTGAGAACAGCCCTCAAGAAACCCCGTAAGCACTCCAACGCGTTCGTCAGGGCCGACTCTGACCTCGTGCCCGCGGTGATGCTTCCAACTCGATTGGCACGCTGCATCATCAGTTCACGAGAAAGTTTCAATTGATTGAGGAAGAGTGTGAGAGATGGGGGGGGGGGGGGGGGTAACTAACCTGAGCTCAGCAGAGATATCAACTGTCTGCAGGCAGAATGCCAGATTCTGAGAAGTTGGCATGCATTTCTACCCCTTCAGAATAACAGCTGCCTTATCAACAACGGTCCGTACCGCCTCCGCGTGATGCCTTCTGTGTGTGTGTGTGTGTGTGTGTGGGAACGGGCTCCCACACACACACACTAGAAAAGTAGTGCACAGGAAACAGTTAAACTTGGCCTGCCATGATCTGCCGCAGCTTTGAAGTGGGCCTCCCAATTTCCAAGATGCCTCAGCGAGACAAATGACCCTACGTGACCCTACGTTCCCTCTCCGGACGAGCCGAACACGGGCCGTCTCAATTTAGAAGACGGCAGCTTTGTGTGATATTGCTTCAGCGACAGCCACGACAACCTCTGTGGCAAAATTCTCTCTGACTTTGAATGTTCACCGCTCAATCACTATGTGTTCTTGTAAACAAGCCGTGAGGTTCTGAGAAGCTTTGTGCTGTGTGAGGACCAAATTAATGCTTGTTCCAACACATTACAATTAGGACTATGCCCCGGTGTAATTTCTAACTAAAGAGCACTCTGTGGAGGTGGCTCAATACCGAGTGTTCCCCTCGGTCAGGACTATGCATCTCTGTGCTCGGCTCCGTGTCCAATCGATTCTCCCCCTGGTTGCCCTTCGTCGGACAGAACACAATCCACCACTCCGAAATAATGTTAAATAATGAATAAAGGAGGAGATAGGATGAGGTGGAGGAGGATGCAGGATGGGCAAAAGGGGCATGGGGGAGGGGCAGAGAGAGAGAGAGAGAGAAGCTGTTTAGTGCTGCTGATGTCATTGCTAAGCGTGCCTGCACCACAAGGACACACGTTTAACAACCTTAAACACACAAATATTTGACCTTTTCTTTCTTTTAACGCGTACAGTTTGCTAGAGATATCAAACTAGCGGTTTCGCCATGTCTCCATTCTTTATGCGAAGCTAAGACACCGTCCCTCTGATTATTTTAAGTGAAGGCGTCTCCAGCAGGACGGATTGAAGGATTGAAGGACGCCACGGGACAACCTGAACCAGGATTGTGAGGGGCCGAATGAGAGGTTCTCCAAAGGGAGTCTGGTGCGAGGGGAGCATTACCGCTTTTGTCCACAGGGACCGCCAAAATCAACACTAAATGAAAGCTGCTCATAGCTTTCATGGATAAACACGAAAGTGGCGTCAATCTTCTCGTGCAGCTCTCTCGGCCAGAAAGCGAGTAAACAAGACTTTCGGGTGAATAGACTCCTGTCAGGCTTTTTGAGTTGCCAAAGCAAAAAAAGCACAGTTGTAAATACTGAATATTTGATCCTGTTTTCATCCCGTTAAGTGTACCCGTGCAATGTTAGTGGTCAGTGGGTGAGAATGCCAATTATGGACCTAAATGGAATGCAGCCATCAGTATTGACATGACGAGTTATTCCACATATATAACCCATCGTAACGTCTTGCATTGACTGATTGACCTTTGAGGCGAAGGTCTCTGCACATTAGGTAACAATGAGCTGTGGATGAAGTTCACTGAAGGCAGACAGCAGGTGGCTGCAGATTAGCATCGTTGCACCGTGGCTCGCCTGCAGTCTCTCGTGAACGGTATAACTGGAACGGGACCGCAGTCAGTAAATAATGACAAATTAATGTGGAACACAGCTCAGAAGGATACACCGAGCCAAATTAGTCCCAAATCATCATCTTCATAGGCTGGAAGCAAAGAGGTAATGATTGATTTGGGGAATTAAGTGGAATGGCATCGCCCTCCTTGGCTCAAGTGATCAAACCATTCCAGCTTGTTGTTGGAGGGTTAACGCAGCAATGAAACTGCCAAGCACTGACTTTAATAAATGTAAGCAGAGGCGTTTGTAGGATTCAAAGGGGAGGGGGGGGGCTGAGAAAGTCAGTGCGGCAGCCTCCCCACGGTCCTAGTGCCCATGGATTATGTTGTTAAATATGATGATAGGCTATTGGATTGTAATTTGAAGGGGGAGAAAACATACAAACCAGATTGCACGCACATATGTAGCATTTTAGAGTTATTGTCACTCCGACGTCACAGGTAGCGAGGTGCAGGAGCTCATGCGCAGAGGAATCGAAGAGTCAGTGTAGATTAACAAAAAGGCGCTCTTTAATGAGGCAAAAGTTTCCACACAAAAAAACAACAAAGTCCAAAAAGGGGCAGGCAGAGAATCGGGGTTAAGGGCAGGCAGGCAGGCAGGGTCGAAACAGGCAGGATCAGGTAAACGCACGAAACACAGGACAACGGAAAAAAGACAACAATCCAGCAACAGACAAAGGAAAGAGTGGCCCAATATATAGGGGGGGAAACAGGTGTACGACAAGGAAACAGGTGTACGACATGAGACATTAACGAGACGAGAGTAGTTGAGGGCAGGTGCAGGGAATGAAACGATCAAGGAAACAGAGGAGACACAGAGAAGACACAGTAGACACCGAGGAGACACAGAGTGGACAGAGCAGACACAGAGTAAACACAGAACAGAACCTTACAGATATAAATAACGTGTCCATATGAAAAACAATAGTTTAATTTAATGACATGAAAAGACGCCGCTGAAGCCCCCCTAAAATAGGCCAAACGACACCCCTGAATGTAAGCAAACAACTCTCTTCCAAGACAAAAGTCAAATCGAGCACGCTGCACGTGTGACACAGCTGCGTTTGTGCTTGTTTATTTCTTTTTTGTTGTTGTCTTGTATTAAGCTCATTAGCTGAGAATACACAGAAAAAGACACAGCTAAATACAATTAAAATAAAGATGCCTGAGAGGACAGCAGGGGGAACGGCTCCGGAGTACAGCACAGGCTGCTCTTATTTTAACAGGTGCATCATCCCCCGGATTGCGGCTCAGGGCCCCAAAGTTCTCCAGAATGTGCTCCTGCTGCTGCAACCATCGCATCAATTGCACAGACTGCACCCCCCAAAGAGCCACTGTGGGATGTGTCAAACATCTAAATCATGACTATTTTGAATATATATATTTATATACATAAAGATATGGAAACAACTGGGGTGTTTTAAAAAAAAACTGGAGCATCAAATATTGTTTATAGCTCCTCTCCAACTGACGCACACCTCGGCAACTTTGACTGATGTAAGAGCCGTTGCCATGGCAACCGGCATGTGGGGGACAATAAGTGACTTTGGCAGTATACACTCAAAGAAATAACTCATTGGATGAACACAATTAAATTGTGGGCAGGTTTTTAATTCAATAGTTATATGCAACTCGAACTTTTAAATTTAGCAATTCAGTGCAATAAAATGTAATTAAGTTAGTCCAACTCATTTTGATCAAAAACATAGCTCAAATAAAATAACAATATTCATTAAATTGAAATGAATATATAATTAATTAATATATCATTAAAAAATGTAAACCCCATTAAGATACATGAGACAAAACACAGTTGAGGTTTTTATTGCAAATACTGAAATAAGTTTAATATGGTCAAAACTGACGAAATCACTTTATACGACTGCATTTAAATAATACATATTTAACAAATAGAAAAAAATAAACGGACTGATCAGGAAGTCATTAACAATACATCTCAATTGAACTTCAATGCACAAAAGAAAGATATTAACATTTTTATTTGTAAGAACATTTTAAGAGGAGTGTTCCTCATCAAATACCCTGCAAACGGTTCTCCTGTAACAGTTCAGCAACTGGGGGAAAATAAACACCCAGCGAACTCAAAGATCTTCATTGAGGTCGATGACAAGGCTTCTCACGATGCACTCCCCCTGGTGTTGATGTCATACTGAAACAGGGGCGACAAATCAAGAAATAAATGATTGCTAATGGTTACTAACTCTCTACAAAAGCACATGACACTGATTGTAGGTACTTCTACTGGCCTTGGAGTTTTCTGTTTCGGGTGGCTTTTGTATGTGTGATTTAAAAGCTTACTCCATGAATTAAATGTACCTGGACAGTCCGTGTATGGACATGGGTAGAGATAACTGCTGCCCCTGAACTGCCCACGAGTCTGCCTAAAATGTCACAACAACAAATACCTGCCATTAAGTTCAAACTGCATTCTTCACACATGCATTATCCTAGAAAGAAGAACAGGATCATTAGCAAATAGCACATCAAATGACAACGATACAGATCAGCTTGTGTAAGCATTGCACATAAAGCCTATTACTTTCTATCTCATGGATGTCAATGAAGAAATGCTAATCGCGAAAGGAATACAAAGTTTTAAAAGTTTAAAAAAAAGTAAAAGTAATAAGTAGTAATAAAGTAATAAAAAGTTTAAAAAGGAATACAAATAAAAAAGTAACGAAAAGTAAAAAAGTAATTAAAAGTACAAAAGTAATCAAAAGTAAAAAGTCATGAAAAAGTAATACAAATTAAAAAAATTATCAAAGTAATAAATAGTTCTAAAGTAATAAAAAGTAATAAAGTAATAAAAAGAAGGGGGGGGGGGGGGGGAGTAATAAGGTAGTGAGGTTCATTCTAAACTACTATGAAAAACAAGTACAGTTACTTACCAAGTAATTTAGTTGGTATGAGTCATTAATCTTGCTGCATCTGGTCAGTCAGGAGAAAAGACAGTTAGATGACTGAGAGCAGGAGATCTGGCACATGCGCAAAGCGTAGCCCCCAATTAAACACATTTATTTTGCAATGATATGCACACCATCTAACCTAAATAAATCTAATACATGAAAGTGTTCCTACATTTTCTGTTACACACATTAAATATAAATATGTTCATTTTTGTAATTGATTTAATTAACTGTATCAAACCATATTTAAATGTATCACCTCTAAGAAGGGCTTGAATTATTTTTTTTAGTGTAGAGGATCTCCTTCTGGATTATTCGGGGCTTCGCGAGCGCTCTTTGGGTTGTTTTGTTTGCCTCTTTTATGCGTTTGGCGCGTGAGCGGCGTGGAGCTGAGACGGAGCGGCATGTTCCCGCATCCCACTCGGGAGGCTTAATCGGGTTAAGAAAATATCATCATATTTCAACAGATATGACGCGGCATACACGGCAGGAGGGGGCCGCGCGCGGGCGTCTCGAGGATGTGACAGGCGAGCGACGAACGAGGAACCACAAGGAGCAAGATGTTGGGAAGTGATGCTCGAGGTTTATATGCAATAAGCTGCAACCCGAGACAGAAACGACTCCAGTGTTCCTCCACTGGGGAGTGACACTGGTATGACTCTTAGTAATGGAAAGACCTGTCACATCCTGGGCTCAGCCCTTCATTTTCACAGCACGGTGCTTCCGTGTTTGTATGTATGAATCATATATATATATATATATATATATATATATATATATCTGTATCTGTGCAGGAACATATATATATATATAGATATATATCCAGCATATCTATATATATATATATATATATGCTCCTGCACAGACATGTATTTGTACGCAGCAGCATCCTCCAGTAGAACCATTGCGCTCTCTACTGGCCAAAAGACAAAATGCACGTGTCAGGCACATTCAAGGCAATAATTCTGCATGCTGTGGTGTTGTTGTCGTTGAGGACAATGAAGTGAATAAGTTTGCACAAGCTCCCATGTTTGCCTTCATTAAAACACACTGAGATGGCAGCAGAACGGAGTGTTTGTACAGTTAAAACAACAACAACAACAACAACAACAACAAACAAGAACTGAAAAACACAGCATACATTGTCAATTCTTTTTTCTCCTCATTATGACCTTAATTGATCGAGGTTTGAGTTAATTAGTGTGCAGCGTGTGTGTGTGTGTGTGTGTGTCAGCTTCAGCAGGCATTTAGAGGCATTCGCTTTCTTAAATATGTATTTCGTTTATAATCAAATCACATTATTTGTGAAAAATGTTACTTTTGTTTCGCTTGACACCCCCTGTGCTCACCCATTTATAATGCAAAACTAAATGTATGAATCATTCATCATCAGCATGCAAATCCCCGCGGCGGTGTCCAATTTATTTGTCGTGCAACCCACACCGAGCGGGCAGAGTGGATGTGAAGAGATCTACACTGAGAACTGGGGGGAGGGCAATGGAGTCCGACCCTGAAGCGGAGACGTCACTAATAATAATAATAATAATAATAATAACCATAATAATAATAATAATAGTAATAATAATACATTTTTATTTAGATAGCACTTTTCATAGTACTCAAAGATACTTTACAAATGTTTAAAATAATGATTAATTAGTGTCGACTGTGGGTCAGTGGTTAGCAGTCCCGTCTGTCAATCAGGGGGTTGGCGGATCAATCCCCGATGTGTCCTTGAGCAAGACACTAAACCCTAAGTGGCTCCCTGTAACTGTGGTGTATGAATGTAACATGATGTTAAGTCAAAGCGTAAGCTAAATGTAATATATCAAAGCAATATAAAAATAATAACATATATAATGTTGCTGCCTTGTTGAATGTTTATTTTTTCTTCCAAGCATCCTACAGCATCCTGACTCTGATTTATAGTTTATTCCAAGTCTGTGGTGGCTAACTAGGGCCAGTAGTGAGCTTTTTCAAAAATAAATATAGTTTGAGCATATTTCTAATAAGTCTTGATCTTAACCTTTTGGCACATAAACGCACATTTCTGCCTGTTCAGTTTGTTACATGTTTAATCTTAGACGGACTTACATCTTTGAAGTGGGACCATGAAAAGAAATCAATATTTGGCCATTTCTGCCTGTTTAAACTTAACATTTGAAGTGGCCTCTTGGGCCGTGCCCTGTGTTAGAGTATAAACGTATTTAATCTATGTTCAATTTAAGAGCAGAAGATACATACATACTTTTTGAAGCATCTGGGAACACCAATGTCAAACTTTAAACTGTTTTGTAATGTTGCGTACTTATTTTGCTCATTTGGTTTGCAGGTCAAGTTGTTGAAAATTATGTATTTACTCCCGTTTTCCAGTTTAAGGCCCACAATCCAACATGTTTGGTCTTTTTTTTGTCCAACAACATGTACAAATAGAAATAGAAGTGGATGCATTGAACGCAGCCGACTGCATCCCACACAGACACATAGTGGCCTGGACAGGTAGGCGTCATTCTGAGTCAGCTGTGGGCTCAGGATAAAAAGTCGGCCACCATCATACATGCCAAACCCTGTGTGGAGCTGCATGACCTCACCTGAACCTGCACACACACACACACACACACACAAAACTGCCACCATGAAGATGTGTGACAACAGTCCGAGAGGCTCCTCATATATTTCTGGATAACACCACACCACATCAATTCTCCTTCACAGGAGTAGAATGAGTAAAGTTAAAAACTAAAAGTTAAGCATCAGTACTTTTCCTAAAGTATATGTTGGATATTAACACGTCTTCCACGATGCTGGAGGTGACTGCCCACACCGTTCTCTATGTGGGCGGCTGCCAGAGCGACTTAGGAGAATAAAGCTGCACATCCTCAGATTCTCTGGAGGATCAGCAGCTTTTAGAGTGACTCATTTGATTTAATGTTATTAAGACACAACGAGGCTTTAAGTACCGCGGTTATGGAGCATACCGGGTATTGTTGTGCTTCTTTTTGCTGCAAGAGCCTCTCGAGCTGTAAAGCCGCTCGGATCGTTTCACAATGTGAAATCAACGGTCTCTGCCAATCCTGTCACATATCACCCTGAGGGGAATAAATGGCACCAAACGTCAAAATATGAAGCAATACGATGGCAGTAAAAACACAATATTGACACACGGAGACCTGTAACACTTTTAATTATGGCTTTAGTTTTATACAAATACAAAAAGACTGCTCAGAGTCAGCAGAATGATCTTTTCCATCACAACATGTCTCGTTCAGCTTTTAGAGCATATACACATGCAGCAGACTGGAACTTCCTGTTCAAAACCTTTAGAAACATCTCGATTCCCTTTATTCTCTCGGTCCAATTGATCAAACCGAGACCAGGCTCTTCCTAGTACACACAGTTTCCTTTTCTTTTTTAACCTTTCAGCCTAAATTGGCTGTCTTTATGTCATAAATCATGGTCCTTGAAATATACAATATCAGCTTTCTGTGCCGCGGATGGCTTTGCCGAGGGTAATTTCCATTTCATGCCACAAGAAATTATGCGTGCACCTTGAATTCCGTCCACAGACATACCCAAGGCCACCACGCCACCTCGGAAAACGTTTAAGTATGCACTCTAGAAGCTATCAGGGGGCTATTAGTGTTATTAACCATCGTGATATATTACATTGCTCCCCTTAATCCTCTTTTCTAAATACAAGCTGTCCCTTTATTTCATATTCCTGAAATGTATTGTCGGATACAATTTAAAAAAGGCACTGAATATATATCATTTGTTGTGCATAGATATTGATAAAGTGCAAATAGCATTTGGTTAAAAAGCTTTATAATGTAATTTCCCTGTTTGTTTATAACATGATCCAGTCTTTAAAAGCATGAATAACAAAACAAATCAACCAGTCTCTGGTTTATAGTCACGCTGGCTCTGATCCGTGTGGAAGTCCATCTCTGGTATCGGCTCCGGTTCATCGGCGTGATGCTCCAGTTCGCTCCTCCGTCACCCATTTCTGACCAGAGCAAACGGAGCATCCACCGGACGCTCTGCGTGGCTGCAGTTCCTCCGCCGCCCTGCTAGGGGGCAGTGTTTCTGTTGAGCTCTACTTCTCATCCACCATCAAGATCTCCTCGGGGATCTTCTCCTCCGAGTCGGAGCGCTCCGACAGCTTGTCCAGGTACTCCATGTCGCTGAAGCGCTCGGCGACGCACTGGGCCGTCAGCCGGGCCTCCGGGTCGTGGTCCCAGCACTCGTCGATGGAGGAGCACACCATCTGGATGCCCTGCAACGGGGAGCGGCGGAGCCCACATGTCATCAGTGGAGAACACACAGAGTCGGGGGCGGGGCTGACAGACAGAATATCATCACCGCGACGAATGTTCCCGTGTATTTCAGCGCGTCGGTCTGGTTCTGCGTACCGGCAGACGGACCACAGCAGCTGGCGTGCAACACGGCCTCCCGCCATGACGGGTTTACTGCCTCATTGATGTCACGGTGGTTTAAATGGAAATAATTCGGAGACTGACTTTCGCAATGCAAAACAGAAATGCCATAACGTACAAAAGTGTGCTTTACATTTAGTGCCGAGTGCTTTTACTTCCTCGTAAAGACACGTACAAAGCCAATCCTTTGAGTGTTTAAGAGTGTGCATCGTTTACATCGATGTTCACGAGCTTGCAGTCGAGATCGGAAACTCTGCGGGGTAAAAAAGAGACACTGCTGGAGCCAAATTGCTCAGATACCTAAACTACCCAATGCAACGTATCGGTTCATGCTCCCCAGTTGCTATCGTCCCAGTGGGAAGGATTTCGTGGCGTGCAGTGGCGACCATGTGACCAGCCCTTGATCTACAGAGGCCTGCAGGTAGCGTGGAAAGCTGCTGTTGATCCGCTCTGTGGACACATGGGGGTGCAACACGGCGGCCCTCCTGTGTCCTTACAAACTGCTTATTCTAAAGTCACAAAACACACAGACTCTTAGTTCCGGTGTTCATACACAAATGAAAACAGTTACGGAGTCGTACATTTCATTTCTGCCAATCGATTCCTGTAAATGCTGCTCGATGGATCTTTAATATACGGGATGGACATTTCTTTGTTCTGGTGCGTCGGTATCTGGCGTTGTGTGTTGTTCTTTTCATCGTGTGTGGTCTCAATGGTTTTTTTGTTGCCAGTTTGTCCAACAGGACTCGTTGATGTCTTCATTAGCGTGATTATTTATAGGGGCCAGTGCACAGACAGCATGAAACAACATCTATGTAAATGTGCACAGGTTGCCTCAACAACAGATTTCCATCTGTAGGCATGACAAAAAATAGGTCATGAACAGCATGGATGTGGATGTGTGTGTGTGTGTGTGTGTAGAGCCTCTTACGGTGTGGTTCATCCAGCTGTCGGGGATCTCAGGTCTTCCTCTGTCTCGGAGGACGCTGTCCTTCATGCTCTCGACACACGGGTGTTCCCTCAGGTTCCCAAAGGGCGGCTCGTACTCCTTCACCTCTGCACACAGACACACACACACACACACACGTGAACAATACATGGAGAAGAATCAGTGTGTGACCTTTATCAACACGAACATTGGTTGTTTTATACAAGCAATGCATCTACTGTCAGACACGGCTCTGTTGAATAGAGAGATCAGATGGCGGTGCCCCACAGCGCACATATACACCACCACAACAACAACAACAACAACAACCGCTCAAAGGACTCACTGTGCACAATTAAAACTGCAGGTTGCAAACTTTGAATAGCACCGAAGCAGAACAACAACTACAGAACCCCGAGGGGGAGAGGTGCTGAAGAGACACACTTATTATGATCACTTCTCTTACCCTCGGCGTCGGCAGGCTTAACGTATCTCACCGACGCAGCTCCGGCTTTGTGTCGGCTCTCGCTTACACAACAAAATCAGAGCGCTTGTCAAAAGCAATTTACCAGTCGAGTTTACCCAGGGCAAGATTTCAAAAGCACCGGCGTGGCGGATATATCGCCCGGGAACCGCGGGTCAAGAGACTCCAAAGAAAACGCTCCAAGTGAAACAACAAATCAGAATCGCTTTGAAGCGCGGAGGGCTGGCACAAAGGAAACACACGCTTCAGAGAATCCAGAGGGACGAGGGAAGCGGGCTGACGGGAAGAGTTGAAGTGGATTTTACAGAATTAAAAAGACGAGCCGACGTGAAACGGAGATGGACGACGGCCTTCAAACAGCAAACGGATTACACATTTCACACTTCTTTATTTTACGCTGCTTCCAAATCACTGTTGTTGATCCCTCACATAGTGTTGCAATAACTTCAGAATGGATACCTTTCATAATCCCCCCCCCCTTCAGAAAGACGTATATGTACTTCTAGAGCGGTGGTTCTCAACTTTTTTTTTTTACTGATGTTCCCCAGTGAAATAGTTTTTCAGCCCAGTGTCCCATCACTAGACATGGTTACACAGCGCTGCCATCAGTGTCTGATTTAATATAAAAACATATACAATTATGTTGAAGAACTTGCACTTATATTCTATTTTTAAATGTTTTTTTTAATGGATGATAATTTGAAATATATTTTGTACAAATCTCATGTACCCCCTGGAGTGCCTTCACGTGCCCCCAGGGGTTCACGTACCCCCGCTCCAGAGTACATCCATTGTGCCGCTCTGAAACTTTAACTGCCAGCTGAAACCCGACTGAGTGAAACGAGCTGTTGCGCAATAACTCCTCAGGACTCTTTTTACCCAAGAAGTCAGACGTGCAGAACTCATGACCGACGCCGCGAATCCAAAACAAATGTGCCGTGCGACAGTGAAGCGCGTTAGCCGCCATTTAGTGTGATCCAGCTAGAATATAGAGGAACGCGTAGAGCAGGCGGACTGCTCGTAACGGGCAGCTTCTTCACAGCAGCCATTTTGACAAGTCCCTGCAGGGCGAACACAGGTGTGAGGAACGACATTCACGACGGGCCCATTCCATGAAGGTCACACACAGGGACACATGCCCGCCTCAATGGAACCGGGCCGTAGAATCAATGTGATCAACAACACCAACATGGCTGCTCTGTAAACGGGTCCATTCATCGACTGCAACTTGGGGAGTACTTGACTTTATTTGGATGCTGCATTTTCATTTTATCCGAGTCGAACCCGTTCCTGTAGTTTGGACCAGACGACAGCCTCATTTCACTCTTTTAAAAACATGTTGAAAAGACGCTCACAGGAAGCCGTGACGCCCGCACACAGGAATCGGAGGCTTCGGGGACTCGGGCTGTTGCAACAGAAAACTCTTTTTTCCCCCTTTTCTGTGTGCAGCTCTGGTGAAACATCACCCCACCCAACCGTCAGGCACTGGTTTGTGTTGACGGCTCAGAGCGAGTGTTGACCCGTGTTCTGGACTGAAAACCCACTTTGGACAAACATGTTTATGTGTTGGTCTCCAAACAATGGGCCCGAAATATATGAATCATACGACTGAGCATTTCGCTGTGCAAACAAAAATGTTTCAACCAGGATGGAAAGATTGGCCAATCCCGCTCTAGAAAGGAAAAAAAAAATGTTGTATTTATTTTAAAAAAAAGGCAAACCTTAAATTAAACTCCGAACAAGCAAAAAACCAATTCAAAAGGCAACACGGGGCGAGCCAGGAACGCTGTGGTTTGCACATGTCACACAGTGCATAGTGACACGACTTCTGCAAAGCAATAGAACGAGTGCAGCTCAGTAACAATGAGGAACGTACTCGGTGTCTCTCACGACAGCTGACATGGAGGGACGGGGATTTTTTTGCACAGCAAGCACATCCGCCACCCTAAATGTGGACTTTCCACGCCAGTCGTCAGCCATGCCTGGAGAAGCTGTCTGGGAATCAGCTGCCAAAATAAATGTGCTTCAATTCAGCTCCAACGGCAGACTGGGGAGCTCCGTGACGGCTCGGCCGTGTTTCTGGAGCTAACGACTGCACGTCTTCTTCCACGTGCTGCACTCGCTCGCGGCTCTATAGGTTCAGAGGTCAACGGCCAAACCGGACCAGAAAACCATCCTAAATGATGACAGTTGAGAACTAAATGCACAGCAGCATCTGATATTTAAGATCTGCTGCCCTCCTGTGCATTACTGTTACTGTCATGATCTGGAGTTTGTGTCTAGTTTTGTGTTGTTTTGAAGTCCTTGTGTCGTCTCCTGTGATGTGTCTGCCCCTGTTCCTGGAGTGTTTTCTCTGTGTGATGGTCCCGCCTCATTGTGTTCAATGTGTGTCTCTGTGTCCCCGCTGTCCCACCTTGCCTGTGCATGCTATGTGTACCCCCTGTTCCTCCCTCCCGTGTGTTTGCACAGTGTTTTCCTCATGTGTTCCGTGTTCTGGTCTGGTTCTGGTGGTGATTGGGGTGGGTTATAATAGTTTGTACAGTAATTACGTCTTTTTCGTCTTCTCTCTCATGGCTAACCCGGCGGACCCCGACAGATTTCAAGTTAAAAAATATAACGTAAAAAAAATATCTTCCCTCTCCTCACTCTCCTCACCTCTCTTTCTCCAGACCCAGTAATTCTGTTTTCCATACCTTCAGACATCTATCCATGGGGATGGTTGTCCTCCCAACATTTCTCTCTCATCTCAGAGTCCAAGCTTTCCCCGCGGTGGTCCTTTTCCCATCGTTAGGATCATTAACCCTTCCAGATCCGGTTGAAGCTTCAAGAACTCTAGAACTCTGAGAATTCACCCCACCCTCCACGTGGTCCCAGATTGGGCCGGCTCACCCCCGGCTCCCTCGCCTCCTCCCTCCCGCCTTCGGATTTCTCACCTGTCTATCCCAGTGCACATGCACTGTACGGTGACGCGGCAGGCCAGGGGTTTCAGTACCTGGTGGACTGGGAGGTTTATGGCATCGAGAGGCGTGGGTCCCTCTCCGTCCCCGTATCATGGACCCACAAGGTCAGGCCTTCTAGGGGCCCGGCCGAATAAGGTCGCCAGGGTGTGGTGGCTCCAGGGGGGGGGGTGCTGTGAGGATTGCAGTCTCCTCCATTTTCTGTTTGTTAAGTCTCCGTCCCAGTGTTTCTGCATAGCGGGTTCTCCTTTTGTGTCTCTCCCCGCGGAGTCCTAACAGTTACGTTACTGTTGTCTAATTACGCTCAACCAAAAGCATAAATATATCCATCTAAAAAAATAAACAGAAATCCTTTGACCTAAACACATCAGCAATGCAGATAAGAGGAAACTCCAGATCGGCACAAACTTTGCCGGGAAATTATAATGTGATCACGATAACGTCGTCTGTTTCCCAAAAGTCCGTCTGAAACAACATCCCGGCTAATTCACTCCCCGCTGCTGGCTTTCATTAGGCTGCGGTGGCTCCGACACTTGTTGAGTGTAACTCGCAGGTTGTTAAAGTCATTTGGTGCAGATGCGTGGGCATCGCACGTGTGCAGCGCTCACGTTGTGTGCATATGGCATTCCCTTAGCCTGGAGGCTCACCCCACCATTACCTTTAGCCGGTACATGCCCTTCACGCACGACAAGGATATACATCTTTTATAGATGTGTATATATATATTTTTTTATATAGATAGATCTATATGTATACATGTGTATATCTATTTTTTTCTAGATATACATGTGTGTTTATATCGATTTTTTTCCTCACGGATTTTGTCCCCAATTCTCCTAAAATCCTGAATTTGCACACACACACACACACACAAACACAAACAGATACACACAAACAGATACACACATACAGACATCTGGAGAGCAGCTGCCCTAACCTCTCCTCCTCTCCGGTCTAGCCCGACCTCTCCCTCTAGGGACTGACGGCATTTCTCCGTCTGCAGCTCCACATTCAACACCACTCCACTATTATTCCCCTTCGTGGCCCCGCCCGCCCTAGGAATGCCCTCATAGTCTTTCCAAGCACTAAATCTGGACCAGCTAAATTATACAGGAGACACAATTTAGAGAAGTGGAGCAGAGATTACAAAAATAATAACAATCTTTTGCTTCTCTGCGAGGTGTGTTGGTCTCCGTTTCTCTCCCACTCTGTATCCCCGTGGACGATAAAGGAAGCAGAGCGACGGCTCATGGCCGGCTGACTGGCGACAGACGGCTGTGTTCTCCTCGCCTGGCAGATCTCAGATCAGAGCGTCTACGTGGCCGCCTGCCACTGGGCCGCAGAGCGCTGATCAGACATCTGTGACACACACACGAGAGAGAGAGAGGAACCCGGGGCTTCACCCCAGCCGTTCTCACGACACCCGGGATGCGTCACTCTGAATGTGCCCAGGTGTTCATATTTAGCCTCAAAGGAGGCGGCGAGTTCTCAGGGTGTCGTTAGTGACTCACCTCGGCAACTCCGGGAAAAAACCCAGAGGCCAGCAGCGTGAACGCATGAGCCTCAGAGCAGCTTCGCTCTCGTGGCGCTCCGATCGCACAATCAATACCACATCTCTACCATCCGAGTGGAGATCGGTTTTTGTTGTTGTTGTTTTTTTCTTCTCCAAGCTGCCAGTGACTCAAAACTAAATCACTGCATCTTATTTACGCATCTCCCTCTATCGAGGCAGAAGGCTGGCTCTGTTCAACGTGAGAGGTTTGAGAGGGTCACTTTTCAAATGTAACCTTCTAAGATTACTTATATCCCCTTAAATAAGAAACCAGTTACCTAATCCAAGTATCACAACACAAAAAGTGACACAATCTGATTCCTTCTCTTACTTATGGATCAACTCAACAGCAAGTAAACGCAAATAAAAACAGAAGGGAGACATTTTGAATGCAAAGCAGAACAGCACCACCGTGAATGTCCTGCCCTCCAGCTGCAACTGCAATCATCATCCAAAGACTCAAATCATTCGGCAAATCAGTGTTACCGGATTTTAATGTGGAGCAGCAGCTGAACCCATTTAAGATAATCAGATTAACCTTTCTGCAAATATCTAGTTTAAAAGAGGCGAAAATATGATTATGTACCAGTGTGGTTCTATCAAATGTAATTTCCGGTGCTGCTAGATTGACTTCCCCGTTTAAACAGGTGTGTGTGTGAGAGACTTGCACCGCACCATTAATCCGTTACTCCACAAGATTTCCCCCTCCGATTGTATAAGTGAATCGGTGGATAGCGGAGACATCCACAGAGGAGCACACACACGCCATTCCAGCTGCTTCCATCCTTTGTTAATATTGTGGTAGAGCGGTGGGACGGTACTCCTCTGCTTCCCCTCCCCCCAATAAATCTGTCTGCAGCGTTTCGCTGCAGTAGAAGGGCAATTACCTGCCGCCTCACCTGCCCAGGGGCAGGAAGAAGGAGACTGAAACGGAGAGAAACCGAGCTGAAGTTTTACGGGCAGGGACCTGGAAAAACATTTGAACTGGCTCTGAAATAATGTTTGCTGCCGTGTGCAGTGTTTCTGTTTGTCGAGATCCTAAATACCACTAATGAATGAGATGGATGGAGGAGGATGAATAAAGCCGTTGTCCCTGAAACCCCTCAGGAGGAAGCCACCGCGACTTCGCCTGGATTCGTTTAGTCCATATACCACCGCGCATCCTGCCCGGTCCGCTCTCAGGAGACGCGATAGCCGCAAAACATCCTCGACTAAAGGAGACATCCATACTTCGGTCTGAGAACAGTGTGCCGCGGGGGCCGTGTTCTTTGAGAAACAGGAACTAAGTCTATTTTCCTTTCGAAAGGTGCAGCCACAGGGCACACATAATCCTGCTGCTGGGAGAGAAAAGCAAGGGCCACAGTGGGTAAATCTGCCATGTTTCTTTTCTTCAGAGGACTCCTGGGCAGTGTAACCGACCAGAGGGCCCCCTGTGGGGCGGTCGTGAGGGCAAACATCAGGAAAACGCCGATGCGAGAACTCGCCGTTCAATCACGGCTCCGACACAATGGAGCAGACGCAGAGGCAAACTGGACCGCAGAGACACCGAGGGGAAGTGGAAACAAACGACTGGAGCGTCGACGTGAAATACTGCCCCGTGGTTCGCCTTCAGATAATCGCCCGTTTCTATTATTTGCACATATCCTGGCCTTGTTGTCGCTACAGAATGACAAACACAAGTAACGGTACATTAGTGAAGGGAAGGCTGATCCTTGAGACTTCTACAAGATGGATTGTGTGTTTGACACTTTGGGATTTTTGCTCCCACAGTGATAAATGAGTCGTGGCCAACATGTGCGTCTCATCTTACCTCCAATTGCGTTGCACCTGGAGATGATTTCCCACAGCACCAGAGCCATGGAGTAAACATCGGCCTGTTTGAAAGACTCGATGTTCTCCAGGTTGATTCTGGACTCCAAGACCTCGGGGGCCATGTACCTGGCCGTACCCACCTGGGAGAAGACGGGGCGGAAAACAAAATAGCCGTACTAAGTCATCGCAAGTAGATCTCATCGGAATCAAAACACGCGTGGAAAAAATTGTGAAAAACAAAAAGGCCGCTGTGAGCTCAACAACACGTCTCTTGTCTTCACATTAATTGCCGCCGTGGAAATTGTGTTCACTGGCGCTTCCTCAAAATGCATTAAGGGCTTTACAAAGCACACGCTGTGCTGCGCAGCGCGGGGTGAGGCACCTTTTTTTATTATGATTAATTTTCATAACAACGTCTTGTATGACTCCGGCCTATTACATCAGCGTAATGAGTCCATCAAGAATCAATCAAGCCTGTTTTTCTTCCACCTCAGAACACGTACAACATGATTTATATCAGCTCGGGGGCCAAGACATAGAGGGGGCCACATATTTAGAGATGGTGTGCTGAGGGTAAGAAGTGAAACGTTTGATCGATCTGTTGGAGGCGGGGCTTGGAATGGCCCGTGTCTGGGTTGCCAGCGCACAATAGAACAGGAGAGGAGTTAAACAATATGGTTTCTTTTTAGGGATGCACCGATCTGATCGGCGCCGATCCATATCGGCCGATATTCCCATTATCGGTTTTGATCGGCGTTCTCAAAACGGCCGATCAGATGACGTAACATCTGCGAGAACTATCAGACGTTTCAATCGCCGCGCACCGCAACGGAGACGATGCGTCCGGCGAGGGCCGCAGAGTGAGAGGTCAGAGGGGATCCTCACCACCGAGCGGCGTCCCCGTCCCCCGAGTTGAATCACTGGGTCAACTCAGCCGACTCTCACATGTCTGCCCGTATAGACTGATGCTCACTGTAAACACATTAGATCGGGAGCGCGAGGGTTTTGATAAAGTTAGCGGAAGGATTTAAGTGACAACATCCGGTTTTGCAAAGTTAGCGGAAAGAACCACGTGAAACAACATCCGTTTTTCAAAATAAGATGTCGACAAATCATACACGAACATATAAAAGTAAACAATGAACTGATTTTGTATCTTTATAGATCGTTTCTGAGATTTAGCTTAAATTATGCTAACATTAAAACATGTTTACTGTACCAAGGAAGAGTTTATAAAAATAAGTCAGACTTTTGTATGTTAAACAAAGTCCTGTCTATAGATTTCCCCAAGAGTTCCAGGAAATGAATAATGCAGATGTGTTCCATACATATCTGAAATCCCCTACAATAGCAATCAAACAATTTTAATGTATCAATTAGGACATTTTTCAAAGTAAAAGTCCTAAATTTCAGTGATCGGTGATCGGCAGGTGATCGGTGATCGGCAGGTACTGATTTCAGTGATCGGCACCAAAAACCTGATCGGTGCATCTCTAGTTTTTTTTGTATCTCCAAGGGGATTAAAAGCACAGTAAAACCCAATAAACCGTATGTATGATTCGGAGTCTTTACCTGCCCGCTGTTGGCCAGCTCATCCACAGACAGAGCGTTGTCCAGGCGGAGGGCGAGGCCGAAGTCACACAGGCAGCAGGTCAGGTTGCTTTTCACAAGTATGTTGGAGCTCTTAATGTCCCTGTGCGCGATGGGCACCTTGTAGCGGCCGCACATGGTGTGGTCGCTGTGAAGGTGCGCCACGCCGAGCGCGAGCGAACCGCCCAGCTGCCACATGTCGTGCCAGCTGATGACGTGGTGGATCAGGAACTCTTGGAGGTTCCCTCGCGGGTGGTAGGCCGTGATCAGCCAGCACTGCCGCTGCGCCTTCCTGTCCTCCGCCGTCAGGAAGTGAAGCACGTTGTCGTGCCTCAGGTCCGCGTCCGAGAAAATGTCCTTCTCGTTCTTCCAGGAGGCGTACTCCTCGTACCGGAAAATCTTAATGGCCACCGTCTCGAAGCCCTGCTCCTCGCTGACCGTCGAGCCCTGCTTCAGCTTGGCTTTGTAAACCTCGGCGAAGCGCCCTTTGCCGACCTGGACTTCCAGCTCGATGGGCAGCAGCTCCGTGTTGTGGTTGAGGTTGTTGGCGTGCGTGGAGCTGCTGTCCGAGCCCTCGTCGTCGATCATGATGGCGTGAGCGTCGCTGAAGTCCAGGCGGCCCCTCTTGCGCTTGGAGCTGGCCTGCCGCTGGCGGTAGACCCGGTAACAGTAGAAGGAACTGATGACCACGACAGCCATGACCAGCAGAGGCACCAGGCTCACCAAGATGACCGCCACCACCTGGGAATCCATGTCTGAGGGAGACGGGAGGCAGAGAGACGAAGATGATGAAGACATCCACATTTAAAGTTGGACTCATCCGTTACATTTTTACAGTGCCAATTTAGTCGTTTATATGAATAAACACTGGTGTTGACGAACCAACAGATGCTTATCCCACAACTCTGCAATACACACATGATTTTAATAGGTGACATCCACTCTTAAAAAAGAGAACGGAGGTTTGAACAATGTCATGACCAAATAAAACCACCTGCTGATCAAGGTCATGCAACGTGAGACAAGCTCCAGGACCATACGGAGGTTATTGTGTCAACCACCTTGGTATAGTTTTAACCCTCCTGTTACCTTTAGGGTCAATTTGACCCCATTCAATGTTTAACGTCGGTGTTCTTTGGGGTCAATTTGACCCCAGGCTGTTTTTCACTGTGTCAAACATAAAAGAAATATCAACTTTTTTATATATTTACAGGGCTATTTAGGTAGTCAACAAACAAACATAAAGTACCTCACACTTAAACTTGGGAAACAATATTAATTCTAATAATTTTCTGGAGGTTTTAATTGCTGGGGTCAAATTGACCCAGAGGGTAAAATATGTTAGTAAATGTGAAGGTAACAGGAGGGTTAAACAGGTTTAAAAATGAGATCTTCTTTTTCTTTTTTCCCCCACTTGTCCTTTTTATCAAAAAATACAAAAGCAATCCATCTCAAACTCCTACTGCGTATCACTTACGTAAGAGTTAAGTCACAACCTCAGAGCAGTGGAGGAACCGGAGCCGGTGGAATGTCTCAAAGCATCAGAAAGCTAAAGTTAGCGTCCGGGCCACAGATTCAAAGTGCTCCAAACCCTCCCTGACCCACACCACCGCATATTGTGTTTCTTTATAGTATTCTTATAATTTGTGTGTCTGGGAGCTGCTATGGTTTTTGGCAAACAGTGAAAGTTTCTGCCTGTGCTGTGTTTATGTTTGTGAGGCTGCAGTTATAAAAAGACTTATAAAAGCAATATCACCAGACACAACATGCTAAACTAAAAACAAACAAAGTGGTCCACAGTTTGATGAGTTCTAAATTTAAATAATTGATATTGCTTGGCACACATTTATATAAATATTTAACAATTAGCAGCCTTCATTTGTTTTGATCCAGTTGTCGATTTGGGTTTTAAATTGAGCGACAGCAATAGCTTCAAATCTAAAATGTGCCCCCATTTTGCTTAAGAACTGATGGGAAACTCATGTTGGAGGCAAATGAAGATGTGAAGAGAGCGTTGTCCTGACATTAGGGAGGCAGGCGAAGGGGGGAGGCATCCAGCAGACTACCCAGTCAAGCCCTCTGGATTCTAACAGGAAACCACATGTCTGAAACCCTCATCATGGCCCCAGCAGCAGTTTGTTTTTATTTTCGTAGAGTGAGAAACTATTTCTCACAACAAACCTGTCGTTGTGCCCAATGGACTCTTTGGCAAAATAACCCTCACTTAAAGGAATACTTCACCCCCAAAATGACCATTTCAATATCTATTTAGTACCCGGTGTTGCCCTGAATTCTTGAAGAGAACTCAGGAAACTTTCTTGCATTCCTCAAGAATAAAAAACAAAAAACGGAGAAAATTCTAAATGACTTAAAGTAAATGGGAGGCGTGTTTCATAACAGCAAACTATTACAAAACAGTCGGCAAGATAACATGGGGTGAGTAATTGATTTACAACTGGTCATTATAAAAAGGAAAGTATTCTATGAACGTACATGAATCTTACATTTTGGGGGATTGCGATGACTTAACCAGCTGGTTCAACCCCTTTAAATTAAGATTTTCCTGAAGTTGAATGTTTTGGGGAACAGCTAGCCTAGCTGTGGCCAACGGAAACACAATCTCCAAAAAAATAACGCTCAACGACTTCAGACGCCAGAAAACCATTGCTCCCATTCAAGAACCACTTCTAAGGATTAAACAGATGTACTACAGATGGATTTTGTTACGTTTGAACGGAGCCATTCCTCCATTTCAATACGTCATGCTCAGCAGAGCTACAGCCAAGCGCAGGCTTCTTGTTCTCAAGTTAGTTCTCCTTTTTCTATTCTTCTTGCCATTTCCAATAGTTTTCAGAAATGTATTTTCTTGCATAAAAAACCCCCCAACGTTTTAAACTCGGTCCACTTGTCAGAGGTGTGCAAAGAGGGTTCACCGTTACCATAACAACGCTGATGTATGTGACAACGTAGAACTTTCCTGTAACTAAAGGAATGGCTTTCCTTGAGTTATAGGAAAAAGAGTGCGCTCGGTCAGAGAAACTGTTCAATTCAGTGGGACCCTGCTCCCTGGAGGAGGAGGAGGAGGAGGAACAGTGCCCCCAATTTACTGGCATTGTTCCATTGTGTTTTTTAGCCAGAGCTCCTTTATTACTACACTGCTCAGGTTGGTCACAGACATTCTCGACAGTAAGGCAATGCATTTCCATTACGTGGTCGGCACCGGGCAGACGCTTTCAATTTGACTCCGTGTGCAGAGCCAGGGCTCAGAAGTCTACCTCCGTGTTATTATTGCCCGAATGATGTAGCCAAAATACACCCGATTCCAGGGCTCGTGTTGGAACTGGAGTCTACGAGCTGATGTCCCCCAAACCTGTTTGTAATCATGTCTCTGGAGAGCACGGCAGTGCACACGTGTTTGCGTTCATGCGTGACTCCTTACATGACAAGCCGATAGAAACTGGCCGCGAGGACGATGACGATACCCGTGTTATGCAGGACAGATGTAAGAACCAGAGTCACGTTTTTACAGTGTTTCTGGACTGTTGCTGGCTCCACTGTGGAGGAATGCAGAAGGGATGAGCAAATAAGGAATTTATGGAACTATGTAATCCTTAAGAAAAAAGGAATAGGAGTCAAAATACACCCATCTGCTTCTTTTCCTTAACATTAAAGAGACAACAACTGCACAAACATACGAGCAGCTGGAGTGCCTACCAACCCCAAACTGTGAAGTTAGACTAGTTTTTGGACTGAAAACACGTGATCGAACAAACCTTTACATGTGGCTTCTTTTCTAAAAGGTACACGCAGACTTATGAGAATACACGCCCCCCCCCCCCCAGCTCAGTATCTCCACCTACTGCCTTTGCAAAAGGTGCACCACACTTTCTCACAAGACAAGACTTTTTTCGGAAAGAGGGCTTAAAAGAGACGGGTGCTCAAACTGAGGGTTTCAGAATACTGGTATATTCAGATGGTATGAGAAAAATGAGTCTGTAAATTAAGGCAGGTAAACATTTTCTTGTAGTAAACCCAAAATATAAGTTTGAACCTGAACAATATTATGATACGGCCACCTTAATGTGGGACTTCCTGAGCACGCTGGATCTTACCACATCACAATTTTACCAACTTAAAAATAAGGCCCAATCGAAGAAACTCACAAGGCTCAAGAGTGGTTAAAAATAAAGGATTTGTGGAATAAGTGTGCGGTAACTTACAGGAGTTAAAGAGGATGTGCTCGTTGCACTCGTCCTCGGAGCAGGAACAGATGAAGAACAGCAAGCCCATGCCCTTGATTTCTTTCATCTCACACTTGCTGTTGTTGTAATCCTCCAGGACCAGGCCGTGCAGCTTCTGGGATCGGTTGTGGCAGACTGTATCGATGGTAAAATTGTCATCTTTCCTCCTCCTTTGGAAAGGGAACAGAACAGCAGAAAATACTGCTATTTACTGGACTGTAGTGTTGTTTGTTTTGGCAATTAAGTCTCCTTTTCAGAGATCTGTATTATCATGCAACAAGGCAATGATGCAGCTCTGCAGTTGTGCAAATATTACGATGTATAAGCAGTACAGTGATAAAGTGGGAACTGTGAATGGGATATGCGTCTCTTGGAACAGGCCACGGTTTCAGCATTATGGAAATTACTGCAACACAGAGGTCACATTCGCGAACGGCGAGATTCCTTGAATAACATTACGAACCCGGAAACAAGGAAAACCCTGAGCATGCACAAATATATACATTTAAATGTCTCTGGGGCAGCTGTCCATGTGCCATTAGCCTCCTGCTGACCTCGGCAATATAATGAGAAACGGCGTTCAGCTTTTAACCCCGACACAAATCGGCCTCCTGCCGAGTCAGATCCGCCGCTGAACGAAGGATGTTGGATGCGCTCGTGTGCCGTCGTGTTCGAGCCGACGGTCTTCACCAGATTCGCTGACTGAAAGTGTTGGAAGGGAAACGCCACGTAGAGGAAGACGCTTAAGGGCTCCCGGGAGGAAATGAGGAAGGAGGATTTGATTATTAAAGGAGCTTTCATTGTGCCCTCATTTCCTCACGTCTTTTTGTAATTGTAGCATGACACAAGAGGGGAATTTAGTAAAATGCTCCAAGCAACTAAAACCATCTTCATGACCGCGGCTTTCACTGGGAGAGAAATGTGAGTTTCGATGAGCGGCCGCTTACCAGGTACTGACGCACACGTCCTCGTCGTTGGGGCAGATGGACGTGATCTCACACTCCGCCTTGCAGCTCGCTTTACCTGTGCAGCTTGTGGCCCGCACATCGCAGAACTTGCACAGCATTTTCGGCTTAATTATATTGGCTCCTGTTAAGAAGAACAAAGGGGAGAAGTGAGACGGTGAGTTGTGGACACAGAAAAGGTTCAGTGGACTCAGTGAAAACTGATTTAAGATTCACTTTTATACGTGATATTGGGTTGACGACGCAGCATTTTACATTAAAAAAGGACAAATAGACAACTAAAAAGTGAAAAACAGTCTATATAACATGAAAATACATGATATTTATCAGCAGGAAAAGGTTCAAATCTAATTAAAGAGTTGGAGTCTTATAAGTATCTAGATTCAACCAAATCACTGGAAAATCCAAACTATTTCATCCTGGGGGGTTGGCTAGATTTTTCTCCCCCCTGTGAAGTGGGAACAATAAGAGCAGCGCACGGCGGCATCCACGTCCTTTGGTCCTGTTCAGACTTGACTTTGTCGGCAGGCAGACCCGTATCAGTGAGACAGACAGGATTGTGTGATGAGTGCCTGTGGGTTCGATAATCATCGAGGGAGACAACTGCCAGACAGGCAAGAACAACAAACAAAGGGAACACGGATGCGTCTCCTTGCCGAGGAGTCTCCAATTTGTCGGCCCGATGGGTAGGCGCCCATCCATAGAGAGGCGTCGGGCCAACTCTGTTGATGGAGATAAAGGAATAACAGGCCGGATGGCATTATGTATTGCCGTCTGTGAGTTTGGAGAGAGAAATGGGAGGGGGGAGGGGGTGGGGTACGTGTTGGCGAGTCCGTCCTTTCATTGAGAAGCTTTTAAGGATAAAAAAATCAGTCGGGCAGCATACCTCTACCTCAGACAGAGCGGCTAGAAAGGTGAACTATATCTCCCGTCTTCTCAGATTCTTCCTCTTAACAGAGGGAGTCCTCTCGGCCACGTAAAAAGTACGAGTGGAAAATGGATTTTGTGGCTTTACGAGTTGGAAAGGATCCTAAATTGAGGATATTCCAATTTCCTCAGGATCAGCATGGGTTGAGGCGTCATTAGGAGAAAAACATGTGTCTCACAGACGACTTTGTGGAGAGTTTGTACAAGTGCACACAACGTGGACTCACGTGTCATGTTAGGCCACAGTAAACAGAGCGGGAGAGAGCGAAAGACAAACACTACTCCTTCTCCAGCTCAAGAGCTCTGAAAGAAACTGAAATCAAAATAGCCAAATGATAAACACACAGAGGAAGAGGAGACCCGGAACGCGTGACAGGGCCGCTGTAGTGAAACCGCATAAAGCGCAGCTCGTGACCCAACCTACAGATGAAGTGGGTAACGTCTCCCTTCTGGAGTTCAAAGTTACTTCGACAAGTGAAAGCAGACTTCTCCACCGGAGACAGCGAAGAAGTCTGTTCAGTATCCGTTTCGCCTCTGACTTCACACTGAGACTCGAAGGAACGTGTGTGTGTGCGTGTGTGTGTGAGAGAGAGAAAAAACTTTTGCACAAAAAGCCTACTGTATCATTTCGCCCCAACCTGCAGGGTGGAGTTATAGACCTGCAGCTCGCAAGCAGCAGACAGAGTCCAACCTGCAGCTGAGAAAGAGCAGCCATTCGGTCACGGGAACCTGAGTTGGATTTTGCTTCCTGAACTCATCTTAACTAGGACGATCCCACACAAAAAAACATACAACTATTACACTTGAACTCCAGACTAAACTTCTTGACAGAGCAATAAAAAAACTAAAAAAAAACTGCCTTGCGGGTTGCTGATGTGTTTTGTTTTGAAGTCAGCACAGAGGGGATCTCCATGCCCGAGTACTGGTGGTGGGAAGGTGGTTGAGCCGGAGTAATTATATCATTAGAGCAACTCCTCTGAAAGAGCATGTCATTTAAACCCAGGAGGGAGGGGGGCAATGCATGGGATGAATGCGAGTAAGTGTCACCCAGGGCTACGTTTAATTGCAGAGACGTGGGGGGAGAAAGAGGATTAGGAGCAGCCAAAGCCACTTGGTGCCGCCGGGACTGAGTCTGAGGCTGATGAAGGTACGAGGCGGTCTTCCTGAGGAGGAGAAGGAGGAGGAGGGGGGCCTTCAAAGGCTGTGACTTCCAACAGGTGATGTCCTCAAACACACAGCTGCTCGGCTAGCGGGTGTGAACACACATGGCATGGGGAGAGAGAGAGACGTGGGCAGAAGGTTCCATAACCTGCGCACTTGGGGAGTTGTTGTCCTTTTTATGACATTATTGTGTCATGTAAACTGTTCCACAGGCCGGTTTAAAAACTACAAACTTATAAACTAAAACACGCGGTGTTGTGAACGACAGTGAGTACAATGAGCCGTATCCTCCCCACGTGAAGCGCGCGCGCGTGTCGCTCGCTGACGCCTCGTTGGCGCTAATCAGCGCGCAGCTGCGTCCTGGACAAAGTTGTGTCGACGTGAAGAAGTTCGACTCACCCGCCTCCTCGATCTGGACGCCGCCGAAGAGGAGCGCTCCGCACCAAAAAGCGGAAAACCGAAGTAGCTCCATTGAGAGACGTACGCGCCCCTCTTCCTCATTAATTAGCCGAAGCCCTTGACACCGGGGTTAGTATCCAGAGTCCGAGGACTCTCTCCCGTCCGCCTGTGGCTTCACCCGCCTCCCCGAAAAAGAAGGGAGAGAAGAAGAAGAAAAAAACGCCTTCACGGCTTCGGGTAGAAGCAGCAGAGTAAACACACCAGGCAGGACTTGCCCTGTATGACTCACACTCACTATGTGCACTTTCATGATACAGGAAGTCTTCAGAGGGGTTGGACTCTTCTTCTTCTTCTTCTTCTTCTTCTTCTTCTTCTTCTTCCTCTTCCTTGAACCATGTCATTAAGAGGCTGAAACTGTGGCAGTGCAAGACTTGAAATGACATGCTTTGAAAATAGCTCCAGCACAAAGAAGCTTCACCTACGAGCATTATGCAAACACCATGATGTACTTCAGATCTTATTTAGGGGCTGTCAACTCTCAAAACTCTCAAACTGCTGGTTTCATATTCAATGTAAGTCTCACACGCGTGCCGGTGTCCAATCTGAGTCACTTCATTACATTTGTTTCCAGAAAGGTTCCAGGCTTAGCCTACAGTTAATCAGAGGTGACAGGAGAAGTGGCGAGAGTCACTCCATATCTCACGTGTTGGTTTTTACATATTCTTTATTGAAGACACAGAGGTTAAGTCCACTCTAACACTCATAAATTACCCGACTATTGCCGGGTCTTTTCCGACATGTGTTTTTGCTCTGCATACTTGAGCCATTATGTCACGTTTCAGTCGTGACCCTGTGACCCCCAGCAGTATAAAACTCTCCATACAGGTCGCCTACTCCTTCTTACACCTCTGGGTTTCCACTGCTTTGCTTTGTTTCAGCTATCAGGTTTTAGTATCTAAGTAATCCGGTGATAGTTGTGTGTGAATCCATTGCTTTTTAAACAGGAACTGAAAATAGCTCCTTCTGTATACTTTAACTAATGCCAGCTGGCCAAACAGTAAACAAACTTAGGCTTAAACACAGGCCTGGGGGGAGGTTTTTGTTGAGCCCATTTCACCGACTCTATTTTACCTCTGGCTTCTGGTGTGCGCTTGTTTGCGCGAGCCTGCGTGGCAGGGAGCCGTCCCAACGCTGCGAGATGGGGCCCAGGCCACAAGGTGGAGCTCAACGCCGGCCATTCCCCGCTGACCATGTGGGCTCCCGGAGGGTCACAACATCCTGCTCGCCGACCACAACACCCAAACAAACGCCTCCAGAAAGCTCCACTTCATCTGCCTCGGTTCAAACAGGAAACGCACGTCACCCCTGTGTGCCCAGGCGTATTTAAACATGATCCTTCTCTTTTAGTGTTACTTCATGTGCCTCTTTTTGCTGTTACTTTCTGCTCTCCTACCTCTGCACACGTTTATCAGTGTTCCTGTTGCCTCCCCCCCCCTCTCCTCAACGCACAAACACAGATAAACAAGCGGCAGGCAAACATCCTGAGTGGTATTATGCTCAATAGCAGGTGCTTGGCGTTCCTGTAAACGGCTCGGGTCGAGTGGAAAGGTAAACGGACCGACCTGATGACAAATCTCTGGACGCATGCCTTGAGATAACGCCGGCGGCAAACAAACGCCGTGAGCAGCACATTACGGAGTGGATGTCGGTGTCTTTGCACCACTTCTCTGCGTCTGTGGGCAGAAACATGGCGTACGCAGGATCACATGTAAGCATTGTATGCTTATTTCTTGTGAGGTCTCTCCTCCGCACTGTGCCAACTAGAGGCGTGCCACCAAAAGGAGAGGACGGGAATACTGAGTCAGTCAGTTCTGAGCTGAGGAAGTTAGAAAATGATGAATTGCTGTTAAAAAAACGTGAATTTATTATTTCAGCTCCGACTCATTCATCGTATGTGAACAATAAGTAGACACGCTTTGAATTAAAGAGTGTTGCTATATATATTTAGTTGTTGTTTTGAAATGTTCTGTTTAGAAAGAAGATTGTCGTTTTAGTTTGAAGCCTCATGGCGCTGCAGTGTTATGAGATTCATGCATTGCACACTCTGTTCTTACCTCAAATTATACGGTGGCACATTACACAAGAGATGCTTGTTCCTTTGCCCGTGTTACTGGTTGCTCCGCTTTAGATTACACATGAGAAATGCCCAAAAAAACAACATAAAGTAGGTTTATTCACATTATTTATAGTATTGCAGATTGTACTTTTTTAATATTATGTTGCAAAAGTCAAAAGGAGTCAGGAAAAGATAAACATCTCACAGAATATGAAATTGTTGTCATCAGTTTGACAGGTCAGTTTGTTTAAAGAGGCTTTAAAGCAGGTGACATATTATTAATAATCAAATATGTTCAACTGGCACTGGATTGTAGCCACAGTCATTAACAGTGGAAGTCTGTCCTTCCAGATGACCTTGAAGGCAACTGATTTATACGCATACCGTGTCTGCTTTCAGGTGTTTTTCGCAGTTATCTGAACAGATCCATTTCTCCACTCTGAACGGTGACTCACTGATTTTCTGATGATTGGTCCGCTGGCTGTAAAAAAAAGAAGAAAAAAGCAAGCGAGCTGCTGGTGTATGAATCGAGCCAAATAGTGTTAAACATTTGAAAAAAAGATTTGAACCTGAAAATTCCAGTTTGGGTCTTGAACTCAACAAATATTTCAAATTATGTGTATGAATATTTTTTTCGGGTCAAATATAATTTTGATAACATTTTTTTACAGTTTCGAAGCATATTTTTTTCAGGTTCAAATTTTTGTTTCACTTTCAGATCATTTTATTCTCACTTACATACTTTGAGCCTTGATTGTGCATGGGGGCGTGGCTTTAACTAAAGGGGCGTGATTTTAACTAGAGGGGCGCGGTATCATGAGTTACAGCATAACAGAGAAGGCTGAGGACCTGCCTCAATGACGTTGCCCTCATGAAGCCTCGGTTCCGCGAGAATTATGACTCAATACTTTACATATGGCAGATTTACGTGATTGGCAGAAAACAAAATGTAGCCTACGCCAGTGACTAAGTTATGTTTCATACACTTATTTTTATTTAGATTATATTGTGGAATTCTTCCAAGTTCAAAACCATAACTTGAATTTTCAGGTTCAAATCTTTTTTTTAAACGATCAAAACTATTGACCTGGAAGACTTTATTTCAGGATAAAATGCTCAAATACAGTGGACGCTCAAAAGGAAATGTGTCGTAAAACTCTGCACAGCAGAGACAAATGTAATACAACTTGCAAATTGCTGAGGAGAGTTGTGGTACAAAACAATCTGATCATTTAAAAAAAATCAGTGCCTATTTCAGTTTCACTGCACATGACGAAAGGACCTACCTCATCAATCGGACCTGTCAATCACACAGGTACCACTTTGCCCCCGGAGAGTTCACACAGTGTAACCGTTCGCTGCACAAGATGCAGGATGAAGTGGCTTTCTTCCAAGGGTTGAAGATGAATGCACAGCCATCACAAGAAAGAAAGGTGGGCAGAAAGGTGAAATTGAGGAAGAAAGAGAAGGTACTGAGTAAAGAGAATGATGTTTCTTTCTTTCCATCCATCATTGATGTATTTAGACACAGCAGTGCTTCAAACTCAAAGCTTTTAGCTTTACAGAGCTAACTAGAATGGGCACTCGGTAGAGCGCATACCTTCGCATATCACAAGATTGGCATTGAATTATGAACATTTTGGCATTAGTTGCATGCCAATTGGACAAAAATGTATCGTGCTATGGTAAAAAAAAAGATGTTGACCTTTCCATGACCTTGACCTTTGACCCGATTGATCCCAAAATCTAATCAAATGGTCCCCGGATAATAACCAATCATCCCACCAAATTCCATGTGATTCAAGAAGATTTGACCTGTTCATGACCTTGACCTTTGACCCGATCGATCCCAAAATCTAATCAACTGGTCCCCGGATAATAAACAATCATCCCACCAAATTTCATGCGATTCGGTTCAATACGTTTTGAGTTCTGCGAAAGATTTGGACCTGTTCATGACCTTTGACCTTTGACCCGATCGATCCCAAAATCTAATCAATTGGTCCCCGGATAATAAACAATCATCCCACCAAATTTCATGCGATTTGGTTCAATACTTTTTGAGTTTTGCGAATAACACGCATACAAATAAATAAATAAATAAATAAATACACGGCGATCAAAACATAACCTTCCGGCATTTTCAATGCGAAGGTAACAAAGCCGATGTTGGTTTAGTGCGTTAGCATGCTAACAGTCGCTAATCAGCACTGCACACAGAGTAGCAGCTGATGCTGATGGGAATGTCTCCAGCATTGCAGTCATTTGAACAACACAAACGGGTGTTTGAGTGCCCGAGTTGTCAGGATTCCTCCCGGGCACCGTGAATGTTAGCATTAAACGGCAACCACTGGGCTCGTATTGAAACGATTCAGTTGGACCAAACAACATCCTGACCCTGGAGCTGCTCCGTCAGCATGCGAGGCTGAAGTTCAAATCATCAGGAGCATTCATCTCACAACCGAACCTCACAGGAGGACGAGTGACGTGGTGCTTTTGAGTTCAACGCATGCACTTTGCCACAAAGTCAAAGAACGGAGGAACTCTGGCCCTCGAGAGATTTCACAACAGTAAGAAACAAAACAAAGACATACATCACATAACATTAGAGGTAAAAGGTGACACACATACACACACACACACACACACTGATTTGGCAGAGCTTTCTCCGTGCCATTGGTAAACATCAGGAAGTCACAGCCGTCCATTCGGACCACAACAGCCTCTCTTTCTTCTCCACCTCTGAGAACAGACTTTGTCTCCCGGCAGCAGTGAGCCGCTGTGAAGGAAGGGAAAGTTTATCTTAAACACACCGAAGGTTACAACCTTTGGTATCACAGCATGTTAAGGGGTATTGTTCTCTGGCAGAATATCAATGGGTATCCAACACTGTGCCAAAGCTGTGTGTGTGTGTGTGTGTGTGTGTGTGGGTGGGTGACAGCGTGTGACTCCATCTCTGTGTGTCAGCTAACATCCTGTTTCTTGGTTCTTGGTGAGGCTCGTGTGGGGAGATAAAGAGGCAGAGGGACGGTCAGATGGGAGAGTCTTATCTGTTGACATGCTGAGACTGCATCAGGCCATAAAGTGCCCTGAAAACTGAAAGCAACCCCCGTGATCTAAATCCAAAAGACCACAAAGCAGCAGAAAAAAAGAGGAAAAGAAACAAACAAGCCAGCAAAAACCTTTTTCTTCCTCTCCCGGTAATGTCTGAACCCCTTAAGGATACCCAAAGTGTCACTGTGCAGTGGAGAGTTCAACAAGCCTGTGTCCTGTGTCTCAGCCTGTAACTACTCCTGTGGTGGGAGCACAGAGAAGATGACGAAGATGATGGTCATGCCATTTACCAAGCCGTGATTACAGGGAACGGACTATTTCAGCAAAGCGGGGGAAGATGCCGTTGCCTCGTCCCAGATGAGATGCCCGAACATGAAGTCCCTGTGGCTGCAGATCGTTACACACACTAACACAACCAGAGTGTGTTCTGCTGTGAGAGAGTGAATGCAGTAAAAAGAAAACATATGCACTGCATGCAATCGCTGCCTTAATGAAAGCCATGTGAGTCACAACGCTGTATGTATTGTATCACTGCGTTAGGTCACATGACCAGTGGTGGGAAATAAGTACATGGTGCGAATATTAAGTACAAGATTCAAGTTTTTATTTTCCATTTGTGCCCTAGAGACCAAGGGTTCTTTCTCCCAGTCAACAGTTTAGAAATAACACTATAATAAGAAAGAACAAATACAACATTTAAAAGAATACACAATACAGAAGGTGGTAATATGTACAAGAACAAGAAAGGTGCGAGTATGTACAGTTTTGGATACAGTTTTAAATCACAGATAGACATGATATGTCACATATTGCACATGATAAGTGTAGTTAGGTAGTGTTGGTTACAGATGTATTATTGTGATTTTTGGGGGGCAGGGAGGGGGAGGATTTTGATGTTGAAGCTTCCAGGTGTTGTTCCTTATGTATTCACAGAGCATTCACACTCTGATCTGTTTTGTTTTAAAATCGAAAGGATTTTTCCCCTCAAGCCATTTTAAAAGCATTTACCCATGTGGCCTGATGTAGGTTTCTGCATGATGATGCACAGTACACACACACACACACACACACACACATATATATATATATATAAAGAGGAGTACCCTCACAGAAGCTAAGAAGTGTAGTCCTGTGGACGCCTCATTAGTTTGGTTCTGAGAGGTAAAGTTACTGTTTTTGAAGCTTTGCAACAAGCATAGTAAAGATAATCTTATTCCAACGGGGAACTGAAGCGGCTTTATTGCTCTCTTCAAAGCCAGCGGTCTCCGTTGACAAGAACAGTAACATCTATCAAAACACTGGAGTGGACTAATCCGTAGCAGAAGTTAATTTGACTTCCTTCTGTAATGCTAAAATACGGCTTAGATGTTTCTGCCTTATTAGTCATTATCATCTCATATATTGTATATATTGACACGCTGCACATAATAAAATGACAGCTCCCTTAGTTTCAGGTTCCTGGTTCTGTGCATGTTGGGCGTCACAACGTCATGGCGGACTGGGACACTTATAGAAGTGAGACATTGTGAATGTCATAAGTAGTGCCTGCTGTTTTCCTCCTTGTTTCCTCTGGTTCTTGTAGTATGATATAACTGTGTCGTAGGGGGAGACACGTGCAGCTCATACTGCCCTCAGCTTGGTAAAGGCGAGGCCTGCCAGCACCGAGCTTCAGAACATGTCAGTGGTTCACTGGAGGTTGGGATACACAAACAGTCACAGTCGTCTCTTTGTGGGAGGCAGCCCGGGGATGGGATGGGAGGGGAAGGGCGTGCACGCCGAGGAAACCCAGCGCTCAGCCACTCGCAACAGGCCGCACTCCAAATAGGTTCAGCGAGCGAGCCCAGTGATCATGGTTTCCCCCGAGAAACCCACTTGTAATAAACGGGGGTGTTTTGAAGTCCTCCCTGGTCTCAGCAGCCGCACGCGTATTTACAAATACTGCCGGTTCCCTCTGATGAGACCAAAGATGCCTCTGTGTACTTCCCATGGGAAAGGCCACGGCGACGAGGAGATGAAACGACGTCCCGACCAAGCGAAGTGAAAAAAAATACAACAAATAAAATGGTAGCAGACAATATGTTCATGTCACGTCTCGACCCGGAGGAGCCGCCTCGGGGTCTCTGGAGACGCCGGTACACAAGCATGAAAGCACTTAATTGGAGGATATATCAAAACAACATTTAGAAATATCGCAGGCAAAGTTAGACGAAGGAGTTGTTTTGCTCACTTTCATCTTTAAAAAAAAAAATCAAATATTGTCACAGACATTTTAAACATAAATACATATATACACACATATATATATGTGTGTGTATATATGTGTATATATACACACATATATACACACATAAATATATATATACATATATATATATGTGTATATATGTATATATACACATATATATACATATATATGTATGTGTGTATATACTGTATATATATATGCATATATATACATATATATACACATATATATATGTATATACATATATACACATATATGTATTCACATATATATATGTATGTATATATATATATATATATATCACGATCTGATGACGAACCAACCGCAGCATCTGAATCATCACAGATTTGTGTGAACCTTCCTGTGATCTCACGTCCCAGATGCTGTTTACCCACCAGGGGTGAAATAGAATTTTTAAGGGGGTTTAAGAATATTCACTTGATAGAATACCCGCAGAAATTACTCTTTGATATAACACATCCTGCAGCCTTACGAAGCCTTTGAATCATTGCGTCACAACATGTGGGCCACCTCGTCTTCTCTGTCATTCCATTGCATGTTGTCCATTAAAGATGAACTCCGATGCAATGGCGCCGCTCGGCTGTCAGTCCGAGTTATTATATAAACTCTGGATCCTCAACACTCCCTCTGTCTGCAAGAGCTAGCTGGCTGGGGCCAGTGGGTACAACATGTTGGGTGTGCCAGCACAGGAAGCAGCACTCGTCCTGTGCCACCTTCTGCTCTCGTTGCGGGCAGGAAGCACCACCGTGACCCGACACTGATAAGGACCGGCAGCTGAGCCGTGGCCGCGTGGTCCACCGCGCCGGACAATAGAAGAACCATATACTCTGTGTTTATGTGTGACAGAGTGGCGAAGAGATTGATAGAGATGGGGAAATAGAAAGCTGTTTGTTTTAAGTGAGAGGAAGTCGTATGCATGACAACCCATCAGAGACGGCAGGTTTGGTAAGTGGCCCGAATACGTGGTTTTATTCCATAAACGTAACCTGGCATTAATGTACTGCCCTTGATTGCATATTCTTTACGAGCATCTTATATTGTAAATAAAGGAGTTACGGATGAATAGGCGTAGCAATGTCCTGCTTAGAACAACATTACAGTGCCACATGAGGCAGTTATTAGTTCTATATTGTGTGAGCCAGCGTCGTGTTACAGGCCCTGAGTGAGGACGTGGTCCCAATGTGTTGAATATTAGCCTCGTTGACTCTCAGCCAGCTTCTGTCACTTTCTTGGCGAGAATCACGTCAAATATTTTCATATGCAGGACGCCACAGCCCGAATGGATTTAATTTAACGCCTCATTCCGAGAGCTTTTCCTCGGCCGGCGCAGTCACTTTTCCCCCTCGCCAAATTTGTAAATGTACCGTGACTGTGAACATGCATTTAATTTTTAATAATTTCAAAAACTCCAAGTCAGCAGCTGACTTCAGCTCGAGATCACAGGAATCACTGCATTTATTCCTTTTTTTTTATTCCTTTAAAACAAACTGGGAGATTGAATCTCTGCCTGTTCCCTCGGAGCCAGTGCATCAACACAGCATGCATATGACACGAGGACGCCGCCGCTCCCCGAACAGAGCCCATGGAGGCTTTGCTCGGTGCATCCACTGTACTGCAGTTCCATATAGTGCAGCTAATGAGGCTCAGAGCACGCTGCTGATGGAATATCATAACATACTCTCCACTGAATACAAGCTGCACATAATTACAGATCACAAGGCTGAATACTGATGTCAGTGTTGAGTACATTGCTTCCAGATAAAACTGATTTTTTCATATGGATAAAGGCATCCATTTTCCATCTCCTAATGATCTGACGAAGTTCACTTCTGCTTTTAGAGCCAACCGCCTCTTTTTTCTTCGCAGGTCCCGGTGTGCTTAGTGACTGCCAGCTTCCTCCTCGCAGAGCGCTCCCACCAGCTCTCCTGACACGGGCAGGATTTAGATATATGAGAGGAAATCAGATTTAAGCCCTCAGATCTGCTCCAACGCAGCCACGAGAGTTTCTACTTCTTCCTTTTTTTCTCTTCTATCATGAAGTCTGACTTGAGATATGATGCTTCTCGGATGAACAGGAATCCTTAAATTTAGATGTTTCAACTAAAAGCTCAACCTGTCCAAAAGAAGATATACATTAAGTAATATGTCTTGTTTATTGATATGTTTGTATAATGTTGCAGTGATTTAAAAAGGCCAGAAATAAAATAAAATCTAAAAGCAGAGATGCAGTGTCTGACAGATCAGAACCAAGCTTACCTCCTGGCCCTCCTCCGTCTTTAGCTTTAAAATCCCATCTTTCCAGTTTAGTTCTGCATCAGTGACGGAGGAGAGAAAATGAGTGTTTACAACGTTGTGAAATCCGTGTGTTACAACACAATCAGCTGCTTCGGGCACAATACCAACACTGAGTGCTGTGTTGGCCTTTGTTGACGTGGATAACAGAACCGGTCTCTTCTTTGTCGAAGCTGCTCTCTACCTCCCATCTGTGAAGATCAGAAGCGGTCCCCAAGCTTTATTGTGCCATGGACCGGTTTCGTATAAGACAGTATCTTCACTTACCGGCATTCACAATGTGGGCGACAAATATGAATCATAAAATGATTCAACCTGCATAAAAACAAATATAAAGTGCAGGAACATACAACCTTGACATGTGTCAAGAGGCTCAGACACACAGACGGTTGTATACGGTCATTTAAACAAATATATATATATATTTTTGACGTTGATAATCAATAAATATTTATTCCTTCTGTGCGGCCCGGCACCAAGGGGACCCACGGACCGGTACCAGGGCCGTGGCCCGGTGGTTGGAGACCGTTGATATAAATGTCATGTAAATCGGATGCTGTTTGTCACATAACACTGATTTCCTGTTGCCAGTAGGTGGCGCTACGACTCTGAGTGAAGAGGGTGTTGTCTCGGTGGTTGGGGGACCGCTGATGTAAAGGCTTCAGACGATGAACAAGAAATGACTATTCATGTCGTTTTCTTTCTAATGCAAGATTAAGAAATCCGTGGTCGGATTTCAAAGCCACGGAGATCTTACATGGAGTTTGCAACAGTCGTACGTCTGTTTCAGGCCCCGGAGCAGACCGGCCCTCAGCCATAACAGATTAGAGGAGGAAGGATTCCCTAAATATGCTTTCAATGTGCCCAGATTGAATTCTGAGTGGGAGTAGGCGAAGCAGTCCACAGCGATCCATTCATGACTATATATATTCTGCTAGAACGTGCTCGACATAAAAGGCCATTTCCTCCACAGCCGCTCATTTTCATGCTGTGTCCTAGAACCCTGCAGAGGAAATGAACCGCGCTGCAGCGTCTATTTCCAGGACAGCCTCCGTGGTCCAGGCTCATTAAAATGCATTACCGTTATGGCTCAACTTACACCTCGAGTTGCTGCCGAAGCTCTTTTCTTTTTAAGTGCAGCTGCTCGCTGAGGTGATTTCCGTTCTCCGATGGCGGTAACCTCAGCACATGGAGACATTGTTAGAGGCTCATAAAGGTGTCCGATCTGATAAGAGCGACTAAATATGTGCTTTTTTCGCGTGGAGATTTTTTTTTGCGACTGACCCCCCGACCACGTCAGCGCCGCTGGCCGGACCACGAGAACAATGATAGCCGTAGCTGTGTGCAGCAAGATTGAAGGAGGAGGAAAGAACGCAGCTGCTACTGCTGGCTGTTGTGTGGTCTCCTGGAATCCGCCACAAATTCGCCACTCACGTTCAAGGTTCGGGTTTTTCGAGTGGGGCCTATTGTGTCCGAGACAATTTGTAATGTGCCGGGAGGAAAAAATCTCGGCGTCAAGGTATGTCAAATATGTTTCGAGAATAGTCGGCATGACTTCAAAATGATGTATTCTAACTTGGAGGCGGTCGGTTGCACATCGAGGGACATGTTGCTATTTTGAAAAAAAAAGAAGTATTTTCATAGGTCAAAAGGTCAAGAGCAACGCAACGGATACATATGAAATGATAAACTCACTTCAGAACGTCCTCAATTCACGAGCCACTTCATAAGCCGCAGCCTGTCCGCGAGAGCAGATGACATTTGGCAGCGTCAGATAGAACGCAAGACGCGGAGCGGCTCGTCGGGTCAGGCAGCTCGAGTGCTGAGCGTGTCGCCGCCGAGGCATCGGGCTGCCTCCACATAAGAACGCATATTCCTCAGGAACCGACTCGACGCACACTTTAAAGTTGGATTCGGTTCCGAGAAGAAAAAAGAGAAAGGAACAGGTGTCTTTCAGCAAAGCCGGCGCCAAACCCGGCTGCACGTGTGCAAACAGAACAGCCGGGTCTCTGAGTTCATCGCCCTCCTGACGACGAGGGCCTGCAGCTGTCCATGTGTGTCACATTCACGCCATTGACGCACACAATTGTCCGGATTCGTGGAGGTGAGGTGCTCGAGCTCTCTCTTTTTCCTCCATCTTTGCTCGACTACTTCAGTCTTTTTTCGTGTGCAGCTGCCTGAATGCCTTTGAGGAGACTCTCATGTCTGGAGGTTCCTACGTTAAATAGGAATCTTGACGGTATTACACTTTTTTTGTGTAAATCCAACAAACAAAAGCTCGTTAACTTGTGAGCTTTAGAGTTTTTTGGTGGATTTAACCCACCTGGTCCTAGTGCTAAGCTAAGCAAACCGGCTGCTGGCTGAGGCTTCGTATTCATCCGACTGTTTTCGATCTTTGAGTCTAACTCCCTAAAGAAAGCGAATGAGCAGCAGCAGGTTTCACACCTCAGTTTAAGTAATAGATCAAGAGCAACCTGCTCATGCCAGCCTCCTCTTCCCATCAACGGTGACACACGAAGCTTCCACAGCACAGACACTCATCTCTCCTCTAACGAGGCCTCTAACTCCAGATGTTCTGACTCAAGCAGCTGCCGGCTGTATCCATGCAGGCATATTGTACCGCCTGGAGAACCTCCCCTCCACGCCGCTCTCTTCTCTCCTTCGATCTGTCGCCATCAATTCCTCTCGACATCGTCCTGTCGATTCGTGGAAAAGCAGTCAGGAATGCTCTGGCACTGCGCGAGCATTCACTGGAGCACCGCCGCCTCCAGGCTGCACGTCAGAATCTTCACCACTGTGTACACTTGTTGTCCAGCGAGCACTATGGCAACGGCGCTGCGTTCTGCTAGCCCTCCACGATGCTATCTGGAGAGAGAGAGAGAGACCAAGAGGAGGAAAAGCAATAAAGAGTGACGCAGCCAACGCAGCTCCCAAAGGCGAGCAGATAAATGGAAGGACTCCTCGTTGCTCTGCCGGCGTTGGCCGGCGTTCATCTTGCTGTGACGGCTGCAGCTCTCGTCATTAGCCGCTCACCAGCTCAACCAGGAGATCGCGTCAGAAAATCGGCACATGAAATAGCGTGAATAAAAGCAAACCTGATTGGTTCTGGCAACATGGACGGGCAGACGTCCAAACACATGGAAAAAGACAACGACACATACTCGCTCCCTATTGAAGCTTCTTTTTATTTTACAGGCATGCAGATGTTTTGTGCCTCCTTCCCTACGATGATGGTGTGGACATCGACAGATGAGCGGGGCTTAACCTTCACGTCCATGCGGCTCATTCATTATTCATCAGGGCTAGCAACACGGCACGCATGGCAGGCCCTCAGACATGCAGATTCTGAGCCCGCCCTGCATTTGATGAATGGAGCCAAGGCCTTGGCAAAGCTCCCTTTATTAGAGGTGGGATTTAAAAATGTGTTCCTTTGCAAAGCTCATGAAAGCATGTGCTGGTCTGACTTCTTTCAAATTTCAAAGAGATGTGAAATTAATGAGCTCTGCTTTTACTGAATCAAAGGCAATTTAAAAGCAGAGCGACACCGGCTCCATTAATCGCAGTGTCCAGGAACCAGAGAGAGGTTCAGCAATCAGTTTTTTTTTAAATTCCTATTTTAGTAGTTCTGGCCGCCATCATTTTAGCTCTGTTTCCATGCTCTCTGGATATGATGATTCTGCTTTACGAAGCTTTACGAGGAAAAGCAACAGGCAACACAAGCGCACTAAAAGGTCACCAGTCAAACAATTTAACTAGAGCAAGGAATCTACACACTGGCGTATTGCTGGGGTCTAAAATTAGACACGTACAATATTAACAGACTTTGACTAAACAAGTGAGCGGCGCTGTGTGAAGCAGCGGGGACGGAGCTTCCGGGCTCAGAGGACTGTATTTCACTTTTGCTGTTGAATATACCAACGTTACAACCTCTTCAATTCCCCGGAGATAAGAACCATCAGTGCTCCACCACGCTGCCAGCAGCGCTCAGGGCCGATGGACTCGTTCCGTCTGGGCTCGGGTGTCGTCTAAATTGCTTCTTAGAAAGTGAAAATACCGTAAATAATAAGTTATTGCTCATGTTCCACTTCTTATGTCCCAATGGGTTAGACACTTTAAAGATTTACTCGTCTTTAAAGCTGTGGCCACATCTTCAGATCCAAGCAATTCAAGTTTGATGGGAAACAAGTTATCAAAACTAAACAAAAACAGGACGGTTTCATTTCGACTGCTCGGCAAAGAGTTTGACTTTAGTTCTAATTTTGGCAAAGTTGTCAAGTTAAGATAAAAACAATGAGCGAAAAATAACTCAAAAGCTCCGTAGACCAGAGAACTACCCCTCTCACATTACAGGGAGTCATCATGTCCACACAATAACATCACAGACAGTCCCTATAATTAATGGTGAATGCATCGTGACTGAGCCAATCTACTCCACATGGATGGGTTTCAAGAAGAAAAAAACACTCCAGGCAGCTCTGAAGCCAAGATGTGTATGCACACTAATCTCTGCTGATCCTCAGGCCTGGTGTGTGGTTCACAGACACACACTCATGCAGACGCATGCTCAGACAAATACTTAAGCAACAATGACGTCATCCATGCATCCATCCATCCATCCAGGGTGACTAAATTCCTCAAACTTAATTGCACAGTAAAATGCAGACATGGAGAAAAGTTGGCACACGTACACATACGGAGTTAAAGAGCAGCACATGTGGGAGTACTTAACGGCGTTCGGCCCCCTCCTGACTTCAGCCTCACCGATGTCGACTTTCTTTGTAGTTCAGGGGAGGGTTAGTCTGCCGCAGCCATAACATGTGTAATGTACCATAACTGTGGAGAGATTAGGAAACATTCTTCTGGAATCAGCAGACAGCGTTGAGTGTGTACGAGTATGTGTGTGTGTGTGTGTGTGAGAGAGTGGAATAAAGCCTCAGCAGTATATCAACGCAATCTGTTTAAAGTGGGTGCGTGTGTGTTGGCAGGGTGAAGGGCCTCCGACTCCGGAATAATCCGCACCGATGTCTTTCCTCTCCTCACGGTCGACGCCCCTTTGCAGCGTCTTGAATTCAGGGCCGCCGCGGTCGGTCCACGGCGACCTTTCTGCAGACTAAGACACAGCAGTACGTAACGTATTTATAGTGTGGTATTTCCCCCCCGCTTGTTGCCCTAAACCGAGCCCACCTTCCTTTGTTATTCCTTCTGGAGAGGGCACGACATGTGCGGTGTCGGCCCATTCTTTCCCTGCGCTCTCATAACACTCAACCGGACGAGGGCAAAGGGTTATCCAGATGACAGACGAGCTGAGCACCCAGCGACTGGGAAAACAGGAGCAACAATGACATCCGCAGCATTACAACACGTCAGGAAACGTATAAGTGTTACTGTTAAAACAAAATTCTAACATCTTAAACCTATGGAAGCCCTGAGAGGGACGTGTGAAACTAAATAGTTCTGGTGATCTGAGTCTGATAGATTTCCCTCCTATGTTTAATAAACAGAAGAACAAAGGCTTTCTCCAGGAAAACTTTTCTAAATTCCTTAATTTTGTTTTTTCATGTGGAACAAAAAGTTTAAACTCACCTGGATAGAAAACATGACAGCGTTTAGTCTTCAGCCTCTTGTGGCCGAAATTAGTATTACAACTACAACAAAATCTTTAACCAAATGAACAAAATAAATGTGGCAGATTTATCCTGGTAAACTGTTTCTTTCTTCTTCAGCTGTTCTGAGGGGTAGAAAACATTAGATCTGGTATATTATATTTTTCTCACTTTCCCCCTAGTCTGGTTAAAACTCTCAATCTTCTTCCATACCAGACACCTGATGACATCATCTGGGTCATTTTCTGATACGCGGTTTTGACGGTACTGTCCAGGAAGTCTTTGTGAAAAAGAAACAGGACCATGTTTACGACGTGTTGTAGTTGGTGGAGTGCCCCTTTATGTTGAAACGGTTTCATTCCCCGATTTCAATACGCTTGTTTGCCTTCTTCGGCAAGGTGAGCTGTTTCTTTTCTTACTGTCCTTATGCTAAGCTAAGCTAACAACCTAATAACAGTCCTTATGCTAAGCTAATAACCCCCTTGATCTAGCGTCATATTAACTGCACAGACACCAGAATGTGAGGTATCGACCTATAACCTCATTTATATCTCAGCGAGAAAGCAAAAATCAGGGGTCACATGTGTTCCCATTATACTGTCCCACAAATATGCGGCGCCGGGTCTCTATGTTGGCCCCCGCAGCATGTGTGGTCTGTTTATCCACCTGCAGCGTGCTGCTGCAGAGCCCATCACAGGCTGGAGGGAGCCATGAGGACTTCATCCTGCGGCCCTCGAGGTCCGATGGGCTGCTCGGGGGTGAGAGGAGGAGGATGAGCAATCGTCTTCTCGTCTCTATATTATTTTACTTTCTCTTCTCCCCATTTCTCAATATACAGTAAATCCTCTTTTCCTCCCCACTCTTTTTGTTTTTACATTGCAACTTTTCTCCTCACCTTCCTTTTCTCTTTCCCTTCTCTCTGCGTATATATTCTCTTCATCAATCCCTCCTGTAATCTTTCAGGCCGACCTCCCAAGCGTCCCCTGTTTATCTTCATCTCGGCCGTTGTCCTCTTGACTCACGTGCACACCGACCATCCCGCGAGTGGCATCGTAGCGCACACTCGACACTCTCACATTCTTAGCATCTATACAGATCAAATAGATTGCTGCACGTTCTGTGTGTATAGCCTGTGAGCAGCTTGTGCCCTCTTCATATATCTCTCACACACAGACACAAAGTGAGACTATTGTTGCCATGTCAGCTTCAGTGGGAGAGAGTAAAGGTCACCTATTGTGTCCGGGATGCTGGGAAGCTCCTATCCAAACATATTCACTCCCAAAGTAACAGCTATTCAAACTCTTATTGTTTACAGAATTGGAATTAGAATTAAAGTTTGGATTTGTTTCTTGTTCCGCTAACTGCTGCAGCTCTTGTGTTAATCTGTTGGCTCAATATTATGATCCGAGCTGAGCTGGCCGAGCACTCAGATAAAGACCTGAGTGGCAGATGATGCTAGCATGACTCCTCTTACGACCTAAAGCCAGACGCAAATCATACAGGTCATGCCGATACAGATGCACCACAGCATATATATTTATATGTATATATATTTATATTTATATGTATATATTTATATGTATATACATATTTATATTTACATGTATATATATATATATTTATATGGATATATATATTTATATGTATACAGGACTGTCTCAGAAAATTAGAATATTGTGATGAAGTTCTTTATTTTCTGTAATGCAATTAAAAAAACAAATGTCATGCATTCTGGATTCATTACAAATCAACTGAAATATTGCAAGCCTTTTATTCTGATTTATTGCTGATTATGGCTTACAGCTTAAGAAAACTCAAATATCCTATCTCTAAATATTAGAATATCATGAAAAAGTATACTAGTAGGGATATTAAACAAATCACTTGAATTGTCTAATTAACTCGAAACACCTGCAAGGGTTTCCTGAGCCTTGACAAACACTCAGCTGTTATAAATCTTTTTTTTCACTTGGTCTGAGGAAATATTAAAATTTTATGAGATAGGATTTTAGAGTTTTCTTAAGCTGTAAGCCATAATCAGCAATATTAAAAGAATAAAAGGCTTGCAATATTTCAGTTGATTTGTAATGAATCCAGAATGCATGACATTTTTGTTTTTTAAATTGCATTACAGAAAATAAAGAACTTTATCACAATATTCTAATTTTCTGACAGTCCTGTATACATATTTATATTTATATGGATATTTATATTTGTATATATAAATATTTATATGTATATATATATATTTATATGTATATATGTATATATACATATATATATTTATATGTATATATTTATATGTATATATAGACATTTATATGTCTATATATACATATATTTGTATGTATATATATATTTATATGTCTATATATATACATATATTTATATGTATATATACATTTATATGTATATATATTAGGGCTGTCAATCGATTAAAAAAAATTAACTAATTAATCGCACATTTTGAAATTGCGATTAATTAATCGCGATTAATCGCAATTAAAAGTTAAAAGTTCATTCTTTTTAAAGACAAAACTTCACACAGAGCTGTGTTTTCAAAGAGGCTCCTACATATACAGTGCCAGCGAGGTATTTAATATCGTGGATGCTAAATTGTTTCTTCAGTGAAACATCAGATTAGTAAAAAAAAATATATATATTGAGACCCCATTGGTCCTGTCATCTTTAACATTGAACACAGCAGAACCAGTGGCCTTGATAACTGACTGACATTCAAATATGTCACGTTAACCCTCTGGAGGCTGGGCTCATTTTATACATTTTACAAAAAATTAAATTCACCGTTTAACCCTTGTGTTGCCTTCGGGTCATTTTGACCCGAATCAATATTACACCCTCCTGCCGCCTTCGGGTTAATTTGACCCCATTCAATGTTTAATGTCGGTGTTCTTTCGGTAGTCAACAAACAAACATAAAGTGCCTCACACTTAAACTTGGAAAACAATATTAATTCTAATAATTTTCTTGAGGTTTTAATTGCTGGCGTCAAATTGAACCCAAAGGGTAAAATATGTTAGTAAATATAAAGGTAACAGGAGGGTGAAACATTGAATCGGGTCAAAATGACCCAAAGGCGGGGAGGGTTAATATTTAATCGGTCAAAATGACCAAGGCAACACAAGGGTCAAAAGTGTTTCCCTTCTTTTTAAAGACAAAACTTCACACAGAGCTGTGTTTTCAAAGAGGCTCCTACATATAAAGTGCCAGCGAGGTATTTAATATCGTGGATGATAAATTGTTTTTTCAGTGAAACATCAGATTAGTACAAAAAAAGAAGTATATTGAGACCCCATTGGTCCTGTCATCTTTAACATTGAACAGCAGCAGAACCAGTGGCCTTGGTAACTGACTGACATTCAAATATGTCACGTTGACCCTCTGGAGGCTGGGGGCATTTTATACATTTTACAAAATAAATTAAATTCACCGTTTAAAGTCTTTTGCATGTGACACACCCCCACGTGTTATACATCAAACATTCCAGAACAATCTCAGCTCTGAAATGAGCCTCATTGTCCTCGCGCGTGTCCTCTGGTTCTCTGACTGACAGGCTGCTAAATGAGCCTTACCTGTGAGGTGGGAGGTCCTTTGTGATTTACTGAGTGTTCATTGGTTTTTTTTCCCCCGAAATGTTGACAGACAAACGGATTGACCAATCACGTTGAAGGTTTCGTGTGTCGAGTTCTTTCCGCGCCGCGTCACCCGACACGTCGCCCTCCGTTCCTCTGTGTATCAGAGGGGGAGACGGGAGGAAGGAGGAGCAGGAGGAAACCCGACTGATTCATCCACGAGTTAAACTGATTTATGATCCTTATTTTCGCGGAGAAATGATTGTTTTAAAAACGGAAACAGTGTCAAACCGTACTGCTGAGGTTTAAAAAAATAAAATAATAATAATAATAATAATAATTGCGTTAATTGCGTTAAAATATTTTAGTGCGTTAACGCGGCCAAATTAATCGCATAGATTAACGCGTTAACGCTGACAGCCCTAATATATATATATATATTTATATATATGTGTATATATGAGACTGTAGTTTATTGTAGATATTGGGGATGACAAATGATGTGACCCGTATCCGCAGCACAGTCTGCAGAAATAAATGTCGTCATTGTACGTTTCTGCAAAAATGTAAAAGAACGAGTCGTGACCTGAGCGACAGTCACTGAGACAAAACTTATTTTGGGTCAGAAACGGTTTGCAGAAAGTGAACTGAAGTGTTATTTTGCTCTTTTATTGCAGTTAAATCGTTTCGACATTACTCATCTCATTTGTAAAAAATCAGATGACAAGACTGTGATGGTAAACAAGCCAACTTGGGGACAGGTGTGTGCATGTAGCGCTCCATATGTGACCGGGCTGCTCCAGCCGAGTGGTTACATCAGGGTTAATGACAGGAAGTGGCACATTAATGTTAACGTTACGAGGCACTGGCTTTCTTCACATCCTCAATTAACACGTATTGTCACGAGCACATTGAGACCAGAGCTGGGCCCTTTACCCACTGCTGTGCCACCCGGGGAACAATGCCCTCTGTGCAGCCACCGGGGTCTCCTGGGATACCATTGTTCCACTGGTGTCATTGTAAACTTCCATGGGCTTTGGCTGGGCTCCCAATTCCTGCTCCACAGCGATAGCAATTCATCATGGGAATAATGAAAGAGGGCTCCTGACTTACTGACTTCCATTGTAGATGTAGGACAAGACATCCGTGGTTCGTCATTTGTTCCCCTGTCGGCTTGAGGAGCACATCTGGCGGAAACGTTCACACCATCGGGATTCTGACATTTTTCTTGCGTCTCCGCGGTCATGTGACCAGTTGTTCATGACACTTTTATTGTAGTTTTGGGTATTATTTCCTATCCGTCGTGATGACATTGTACTCACCTGAGTAGCCGCTGAGGTCGGACAGCTTGTGGACAATCACAAAGTTCATCCAGATGATCTGAACCACTTTATTTTGGGGTAAAACCCAGCATGAGTGCGCCTACAATGTCCTCATTAGCCCTCATTTCACAGGAATGTGTGGGCGCTCTCTGTAGCAAATACCTGGAAGTCAATCTATAAACTGTGATGGATGTTTTCAACCGACATTTGGTTAATATTTTACTGCTCGTCTTCATTTTCTCTCATAAAGTGGAATCATCCATAAACAATGTTACTTATGCAATATTTCTTCCTGAATCTAATAGACTTACATCGTGTATAAATATGAATCATGCCTTTCCCCACTAATGAGATATCCACATTTAGCTTTGGTGTAATGAGGTTTACTGGCCTAATGTTGCATTCACACACTTCTAGATTAAGCGAATAATGAATTCCCCCTCAAAACACACCAAATCCCTCTTGGGCATTATTTAGATTTGGGCTCAGCCATGCAGCCCCCCCCCCTCCTTTGGTTAATTATGCCTCTCTGAGTGGGTTATAAACTAATAAGGCAGCACCAGGTGTGTTCGTGGCTGCTGACGATCACAGATTCTTGAAGCTCAGGGTCGGAAAAAGGGGTCCCAGAACCAATCAACCCAATTTTACGAGTCCCCTGTTTGGACCGTCCTGGAGTAAAATCAATTGTGCTCTGGAACCTGAAACCGTGCCCCCCCCTCCCCCCCCAACGATTCCAACTCATTTACCGCTGTTTGTTTTGTGCAACGTGGGTCACGCTTATTACACCGGGACATTTTAGAGAGTGCTGTGGTTGCAATGGCGACGCCCTGATGAAGGATGATGGATGATTGAAGAACGATTAACCAAAATGTGCATCAGTTTGGTCATAACATAATTCATTGCTCTTCTAAAAACACTAACCGTTTAAAGACATTTCAAATTCACTATCTTTTAGGTCATATTGATCATTTTTTATGGCCTGCACCTTTAAATGGACGTGGGCTTTATGGGTTTCTCTATCACTCTCAGTTGTCTCAGGATTTGCCAGCTGCTCCCTTATCAACAGCATAGCCAGCCCCCTTTAAAGAGCACGTGTATCCCATATAAATGTACATCAATCAGACAATTTGTACTGCGAGTAGGACAGATATGTCTGAATGCACCTTCCTAATCTTCGTATATATATTCAGCAGATGGCAAACGCTCGATGGTGTAGTCTGGTTGTGTAGCAACACTTGTGTTGCATGGTACCCAGTGGTGATGCCCTTGATCTGTATACAGTGGAGGTAGCACGTGTGTGTGTGTGTGTGTGTGTGTAGGGGTTCTCACTCCTCTGTGAAATAAACACACCAGATAACATCTGTGTTGGTATGCTGCACCCTTGTGGTGCTCTGCTGCTACATCTCTATAAGCCCAGATAAGGAGCTGCCTGGCTCTAAGGGAGTGAGATTGAATCTGTGGCATTTTACTTGATAAAGGATCCCACTGCATGTTCCCACACTGAACCGCCTCCAGTGAGAGGTGGAGGAAACCATGGTACCTCAGAGAAGTCTTTCAGAGCAGCACAAATGTTTAATATTATCCTTATTCTGGTCGGTGTCTCCAGGCCGCCGCGGGGCGACGTGCAGGAGGCCCAGCGGACACTCGCCGAACAGACACTGTGCGGAGCGGACCTACCCGGACTCCTTATGGTCCTTGGGGACTTTAACAAAGGAAACCTCAGTTTATTAAATGCCCAATCAGAGAGGAGAACACTTTGGATAAATGTTACACAACAACACGCCGTCCCTCGTGCTGCACTGGCACACTGGGACCACGTGGTGGTCCACCTGATTCCCTCATACAGGTAGAAATGAAAGCTCTGCAAACCTGTGGTGAGGACATTCAAGAAGTGGACCAGTGAAGCTCTGGAGGATCTTCAGACTGTTCAGACTGTACAGACTGGGACGTCTTCAGGGCTGATAGCAACAGTCTGGATGATTATCATCCTCATATACGAGCTCCTGTGAGGACAGCTGTATCCCATCATGCACCAGGGTGAGTGATAACAACGACACACCTGGTTGACAGCAGAACTCAGACAGCTACGGCTGCACCAGGATCAGTTTAGGAGTGGGGACAAGGACTCGTACAAAGAGGCAAAATACAGGTTGAGCAAAGCGGTGAACGACTCCAACACCAGCTCTCAGCAAGTGACCCTTCTTCTGTCTGGAGAGGTCTCAGGCAGACCACAACGACAAGCCTGAAACCCCCCCAGCAATGACCTCCGCCTGGCAGACGAGGTCAACGAGTTCTACTGTATAGATTTGAAAGACAATGGGACAGTCCTGCCTCCATCAGTTCTGCCTCCATCAGTCCTGCCTCCATCAGTCCTGACGCCATCCCCCACAGCTCCATCAACCATCCCCGGACCCAAAGTCAAGGACAGAGGCCGACTGCAGCGCATCATTCGCTCTGCTGAGAGGGTGATTGGCTGCAATCTGCCATCCCTTCAGGACTTGCTCGCTTCAAGGACCCTAAAGCGAGCAAGTCAGATTGTAGCTGACCGCTCTCACCCTGGACACACACTGTGGGAGTCCCTTCCCTCTGGCAGGAGGATGCGCTCCATCAGGACCAACACCTCCCGCCACACGAACAATGTCTTACCGTTGGCAGTCGGGCTCAAGAACAGAGCCGGGTCCCCCACTGACCCTCATGAACAGAGCCCGGGTCCCCACTGACCCTCATGAACAGAGCCCGGGTCCCCACTGACCCTCGTGAATACAGCCCGGGTCCCCACTGACCCTCATGAACAGAGCCCGGGTCCCCCACTGACCCTCGTGAACAGAGCCCGGGTCCCCACTGACCCTTAAGAACAGAGCCCGGGTCCCCCACTGACTGACTCATCCCCAGGTCAATCTCCTACCGGTCACTCCCCTGCACATCCATTCATACTTAAATACACTTTCACATATACACTCACAGTACACAACAGAGTATTGTTAATTGTTCACCTGTGCACTTTATTTATAAAATATATTCATTTATAATCTTCCATATTCTATTACACATTTTATTGTAATTTGAACATATTTATATTGTCTTACTGTCCAATGTTATTCACCACCGACCAACACAAATGCCTTGTATGTCCAGCATGCCTAAATGCTTCTGATCCCTATCGCAGTCCGGCTCTGAGGTACTTCCTTCCGTGCATTCTCAGATCAGCAGATGGAATTAAAATAAGACAGAGGAAGTGGGTCCTGTCAGCCTGATCATGCACGTTCGAGTGCACACGCACACGTCTCCGTCCAATCCCACCAGTCGATTGTTCTCTCTTAAGATGTCCTTTGTCTCGGAGTGCCGGCCTTGTTGCCTTGATGTTGCAGAGACGTCTCACGCAGTGGGAACTCGGCTACTGTGAAGCCTCGGTATCGACAGCGCCGGCGTCCCTCGGAGGTGACAAGGACAGCGATTGATTGGGCCTAAATGAGAGTGAAGGGGAAGATTCATTGCTATCGATCCACTTCTTTCCTCCAGCAGGCTCCTCCATCTTTGATTATGACCACTTTACGCCCGATCAAGTGTGTACGAGCTGCGATGGGGGAAATCCCGTTGAGAGGCGTTAGCTCCATTTGCCAAGGCTGTAATTATGAGAGGATGTGAGGGCCCAATGTCAATGCGTAGCCGGTGTCATCAGGCTGAGGGGTAATAGTCGGGTTTCCTCCTGCTTCCCTCTTCAATTTAGTCATATAGATAATCGGCTGTGGGTAAAATGGTGTGTCCTGAGTGTGCGTGTGCATAATCAATGTTTCCGTGATAACGGCCAGAGGACAGGGGAATGAATCACAGTCGTTTGCGATGCAGATTAAAAGATGACAGTGCTACTTGGTGCTTTTTTTCCCACATTTTTTTTATTGAAAGCTTCATCAGAGAGAGAGAAAAAAACAAAAAAAACAGCAACTCATAAAACCCAAGTCAAATCCTAAAATCCACAGATGTACAGATAGTTTCTCAAAGATCACACACACCGAGCAGCGTGTGCGAGGCGTGACCATGTCCTCCTCGGCGCTGGAACAAAGAGGTGAAAAAACAACAACAGAAACCACGGAAAGAGAAAACTAACCAATAAACAAAACAAAAACCGCTCTGCTGTCCCAATAAATAGTTCCTCTTTTTATTTGATATATTAATCCTGTGCCTAACGCACTCTCTGTGCTGGCTATTTCTCAACAATTTGGTAGATCATTTCCGAGTGATTGTTGGATTTTCTCCAGGAGCTGTTTGGACTCCAGGAGGGCGGCGCTGGCTGGCTGGCTGGTGTGTGTGGCCAATCGATAGCTCTCATCAAAGGTGAACCGAAGCATCAATTAAAAAGCACAGGGCCTCGCTCATGTGGGGGGCAGCTTGAGCAATTCTCCCACTGCATTGTGTGTGTGTGTGTGTGTGTGTGCTGGTCTGTGATGAGTAATTGAGCCACGGTTCTCCTCTACACTCGGGGGGGAGACAGGCTGTGAGAGTAACTCTGAACTACTGATATTCCTAACACACGAGGACCAATGTGGAATGGCTGCAGCTTCACGACAACCGAGCACTGACTCTCTCTTTTAAACGCAGTGGAGGAAGAACCTCCACCCACACCAGAGAAGAAGGAGGTAAAGTCTCCAGATCTGTATTCAACAGAGAAGGACCGCTCATATCAGCTTCACCCCGTGGAGCTATCCAGAGGACCGACGGGTAAAGGATGAGGCATCTCCCACATGTGTGCTGTACTTTTACTTCACAAGTTTAAAAGCAATTTGGAGGATCTGAATACTCTTGCTAGAGTACGGGAGCCCTGGGAGGCAAGTGAGGACCAAAACTAATTCAGATTCTCCAAGTCGGATGGAGCTCGTTTTCTCTTCTGTGTTTATGACTGAACTGGATCATTTCTCTGAGTTACACTTTGACCCGAATTTATCCGTAAAGACAAGGAAATAAGGTGTTGGCAGGTAGATATATAGATTTCTTCTTAGCAAGTTATGGGAACCCACCTGAATATTTGAGTGCTCTTCAGAACATGGGGCAGTGGTGCAATTCAGCCACACACACACACACACATCACCTGCTAGAACTTTTTTAAATGAACAAACAAGTAACTAAAAGGAAAGATTATCCCCCTGTTCTCAAGTCACAAACACAGAGCACAGTTTAGACGTCAGCAGGTTCCTTTCCTCTCACTTCCTCTCAGGGCTTCTGGACTCGAGGCACCAGATGAGTGGCGGTTACTGCATTGAGGCGCTTTAGATACATGTTCACCTCAAAAACATTCAACATATGATTGCATAAACTTAGTTTCGATGAAAGCAAAACAAGATCATCCCGACACACGCGGGCAAACCCCTAAAAGGTGTCAGGGAGTAGGGCCCGTGTTTATTCACCATGGCAACAAGGCCGTCCTCAGTAATAGAGGACAATGAGCGCCACGGCGGTAGACTCGCTCCAGAGCGTTCCCGCCTGCTCCTCCGGGCGTCACGAGTACGGCCTTTGTTTTGGATTCGTGAAACGGCTCAGAATCAGCACGAGGGGGCACGATGTCATGTTGCAGATCGCAGCCTGCGTGTTGCCAATTTGGGAGGCGAGTAGGCGAGAGCCTAAGACGACGAGAGAGCACCAGATCGGAGTCGGAGCAGGATGCAGGTGTGAGGGAGGGAGGGAGGACAACTCATGCAAACGAGGCGGGAAAACGGTGGTTCGGTATTTTTTTATACTGACGACGAAGGATAGAGGAGGTGGAAAACGATGACTGCCTCCGAAGAAAAAAGGGGGAAAAAGAGTACGAGGCTAATTAGCGATGGGTCGAGCTCCTGGAGTCCCGTACGGGGGACACGCTGCTGCATGAAGACGGAGAAAACTCCAGGCTATAGGACCACTTTTTGCCCGGCAACAGCAGCTAATGATGATCACACACACACACACACACACACACGTTCTCTCTTGGTATAGCTGACTCCTGGTTTGTGCTGACACATGGGCGGACTGGGAGCAGAGCGTTTCTCCTACAGCCTCCTTAAGATGGCAGGCATGCCTTCTATACTCCTGCACGAAGGTATTGGTATTCCGGAAGAGTACATTATGCCGTTGTGCTATTAAGAAAAAGCCATTTCTGTTTGTTCGGTCGGGCAATCTTTCAGATCTCTGTGAAATATCGGTGCCGCACATAAAAAGCAAACACCTGCCATCACATCTTTTTCTTGAGTCTCCATTAGCAAAATGGAGATAATATTCTTTGTTGTGCATTTTCTTTCTCTCCCTCTCCATAATCTCTTTGCTATTTGTAATCCCATTTTCCCAGAATGCCATTACTGTTGAATCTCAGGACATGTGTGGGACGCTCTGCTCTCCGATGTGCAACTCCTGCATCACGAGTCGTATTAAGCTGAAGAAATGTTCTCTATAAAACAGCAGACAAACAGTCTGGAGAACTCTGCTGTAGCTTTGTAGAGACCACTGTATTCTCTAAAAGCTGAACTGTGGAGTCGGAGAACTCTTCACACACACTAGCTTAATTGAACTGGTAAGGTTACTTGAAATGCAGCGAGTTCATGCAACAATGACGTTGGGACGAGCTCCAAAAGCCCAAACTTGTGATCCGTTTAAGAGCCTAACGGGGCGGGGACTTGTTCATGGGGAGTAACGGCCGACACGGCCTCGAGGCGAGGACAGGCAGATGTTGAGTGGCAGAAAGTAAACGGGCAGGTGTCGATTTGATTGGACAATAAACAGCAGAACGGTCGTTGAGAGACACTTTGAGGGACACATTTGGCTTCTGACCCCTTCGTAAATAAGCAGGTGATAACACCGACTGAGGGAAATAAATAAATGTGTGTATGGCTTCGACCGGGAGGTTGAGGAACCAGCCTGTTCCGTCTGTGTGTCTCTAAGTGGACAGGTGGGCTGCAGGCCGAGTGTTGAACAGTGGCCGGCTCTTCACAGAGGTCAGGGGACACAAGTCCGAGACGGCTTCCTCTTTAGCACCATAAAGTAGCTTCTGTACTGAGCAGCATCTCTTCAGCACATCTGAAACAAATAGGCTCTTCCATGTGCTTTGCTGTTTGAAAGACATTGTCACACGGATCATTTGGAATTATTCGGAAGCTTTGTTCAAAGGCACTCGATGTACAGTTTTGCCGTGGGTTGCGGATGTCGCCGCGATGCGCACGACGACGCCGTCGCGGCCCGACAATGCGGCGCCGGGCCGGAGATCGCAGTGAGTCCCGTGAACTGCGAGAGGTCTCGTGCAAACGTCGCCAAACAAAAAGCTCCCTCCGTCTGAGAGAAAGGGGTCTTTGGAGGGGACGCTGGAGTGGATCCGATTGCCCCGGAGGGAGACAAATTGGGCCCGTCAAGCCTCATTGCGAGAGTGACTGAAATTGGTTTGTGGTTCTGCTTCTGCACCATCCAATAAAGAGAAGAAACCTCAGAGAGAGAGAGAGGAGTGAGCGGGAGGGACAATGAGAGCAACAGGAGCGCCGGCTCGGCCATGGCACATTATGGGGCGAGGAGAACGAGGGTCTCTTTAGCGCCACAGAGGCAGGAACGGCCGCCGTCCCACAGGCAATGGCTTCAGGGGGACAACCCTCAGGGGGGGAACTCATTGAACACCTCACACAGCTCTGGGACGGGAGGACCGGATAAGACGTGACGCGGTCGTTTTGGGACAAGCAGGGGAGCAACGGACACGAGGCCGAAGCTGCCACCAACGTCTTGTTGCTGCTCGTGAGGAGGCGAGTTACCCAGCGGCCCTTTAGACACACCTGTTCACGGCTTGTTGGCGCCACAGTGACGGTCTCACAACGCTCACTGGTCAGATCAATGTTCCAGGAGCTTGTTCACAAGCACTTCCTGGAGTCTCGGCCGGTTGCACGTCAAGCTCACGGTGCCGACGAGACTGCAGTTAATTACCGAGTTTGGCCAAGAAACAGTCCGGCGCGTAATCCCCCAAACAACCACAAGGGGTCGCGTTTACACTTTGTTTCTTGTACCGAGAAAACAAAATTCTAGCTTTAGTTATTGAGCTTCAGAGGTGCTGGTAGGTGGATGTTGTCCTCGCCGTCTCCCCCTGTTTCCAGCCTTTGTGCTAAGCTAACCAGCTGCCGGCGGTAGCTTCATATACAGACGAGAGGGCGACGTTGTACTTCTCGTTTAACTCTCGGGGAGAAGCATGACATATGTCAAATGATTCAATTACTTCCTCATGATTGTTTTAAATCTTCTCCGTAAATACCATTAAGTGCCATACAAGTTTATGCAATCATTGCTAAAGAGTCACACACCTGTCCAATATGCAGCAAACACCACTCCTCTGGTATTCTGGGTTAGATGGGACATGACGGAGATTAACAGGGAGATCAGTCCTGGTGCTCAGTGTGCAGAGGGAAGGTTGAGTGAGCTGCGGTGACTTAAAGACAAAAACCACCGGAGCTGGAAGCAATGTGTCGACGACCACGGAGCTTTCCACAATCTGTTTCCTAAAGTTTTTCCCTGCAGGATCTGTGAGAGAGAAAGAGAGAGAGAGACATAGAGAGAGGTGGAATGCACCGGCGGTGTGTGTAAGCATCGCAAGAGTCATGTGACGTGTGAAGAAAAAGGACAAGACCAGGTGATGAAGAGAAAGGACTGTTGGGAGCACTGGTTGCATCACTTTAAATACTGTTGGATGTGTGTGTTTGTACAGTAAGTGTGTGTGTTTTGAGATATTTATGTGTGTGTGTGTGTGTGTGTGTGACAACCGTGGAAAACTAGCTTATACCCGGTGAAAAAGAATCTGTTGGGAAGGATAGTGAGGACTGGTCCGGCCATCGAGGTCAAATAAAAAACAACAACAGCAACATCAACAACAACAATATCAACATTAACATCATCAACAACAACAGCATCAACAACAACAACAACAAAATCAAACTGAAAAATGAAAAGAAAGGAAAACAAAATAAAACAAAACTCTGTTTCAGAGTGTCTCTTCATCTTTGGTATAAAAATGGCCATCCATGGGCTGCATTTGATCCACAACTAGGAAAGACTACAGAAATTGTCAACAATTTCCTCTATTGCTTTTGCACTGATTGGTTTAAACCATAAGCTCCTACTGAATCTACTGTTTTTATTTCACTGCCAGACATTTTTAAAATCTTTTTTTGTATTATTGTTTTTTGTATTTTATTATTTTTTTGTTATTTTTTCCCCCCTCTTTTTTTGCAGTGACAAGCAAAGCGGGCTAAAAACATCTTTAAGCTCATAAAAAAGGTAAAATGTGGCAGATAAAAAGCACTAATGTCATCGACAGCAACGTTGCCATGTAAAATAATAATAATGATAATAAAAAACAAGTTCAGCATTTGCAACAGACTGCATTCACAATGCAGCATGTTTTCTTATGTTTTAATTTTTTCCTCATTGTGAAAAAACTCTTCAAAGCTTCCCCCCCCCACACAAGTCCCCAACAGACGTTTTGTTTTCTTCTGACACTTAGTTACCTCTGACATAATAATTATCAAAGTTTTCTTCTAATGAAGAAAAGAAAAAAGCTCTTCTCTATTAAATCTGTACAGCTTATGTGATAGATTCTTATTTCCTCTTTTGAACAACTCCTCCAGCGTCTTGCACCCTCCATGTGGTCCAAGAGACTGATTTTGTTTGCTTATTTTTTTAATTCCCAACCAGACGTCAGACTTAAAACTCTGTAAAAAGTTTCTGCCGCCCTTCAAATTAAGGCCATGAAGATTCAAGAAAGAAAAAAAACATTGATTTTCGAATATATCTAGAAAAGTAAAATGTAACACTAGAACATAAAAAAGAGTGAAAAGAAACTGTAGCTTAATATCTGAGGAAGACAATCTCTGTGTGTCAAACTTGACTCCCGTTTTCTAATTACAAAATAAACTTCATCGCCTACCTGCGCATTCAACCTTTTTTTTTAAATTTCTTCTTTTTCTTTTTTCTATCCTTTTTTTTCTTTTTTATTGGTTGAGAATTTTCTTTGAGAAACTTTTCAAGCTTCAGCCCAGCACTTCCGGCAGCTTCCCAGACTAAACAATTTCACTTTTTTTTTGCACTGTGCCCAGCAATTTCCCCATCCCCTTCCTCAGCACTCTTCGCCTCCTCTCATCTTTTTTTTCTCCTCTTTGTTTCTCTCTCGTCGGCCAGGTAGGAACTGAAAAAAGTGTCTCTTTTTTGGTGCCTGGGCAATCTGGAAGCAATCTCTCTCTCTTTTCTCTTTTCCTCACATACACAGTGCAGCCACCTTCTGTCTCAAGGCAACGCTGTCACAGGAACATTCACTCAGGCCGTTATCTGATGAGAGAGGAGAAAACAGAGCGATTGGGGGGTGGGGGGAGAGAGAGAGAGAGAGGGGTGTGGCGCTGTAATCAAAGACCAATATCACAAACACAGAAAGGCAACCGAGCCGACAGCTGACAGCCCGTCAGCCGACGGAGCCAAAGAGGAGCACGTTAAACGGCTCGGATCGGCTCACTCAAGCAAAACGTTCTTCCAAAACGACGAGCAGATGACGACAGCAGCCCGGAATAATAATTATTAAGTCATTTACGTCTCTTAGTACTCTCAATTGATGTCGATCAGTATTTCGAGGAGCTCGGCTTCACTAATCTGTCAAAGAGAAATAACTTGTAATTTGATTACATTTGTGACCAAAAGAATAAAAAATAAATCTCTCCATTTTTTTTTAGGATTACCAGATAGGAAGCATGTCGATACCAGTTTGATGTACTTGTGCATGCTGGTGACAAGTTATGTCCACAAAAAGCTATATATATATTATACATATTGCCATATCGTCCACACTTTATGCTCAAGCTTAACATTTAAATAATGTGATAAATAATCATCATAACTGAAAAAACGGTTAATAATAAATATGAAATAGGTCATACGCCTCCGCCAAGCAGCCATGTTTCAGTTGACATTCACGTCTGTCTAAAATGTCATCGCTTCATCATTTTACTCTCAAAGACATTTGTCAAAATTAACATATTCATTTTTGAGTTCTGGCCAAATGTGTGTTTTCGTGAGGTCACGGTGACCTTTAACCGGCACAATCTAATCACTTCATCTGTGAGTTCAACTGGATGTTTGTGCCAAACCTCCTGAGATACCAAAGTACCCCGAGAGGAGAGAGAGAGAGAGGGGGGGGGGGTGGTTAGACTGGCCGACAGCACCTGTCTGACTCACTTGGACTGGTATGAGTAAGCAGGAACGTGGTCGGCGGCGCTGTCCAACTGGATCTGCTGCTGGCCGGACACCTCCTGTGACGAGGGAGCCACCGTCTGGGGGGAGGCGTCCGTCACCACTCCCTGAGGACACGGCACGGCGGGGGGAAAAAAACCTGTCAGCTCGGCACTTTAACGAGCGTCCATCTCGCCGCCACGCTCGGACGCTTCCTGCTGAGAAGTACGTGACTGGCTTCACCTCTGCTACTCCACCCGGCCTTTCTCTCCTGGACCTGGTGAGAGGAGCCGTTTCCTTCTTGAACGGGTCACAGTCAAAGTTTCTCTGAGAAACGAGTAGGTTTGGGCTTTCAAAAATACAAAGTAGTAATATATGAAATAATAAATGAAAAAACTGTTTTGACATGACATACAAGTTAGACCAAATAAAACTGTTGGTAGTATTAACTTCTCAGACTGACAGCTCCATCACTCTGAGCTCAGACTGCAAAAAAAACAAATCTCATGGATGCCGACATGCCGCCTGTCAGGCGTACAGAACAATGGCGACGGCATCTTCCATTTATTTGCAGCCGTACAAAAGAGCTGTTTTGAATTTCAAGACACCACTCAAGGAAACATATTAATATTAAATACAAACACAAAACACAAAGAACAGAAGAAGCATCACGTCCTTGTGATTTGAGGAATCGGTGTGTAGAGGTCGATGTGCGAATAACCAAACAGATCTTCGCTCCATCGCTTGCAGACTCGTACATTAGAGGTAAAGAACGATGTCTCCGTGCGCCGAGTTCATCACGAAAACCTCTCCGCCTTTTTTTATGTGTCCGGCATTACCGATCGGCCCCATCACGGAGTCATCTCCATCACCTGTAACAAGCTACTCGAGTACACCACGAGGTGTACATCACTGCGTCAGCCCTCCAGACACGGGCCGACGCAGTGATGTACACCTCGCCGCCGACGCTGGCATTCAGAGGACGGCGGCGAGGATGAAATAGGTACGAGACGCCGCGGGCTACGTTGCCACTTCATTCATCTCCTCCGTCCCGCTCCTTCACGAGGAACTTTGAGAGGAGGAGGAGGGGTGTGGAGTTCGGGGTGGTATGAGAGAGGCAGGAGGGAGGGACTAATGGGCCTGTCAGGGGAAACTGTCATTGTCTGTGGTTGGTGAGTTAACCGGAGCGCAGTAGCTGACGGATGTGTGTGTGTGTGTGTGTGTGTGTGTGTTCCAGCTACCCACCAGCCCGGACCGGCTGTGGAGAAGGGGGGGGGGGGAGGCACTGTGTCTCACTTCAGCTCCTGTCATCCGATACACGACTGATAGTCCATCTGAATACGGCCGCACTGTCAGCCGCCAGACAGCCGTCGCCGCGCTCCTCGCCGGGCCCGCCTGCTTGCCACGCTCATCACTTCTCAGGCCGGACCGCTCCCAACCCGCCGGCGGCGCAGACAGCCGACCGAGGAAGTGACAAAGTCTGTGCTGCACTTCAAACGTCTTTCCCGAATCCTATAAAACTTCTGACTCATCCTGCTTGGCTTGCAGTTTCCGCCCTCGCTCTGCGCTGCCGGTGCGAGGCCGTTTGTTTGCAATTTACGGCGAACGCGATCCGTCTATTTAACGGCCGTTCTGTTGACGTGGCGAGCGGCGTCGGTGATGTCGAGGCGAGCGCTCGTGGGCTGTCCGGCGTAATGATGCTCCCCCTTTTGGGTGAACCCGGACACGTTTGTGATTGTTAGTGTGTGTGTGTGTGTGTGTGTGTGTGGGGGTCTTACTTCGACAGGGACGGCTGTTGGAGGCACAGGAGTGTACTGGGGAATGTAGGTCCCTTGCATAGGCGCCGCGGCAGCTGCAGCAGTCATGTACTGGAACACAAACACGAGGCAGACGCATGTCAACAACCCCGGCACACAAAACAAAGATATTACACGGCGCAACAAACATTTCAAGACATTTCGGACTTGGTAATAATAATAATAATAATACATTCTATTTGGAGGCGCCTTTCAAGTCACCCAAGGTCACCTTACAATAAAATCAAACAGGATACAGGATAAAAGTATGAAAGATAAAAACACCATTAAAACAGAAGATCAACATGAAAACAAGTGAAGTGTACAGGATCCAGTTATAGGGAGTATGCCAGTTTGAATTAGTGTAATCAAAATGGGACAAGAAAGATCCGACACTGACATCACACTTCCTTAAAAGTCTGATTTACTGCAATTACTTATATGAGCATGCTGCGCCCTAAGCATCCTTTGGAGGGCGCTAAAAGAATACGTGTGCACTCTCAGCAGAGCAGAGCAGAAGACAGTATGAGAGGTAGAGGAGGAGGAGGAGGAGGAGGAGGAAGAGATGTCCAGCTGTTCCACCAAAGACTTCTCAGGAAGGCAAATGCAGCAGCCACAGCGGAGAAGAAGATAAGACAATGAAACACAAAAGAAAGCTGAAGGGAATGAAAGGGACGTGAGAGAGAGAGAAGGGAAGGGAAAGAGAAAGCAAGAGGTCTGTTTCCTGTGGCCTATATTCCTTTCCACATGCCTGCCGGCTCCCTCCGTGATGGCCATTTTACAGACGTGACACACGGTCGTCTACAAGACATCCGCGCGGCTCGCACATGCAATATGAATGAGGACACGGCATGGTGTGAGGCTTTCTTCCCCTTGGACTTGCTGTGAATGCATGTGATGTTTAAGTGTGTGTGTGTGTGTGTGTGTGTGTGTGTGGTGAACGTGAACGCCAATGTCAGCCCGTGACTTGCCAGTGTGTGTGTGTGTGTGCTTCTTTTTAATTAGCTCATGCCTGTGCATAGAAGATGACTTATCACTATGTGCCTGTCCTACTGTGCATGTGGAGATACAAGTTGTGCAGCTGGCTGTTGGGAACACACATGCATGTGTGTGTGTGTGTGTGTGTGTGAGAGAGACAGACAAAGACAAAGGGCCTTGGAACGACAATGCTGCAGCGCCAACGGATGTGATCCCAGATAAGAGCCACCGGCCGGCCTCTCCTCCTCTCAACGTCTTCCTGCTGCTTTTCCGGTCCAAAGAAAAAAGGAAAAGAGAAGTACAATCCCCCTTTAAAAAAAATTCCTGTCCTATTTCTTCCCTTCTCCTCTCAGTGCCCGTGCCAGTGTTAAAAAGCGTGGCGGCAGTATGCAGCGGGAGGCGGTAACGGAGGAGCCGTGCCGCGGCTGCGAAGCCTTTCTTGGCCGCGGGCCCGGCGGTGCTGGTGAAGTGTCATTACTGGCAGCGTTGCTAATGGATCGGGTCCGGCTCCACCGCTCACCCCTAATGAGAGCAGCTAAAGGCCATGGACATGGGTGATTAACTCCCCCACCGAAGCCGCACATGGCCAGGAGGATGCCCCGGGATGGATGTGTGTGTGTGTGTGTGTGTGTGTGTGCGTGCACACTTAAGGTTATCACACCTGCAGGGCTGTCACACTCAGGACGGGGTGAGGCGGCACATCCAGACTTCCTGACACATGACCACATTACCTCTCCGTGTCATCCCTTCTTCCCTGCCACCTCTCTGCCGCTCTCTCTCTCTCCTCCCCCCCTCTCTCTCCACCTGCTATTGTGTAAAAGGGCCTATCGGGTTGTTGAAGTGACCTTCTCTCCCGGCTGAATCCAAACCGCGCATACCAATTTTCCGCAGGACTTTTAGTCTTCGCCTCTCCTTGCCATTAACTTATACAGTCGACTCACCTGTGAGGGCTTCGCGAAAAGCAAATGAAAGGAACCGGGAGATAATTAGCATTATGAAAATCTCCCTGTCGACGACCCGCTGTCCATCTGAAATGTTATATTTCTCGGCAGGACTGCAAAAGGAATTTAAATTAGATTCAACAAGAACACTTAATAAGATTTCCCCTTCCACCATAACCATTAGTTAACCTCTCTAATGTGGAAGGGTGAGCTTTTCGTGGTCGCTGCTGTGCCAAGTCACGGGGACAGTGAATTGGGTTGCTATGGCGATAAGGATCTTTTTTTTTTTTCTTCGTCCAAATTCAACTCTTTTAATACTTTCCTGTCCATCGCCAAGGGACAGGTTTGGGCAATATAAAATATCCCTAATTGGCAATAAATGCTGTTTCACTCTCACAGCCACACGTACCTACACACACTCACACTCACACACTCACACTCACACACACACACACCTGCGGCTGGAGCAGATGGCGTGTGCGTATGTCTGATGAACGGGAGGCCTGGATAGTTCCTTAACGAGGCCGGTGTGAGTCGACTCCTTAAGTCTCCTCGCTGCCATCACTATTGATGACATACAAATATCGGCACTGTATAAAGTCACGCCGCAATGCAGCAGCGCCAGGTCGGCGTACCACCGGACCGTCGACAGAACCACGGCGGCGTGGGCCGGATGCGATTTTTGTACTTTTAGCTTCCGAGGAAATTGTCCCGGCAGAGGTGGATTGAAGCAAAATCCCGTTAGCATGTTTAAATGTTCAAATGAATCACCCGCCACGTCCACCTCTGTGTGGACAGGCTGTTGGACGCGTCGGCTACTCAGAGCGGGTTATTAATGGCAGAGCGGCGTGGGGATGGGCTCTGATGACTATTGATCTGATCTGTGCGGCTCCATCACAATGGCTGTGAATCATGGGGCTGTACCATACCTCCCCCCCCCCCCGTGGAGATTCATATTGGCAACATCTGTCTGTTTTGTTTGTCTCACGTGTGCACAGAGGGATGCAGACGCACAAGGAGGCGCAATATGGATTCACATTATTATGAATCCACTGATCTACAGGTTTTGTTTGATACATTCCTTACTCATTCAAACTTGATCATTCATCAGCTAATGATGATAAGATTAAATCGCTTGGGAAATAAATTTCACTGAATGGGCGCAATTATTGTTTCGGCTGCATTAGATTGACTGAAATATTCAATCAAATCTAAAACCAATCAAATTTGACACAGAATTCAGACTAAAACTAAAATAAATAGAATATGTTAATGACCTTTCAGCCACTAATAAGACTACAATGTTTTCAATTGTCTGCAACTAAAACTAGCCTTTCACTTTAAAGTATAACAATAGATTTATGACTAAATTGTGACTACAACTAATACGGATTTTTGTCTAAAGACGAAGACTAAATCTAAAATAGATGCCAAAATGAACACTGATGGTCAGCGCTGCCTCGTTTGTGATTGACAGGTGCGTTTGAGACCTCTCTGCTCTGATTGGTTGTTTTTCTTCGGGCACAAATGTATCTTGGAAATGCCATCAGTGCAAAAAGGAGGCAGAGGAACCAGGTGTAGTCTCTCTCGTGCGCTACTGTCACGTTACACAAATTGGGAACATATTCAAATTCAAAAGTTCGGCACGCACATCAAATTCAGAAAATTAAAATTAATTTGAGAGCGGCACAACTCTTGCGCCGCAGTTCTTGGCTGCGAGCAATCAAACACATTCAAAACGTATTGTAAATTTTACAAATGCCATAAAAAAAAGTTGTCCATGCATGAACAATTACCTTCAAGGTCCTACACGGGGCTAACTGCTCAGTGGTCCTGGGAATCCCCCCAGATGCCAGCGTGTGTTACTGTTCTACAAACGAAGGAGCGTGCTCAGTCAGCTTCCCCCGGGTGAGCAGGGGTTAAACACAGCCGTGCACGTTGATGGAAGTGTGGAGTAACATACTGTACTTAAGACTCCCCCGTTTAAAACCAAGGGAAATAGCCCAGTTAATAGAGGGAAGCGCTTCACACAAATCTGTCCTGCAGAGACACAGAAGCTGTCAATCACCACTGTCACCATGACAACGGAGACCTGGGTTCTACATGCCAAGCTGGAAAGAGGATGGAGAACAGAGGGAAGGTCACCTCTTGTCATGCCAAACACTATGTCGCTCACACGCACACACACACACACAAACACACACACACACGAATGCACAAACACACACACACACACGATAAAGCATGTGCAGGTCTAACAGGCATGGGCAAACACAAAGCATGACAGGTAGCTCCTGCTAAGTGGTGAGAGCAAGGAGATAGTAAATAACTCAGTGACGGAGCAATATGCACCAAACATGGTGGAATAAATCATGAGGAGCTGGGATGGCGTGTTTATGTGTGTCGTCCATAAACTGTGAGCCTGACGTTCTTCAGCATTCTGTGATCAAGTTGTTCACGATGGACAGACACCAACGTGAGCTGCCTGCCTCTGTAGGTTTCAAACAGAATCATTTTCTGGTGAAGCAGCTGAATTCAGTGGCGGCGGGCCAATAGAGGGCCACGGGGCCCGGGCCCCACCCACCGCGAGCCACAAAAAAAGAAATATATACAGGACTGTCTCAGAAAATTAGAATATTGTGATGAAGTTCTTTATTTTCTGTAATGCAATTAAAAAAACAAAAATGTCATGCATTCTGGATTCATTACAAATCAACTGAAATATTGCAAGCCTTTTATTCTTTTAATATTGCTGATTATGGCTTAGCTTAGAAAACTCAAATATCCTATCTCTAAATATTAGAATATCATGAAAAAGTATACTAGTAGGGTATTAAACAAATCACTTGAATTGTCTAATTAACTCGAAACACCTGCAAGGGTTTCCTGAGCCTTGACAAACACTCAGCTGTTATAAATCTTTTAACTTGGTCTGAGGAAATATAAAAATTTTATGAGATAGGATTTTAGAGTTTTCTTAAGCTGTAAGCCATAATCAGCAATATTAAAAGAATAAAAGGCTTGCAATATTTCAGTTGATTTGTAATGAATCCAGAATGCATGACATTTTTGTTTTTTTCAATTCAATTCAATTCAGTTTATTTGTATAGCCCAATTTCACAAATTACAAATTTGTCTCGGAGTGCTTTACAATCTGTACACATAGACATCCCTGCCCCAAAACCTCACATCGGACCAGGAAAAACTCCCAAATAACCCTTCAGGGGAAAAAGGAAGAAACCTGGAGGAGAGCAACAGAGGAGGATCCCTCTCCTAGGATGGACAGATGCAATAGATGTAATGTGTACAGAAGGACAGATTTAGAGTTAAAATACATTCAATGAATATGACAGAGTGTATGAATAGTTCATAGTAGGCATATTCCACGATGGAGACCTCCACGATCCATCAGGCAGATGGCGGTGGGAGGAGGAGGGCGGAGTCTCAACAGGACAGTGGCGTAGTCATGAGCAGGAATTCCACGACCCAGACGATCCATCAGGCAGATAGGATTATGCCGCCTCATAGGGTCCGATGACCCCATGAGACGTAAAGTCAAAAGGACTTCCGGGAGAAAGCAGAGTTAGTAACGTGTGATTGAGAGATGAAAATTCATCCTTATGGAGAGAAAAAGAGGAGATAGGTACTCAGTGCATCCTCCCCGCAGCTATAAGCCTGGCATATCAAGGGGCTGGACCAGGTGAACCTGATTCAGCCCTAACTATAAGCTCTGTCAAAGAGGAAGGTCTTAAGTCTACTCTTAAACGAGGTGACTGTGTCTGCCTCCCGGACTGAAATTGGAAGCTGGTTCCATAAAAGAGGAGCTTGATAACTAAAGGCTCTGGCTCCCATTCTACTTTTTAAGACTCTAGGAACTACAAGTAGTCCCGCATTTAGTGAGCGTAGCTCTCTAGTGGGGCAATATGGTACGACAAGCTCCTTAAGATATGATGGAGCATCACCAATCAAGGCTTTGTAGGTTAAGAGAAGAATTTTAAAAGTGATTCTTGATTTTACTGGGAGCCAGTGCAGAGCAGCTAGTGCAGGAGTGATGTGATCTCTTTCTTAGTTTTAGTGAGAACACGAGCTGCAGCATTCTGGATCAACTGAGGGACCTAAGAGATTTATTAGAGCAGCCTGCTAATAAGGAGTTGCAGTAATCCAGTCTCAAGTAAATGACGTGAACCAATTTTTCTGCATCTTTTGAGACAAGATGTGCCTGATTTTGAAATATTACGTAGATGAAAGAATGCAGTCCTTGAGATTTGCTTTACGTGGGAGTTAAAGGACAAGTCCCGATCAAAGATAACGCCAAGATTCTTTACAGTGGTGTTGGATGCCAGGGCAATGCCGTCTACAGAATCCACATCACCAGATAATTGATCTCTGAGGTGCTCAGGGCCGATTAAAATTACTTCGGTTTTGTCTGAGTTTAACATCAAGAAGTTGCAGGTCATCCATGTTTCTATGTCTTTAAGACATGCTTGAATTTTACAGAGTTGGTTGCTCTCCTCTGGTTTTATCGATAAATATAGTTGAGTGTCATCTGCATAACAATGAAAGTTTATGGAGTGTTTCCTGATAATATTGCCCAAAGGAAGCATGTATAAGGTAAATAAAATTGGTCCAAGCACAGAACCTTGTGGAACTCCGTGATTAACGTTGGTGGTTATCGAGGCGTCATCGTTTACAAATACAAACTGAGATCGATCTGATAAATAGGATTTAAACCAAATTAGTGCCGTGCCTGAAATGCCAATCGACTGCTCCAGTCTCTGTAACAGGATGTCATGGTCAATGGTGTCGAATGCAGCACTAAGGTCTAACAAGACCAGGACAGAGAGGAGTCCTTTATCTGCTGCCATTAAGAGGTCATTTGTAATTTTCACCAGTGCCGTCTCGGTGCTGTGGTGTTTTCTAAATCCTGATTGAAATTTCTCAAATAAACTATTATGATGTAGAAAGTCGAGCAACTGATTTGCGACCACTTTCTCAAGGATCTTGGAGAGGAAGAGGAGGTTAGAGATCGGTCTGTAGTTAGCCAATACCTCTGGATCCAGAGTGGGCTTCTTCAGGAGAGGTTTAATAACAGCCACCTTGAAGGAGTGTGGTACGTGGCCTGTTAGCAGAGACACATTGATAATATCTAATAGAGAGCCGCCAATTAAAGGCAAAACGTCTTTAAGCAGCCTCGTGGGATGGGGTCCAAGAGACAGGTAGACGTGTTCGAAGTAGAAACCGTTGAAAATAATTGGTCACGGTTGATAGGAGAAAAACCCTCCAAATATACACCAGGGCATACAGCGGTTTCCAAGGCCATTCCACTTGAGGACAGATTGGCACTGGTTATGGGCAAGAGATTATTAATCTTGTCCCTAATAGTTAAAATCTTTTCATTAAAGAAGTTCATAAAGTCATTACCACTAAGGTTTATAGGAATGCTCGGCTCCACAGAGCTGTGACTCTGTCAGCCTGGCTACAGTGCTGAAGAGAAACCTGGGGTTGTTTTTATTTTTTTCTATTATTGATGAGTAATAGGCTGCTCTGGCATTACGGAGGGCCTTCTTATATGTTTTAAGACTATCTCGCCAAACTAAGCGGGATTCTTCGAGATTAGTTGAACGCCATATGCGTTCAAGCTTTCGTGACGTTTGCTTCAGTTTGCGGGTCTGAGGGTTATACCAGGAGCAAACCTCCTCTTCCTCACTGTCTTCTTCTTCAGAGGGGCTATCGAGTCCAGTGTCATTCTCAGAGAGCCTATGGTACTGTCAACAAGATGATCAATCTGGGACGGACTAAAGTTAGACCAGGAGTCCTCTGTTATATTGAGACGTGGTATCGAATCAAATACAGAAGGAATCGCTTTAAATTTAGCTACAGCACTATCAGTTAGACATCTAGTGTAGAAACTTTTGACTAACGGAGTACACCCGTAGTATAAATTCAAAAGTTATGAGGTTGTGGTCTGACAGAAGAGGATTCTGTGGGAAGACGTTCAAATGCTCAATGTCAACGCCATAAGTAAGAACAAGATCAAGCGTGTGGCCAAAGCTGTGAGTGGTTTCTGTACTCTCTGACAGAAGCCAATCGAGTCCAACAAGGAGATGAATGCAGCACTAAGGCAATCATTATCAACATCCACATGGATATTAAAATCTCCAACAATAATAACTTTATCGGTTTTAAGAACCAAACTTGATATAAATTCTGAGAATTCAGATATAAACTCTGAATATGGACCTGGTGGGCGGTACAGAATCACAAATTGAATTGGCTGTAGTGTTTTCCAGGTTGGATGTGAAAGACTAAGAACAAGGCTTTCAAATGAGGTGTAGTGTAATTTTGGTTGAGGATTAATTAATAGGCTCGATTCAAAGATGGCTGCTACTCCACCTCCTCGACCGGTGCCTCGAGGAATGTGAGTATTAATATGACTTGGAGGAGTCGATTCATTCAGGCAGACATATTCTTCATGGCTCAGCCAGGTTTCAGTTAGGCAACATAAATCAATGTGATTATCTGATATTAAATCATTCAGTAACACAGCTTTAGATGACAGAGATCGAATATTTAGGAGACCACATTTAATAGACCTATTTTGTTGCACTGCTGAAATAATTGTGTTAACTTGTATAAGGTTATTGTGTACGACCCCTCTTCTGCTTACTTTTGATTTATTTAATTGAAGTGGCCGTGGGACAGACACAGTCTCTACTCTAAAGTCAAGGGTGGGTAACTGCTCGAATGGAAGAGCAGAGAAGGGTGTTAAACTACAACTCTGCTCCCGGTTCCTGATCTGAACCCTGGGTTGTCATAGATTAAGTCCGTCATCAACTTGGTCTTTTTCGCAGAAATGAGACGCTCCGTCCAACGTGGGATGAATGCCGCCTCCTCATCAGATCAGGTTTTCCCAGAAAGTCTTCCAGTTGTCTACGAGTCTACATTATTCGCTGGGCACCACCTCGACAGCCAGCGGTTGAAAGACGACATTCGGCTATACAATTCGTCTGTCTGCAAATTTGGGAGAGGGCCAGAGAAAATTACGGTGTCCGACAACGTCTTGGCATAAGCACACACCGATTCCACATTAATTTTAGTGAGTTCCGAGCGGCGGGCTCGGGCGTCATTACCACCGGCGTGTATTACAATCTGACTGTATCTCCGCTTATCCTTAGCCAGCAGCTTCAAATTGTAATTGCATTACAGAAAATAAAGAACTTTATCACAATATTCTAATTTTCTGAGACAGTCCCGTATATATATATACTTATTATGTCAGTGTTGTATGAATAAAATGTCCTTATTATGTCAGTGTTGGAATATATGTTAAATATTACTACAAAGTATAAATGCGTGTTTGATACTGGGATGTTTGCTGGATTTGTTTGGATGGCTCGACCAAAAAGAAATTCCACCAGCCGCCACTGGCTGGATCCCAAAGCGGTGACCATCACGAAAGCCTCTGTGCCTATCCTCGCTGAAAAATAACACAGCATTCCCGGAAAGATATAGCGTCACCACACCGGCAGCCTGGGCAGAGCGGGAACATTTGGTTCTTTTCTTGGAGAGGACTGGAAAGCCACAGCCATACACAAGCAGCCACAGAGAGTCCTGGAACAGCCACGAGTATTCTGAGGAATGACGGAAGTCCCGATGGGTTGTTGACACTGGAGACGCTACTCGTGGCAGGTGAAGGTTTGGTCACATGACCACTGTGGGCGTGGATGGGGAGACAACCAAAACAACCTCACCACCATGATGCGTCTGCACTTGAAGAATGTGCTTTCAGAGTTGCAGACGCTGGTTCCCAACTCCTCCTTTAACAGGCTTTCTCAATCAGGCACTATAAAGGGCCTTCACATCTGGCTTGAGAGTCAGCTTCAGAGAAAACATGTCTCAGTTCCCACTGATGATCAAGTGTGGCATGCCGTGTGTGCAGCCCGGCCGTAGAGGAGTTATGCTCCGCAGTGTCCCACCTCGGGAAAGCTAAGCAGGCAGAAAGGGGAGAGTAAATCAGAAGGGGAAAAAAGAGAAGGAGGGAGAGTGCCGTAACCTACTTTCTCCGATAATACAACCCATCAAACATCAGAAGCCATCATCGTAGATTAGCCTGTCTCTAATCCTGGCTGTTAGCACAGCTGGGGCCAATTAGGGAGGGGGCATTCCTGACAGAGCCAACATGGCGTTACAGTCGCTGACAGCTCACCTGGAAACACATGGATAACTGTACAATACAGCACTGTTTCAATCACACGCACGCACACACACACACACACACACGCACACACACATCAAACGTAGCGACGGAGCAAAGCTGCCTGCTTGCCTGCCCCCGGGCAGCGGGGTTAGGGCAGGAAGTCAGGCTTTAGAACTGTGCAACACCTCTGAGTCGACTTGATCCTTAAACAGGGGGGAGTTTTAGGGGGCGGCGACTGTAAGCCAGTGTGTGCGTGGAATAGTGGTAGATGTGATGTGTGATTTAGAGAGTGAGTGAGACAGGACGTGTGAGAAAGAAACAGAAATTAGTGGTTGAGAGGGAGGAAGGTGGGGAACAGAGCGCCCTGTCACGCCGTTAAATCTGTTTGACGTTGAAGATCAGGGAGGGAAACCTACTCCCTCAATATCTGGTGGTGACCGCATGCGGGGTAAAACAAATGATACGGCAGCACATGTGGCAACAGCCTCAGAAGGTTTGGCTTTCTTCAAAGGAAATGTAAAATCCATCTCAAACTCAATGTGTACTTTGTCCGAGACCCAAATGAATAACGTTCCCCAGATTGAAAGGCCTCCACTTGGTCAGCCTGACCTGCTGTGTAATGGACGCCTGCAGATTTCTCTCTTAATATATAACTTTCTGTCTCACAGAGCAGATGTAGACTTTTACATGTGTTTCATTGCAGGACTGGTATGCTGGAAAGAAGTAGCAGCAAAACCTCCCGCCACAAATCCATTTTAAGTGCACCTTTCAGTGGATTTTGTCAGTGTTTGAGCATTTTTAGATAATGCAATATAGTCACGGCTTTATTGACTCTGAAACTAAAACTGTGTTCTTCTTCCTGTGTTTATTTGGCTTTATCAATCTCGCAATTATGATAAAACTGGATCGTGTCCTTTCCAGAATAATGGTATTTTACAAAAGGCTCAGAGATGCTGTGTAAATAGCTGTATTATTATTTAACTAACCAAACATCAATTCCCTGAAAAAGACATGGCACTTAATATGAGATAATATTGTGTTTACATCTGTGATTTACTGCCATATCTTTTGCAAAACTCTTGCCGAGTGGTTATGGTCAGGTAATAACCCCTCGCTGGAATATGCAGGACCAGCCGATCTTTGTCCACATGGTTGTGCCACAGTTGGCATTTGGATTTAAGGTCTGAAGGTCTGAAGGTCTGAAGGTCCTGCACCCGCCCGTTTGCAAATTGGACACATACCTCCAGGATTGAATTGCTGACATGTGACGGTTGGCTAACGGTAAACACAGGACACGGGGCAACACCAGTAACGTTAGTCGGGGGCAAACTGTCAAGGTTCTTCCGATTTGCAAGGCGTGACATCTTTAACGATCTTAAAGTTTGTAATATATCCTCTGCCTCTGCCGAGAGCTTCTCTTTCTGACGATGAACAACGGACAGATGACCGGGGACGTATCACGAGAGCTATTGTTGCTTCGCTCTGCGATTTCCCATTCCCTCCCTCACCCCTCACCATGTGTGTGTGTGTGTGTGGACTGTGGGTGGACAGCTACGCAGCGAGCTAAACACACTTAGAGGTTTTACTGGAAGCAGTCGTGAAACTGTGAACAAGTATAGGCAAGAAGATAAAAGGGCAACAAAAAGATGGCATAAACAAGATGTATTCTAAGACAAATACAGACGTATTGTCCTACTATTTCCCCTCATGCCAGGAAGAAACAAAGTAAAAGGAGTCAAATATAAATCACTTCTCCCAACAGTTAATTAACAATTCAATCCGCCTCAGGCAGCTAAACTATATTGGGTATTCTTGTTAGTAATAAACTGATCACAGAAAACTAAATGAACCAATCAGCAATCCGACAACAGCTGCCCTAATAAAAAGAGCGCCTACAGATAAGACAGGGCATTTAATGAGTGGAATAAAAATGCCTGTAAATATTAGCTTAGTCACAGATTGGAAGATAGAAACACTGAAACCAACGGTTGGAGGTAAAAACTGTTTTTTTTGCAAATGTGATTAAATAAGTGCGTAAAAGTTGTTTCCCCCCCTATCCACAAGTAGCGTGCCCACCAAAGCTCACGGCTCTGATCGCACTGGGAGGTTCTCAGCTGGGAGGTTCTCAACTGGGAGTTTCTCAACTGGGAGGTTCTCAGCTGGGAGTTTCTCAACTGGGAGAGCCTTGTGTTTGTGCATTTGTGTTTTGGTGCGTGCATGGCTGGTACTCACACTTCCTGTAGTGCCCATGGACAGATGGTTCATCTGCTGGGCGAGAGGGCCCATCATGCTGGCAGGCTGCATGGACATAGTGTGGTCCATGGCTGGCGTGATCACTGCACCCTGGTGGAGACGAGAGAAAAGACGAGGAGGAAGTGAGACCGGAGGAGGAGACCGCGGCTGTTCTTCATTTTGATGAGCCGACACGGAGCGGTTGACGGTCCTCCGGGAGTCCACAAACAAAAGAAGGTTCACATGAGGGTGTATACGCGAGAGGATAGGGTGTGGTGGTAAGAGTTAAAAGAAGGCAAGGCAGGAAGTCGGGGTTGGAAAAGATGAGGGGAGAGAGAAAGTCAGCAGGAGGACAGGAAGGATTTTCAAAAACATGAAAGCAATAAAAACAGAGGAAGGGAGAAGGGTGGGGCTCCGGCAGGGGTGACACAAGGACAAACGCAGCCAGAGAGGAAGAAAGGAAGAGGGAGAGAGCGAATAAACAGCAACAGAACACAGGGACATCTTAAAGATCAATACACACTATTGTCTTTCGCTCCATCAAAATAGTCCATACTGCTGCTGCTGTATCAACAATATGGGTTTGTGAGGCTCATCGATCGCGGCGAGAGGATGCCATCTCTCTGCACCCCCCCGCCCCCCCAATCCTCCCATCTCTCATTCACTCTCAAGCCTCCCCTCCTCTTCATGTTCTCCCTAACGGCCGGATGAGAAGGCGAGAAGCTTCTTTTTCGGCTGTGCAGTGGAACATGAGGGAACGCGATGAAACCATTGTTGCACTTTCACTCCTCCTCGTCTCGTGACAGCTCCATCTCCCCGGCACCGATGCCTCCGGAGGAAGAGCGCTCACAGCCGAGCCCCCCCCCCCCCTCTCACTGTGTGTGTCTGTGCTGCAGCTCAGCCTGCTGCACACTGGGCGTAACAGCATTAGTGCACGAGTGTTTAAAGAGACTGACGGGTGTCTGCGTGTAGTGTGTGTGTGTGTGTGTGTGTGTGTGTGTGTGTGAGCAGCCCACTGGTGTGTCTGTGTGGACCTATTGGAGAACAAACTGTGCAGACACAGCCTGTCAGAACCGCTCTGCTTGTATAGTTCCTGCATTCACAACAGTCGGCCAGCTCTCTCTCTCTCTCTCTCTCTCTCTCTCTCTCTCTCTCTCTCTCTCTCTCTCTCTCTCTCTCTCTCTCTCCCAGCCTCCCTCATCTTCTCCCTCTTCCACTCACTATGCGAGCTTCATGTGATCCTCTACCGGAGTTTCACCTCAGCATATAAGGAAAGAGGCAGCGGTGAATGCTGAGCTCGGTGGATGAGCTCGGTAGGGGAAGGAGTGTTACAATTGCACCAACTCTGTGTACGTCTCATTATCACTAAGTGGCCGCTTACAAATCACTACATGAAAACAGTTTGCTCCACACAAACAAAAGGGTGTGAGGGCTGATGGCGTCCTGGGTTCTGCCTCTCAGGCTTTTTACAAGCGCCCAATCTTACTGTCGAATGGCCGTATGAAACCTGAAGGAACAACGGCAGAACTACTCAGAGGTAAAGAAAAAAGAAAAGACAACGGCTCATTCGTGAGTTTTTTCTGATTACATTTGACTATAATGATAATAATAATGCATTGAATATATAATATATGACTTAACAGTTGATCTATTTATCTGAGCCGACACTTGATGAAAATGATGTTTAATAATGACGTTAACTTAGAGGATTCCTCAAATTAACTAAAAAGTTGCATGAATATTACTAATTCTGAAACTCATATTTCTCGATGTATGCATATTATACAAATTGAAAGTAAGGGATTAGAAACTTAAAATATCAGTGCATGATGAAAAGTAATGTAGGTACATTACATTTAAAGTGAAGAACATTACTATAGATATTTTCTAGTAGCCAATTTTCACATTTCAGAAGTCTTTACACACATTTATTGAGTTTTAATGGTGCAACCTAATTTAGAAAATGACTTTTTGGAAACAGCTCATATGGGTATTAGTTGACTAAGAAATACTCAAAGTTAACAAGTAGACAAACTGATCTCAAGTCTTTCTTTTGTGTGGGAAAATCTGAACCTGCAATTGTAACCGGTGGAGGTAACTCAATATTTCTCCTTCCAAAAAAAAAAGAAAAGTTCCCCGAGTTCACCACCGTGATAGACGGGTGGAGTAAAGGAGAGAGGAAACGAGAGCAGACAGGAAAAAAGAGACAGCGTGAGGACAGCAGAGGGATGATTAAGGAGAGAGCTGATGGAGGTCATGCGGAAGACGGGAGCCAGAAAAAAATGGACGGGGTAGAGGGAGGACGGAGAATTGGAGAGAAAGGCTGAGAGACACGCAAGGGGGGGGGGGGGGGGGAGCGAGAGATGACAAAGAAGGAAACTGCGGGAGAGAGGAGGAGAGAAGGAAAGAGATGGAAGCAGCAGGAGCTGTGGGCTACCTGTTACCGTTTCAGCCTCCGACAATGCCGTTATAATGGGAAAGGGAGAGCAGCGGAAAGGCTTAATTCACAGACGTGTCAGGGAGAGTTAAGCCGATTTGTGATTTCGATTTTCTGTGTTTGGGAGACTGAGTGTCTGTGAGAGAGGGGGATTTTTAGTGTGTGTGTGTGTGTGTGGCGTGTGTCTGTCCAGAGAGAGCAAAGAGAAAATGAGAAGGAGACTGACACAAATAGAACAATATATGTTTTTGATTTGCCCAGCTGTGTGCGAGCGAAAGAGCAAGCTAATGGATGCTGCCACGCGGCTCAAATGCGACACGATGTGTACACATCTCCTCGATGTACGAGCTACTTTTGATGTGCGAGTGAAACGCGTGCGCGTCCGAGTAAAAAACCCATCTTGCTTAAGATGGTATTGATCGTGCTCCAGACAGGAGACGGATGATATCAGCCCCCGGGTTGTTAAATACGTTGATATACACTCAGCGACCAGAGACAATGTACAGTAAATAGGAAAGTCTTGTAAAAATAAAAAAGCGTGCAGTTTTTTTTTTAACGACTACTCATTACAAGTAAATTGCGGCACTCCAGCTGATGGAGCCCTGATCGGTATCAGCTGGTATTCATTACTTTGTCTTTAGAGTTGCTGATCAGAAATAACAGCTGTAAAACGGGTACGGCGATACATAAATGTCACCCAGAAAGAGTTCATACTGCCTGGTCCATTACGGTGTAAGGACCCACAGCACGGGTCCAGACTCCAGTGAGGTGTAGGCAGCGTGTTTTAGAATTTCATCTAGTTTTGCGAACGCTGAAAGATGAGATACGTCTTTTTCTTCGCAGCTATGAGACCGAGAGATGTAAAATGGTCTTTTGTCATATTAATATCGGCTCTGTCAAGATTGCGGTGACGGATTTAGAATTTAGGAACAAAACAGCTCGTTTTGGAGAGTGTAACAGAGTACAGTCATGAAGCGCCGCTCAAAGTAAATACACAATAACCCCGACGTACCAGAAGTGTATTATTAAAAAAAGAAGAAAATGAGGGAATCTTTCAAATAAGGAAAAGATTGCTTTTTTCCCTTTTTTACACAATGTCTTCTGCAAAGGCTCTCGATAGCATTCTGCAAAGATCCAGTGAGCTTAATGTTCTCTACAGCTGCAGGTAGAATATCCAACTTAGTCCGAGTGGAAACATACCGAGGCCTCAGAGAGAAGCTCAAACGCCGACTACTTCTAGAAAGGTGCGCCGGGTGTGTCTGACCATCGCTGTAATGTGTGATTGAGACAATACAACAATTTGCTAACCCGCCCCATCTGGCTGTAAGAGGTTGTAAAACACTCTTAATTAAAAATCTAAATCAAGCGGCGATGGAGTCACTGCAACCAGGAGAGGTCCTTGAACATGGAGCCGCAACCGACCGCCAAAAGATATGATGTAGTTTGCTGCAGCAGAATGGGGGATAAAGGGCAGACGCAGCTGTTGCATAATAATATCGCAGAGATAATAAAACTCCATTTAAACGACACTTTTAAAACAAAGCTACAAGTACGTCCATGAAGTTTCACTGCTGGCAAGAAGACATCCGAACTGTTTAGTCATCGTACGCAAAGAAGAGGCGACTGAGGGTCAGGGGTCAGCAGGTCTGTCTTTCAACCAGGGGGTTGGAGGTTCAATCCCCGCCCTAGTCGATGTGTCCTTGAGCAAGACACTTAACCCTGCATTGCTCCCTGTAGCTGTGTCTACTTTGTATGAAATGTAACATAATTGTAAGACGCTTTGGATAAAAGCGTCAGCTAAATGTCATGTAATGTAAAAATCCCTAATAGCTTGGTAAAAAGTAAGAATGGGGCACGAAGGCTGACATTTTTTCAAAGTATAAATGCTTTCTGACAGGCAAAAATGGGAAAGTTGGCGTAAAAAAGCCTCAAGAGCGTCAAACAATGAGCGAGCTGTGCTCCAACCAAACAGAGCATCACTTGTGCTGTCCACATGAAAGAGGACCTGCACTTGACTCGACACATTCCTCGCTGTATTTGACAGTCGGTTTCCCCGTGCAACGTCTCGGCGGTTTGGATACCGATGCCGGTCGTGTGTTTTGTGCTGCGGCTCCACGCCACAGGGCTCGAGTAATTCTGCTCAAGCGCTCAGGACCGCGTAGACTTTGCTCCATCTCCGGTGGAACGTACACAGGCGCAGCTTGTTCACTCAGTCGTTATTGGTCTGGAAAGCCTGGTGTTATATAACATCTGCTGCTGATTGACTGGTAACTATATACAGTGCAGAATGCCAGGGGCCGCTAACACGAGACGCCTGCCCAGCTGAAGGGTAATCCTGTCGGTACAGACACTGACTCTGTCGAAGCCACACCACCACACAAGCTTCTGGGTAGTGTGTATGTCCTCTTTCATCCACATGTTTATATTCCTGCATGATCTGAATGTGTGTGTATGCGTTCTTATACATTATCTCAACTATTTTTTGTGTCTGCTGTTTATGGGTTTGTGGTGATTCATACTTTTTGAAAAAAAACGTATTTTATCGGCCGTCGCATTTGACTGCTGACTCCTCGATCCTCGGAACCGGCCGGTAAGGGGCCGCGACTGATCGACAGTCCAGATTTGCATGCCGGGGTAAACCCGGGAGCACTCCTGATTTTTCCATCGACACAAATGCATATGATTGCGGCTCAATGGGGCAGTGTGTGGTTGCGTGGGGAGGGTGTGTGGTTAAGCGAGCGTGAGAAAGAGAGACGGCGGCTGCACGGTGGGGGGGGGGAGCGTCCCTGGGATTGGCCAATTGTGGGTTGTATTCGTTCAATCAAACATTACAGCAGGGGTGCAGACACTTGGCTGAGATGTGCTCTCTACTGATTGCTCTTTCAAGTCTTGTCCTATATGTGTGCTCTAATAAGCCTAACAAGAGCCACCCATGACTTTTGTTTCACCTAACTCGACTGTGGCCACAAGTTTCAGATACCCTCAGGCACCTTTCTATTCAGGAAAGCCCAAAAAAAGGGAGCCAGCATCCTGGGTCTTTGGCTTTAATCCGCAGCATGAATCCCTCCTCGGGGGGAACAGACTACCAGGGCTGGTCTAGTATTACCAACACGGTCTGGCTGCAAGACGCAACGTGCATGGACTAAGCCAGCAAGGTGAACTGCTCATTTCTCCCAACTGAAGGAGCAGAGAAACCGGAGCGCACCACGATGAATCGAAATGAACGAAGCCACACAAGTCGACGTGGATGCAGATAGCGGCTTATAGTAGCGTCTGCCACCATTTTGCTTTTACTCTTTTAAAAGCTTAATTGCAGACCCCACAGGAAACTGCGGGGAACTCTACTGTGAAGACGAAGCAGCTGAGGGCCACAACAATGTTAACAGATTAGCATTTGGAGCCAGATGCCGACGAAGGATTTCTAACCTCTGGCAAAGATTTTCATCTAATGTGTTCATAATTCTCTTCCACAATGACACTTATTATTATGATTAATTGTGTCTGTCAATTATCTGCAATATCTTAGAGGATGCAGATTAAATTACAAGTAAATGTTTTATCCCAGAACATCAGCCTCATCAGGTGAAACCTGAGGTGCAGTCGGCTATGAATAGAGATCAAAATCTGGGGACATATGTTTCTGATTGGCTCTGATTGACATTGTTCATAGCAATGCTGCTGTGCACAGATTAATTCAGTCCGTAATACTATCGATAATGACCATAAAATGCTCAGAGTAATGAGGTCATTATCAGAGAAAATCCACTAACTTGAAGAGGATATTGTATGGATTAATAGATTTGTACTGTGTGTGTCTGTGTGTGTGTGTGTGTGGGGGGGGGGGGGGGGGCATTTGCATGCGTACGTAGATGATAAAGATGCTAGATGAAGCATGTAACAGTATTTGTCACATCTTCATGGGAGGTCCATTCCCTTGATTCGCTTGAATCAACCGTTCTCCGACTGCCTCTTGTAGCCACATGGATCATTTCACACTCTCCAGAATATTTAGCTTATTTACAAAAGCCAAACAAAAAAGAAAAGATCAGAAAATCCAATTGTTCATAAAAACACAGTGAGCTCGTAAAGCTTGTCCACCAAAATAAATCAGCTTTTGTCTCAAAATGTGTTTCTGCTGCTATCGCAACATTTTTCACAGTAATACCAAAAAGCTTAAAGTGAAAATGCCGCCGCTCAATCAGTCACCCTGTGGCACTGCAACAATATCTCTCTTATATGAATGCAACTTTAACCCTGGACAGACGTCTTTTTTTGCTGGCACCGGCACAGTAGCTGCAGTTGTAATCCGAAAGGGCATTTGAGAAAGAGACGGGGGGGAGAGGGAGAGAGAGAGAGAGAGAGGGGGAGCGGCAGGAGGGACGCAATGAGACAAAAACAGGGATACATGAGAGGGAGATGTATAGAAAGAAGTAGAGAGGGAATGAGGATGGGAGAGAGGGATGAACAGATAAAGAGAGGAGAGCAAGAGCGGCTCAAGGACGACCGTAACCCCGTCTCAAATTCTGCCTCGCCAGTCAAATCCACGAGACCAACGCAATGTTGCCCTCCTCGATCCGCGGTGAGGAAGAGGGGGAACATGAGGATGGATACATCACGGGGAAGACAGCCCTCTCTTTGGCAGAGGGAAGTGAATTTGAGCGTCCGCGTGTGTGATTAATGATCTCTTATATGTCGGAGAGATTTACCATTCAGAAAGTGTTAAGAATGGCGGCGCATCTGTGCGCCAGCCACACGGGCGCGTTGGTCTATTGGGGCATTTGGTTCTTCCGTTTCATCTCCTCTGCCTCAAGGTCCGCTGTCCAAATAACAGAGCAAAAAGGTGAGCGGTCATGCCGGTCTGACATCCCAACGCCTACACTGCCAACCAGAGCACAGCATTAGAACATCTGGGAGACAGCAAGAGAGGAGAAGAGAGAGGGAAGACAAGTGATGAACAGAGAAGGAAAGGAAGAAAAAACGAGCCGCTACCTCGATGTGCCGTCTCCTTTAAAAAGAAAAGTTGGATAAAGTTCAATGCCCAGCATATTCTGCCCATTAATTGGGGATAAACTCATTTTGAACACTGTTCTCTCCTCACTCACTCTGACTTCCTGCTCCCAAAGTGCCGGCTCCTCTTCGGTGATGAAGCTCAGTTTCATGTGAATGGACTTCTCAAGTGTAATCAGAGAGAAAACAAACACCTTTGCCGAAGCGCTACACGCTGGTGAGAGATGCAGGAAATGATATCAGTTCTTTATTCCCGTGGAAGTTCCTGACCCAGATAATATATCATTTCTTCATAACCGGTATTATTAGGAGAGGAGTGATATCTTAGGCTCAAGTAGAAAGTACATATAACTCCAAATAAGCACAAAAAGCACCAGTGTAGCTTTAATTGCGAAATCAAAACCAAAAACAGTCAACCATGTGCCTTAACGGAGAATGTACAAATATAAGTAAATAAATATGATCCCATAATGGAACCAGGCCGTTACTCGACTACATTTTGAACAGTTTAGCCAAATATCTTAATTATATTTTATATACGTACGAGAATATCTACGGGATGCAGATTTTTGTTGTGTGTTTAATATGTGTCTCTCTGTTACACAGTGAGGTTTATCCTTCATGTGGAAATACAAAATGACAGAATTAGTCTTGCACATTTCCTGTTGCTGTACATAATGATGTAGTTTGTTAAAGGAGCTGGCAGAAAGTTTAGTTGGACCAAACCAACGGAATGGCAACGAAAAGGCCTGTAAGTGAATAAGTGACTGCTTATTTATTATTGGGCTGACTGTTAAGGGTTTTACAAGACACACACACACACACACACACACACACACACACACACACACACACACACACACACACACACACACACACACACACACACACACACACACACACACACACACACACACACACACACACACACACACACACACACACACACAAACACACACACACACACACACAGTTCTATTCTATTCTGATATCTGACCGGCTGGCTGTGACCCCTTCCCCTGCCCCGCTCCACTGCCTCCATATTGCTTGGACACCAGTCGCGCCGCTGCCCAACGCTCCATTGGTTTAACACGCAACACATGGCGGCACCGGCCAAACTGCAGCACAATCAATGGGTTTTAAATGCTTCGAGTAGGCCCCTGAGCTCTAGAAGCTCGCACGCTTGGGTAAATTGATGTCCGCCACTGAGCTGGTGGCAGGCTGTGTGTGTGTGTGTGTGTGTGTGTAAAGAGCTGTCTACTGTGTGTGTGGCTGGTAGCCGGTGAGAGCGTGGGTCATAAAGGGAGACAGATTGCTAGCTATGATCCAGTGATGGCGGTGACAGCTGGGGTTAGCAACTAGCAGCCGTTTGGTGACAGAACTGGAACACAAGGGGGACGGATACGGCCACATGGCGACTTCTGGCGTGATGAGATGTACACCACAGCACAATGCAGCGACCGACTGGTGGCTACTGCCAATGGCTCCAAGAGGCCTCGCGACATAAGGCTGGAAGATGGAGGGCCGTCAGGCTGCCGTACGTCTGGTTGGGAACAACCAGGACGGACCACACATATGGCACTGCACACACACACATGAATCAGGCAAGCATGAGCAGTTACACGGCCATAGACAAGGAGGCGGTGCACATTCTGTCTGCCGTAAAACAAGAGATAGAGTCTGCCAGAGGGAGCAGGAAATGGTACACACCTTTAGGTATACAAATGCATTGGTATTGACCTGATGCACACATGTCGATGTATTTTTGGGCATGTGTCGACAGAATTACACACATACACAGTACTGCCCATGCTGAGCAGTTACGGGACTAGAAATATCCGGCATTCACTTTGTAATAATGTAAGTCAGCTTGTTAGCGAGCTAACTTCAAACCTGTGTGAAACACGCTTCGCCAGGAAAGTGCAGTCCTGACCGCGAAGGGCAGAGAAGGCCCGGTGAGTTGAGATACTCGGAGGACAGGCAGGAGGTCGCGTGGCTGAAAGGCAAACGGCGTGGCGTGGAGGGCAGCTGCAGCTGGATGTGTGTGTGTGTGTGTGTGTGTGTGTGTGTGTGTGTCGGCCTAGCTGGTGCCCTGCTGCGACCAGATTACATGTTCACTGTCCCACATCGGGGGTGGAAGTGAGATGGGTTGGACTGAGTGCTAAATGGCGACAGCTGGGAGCCACGCGGCAGCTGGAGTCGTCCTCCAGTGAGCGAGTGCTGGACCATCAGTGGTAGAATCCAGTGTTTCACAATCACAGGGACTCCCAAGCAGTTCAACAAAATAAAAAAGTATTTAGTACTCACAAGGCTAACGATGCCATTGACACTTTTATGGTAGCTTGAGGCAAACCGTTGTTGTAGTGAAACAGCTTGTAGGAAATATCAGATAATTACATCTTTTGGTTGCCTCTTAATATCCGCAGCACTTGGACATGTGCCTTCTGGGTTAACGAACAACAAACTGACAAAGTGAATCACAACTGAATCATGTCAAAAAACTGCATTACAATGTTATATTATCCCAGGGATGATCATTTATAGAAAAATATGTAAACTCTGATGCAACAGCATGAGTTAAATCATCTGTGAGATTCATTAGAGGTACCTCAACAAAACATTACTCCCGTAACCCTCGGGGTAAAGATTGAATTTACAAAGCCAAAATAACTTACTGCATCAGTGTAACGACATGCTTATTTTGTACTGTGTTATAATGCACCTCCTCATTGTAGTCCAGCTCCTTTTTACAATATGCTCTATGCCATTGTATGAACTACTCTCGCGCTCTCTGTATTGAGCTGTGGCACGCTAAGACGTCTATTTAGCTCATTTGTGTCGAGTGCTGTTGTCTGGATACGTGCTTTGGGGAAATGCCTCGAGCAAACGTTAAAGCCTCTGGCAGAATTATTAAAAACCTCTCAGTAATATAACGGGAAAAACTATGGAGTCCAGCCTTAAAACAAATCACCAAACCACTAATGATCTTTGTTGCTCCAACATTTGGGAAGCACATCTGTGACGTATTCCAAACTATTAATACAGACAACATGCAGACAAAAAAGTGAATATAAACTCTGGGAGAATGTTAACATATTTTAATATGATTTGAGAGAGTTTAAAACCTTTCAACTGCCTCATTCCAAAAATATAATCTGCCTGGAAGTGCTTTTATTATATTCGGACCTGAAATTATTATATATTTTCTGCATGACATCTTTATTTACTCTTACCCAGTAACATATAGACTGATATGTACACATCTGAACAAAAGGTAAAAATGTAAAAATGATTAAAATAGCCCTAGTGGTTGCAGAGATACAGCCTTTTTAGTTTGGGGATGCAATTTTCGGAGCAGAGGCCTAAAAAAAGCTCCGTGCTTAAAAGGTTAAGAGCCTTTCGAAACATTCTTTTCTGACTTGTACCTAAAAAGTGAAACATCCCTAGAAGTAGGAATGAATGTTTTCGCCAGTGGAGCAAATATTAAATAACTCATTAGTGTGGATACTATTTGCAGAATGGCTGAAATAACAAAGCTCCGTGGCGGGCCAGCGTTCTGTCCTCTTCAATCATAATGACAGGATACCGTTGGATGTAATGTGACTACCTTCGTTCCGCTGTGGGAGGCTGTGTTGCTGGTGAACTAAATCTAATTAATAATAATTTCCCCCCTGTCTGCTGTCTGGGCCGGTAACCCCGAGCAACAGTCTACGGCCCGTCTGTATTGAGCTGCGGTCTGGTAAATGATGCTGAATCGCTTCCTGGCATATCCAACACCTATAAACTCCCAACCCAAAAAATAAATCCCAATGTGTGTTGTATACTTGTGATGGATGGAAACATATAATATACCTTTATAGTAATTGCAGGACAAAAGTGGTGCAATCATTTAGTGAGAAGGAGTTTTCATGTGGTACTTTTATAGTATGAGCATGCATGCAATTTAGGAGATTTACCATTTGACCTGCAGCAGACGAAGGAATGTAGGTGACATGTTGTTTCCCCCAGACACAATCCATTTTCTAATCATTTGATTTAGCCTAAATATGTATGAACAAATCTTCCATATTGTAACTGTTTTCAGCTCAAACGTTAAATATACTTCTTTTAACGAGTTGCTCCTAAAACCTTTCAACAACTCTGGCGGAGAAATGCCCAAAGGAGAAACCGAAGGCTACGGTCGACCCCAAGGGAAGCCAAGGGCAGGTGAACGGTGAAGTACTTACTGTAGGTTGCATTACATATTGTTGGTGAGGCATCCATGACGTACTCTGGACCTGAGGAGAAACACAGAAAGTGTGAAATGATGGTGATGATATACATTTTCTCACGCTGAGTCAAATCCAAGTTGTATCCCACATAAAGCAATAAACGCTGCTCAAATATTCACAATATGTTCAAATACTCTCGAGTCTGGAGGTATTAAAGGGATTGCGTTGGTTTTAATGCAGCAAAATGGCTGAATTTTACACGGATAAAGCTGTGCCAAAGAATTATACAAAAATATTTGAAAGTCTGGAGGCAGCAAATCTCCCTCCCACCTTCTCATCATTACCAACAGTATATTTGTGCATGGAGCTCATACATTAGGCTCCTTCTCTTTTACAAGTATCATTCATTTGAGAGTGGTGGACAGAGCTTTTGTTTGTAGGAAAACACACATGTGGAAAGTCAAAGAGACGGTGAAACAGTGGCAGAGACAATGATCCAGAGACTGGAGGAGAGCAACACACAGCTTGTAGATGTGCTGGAGAGGAGAATTAGACAGCTTGTAACGGACACACACACAGGCTGGCCGCTGATCCTGGTAAAATGATTAGATTAAACAAAGACAAACACGGAATAATCTGCTATAAGAGTAATCAATCCTCTGTGCCAACCCAAACACGTGATTTGGATCCACACCTAAACAAAGCTTGATATTCTACCACATGAAGCCAAGCCTGTTTGTTTATACGCGGCGGTATTTGTTCTCCCCAGCTGAACGGGACAGCCGATAGACACAGAGAAGGCTTATCTCTATTCACATGATCCGCACGCAAGATGAGGCATGACCATCATGTGATGTATTTAATAGATTATTCTGACTCTCGGCCCCTCTATGACTTTGGGCCGTCCCAGACCGATGTTAAGAAATGTGGTGAAATCTTTAGCTGTAAATCAAAAACCCCGGTGTGGATTCGTACGAGTCCACTCACGAACGATTTAGAGCTCCGGTGGCCAAAGTTGAGAGTGTCAGAGATGTGGGAACATAAATCCCACAATGCGACCCACGTTTGCAAACCAACCAATCAGAACGCAACATGAAATGAGAGCTGGTGTAATACCAGATATTTATTTAGAGTCGTTCGCGATGTCACGAGACGACGTGAAAAATTGCTAGATCACATCAGACCCATCACATCGGGCTTCAAGTCATTCGCAGGCCAATCAATATCCTGGTGGAGCTTTAGGCAGTTAGGGGCGTGGCTTAGGCGTGCGCAAGATGACGGGGAGAGGCAGAGATGCTACAGTAGCATCGGTAATATCAGAAGGAAAGAGCACTTCTTTGAAAGAAGAGCAAAGTCGTTTATCGATTGAAGAGATGACTTTGCGTCGGTAAGACTTTCATTTGACGAGATGGTTTCATCCCATCACCTGCCAGGTGTGCCTGGCCTTCTCCAAACACTTTCTATTGAGTGCTTTTCAGGTGGTTCCGTGGAACAAACCATCTGGCGGGTCAGGTTAACGATTAACGAGACATTCAATGCACCATCTGACATGCTTTAAAACTCATAGAGATTGTAAACCTGACTGAGATTAGCCCCATGTTGCACAGTCAGCAGTTACAGAGTCAATTAATAGTTAGCATGGGTAGAACCAGGATGCTGCAGATGCTCCCATTAACTGGATACACGGAATCAGAGAGTAGGGTTACAGGACTTCTCGACTGAAACGTGTTGGCTGTCACGACTATTTGCCTCCACGCGATGAACGCACAACAGGACTGAACTGTGTGTTGAGGGGGTCAGAGTATTCAGGTTCAAAGTTACATTTTGTTTGACTTTTGCCGCACAACTTGACAGAAAACCTGAGCCGTGTGTGCCGCTGTGGCTCCCGCAGCCGCTTTTCCTCTGATGGAGATGATGGTCTATCTGAGGACAATATTGAATCAGCCAGAGTGCTATCTGAACGGTATTGAATGTCGAGGGGGGGGATCCCAAATGTCACGGTTTGGATTGTATCACGGTTTTGAGTCACGGACCGGATCAACAGGAAAAAGGAACATTAATATATTTTTGAGCTGGTCTTTATAATACTATAAAGTGCTTTGAAGCTAGTATATAAATCATCAAACATTCTAATTACCGGTAGTCTCTTTTCATTTTATTATTGTCATCTATCAATATATATATATTTTCATATATATATATCTAAATATGAATATCTATATATATATATATATATATATATCAAGAGTGAAATTCGCTTAACCCTTGTGTTGCCTTCGGGTCAATTTGACCCGATTCAATGTTTCACCCTCCTGTCGCCTTCGGGTCAATATGACCCGATTCAATGTTTAACCCTCCTGTTACCTTTATATTTACTAACATATTTTACCCTTGAGGTCAATATGACCCCAGCTATTAAAATCTCCAGAAAATTATTAGAATTAATATTGTTTTCCAAGTTTAAGTGTGAGGTACTTTATGTTTGTTTGTTGACTCCCGAAAGAACACCGACATTAAACATTGAATCGGGTCAAATTGACCCGAAGGCGACAGGAGGGTTAAATATTGAATCGGGTCAAAATGACCCGAAGGCAACACAAGGGTTAAGAACGTACATTCCAAAGTATTAGGAAATAAAAGAAAAAATATAGTATTTTATTGATACAATAAATCTCTACGAGAGCAGGTACAGTGTGAGTTATAATGACCTGGGATGCTACACCGCTGGCTGAACTTCGCAGCTTGTGTTACCAATGAAAACAGCCTGGCAGCCAAAAAGACAAAAACAGACAGCCGTTCAGCCAGTTGGCCACCGACCTATGCAGCCAGTTAGCTCGGTAGTGAGTCAGCCAGCCACATATTTAGTCAGCCAGTGAGCCCGTCTGCAGGGCCAGTGATGTAAACCAGGCCACGGCTGACTGGCGGCACCAGCTGAGATCTTGGTAGAGATCTGGCCTCGGCTGGCTCCTGTCACGTGGATAATCAAAGCTGTTTTTCCAGGAAACAAAGCCAATCATCATTCAAGCCCACGGGAGGATGAAAGAACACCAGAACCGGGCAGTCGGCGTGGCTCATTTGCAGATTCGACAAATCGATGCCACCAAACTAGTAGCTGGAAAAGATAACCACTCGACATCAACATAAAGGGAGGAATGGCGTATACAGTCATTTCTATGCAGCCGGAGATTCTCATTACAAAGGCAGCAGTTTGCACCATAAAATGAAGCAATTTCCTTTTGTCTAGTGTGTGTGTGGCTGCCTGGCTCGTCTTCTCCTTTTCTTTTTCCTCTGTCTCTTTGTACTTGAACGGAAGATGAAGGACTCACCTTCCTGCCGTGACTGGCTGAAGGGCAATATTACAGGAAGCGGTGGCAGAGCTGCCCGATATTGGAACTGTGAGGATTAATATTCCTCAAAAGCCCGGCCATTGTTTTTGATAAATCAATTTGGGAAGCCTTCCGAGAGCGGATTAGACGCGCCCTGGCCCACTTTTCTCCCTCCCCCCCCACCGCAGGTACTGGACCAGAGTTTTAATCAAGCGTGCCTCAAAGACGGGCGCAGCAACCTTCAGCAACACCCCTCCTCTGCACCACCACCCAAGCCTTCGCCACCATTACCACCCGCGCTATCCATCCTCCTCTTCGTAGTTCTCTCTCTCTCTCTCTCCATCTGTCCCTTCTATTTTCCGCATCTATCCTTAATCTCCTCTCGCGCGCTGCCCATCCTCGTCAGTCTGTCTCTGCATACCAAACGGAGGCGATGTTAAGCGATAGTGTCTGAGCGAGAGGGCACGGTGGCAGCGCCTCTTGATGTCTCGATGCGTGAAATGCGCGGCGACGGGAAAACGGTTAACGCTCTTGACATCTCACACAGCCAATTTTCACGTTCCTGTCCTGTTCTCTTTCATTACTTCACAGATCGCAGCCGTGAGGGATGTGGAAATTCACTTTGGAAGAGGAAGCGATTGTATCCAAGTTAGCAAATAAAACAACAACAGCCCAAAAACTATTTTATTGCGTTAGCCGCTGAGGAAGGACACAAAAGGTCAGCGAACTGGGAGGGAGGAAAGTGTTGTTGTTCATCGACACTTCAATTCATGATTTACTTTCTTTCTACCATGTCAGCCTTATTATTTTTAATTTTTTAAAATGCTGCTTTTCTGATGCCTGTTGTGTTTGCCGCCTACAAAACATATGTCAGAGAGCACAGCTGGAGTGGCGGAGAAACGATGAGAGAAGAAGAGAACCTCACGCTGTCTTGCAGCCAGCCCCCTCTCTCCAATCCCCGTACACAAAGCAAACCCTCCTATAACGCACACACGGTCAGCATTCTACCCATAATGCAGTGCATTATGCCCCACCTGATATGTGGAAACGGGGGAAGCAGCGATGAAGGGCGTGATGGAGGTCTGTGCGATCATGCGGTTGGTAGCGATGCTGTAAGGCGAGGAGTAGAACCTGAGGAGGGAGACAGAGAGAGGGAGGAGGTAAAGAATAAAAGAAAAGGAGAGGACACAGCAGAATTAGTTTGTCAAATTCACAACAGGTCTTAGAACACAATGTAACCATGAAGTGACGTTACGTTGATACAGAGTTATGTGTTACCTGAGTTTCTCCGTCTATAGAAGAGAGAAACACGAGCAAACTACAGCGCACACACACAATCACACACACACACACACAAGCACGCTGCTGATTTATCCCGCAGCGTGCACAGGCCAAGCACCAGGCCTTACATTGTATTTCGAACGCCATATAAAAGTTTCATGAAGTGTCTCATCACGTTCTCAAGTGAAAAGCCGGGTTTTATCACATCAGATTGAGCTTTGTCATCGTATAAAGATGGTGGTGTTATTTCATTCCCCCCCTCAATGTGGACTCTGGTGTTAAGGCTACACCGTGCTGCATGGCTGGCTTTAAGCAGCACTCTTGTAGGATGAGCTTGGGGAAAACTCATTGCATTTCAAGAAGCTATAAGGTTTGACATGAGCTGCAGAGACGCGAGCTGGTCGGCCTCGCTACTCCATCTCATTGCTGAAGCTCTATAGCAACCGAATGGTGCTGCGCTCCCCTGGGAGGCTAAGTGGAATATCCAACAGTCACCTGAGCTGAAGATCATATTACTGGCCAACTATATTCGGCAGGTTGGCTTTGAAGACCCGTTCTATTTCAAGATACAGCATAAGCTCTTTATGTTGTTCATTGCATTGTCGCTCAATACAAATGTTCTGTGAGACCCCAGGCGCAGTTTTACAATAGTTTGTTCACAAGAGCTCAAGATGGAGGTTAAACCTCTCTCGGGTCTAGCTGACTCTGACTCCATACATACTTCACTTTTTGGCTAACAAAGAAGATTATTCTATAAATAGACATTTGTGTTTAGTTGTCTTAATTGACATATAACATATATCTTGAGTTCCAAAGTTTCAAAAATGTATTTTGTGAGGTCTCGATGATCTTTGGCCACCAAATTCTGATCCGTTCATCCTTGAGGCGTCCAGCTGGACGTTTGTGCCAAAATTGGAGTTCCTGAGATATCTCGTTCGCACCGGACGGACGACATGAAAACATAATACCTCCAGCCATTGCGGTTGCCGGTGCAGAGGCATTTAAATTGTGGTTTTGCAGTTTTATATCCATACGTAAGTGTCTGTGAGACTCAAAACGATGAAGAAGTAATACCAAAGTCACCAAAGCACAAGGAATACAACATTGACTCTTAAATACCGTTCATGCCTTATGAGGTGCAGGAATATCTTAAGAGTGTTATGCCCATTTTTAAAACATTTAAATATTAATTAATGCAAACTAGAAAATGGAAATTTAGTCCAGCAACTAAAATAGTGTATATATATATATATATATATATATATGGGGATTTGCATATTAATTGTAATTTAAATTCACTAATCCACTTTGCCCTGCAGGCCTTCCACCCACAGAGGTCGGCATTGGGGTCAGGTGCATTGTCAGCCGGGCCGTAGGCAAAGACAGCAGACAGGGACATAGGGTCCTATGGGAGGTATAGACTTGGAGGGGGTACAGCCGGAAAATGTGTAACCGCGGCTGTTGCTACAAAGCAGAGCCGTATTCTCAGCAGGAAGTCAGACACAGTTGGTGGTAGGACGGCGCTGGTGGAGCACATTGAGGATTGTCAATTTTCTCAATGTGCAGTTTAGGGGGAATAGAGGGTCTGGTTTGTGTACCCCAATGTTGCTTCTCTGCTCTTTGCAGATGATGTGATTCTTTTGGCTTAATAAGTCTGCCACCGGGGGGAGAGATAGCACCTCGGAATCGAAGGCCGTGGTTCTCTGCCGTTCATGGATCTCTGGGACTTGAGGTAGTAATGAAGGAGTTGTACCGAACCGCAGTGGGGAAGAGGGAGCTGAGCCAGAGGGAACAGCTTTTCATTTACCGGTCGATCTATGCTCCAACCCTCATCTACACTCACCTATGAGCTTAAGTTAGTGAGCGAAATAATTAGATTGCAAATACAACCAACATGAGTGTCCTCCATCGGGTGGCCCGGCTCACTCTAAGAGATGGGGTAGGGACCTCACACGCCTGGAGGGACCAGCTGCTCCTTCCAGGCAACTGATCAGGAGGCCAACTGGGTGCCATCCTTTGTAGGTTTCCCTACTGGTGGGAGACCCCAGGCTAGACCCAGTCCACACTGGAAGCATCACGGTATATATCTTGTCTGGCTTGGGAATACCTCAGAACACCCCTGGAGGAGCTGCAAAACGTAGCGGGGGACGTCTGGAATAACTCGTCATCCCGACATGGCCCCAGATAAGCGGCAGAAAATGGATGAATGGATAACCCAATTTGCACTTGAATTTTGATGCACCACTAAGCACAGTCTGACAAATGTAAAGTGGCATTTCTGTTTTACATTTTCTGTTCAACTGCATTTTTATTTTCTACTTTGCATTAATACATGAATAAAATTGACTATATTCTTCTTCATTCCTTGCTGGCTGATTCACTTTATTTTTGGGGTTTTCCACATTGCATTAGCCCTTACATAAAACCGACTTCTTTAACATTCCTTGCTACTTAATTCACCCTATTTCTCTTATTTCTGGAACCCGATCATGAGGCTTAACTTCTGGTCGAATGTATTACGAGTGAATCATTCCTCACCCAGCAGGTCTGTTGCTTAACACAAATATCTGCAGGATTATAATTTGGCGGATTTGCAGTTTTTTAAAGGGAAAAATTTAAAACCCATATTTTTTCCCGCCCCAAATTTTATGAAAATAAATCCCAAAACCCCTTTTTTCCCCCCAAAAATTTTTAACCAAGGGGGGCCCAAAAGATCTTTTCCCGGGGTTTTTTAACGAAAAAACGCCCGGGCTTTTAGGGGTTTTTAAAAATTAAAAAAAATAAAGGGGGAAAACAAAAAGGGACCAAAAAATTCAAAACCCCCTTTTTTTTATTTTTTTTGTTGTTTGTGAAACCCTTTTTTTTCCCCCCGAAAGGATTTTTTGTTGGAGGACCCCCGGTTGGGCTTTTCCGTTTGTCCCCAAAAAAAGTAAAAAATTTTTTTTAAAAAGGGGCTTAAAAGGGGTTTTATTTTTTAAATTTAGGCAGTTCCCCTTTTTCCCCAAAAGGGCCCCAAAAAAAAAAAAAACAAACAAAACCCACAAAACCCCCCCAAAAAAACCCAAAAAAATTTGGAACCGCAAAAAAACATCAAAAAATTTTAAATGCATTTGCATTTTTAAATTTTCCCGGGTTTTTTTGCCCCTTTTAAAGGGGGCCCCCCCATTGGTTTTTATCCCCCCTTTGCCCCTTTTTTTGTTAAAAAAAGGTTTTAAAGTTTCAGGGAATATTTGGGAAAGGGGGAAAAAAAAACCTTTTTTTTAAGGGGTTTTCGGTTTTAAATTGTCCAAAAATTTTTAACCCCCAAAATTTCTTTTAAATTAAATTTTTTCCCCAAACCAATTTGAAGCAAACCAAAATCCCAAAGGCCTTTGTTTATTAAAAAACCCGCCCAAGAAAAGTAATCCCCTGGGCCCCCGGTTTGGGAAAAAGGGGGCCTGTTAAAATATTTTTTTCTTAAAAATTTTTTAAGGTTTTCATATCCCCCAAAAATGTTTTCCAAACCTTTTTTTTTTGTTAAAAAATTCTTCCTGTTTAAATATTTTAATAAAATGTTAAACCCAAAAAGTCTTTTTGGAATTTTCCCCCCTAAAGGGCCCGGGGGGAAATTTTGGGCAAACGGGGGAAAACCCCTTTAAAAGGGGGTTTTTTCTGTTTTAATTCCCGGGCATTAAAGATTTCCCCCAGGAAATAAAAACCCCCTTTTTTCCCGGGGGCAAAAAATTTTAAACTACTTAAAGGTTTTTTTCTTGGTTTTTTGGTTTTCCCCCTTAAAACCCAAAAAGGGGGGGAAAAAAAACAAAACCCTTTAAAAATGGAAAAACCTTGGCCTTTCCTGGGTTTTCCTTTGGCCTTTAAACATTTTTTCCCCCGGACCCTTTCTTTTGGGGGGGTTTTTAGGGGGGTTTGCCCCTTTTTGGCCTTTAAAAAAAAATTTTCCCTGGTTTAAAAGGGCATTTAAACCCCGGGGTTTTCCCCAAAATGTTGGCGGGGCCCCAGGGAAAGGTAAGGGGGGTTCAAACCTTTCCCCCCGGGGTTTTTTTTCTCCGTCCTTAAAGTGCCGGGGGGGTTTATAACAGGGGCCCCTGGGCCCGGTTTAATTTCCACCTTTTTTAAACCCGGGGAAAACAGCTTTTTGGAAATCAAAAAACCCAAACCCCCCCCTTTTTCTCGGAGACACCCCAGGGGCATCCAAACCCGGGGGAAAAACCATACCCCGGGAAAAGGGCCCGTTTCCGGGGGCCCGGGAAAAAATTTGTTTTTTAAAAAGGGGGGCCACCCCCCTTTTTTCTTTTAAAGCCCCGGGGGAAAACCCTCCGGCTAAGAAAACCGAACGAGGAAACCCAAACCCAAAAAAGGGTGTTGGGGGTTTTTTTTTTCCCCGGGGGTTATAAACAAAAAAAAAAGGGAAAAAAAAATTTTTAACCCCGTTGGGGGGGAAAAAACCACAGCCCAAAAAGAAAGGGAAAAACCCCAAAACAAAAATAATTCCGGGGTAAAAACCCGGGGAAAAAAAAAAGGGGGCCGGGGGCCCCCGGGGGGCAGGGGGGGATCAAAAAAAAAACCCCCAAAAAGGGGGGGCGAATGGGGGGGGGAAAGGGGCCCCTTTTCGGGGGGGAAATTTTTGGGGGGGTTTGGGGGGTGGGACCCCCGCTCGGGGGGTTTGGGGGGAGGAGCCCACCCGGAAAGAAAACCCCCCAAAAGGGAGTCCTTTTTTCCCCAAAAAGGGGAAAAAACAAAAAACCCCAAAAACCAAACCAAAAAAAAAAAAAAAAAAATTTAAAGGTAACTGTTTTCGTTTTTTTTGAAAAAAGGGTTTTTTTATTTTTCTTTTTTCCCCCCCTTTTTTTTTTTGTTTTTAAGGGGTTTTAAATTTTTTGGTTTATTTTTGGCCCCTGTTTTTTTTTAAAAAAAAAAACTTTTTTTTTAAATAATGCCCCTTAAAATGGGGGGGTAAAGGCCCCCCCCGGGGGGGTTTCTTGTGGTTTTGGAAGAAAAACTCTTTTAAAGAAATTACAAAGAGGTTTGGAAAAAATAAATTTAAAAATTCCTATATCAAAAACCCAGGTTTTTAACCCGGGTTCCAAAAATGGCACCCCCGGGCCCATTTTGCTTCCCAAAAAAATTTTTTTAAATTTTTCTTATATTCCTTTTTTACCGGGCACAATTTTTTCCCAAAAAAATTTGGAAAGGGGGTTTTCGGGGCACACAATTAAAAATTATTTTTTTTGAAAAAATTTTGGTTTTTTTAAAGGGGTAATTGGAATTAAAAAAAGGGGAAAATTCGAAGGCCGCCGCTATTACCCCCTTTTACCTTTTTAGCCCCCTTGGGGTTTTCTCCCAAAGAGCCCCCCAAGGGGGAAAATTTTGGAAAATCCCAAAAATTGGGTTTAAAAACCCAAAATTGGTTTACCCATCCCCGGCCCCCGCCCCCCCCTTTCCCCCCCCCAAAAAAAAAAAAAAACCCTGAAAAAGTGGGGAAAAAACCCGGTTTTGGGGAAATTTACCTTCAAATCTTTTTTTGGAAAGAACCAAAGGGGGTAAAATGGGGGAAAAACGGGGGGTGAGGATTAAACTTTGTTTTTAGCCGCGAAGGGGCGGTCATCCGGGTTTTTAAGGCCCCAACACAGGGAGGAATTAATTTAAACCAAAAACCCCTTCAGGGGCCCGGAAAAATTTTTAAATTCCTGGGGTTTTATCCCCTGAAAGGCAACCCCCTGAGTTTAAACCCTTTTTATAAAAGGGTTTGTTAATATATTACAGATTTCCCCCCCCCGGGAAAAAAAAAAAAATTTCTAAAACAAATTTAAAAATTTTTCCCCTTAAGGGGGAACCCCCAATTTAATTATTTTTAAATTTGGGGGCCCTTTTTTCAAACCCCCACCCTTTTTTTTATTTAAAGGGGTTTTTTCCCCCTTGGGGGCTCCCTTTTTGGTTTTAAATGGGGTGGGGGGGGCAAAAAAGGGGGGCCGGGTTTCCGGGGAAAACGCGGGGAAAAAAAATTCAAAGGGAAAACCCAAAAAAATTCGGAAGGGGGGGCAAACCCAAAAATTTTCGCTCGGGGGGAAAAAGGGATTTAAAACCCCCAAAAAAAAACCCATTAACCCCCAAAAAAAACAAAGCCCAAAAAACCCGTTTAACCCGGAAATTTGGGGGAAAATCGGTTTCCGGGTTTTAAACCTAAAAGGGGGAAAAGCCCAAAACAAACGGGGAAAAACAACAAATCCCCCAAACCCAAAAAAGGTGCAATTTTTTTTAAAAATATATAAAGAAAAATTTTTAAATTTGGGGGGAAATTGGGAAAAATTTTTTTTAACCCCTTTTTTTTTTCCAAATTTTTTTAAAGGGAAAAAATTTTTTTTTTTTTTTCAGTTTTTTTTTTATTTTTTTAAATTGCTGCCCTTTTTGTTTCCCAAACTTTTTGTGAGGGGTTTTTGGGACCCTTTCTTTAAAAAATTTTTTTTTTAATTTTAAAATTTTTTTCCCGGGGGAATCCCCTTTTCCCTGAAAAAGGAAAAGGGATTTTGGGAATAACCCATTTTAAACCTAAAACCCCTCACCCTGGTTTAAAAATAGGCCCTTTTTAAAAGGGCCAAAGGGGTTTTTAAACCCAAAACCCAATTTTGGGGGGAGTTTTTTTTGGGGGGGGAAAAGGGGTAAGGCCAAAAAACAAAGGAAAAAAATTTAAAACTTTTGGGCAGGAAACCCCCTTTTCCCGGGGGTTTCTTCAAAAAATTAAAACCCCTGACCCCCTTAAACCCCGCTTGGGGGACCCCCCGAAAAAACCGAAAAAAGGGCCCCCGGGCTGCCCCAAAAAACACTTTACCCCCCGGGAAAGACGCGGGAAAAGGGGTGGGAAACTTTTTAAAAAAATTTTTTTCGGGGGCCAAAGGCCGACCCCTTTTTGTAAAAGCCACCAAAAAACCATTTAATCCCAAAAAAGGGAAAAAATTAAAAACCTGAACCCGGGCCCGAGGAAATTAAACTTTCGGAATGGGGAGGGGATTTTTTAAAATTTTTTGGGGGGAAAGGGTTTTTAAAAAAATTTCCCCTTAAAATTTGTGTTTTCCAAAAAATTTTAATTTAAAAATTTTGGTTTTTTTCCCAATCTTTTTTTTTTTAAACACCTTTTAGGGGGCCCTTTTTACATTTTTTTTTTCCCGGGGGGGCTACTTTAAAAGGGGGTTTTGGGTTCAAGCCAAATACAATTTGAAAAAATCAGTTTGCCGAAAAAATGTTTTGTTTTTTGGGGAAAAAATTGAAAAACCCCAAAAAAAGTTTAAATTTCAAAAAGGGAAATTTAAATTTGGGGTTTTTTTTGGTTTGAAAAAAGGTTTGGGGAAAAAGGGAAACAAAACCCCGGGAAAGGGGTTTTCCGGTTTTTGGTTTTTATCTTCCCTACCCCAAACTATTTTAAAAAGGGGCCAAAAGGCGAACTTTTTTTGCCCCCCACCCCGAGGGGGATTTTTTCAAAATTTTCCCTTCCCGCAAAATTTTTAAAAGGGGATTTTAAATTTTCCCCAAAAATTTGTTTTGCCCCTTCCTTGTTTGGGGAAAGGGGGCCCAAAAACACAAAAAACCAAATTTTCCCTCGGGGCCTTTTGGGCCCCCCTTTTCCCCTGGGGGTCCCCCTAACCCCCAAAACCCTTTTAAACCCCCTTTTTTTTTGGGGGGGGTTTTTTTTTTCCCAAATTTGGGGCCCGACAAAGGGGAAAAAAACCCCGGCCGGGTATCCCCTTTTTCCCCGGGGCCCAAAGGGAAAAACCGGGTTTTGGAAAACCCCCGGGGGCCCCCGGGAAAACCCGGGGCTTTACCCTTTAAAGGTCCGGGGGGGGAAAAAGGCCCCCAAAAATTTTTTGGGGAAATTTGGTTTTTAACCCAAATGGCCCGAAAAAAAACCCAAAAAATATTCGGGCAAAAAAAAATTTTTTTTTTCCCTTACCCTTTCGCCCAAACTCGCTAGGGGCCCCGGGGGGGGGGGGGGCCCCCCCCCATGGGGGGGGGCACGGGACGGGGCCCCCCTTTTTGCAGGGCACCCCCGGGTTTTTTTCCCCTCCCGGGGAAACGGGGATTTGTGAAAACCCAAAAAAAACAAAAGGGGGGGGCCCCCCCCCAAAAAAAAAGGGGTTCCCCTTTAAAACCAAAAAACCCGGGGTTTTCAGCGCAAATTTAAAATCAAAAAAGGGGGCAAATTCCCCTTTGTTGGGGGCCGGATGTTTTCCCGAAAATTTTAAAAAACCGGTAACCCGGCCCCTGTGCCCAAGGGTTTCTTAGCCGGTTTTCGGAAATTCCCCGGGTGGGCCCTTTTGATGTAAACGGGGCCAAAAGGGTTTTTTAAAGAACCCCGGGTAAAAAAAGGGGTTTTCCTCAAAACCCCTTTCCTTCTTGGGGGAAACTTGCCCCTTTTCCCCTTTTTTTGGGTTTTTTGGATAACCTGGGACGGGGGGCGGGGGGGGTAAACCCAGGGAAACAAAAAAACAACCCCGGAAAAAAGGGGGTGGGGGAAAAAAACGGAAAATTTTTTCCTGGGGGTTTGGGGGGTTTGGGTTTCCAAAAAACCCAATTTTTGGGGAACCCAGGGGGGGTCCCCCGGGGCCCTTTGGGGCCCCACCCCCGGGGGGGGCCCCCCTTCCCCCCGGGCCTTTGCGGCCCCCCCGAGCCAAAACCCCCCTTTGTCCGGAAGGTGAGGGGCCCTTTCCTCCCCCGGGGGAAAAGCCCCGGGTTTTATCTTTTTCTCCCCTGATGTTTGGGCGGGGCCTTATAATGCGGGCCCGGACGGAGGAAAGGGAGGTCCAAGGCTATTTGGGGTAAAGTAATTTGGGGTAATGATAACACAAATTTTGTTTCATTTGAATTTTTAATTTTAAAATTTTTGGAACAATTTATGAGGGGTTGAAACCCAACCAAAAAGTGAATTAAAATTTTGTTTGTTGTTTAGAGGGCTAAAGGGGGACCAATTCAATCACCCAGGAAATGTTGGGGGAGGGACAGAGCACCCCAAAAAAAAAACAAAGCCTTAAACCTTCCTCGGATCGGGGAAATAATTAGTTTGAGTTTCAATCACAAAGCCCTGACGTTTCCCCGGTTTCATCCACCCGGCCCTTTTTGGGTTTTAACCCCCCGGGCCCAAGACAAAAGTTTTCCCTGTGCAACCGCCCGTGGGCCGCCAAAAACCCTTTTAAAACCCCTTTAAAAAAAGGGAAAACCGGCCCCACGGCAAATTAAAATTATTTTTCCATTTTAAAAAAATAACCGTTTCAACCCCGAAAAAAGGCCATGGCTTTTTTTTAAGGAAACAAAAAAGCCAAACCCGGGGAAACCGGCCCAAGTCCCAAGAATTTCCCCGGGTTTGCGAAGCTCCAACCCCTTGAAAAAGGAAGAAACTTTTATAAACATTTTCCCCTTTGTTTTTGGTTTTGAATTGGAAAAAAATTTTTAAATTTTCCCAGGGGGTTTTTACTCCCCAGCAGAAAAACCATTGGGCTTGAAATGGAAAACACAATTTTTGATTTATTTCTTTTATTTTGGGTCCGCTCAAATTAAATTGACCACACTTTAAAAAATAAACAAAGTGTTTTTTAAACAAATTATTTCAAAAAACCTTTTTAATGAGCACTATGAACCCTAAAGTTTATTTTTTAATTTGGGTTTATGAGAAGTCCTGGCATAAATTGAACCAATCAATTAAAAATTTTTCCATGTTGCGTAACTTGGTTTAAAGCAATAACCCTAAAGAAATTTTTTCCTTAAAAATTGGAAACCCCTTGTTTGGGTTTGAAAAAAACCCAGGGCTTTCCATTTTCCAGTAATCCAGGCCCTGGTTTTGTTTGGGAAACCCCAACTCAGGATAGTTTTCCCAAACGGGCGGGTTTTCCATCGGGGTTTTTTGCTAACTAAACCCCTTTGGCTTTCACTAAATTTTGACCCCTCAGTTTTAAATAATTTCCCAAAATTTTGTTTTCCCAAAACCCTCCGTTTCCCCCCTTTTAAAATTTGTCCCGAATCCCTTTCAAAAACCGATTGTCAACCGGTCAATATTTTCTTTTTTTTGGAAACGCAGGCCCCTCCGAGTCCTGCCCTTTTCGGGGCCCTCTGGTAAAGCAACACAGGCGAAAATCCTCTGTGGGAAAAAAACATTTTAACTTTTATTTCCCATTTTTCTCATCCTTTAAAAAGCAAAGGATTTTTATCCTTTTAAAAAGTTTTCTGATTTTGGTTTCTTAGGTTTTTTAAAATAATTTTTTTGAATAAAACTTTAAAGACATTAAAATGTTAAAAAGAAAATGGTTGAATTAAAATTTTCATTAAAATTTTAAAGACAGAAAACCTGGAAAGACAAAAACGGTTTAAAGCGTTTTTCGGTTGGCGAAAAAACGGGTTTTAAAGGGCAATAAACTTGTGTAAGTTTCATCAAATTTAAACTTTTATGGAATAAAAAAACTAAATTTTTAAAGCGTTTCCCTCCTCCAATAAGAAAAAGAAGAGAAAGACCCCAACCAACACCCTTTTTTTAAAGCTCCCAGGGTTGAATTTTGGCGTTTTTACGGGGTTGACAAATATTTCCTGGTTTTTTAAAACATATTTCCCTTTGGGGCAACTTGGGTTTTAAAGCCGAACTGTTAAAACCCCCCATATACTAACCTGTCAGCAGACAAACTTAAAAAGGGACACATTTTTCCAGGAAAACCCCCTCCCAAAACACTGACCAGAAACACCTAAACAGCTTGTGCCCCAGGACTGTCTCGAAAATGTTTTTTTCAAAAGGGGGGGTTTAACCTCCCTGCCAAAACATCCAGTGACGCGCTTTTCCGTTGTTTTATCCCCGGGGCAACTAAAAAGGGAAATTTGCCTTTCTGGGAATGATTTTCCGGTTTAATAACCCCAAGCTCCTCACAGGAGTTGGAGACCCGGCCCACCGGGGCAATCACTTGCGCTCATTTTTCAAAATTTCAGCAGCTGGGGCCCTTTTTAAACTCCAAAAAATTTTTCCACCCCAAAATGGCCCTTTCCTCCGCCTCCTCACTGGTTTAACCCGGGTTTTGGGTGCTCGCAGCACCACCAAACCTGGTCAATTACCCAAAACACCCCAACACACTTTGATTGCCACCTCACACAAGGGGCACGTCGCTCGCAACAGAAGATTTTTTGATGGTAATAAAAAATAGGGAAGTGGCCCCCCTCCCGGGGGGGGGGAGGGAACAACGGAAGGGGAAGTTTACATGTCGAGATTTAAAACAACCTTTTTCGAATATATCTGGTTTACCGGATGGGGCCTTTTCCGCCTTTTGTAACCCAAAATTTTTGGCTTTTGGGGGGGTTGGGGAGTTTATAAAAGGTTACCAATCTGTTGCCTGGGTTGTACTGAGGTGAAACCCTTTTGACACCCTTTATAAAAGCCCCCCTGCTAAAAGCATTAATGTAAGGGGTTGTATGTTCCCCATGAGCCTTTCTGTTCTTTTACTGTTGCGTTCGTTTTTGAGACATTGTTTTCCCTTTTTTGCCGTTTTCCGGTGATGGATTGACCCGGGTTTCAGAAAACGGGGGGGACCGCTTCGTTCGGAAAGGGAGGGAGGGGCGTCCCGGTAGGATGAGGGACCATAAAGCCCTGGGGGACCCCCCCAGGGGGACACCCCCTTCCTTGGAAAGGGAAAGGGGCCAGCTGAGTTCTGGAGGAAATTTTTTCTTTTTCTATTTAATTTTTGTTTTTCAAAATTCCCCTTTTTGCATTAGTTGGTTTCCCCTTCTTCCCCCCCCCTTCCCATTTTTAATCCCTCTAAAGACCAGCCCAGCGGGGAAACATGAACTGGGAGGGAAACAGCGGGGCCAAAGGAGAGCACCCCGGGGTGGAGACCAATAAAAACTTTTTTTCCTTTTTTCCCTTTAAAAGCCTGGGAAAACCCCAGCAACCCCCAAACTTTTCGAGATGCGGCCCGGGAAAACCTTCGTTGTAATTTACCAAATTGTTTGGGGAGGGAAAGCTCCTCTCCCCTCTAAGCTTTTAGAGCTTTTTTAAAAGGGGGGAAAAACCCTTTTCCCCCCAGGGTTTAAGCCGAAAAGCGGGGAGCCCGGGTTTTCCCACCCTTTAAAAGCCTCGGAATTTTCAATAAAACCCTGTTTGACAAGCCTCCCCGCCCTTTCAGGGGGGTTCCAGATTATTTTTAGCCCGAGCAATTCAACCATTTACGCAAAAAAATCCAACCAGACTTGATTCCAAATGCCGCTTTTTTGACCGGATAAAGTGTTATTCAGCTGGATGGGGGCCCGCATCCCACCAGAGAGGCTGGTTTTTTTGGCCCGGGGTGTTACTAAAAAAGGGTGTTTCCCCTCCCCCACAGGAAAAACATCACAGCTTATTATGATCGGTTTGGAAAATTCCCAAAAACCCTCAAAAAAGGAATTGTAATTGAAGTGTTTAAAAATAAGAGAATTTTTGGCGACCCTAACCTTTGAGAGAGAAAAACGACAAGAGAGTGGAGTTGGATAGGGGGGGGGTAAAGGGGATTTTCCTCTTTAACTTCCCCCTTTTCTTGGATTTTCTGACAGGCTTTAATCTCGCCCGGGTCCCCTTAGGGCCTTCCCGGGAACCATAAGCTTCCCCCACGGGGCTGTCTGGCTGGGTCGCCAAGGTTTCCTTTTTCTTTTTGGACGGGGGAAAGCGCCAAAACTTTTTAGGCTTTGACACAAAAATTTACCTTTTGAGAAAATTCCTCACCTAAATTTAAAAAGATTTCCCTAAACCATTTTAATTTTTTTAACCTTTCTTTTTCCTTTTTTCCCAGTATTATACTGCCTTAAACCAGTATTATACTGTCTTTAACCAGTATAATACTGTCTTTAACCAGTAGTATACTGTCTTTAACCAGTAGTATAATACTGTCTTTAACCAGTAGTATACTGTCTAACAAGTATAATACTGTCTTTAACCAGTAGTATACTGTCTAACCAGTATTATACTGTCTTAATTACATACATGAGCCTTTTTTAAAGAAGATAAGCTGTTGATTTGTCTCCTTTCTCTGCTGTTCTGATTGGATTGTAGAAACTGGGACAATTAAAAATGTTAGCCTGTTTTCATGTCCCCATTACAGTAACTGATGTATTGATAACTTGACACATTGTGTTTATGTTGCTCTAAACCAGTGGTCGCCAACCCGTCGATCGCGATCGACCGGTCGATCTCGGAGACGTTCCCTGTCGATCTCCAAAATAAAATGAAAATAAATTCAGAAACACATTGTTCCTTGTTTTCGAACAATTTCTGAGGTGTCTTCTGAAATGTTTTAATTCTGACTGGAAGATTGAGGTCAGAAAAGATCTCCGCCTGATTCATGAACGCCTGAAAACGGGTTCGCTTACACAGCCGTGTTGTCAGCTGTGCCCGAAAGAGGGGAACGTACCACTACAGGTGAGGCGCAGGGGAAATGCAGAAAGACCTTTATTGATAACTTCACATATTACACAAGCTCAAAGTACACCGACATAAAACTAAGTCATCAATAAATACATGTTGAAATGCCTGTACCTTCGTGTACATGTTTACGTTAAGGCATTAACAGGTTACGCCTGCGCATGCGCGACAGCCGAGATTCTTGGCGACTTGCCAGGTCTGACCTCCGTGAGTTCGGCTTTTCTGCTGTTATCCTTCAAAACAAAAGCTCAACATTGAGCTTTTTTTTCTTGTCTGATAGAGCAATCTGGTTTACTTGAAAGTGATTGCAATTGCATTTATTCTATTATTTGAAAAGGGACAGATGCAGGAGTCACAAATGGTGATTCTCATATTTATTATTATGAAAATAATTTAAATCTGAGGATGTCTGTAGAGCTGATGTGAACGTAATCACCAACGGTCTGAGTTCAGAACCAATCCCAGATGAGAAAACTTTCATGAATACCAATTTTGCCCCGAAAAACTCGTCGGTGGAGTTGAGAAAATCACCAAATCAAAGACCAGGAGCTGGATTACTGACAGACAGCTGACAGACTGCCTCAGACTGGCTGTCTGTGATTATGAACTAACTACAAGCTCACAGACAGAGTTCAGTCACTCCCATAACACTGACTGGAGTCACATGGCTTGATGGCATTATGATGAGAGCTGAACTTAGATGAGTTGCACTGACTGATCATGTTGTCAGTGTTGTGCTGTAATGTAAATAAATACAACATTTATATTGGTAGTTCATCCAGCTTCTCATTGCAAATGTGTTTTTTCTTGTTCATATTGTGTGCGGTTAACAAATATCTTACTTGTTATATTACACTTAAATTCTGTGTACCTGGTCTCATCAATTTGAACGCTGGACCAAAATGACAATTAGGCCAAATAAAAAGTCATAAGTCCAGTCTGGACAGTCGTTTTCTCTCAACGCCTCAAAGGTAGATCTTGCCGGTCATGAAGGCGGAGGTCGGGGATCTTGGGCTCAAAAAGGTTGGTGACCACTGCTCTAAACTATGGGAGGATTCCTCTTTACTCTGACAACATGAAGGAGACATTATGCCTGTTTCTACCATTCAGGTTGCAGTTCACATCCATGTACGTCTAAGATCACTTCATCATTTTATCCTATTCGACATTTGTGTGAAATTGTCATAAAAACCACATTCATTCTCGAGTGTTATACGAGTGGACATTTCTCAACTAAATGATTATCACTTACTTTACGTCCAAATGGATGTTTGTGTCAAATTGTACAACCTTCCCGTGAGGTGTTTTCCAGATATCGCATTCAGGGGAATGGGGCGGACATGAGGTCACGGTGACCTTGCCCCTTGACGTGCAAATGCTAATCAGTTCATCCTTGGACATTGCGGTATAATTGATGACATTCCCTCTGGCCATTCACGAGGATGGATCATACGTCGGCAGGTGCGGACGATCCGACAACATCATGCCTCCGGCCACGCCTGTTACCGGCGTGGAGGCAGGAAAAATCATATCCAAATTCATACTGATAAGTTTGTGTCCGTCCTGCATTTGTTTTTGTTGTTTTTGCTGCCATTCCCTTCTCTAGGACAATGCTTCAACAACCAACTCAATAACCAATGCTTCAATAACCAACTAAGACTTCCCTCAGACAATAACGAGAAAGACTGGAAGTCATAACAAGTCGGCCTTCGCTGGTTCTCTTTGGCCTTATGGCATACATGTGGTTGTGGTCGGGCCGCTCTCTCCATGGCACACCTTTTTGGCTTTGCTAGACGGCCTTCAGAGCAGCTGCTGGTGCACTCTGCCTGTGGGGGTTGACTCCTGCTTCCACTGTCTGCGTCGCTGCCTGTGTGGGCAGACAGCGAAGCCATCTCTGTCCCTGTTAGCAGAGTATAATAACACTGCCAGCGCCTCCAGTGACCCGTGAAACCTCCCATCTATAGAGATGAATCATACAGACGGGGGCTTTGTAATTCAGCAGACCTGCCCGTCCACCAGACCTACGGCAAGTATTTCTCGCTGTATATGACACTTCAATCGTTTTTTTGTTGCGCCCTGCGAGTACATCTCAGAAGATGCCAGGCAGGGTATGTCCTATAAGCGCATGGTGTTTGTATCACTGCCACGGTTTCATTATTTCCATCGAGCATTCTTACTCAGCTTTACACAGCTTGGACACAATGCTGCAGCAAAGATTATTTAGGCTTTTATTTATCAAGAATTTGCTGATGGTGTTCTTCAGCGCCGCACTGCTTTACATTCATGGAGTTATACAAAAGCCCACTCAGAGGGCATCACAAACAGCCCTCTGTTGTTGGCCGGCATGAGACGGCATGAGATGTTCGGTGCATTGCTAAACGTTACCTTGCCTCTCGTTCAATTTCCCAGAGGGTCCGGGGATTCAAACGTAGATTTGTTTCCGTTATAAGTAGGGTTATGTAACCTTTAGGCTACCCTCGACTGCAAATTGATAATGACATTGAAACAGAGGCGGAGAATATCCTCCGAGCTGCAAGCACAACAAAGCCACATCGGTTAAGAGCAACATGGCGAGGCACACAGAAAGGCTGTGTGTTCGCTAACTCAGTTTCCACCGGAGGGGCTTCCAGTAACAACGCTATGGACAGGAAAGAAAATGAAATTACACCACAATAAATTAATTATCAATATAGAGCCCTCGATACTGTATCTGAGGCGGATCAATATGCCACAGCCACGGCTGTGATATAGGCCGAGGGCGGAGGGCGGGCCCATAGCCGAGGGAGCGGCCAGATCAATAATGTCACCGGGGGTGATTGACGATCAATGCTGCCGGTGACGTTGATTTACGATAAAAAAATAAAGCAGGGCAGCGGACTAATAAGGGGAGAAGGGGCAGAGGGGGTGATGCGAGGGGAGGGAGTTCCACAGCCTCCCCTTTACTGTAACTGATTGGGGATCGATGAAGAGTGGCACCGTGGCTGATGAGGGATCAGGTGACTCCGTGGCAGAGGAAGGCAGCTCTGTGTGAGAAGCTTCGGTTGGCTGCGTGGAGGCCAGCCTGTCTGAGCCCAGCAGAGCTGCACAGAGTGTAATTAGAGCCGCGCTGAAAGGAGCTTTCCACCCGTTGATAGAAGCTGCAGGTGCAGCTCTCTTTGCTCTTTCGCTGTCAAAAGAGCAGCACACACACACACACACACACACACACACACACACACACACACACACACACACACACACACACACACACACACACACACACACACACACACACACACACACACACACACACCTACACACAAACGACGTGTTAAAAGTGTAACTGTCAACCAATTTCAGTCATCTCATTACTGCTACTGAGCTAACAGATGCTATGTTGTCACTTGTGTTTCATTTTTTTTAAACCCACCTGGTTTTATTTTGCCTTCAAATTAGAGGTGTAGGGGGTAGGAGTTACGTTTATGGAACATTTATTGATCCTGCCCGCCTGATCTCCTAGAAATGTTGTTCCCAAAGAAAAAAAACAGAGCTGTCGATTATGTTTCATGGGAAATAATGTTCCAGCCGGATTACCAGATCGGATGGGTCGAAAGCTGAATTCACCCCATGAGGCTGGCGGTCATTCCCTGTGTGAAATTAGTGATAGCAAAATACTCATTTTAACCCAGAACATTATCTTTTACTAAGTAGGTTTGTTGCCCAAACCAAATCACAATTGAGACAATATTGACCGTATATGCACAGAGCCAACATTGGTCTTCTAACAGCGGTGTAAACACACACCAGTACTGTGCAGGTCCAAAGTAAGATGGCCCACTCGCTGCCCCTCCCTGGACTCCTGGACTTCAAACAGTGCCTCAGACATTCCCAGGGCTCATAATTCATTCATTTCTTAGGTATTCTCTTTGTTCTCGAGCAGCGTTGACACTAATCTTTCCCAAAAAAAGATGCTGATAACAGCAGCGGCTTTTCTTTTTTTTGGGTGCACACTGAATATATCAAGAGCTTCCATTGTTATATTTCCTGAAATATATGAATTGCTTTAGATTCTAAAGGTCGGGTAATTAAGTGAATACAAAAATACAAAGCAGGCAATATTCTGCAACGGCCTTGCACAGCAGTATTACTTGTCCGCCGTGTTTCATGTCTCGTGATTCTGTCGCGAGTCATCGCTCTGAGAGCGCTTTCTCCTCAAATGTAGTTTCAAACCGGTCAACGGGGTGTAAACTGTTCATGCAGGAATGCTCCGACATAATCGGTCCAAACTACATTCGAGGTTTCAACCCAAATAATCTCTGGCCCAAATCTGACCGCACTTCCTTCCTGTGTCCGTTACAGTTTCCCTCTCAGTCGTTGAAACCCCCCCCCCCCCCCCGAAAAAAAACAACATGAAAAAATAAGTGTGAAAACTGCCTTGATAGCACATTCCCGTGGGGAAAAATTACACACTTGGCAAACTCTTCAGCATTATTTATTCTAGCATCAGTAGCTACGCGTCTCCATCCCCTTGAGAGAGCAATAATAACCAGAGAGAGGTCGACGTGTGGAGAACAACTTGGGGTAAGCAGTGATGTAAAGGCTTTGTTTTTCCCAGTCCGCGTTAATGGGCCCCGATCGATGTGCGATAGCCGGGCTTTTTCTCCACATGTCCTGCCCCCCCGGGGGGAACACAGGGAGGTAATGTGGGAGGGGAGGGGTATTGACACAACGTCGATACCACCAGGGTTCACGGGCGCCGTGAAGGTAACTCCTGCTTACTTCAAAGTTGAGGTTGGCGGTCGGGGGGGGGGGGGGGTCTTTATCCACGCTGCATCAAGGACAGCAGCACAGCCTGAGTGGGTCGGCCTGGACCGTACTTTAGTCCAAACACTGTTGTTGTACTGATGATATTCATCAGCACTTATCGATACCACTCCGAAAGAACAAAACACACACACACACTTTAACAATGACAGGAGAGGCGAGTACGCCGCCACGCGGGCTCTCATCTGTCACCAACGGCAACCAGCCCGCCAGCCGCCATGATGTCCAGCTTAATTGGGGGTGCTGATGAGGCCTGATGAGGCCGGTACTTATTGAATTCCCCAGCCTGTTATTTAAATAATGCTGGGGAGGGAGCAGCCTCCGTCATCTCTCTCCTTCTCCACCGTTCCCCGGCCCAGCAGGGGGCTGCCGGCTAATCCACCGCAGTTTGTCATGGCTGTGTGAACGGAGGGGATTTGGACACACTCTTCAAATATGTGGCTGTGCGGTGTTTACTGGTTTACAATGCGTGTGCGTGAGTGGGACAAAAAGAGAGGGAAAGGGTGTGAACGCAGTGTGACGGAGAGAAAGAAACCAGCGGAGACAAGAGGAAGTTACAGAGCAGATGGCTGAATGGCAGGACAACAAACTTTTAATTCTGCGCCTCAGACTGGAAGGAAGACGGAGACTGTGAAGTCACAGAGGGGTGCCGAGAGTGCTGCTCAGTGTGGGACGGCGCATCAAAACACACGAGAAGCGAAGAAAACGCCCGTGATTAACGCCTCTGCTGCAGAGAACTGAAGTCCTGAAAAGGATCGGAATTTCAAACGTGAAAGTTTGGATGGAAAAATTCTGCATCTGGGAGGTCTGACGCTCGTCAGTACGAGCTGCAGTGAGGAGAAGCTCCAACAACACACACTGAGACCAGCAAGGACAGCAACAACAGAGTAACACTGTCATGATTGTCATGCATTATGTGTGTGTATATATACAGAAGAAGACTGTCACAAAACTGCTTAAAGTAGAGATATATAGATATATAATATTATATATAGAGGTTCATCTGGTTGTCGATGTTTTCTTTGACTGAGGTATGTGCACCTGTGTGAACTGGGTTATGATGACTTGAGTCTTAATTTGGGTTTTATTCATGCTGTGATCTAAAAAAATTAACTTACTTTTTTATTTTTTATATTGTCTGTCACTGTTTCATGTTGAATTGTCTGAAACTTTGTGTAATGTGCTACTGCTGCTGTCTTGGCCAGGACACTCTTGTGAAGGAGATTTTTAATCTCAAAGAGGCTTTTCCTGGTTAAATACATTTAAAATAAAAATAAATAAAAATATTGTCTAATATACACACAGGTAGGAACTTTCTTTGTCTGCCAGAATGGGCATCACACTGCCATTAAAAGTGCTTACAGTATTTTATGGGAGTTATGGGAAGCTAATTCTCACATTTAATACCTCCAATAGCACCAGCTAACACCCTGGAACTAAAAATAGGACCGTGTTTAATCAAAATGAACCAGACACGCATGATTTCCCCCGAATTACTGGTCCATGTATTATCCCGTGACATCTAGAAAAACAAAAAGCCATATTTTTACGGGTCAGTTGTTCTTATAGATCAGAGCGGCGCTATTGACGAGGGGGGCCATTAAGGCAACAACATTTAAAAGCTTACATGGAGCAGGTACAACGGCGAGTTCACCAGAGGCACAGCGAATCAATATCAGCCCGACTTAGAAATCTGCTGTATAATCCTTGATCTCCAAGGCCATTCGCTTTGCAGCCTGAAATTGGATACACCCCCGCCTGCATCCCCCCCCCCCCCCACGCTAACCCCTCGCTGTGCCGGGCCCGCCACTCGCTCTCCGCAAATGAGACATGCTGAAAAATTGATCTGGATGCATCTGTGGCGAGATTACGTCTCTGGGCTAAAAGGGAGATGTGACTAGCTCCAGGTAATTCATAAATCTGTGTGTCTCTGTGAAAGAGGATCCTGACAGGAGCTGGTGAATGGGAAAACTTAGTGGAGGTATTATCAGGACTACATCACTGCTATCTGGAGAGCGCTGCACAGAAAGGCCATTAAGTCACCACTTCTCTGAATGCTGGCGAAGGCCACACATTAAAACACACTAGTATAGACTTCTCTATGGCACATAACGCAGGAATGATTAACAAGGATGTCAGGAAAATAAATCATCTTTGTTTATTATGCCTGGGAGCAACGTAGCCTTTTGCAGTATATAACACCATTTCTTTGATGAATGATTTGAGTGGAATATAATAATGAAGCAGAAGTATATTGTTCAACCGCATGAGGGTAATAGTGTGTTTTTGCCTGTTAAACACAAATCCTTTATATTTAAATGTCTGATGAATGATTTTTTTACCGTAAAGATCAACTTTAATTATTTTGTAAATCAAATTATCGCCACGTTTCAGTTGCAAACACTAATGTTCTATTCATTAATGTATTCATTCAGTTTCTATTCATGCCGGGTGGTTGCATGAGAGCGCGTCACTCTTTACATTAAAGGTTGAAATGGTGAGAGAAATGTCACCAGGGCGGCAGTAAACTACAATGACCAACTAGTCCAGGTGCAGTTTACATTCATGTCCGTTGAAAATTACAATTGTCACAATTAGCATCATAATTCTTGGCCAGAAACATATTCGATGAGGTTGCCGTGACCTTTGACCACCAAAAATGTTTCAGATCTTCGTTGATATGAAGAGGATTTTTAAATCACATTGACACACACGAACAGTTAAGCTTGTGAATGCAAAGCTTTCCAGCTGTAACACGAATAACTAACCTGGAAATGTAAGGTGTTGATCACGTGTGCTCGCCTGTCCTGTATCTTACATGACCTCAAACAGATATTCAAGGACAACGAATACGACGACTGATACTGTAATCTACACTTAGTGTTTGATCCTCACGATTTACCCTGTAGCGAGCCGAGTTCTTTGTGCAGTGATTCTTGTCCAACAACTTATTTATCATTCAACAGCATATGAGAGTCGGCTTTTACTCAAATGTTGGCAGTATTTTCAAATGTTTCCGGACCCCCTCAAAAGTTTTGTCCCTTGACCACCCTTCTGCCTTCTGGCAGGTGAAACCAAACAAACACAACTATTCCACCTCAACAGCAACAGCCCTCCCCTCTGTGTCGCATTTCTAGACAGGGTGTTTTTCTTTAGGTGCCTCTCAGCCGCAAGTGTGGGCTGCCCGCTTTTTAAAATGTCATTCCCACGGCGGTGTGTATTGTGAGAGTGGCAGTTGTTGGACTCTCTGAGGCCTTTAAGCACTCTGTTTTCCCCCTATTACTCGTGCCCTGTGGGGGGACAGACAGTTGTGGCGAGATGCGGCGCAGCGCAGCAGGGGAGGTCCCCAGATACCCCAGATTCATACTTTCCACCTGACGCACAGGAGAGAGAGAACAGAGAGAGCTGGCAATTACCAGACGTCTCGCTATATATACTGCAATCCTGGCCAGCTCTGCTCGGCTGTACTCCACTCTGAAGGCTGTCTCAGGGCCAAGCTGGAGGTAATGAAAGCAACACACTCCTAATGGACTATTGATGTGTGTGTGAGTGTGTGTGTGTGTGTGTATGACGGGAAAGAGTGAGAGAGGCTCAAAGAACAAAGGTAGGAAACAGAGACTGTTAGAAATCATTCTGTTGGCATGTCGGAGTGCTCTCCTTCTTCTGCGCCGTCTGTGTTTTTTCGTGCCACTACAGAAATTGTGCATCCATGTCTGCGAGCTCCTGTAAATCATCTGCATACGGCGAGCGAGAGCAGCGGCAGAAAAAAAAAAAAGGGAAAGAAACCACGGGCGTGATCCAATAACCACGGTGAGCGGCGCTGCCAGGCGAGGCAACAGAGACAGACAGAGAGACAGTGTGTGTCTGAGACATGCGGTCACCCCAACCAGGTGTGTTTCCATCGTCCGTCAGCTCGCACGCCAGCAGGCAGCGCTCGTAGAAACACGCTCGTACACAAAAAACACAAATAGCTTCAGGTGACAAAAAAAAAAAAGAGGAAAAATTGGCATCTCTGACGCCGTCGCAGGAAGATCCATCAAACGGGACGTGTCCCACGCCGACGGATCGTCCACTGGCAGAGCGTGGAGGTGGGTACGCTTTTTAGTGTCTTCGTGTGTGTCCCCTGCCCCGCTGGCAGGCAGTCGGATGAATGAATGGGCGTCGGCTCCTGGAGGTCCGGTGGCGCTCCAGAAATAACTCTGCTGACCACGGTGACCTCTGCTTGTTCCCACACTGCCTGCGTCCTGTTCTAATGGAGCACCGTGCTCTATTTTGGGGGCGGCGGCTAGATTTATCTCAGTGCCCTCTGTGTCCCCGGGGCCGCTGACAGTGATGTGAGCGGGTGTAACTGATGCCTGCTTCCCTGACGCAAGCACACAGAGGATACAATTAGTCACGAGGTCAGTTCTGGGGCGTCAGATGACCTGGCTGCGCCTCGCCTTTTTACCTCTGCGTTCAAAACGTGTGACCGTAAAACGCGCCACAGTTGAAAATACAAAGCTGGAAATGATCTTTGTGGTTTTTTTTTTTTGCGATGCTGCAACTACTGAGAGATACAGGTAAGAAGAGAGCAGCGAGGCGCAGAGATCAAGCCTTCTGAATCGCTTGCATACCACAGAGACCTTAGAGCATGATTATCCTCCTCAGCAAACTTAATCTTCATTCTGCAGGAGTGGCCGGATGGCCGAAGGGCTGTGAGCTCAGTGACCTGCTGGATCTGCTGAGAGGCTGAATATTACAGAAATGCATCGCTTCGGGCGCTGTATTAAAAAACGGAAATCTCGGGATCCGTGAAGATAATGTGTCTCAGGACTTCATTCCTTGGAGTTGTGGAGAGCCTGGTCAGCTCTGGGGAGAAGTACAACAAGAAAAGCCAAAAGGTGTTTGCTTATGACTGATTGAGCTCCTGAGCTCCCCACAACATAATTCACTGGGAAAGGTAGAAGAAACGCTCCTGAAGCCCTAAACAACTTCTGTGCAGGACTGTCAGCCAACAAGTTGTGCACAGCTGTGTTTCCATGTGCAGAGCTGCACATCAGCAGGAACTAAACAACCTCCGACTTGGCTGAATAAGACTGCGGTGCTGTGGTACTCCAGGTTGATCTGACACGACTTTGTGAAGAACTCTGGGGCTCGTCTAGGAATCCACCGCATTTTTACTTCTTCATGTCTCGGTCTGAGGACTGTGGATTTTGTTTCCAGACCGTAATTGGGTGGACATCCATACATTGCGGGGTGCCTTGTCTGATTGATGTCTTCACACATGCAGTGTGGGACTCGCCCTGGTCTGGTCTTGGTCTTGACTGGGTCTCGATACACTCTGGTCTCTGGACTCTTTTTTTAGGTGGTCTTGACTGCAGCACTGAAATCCAGCAGATGGATGTTTAGCCATCAAACTCATTGATCGGCATGCTCACCTTCGTTCATCTTCTCTGGCTCATAAATGTCTGGTCAAACAGACGCGCCATGGGGGAGCCGGAGAAAGTCGGGATCACCAAAGTAATCTGGATTATTAGTGTAGGGATCATGAATATTTGCAAAAACTGCAACGGTGAACCAACCATGAGTTAACCCACATCTTCTAGTGTGGACCACAGGGCTGCGTGGCGCCATGTGGAATGTATTCCTGATTACTGCGTGTATTATTAATGTATGCACATGATACATTCAAGAGCATTTTTGGACCAAGGCCCGATAGGATTTCTTGAATCCACTCCACGAAAGAAATAAGAACAAATCAATGACACGGCTGAGCGCGCATCAAACAAAAGAGGAGATGAAGAATGTTCTTCATAAATAAAAGCAGCCGCAGGTGCTCATTTTGCTCGCACTAATATTGTGTGCACTCAGCTGAATCCAGTTACATAGATGAGCATCGGGGGGGGGGAGAGAACAGGAATGTGTGCGATGCCGACGTGCAGGATGGCGAGCAGAGAGGAAGGGAGGACAGGGAAGATAAGCGAGGGAGGGACGGATGAGAGAGAGGGAGAGAGAGAGAGAGAGCATGCAAAAGCAAGGACGGCAAAAAGTGTGAGGAGGGAGTTGGATAGAAGGGTATCAACATGGTGGACAGCTGGTCCGGGGTCACAGGGGTCAAGCTCAGGAAGCGGCCGCACAGCCAATGTCATCCTTTCATCTCTGCAGATGCAGCAGCCTAAACTTTACTCAGATTTAACCTTCCAAAAGCAAAGGGCTGTTCCAACTTTCTCTCCTCTCTGCACCACCCATCACCTTCTTTCCCTCTCTGCCCCTTTCCATCTGCTCTCTTTTATCTCCCTCTCTTATTCATGTCACATTTCCTCAGCTCCTAATCTGTTTCTTCCCATCACCCTCCCGCTTTATTTCTCTCTATTACCCTCGTTGTGTGTCTTGTCCTCGTGGTAACTCTCCTACATTCGGTGCTGCTCCACATTAGATGTGGTTGAGTGGAGAGCAAAGTCAATTGTTCCTGCCTAAACCCTTCAGGAGCCGGGGCTCCTCTTCTCAGCCCAAACAAACTTTGAAGCCAATCACACGGCTTATATATTATTTTCCGTGGAAGTGGACTGCAGCAGGTGAATGCTTTAAATTTCAGTGATGGATCCACTCACAGTAGCTCCTCCTCCTCCTCCTCCTCCTCCTCTCTGTGCTCACCACCGGCTCCGCTCATGATTGATACAGTTCAGCGGCGAAACAAACAAAGCGTGACAAATCCAGATTATTGTCTGCGGGCGAGATAAGGTTATAATGAGAAAGTGCATCGGGGGAAATTGATCCCCTTTCAGGAAGCTGTCTGATTTACTGTGGATGCCAATAATAACTTCCTGTGCGTGCTGCCTGTAATGGGAGGCGGGTGGAGCCGGGGGGGGGGGGGGGGGTAGGTTCACGCTAAAACGACAGATTTCATTACGATGCAATATCCTGAGAAGCGCATTCGAGAGGGAGGATGGGCGGCTAATTATTATCCGCAGCACTGTATATTGAAAAGCTGTCTGATTGTTATGTGTTTCACAAACAGGGACAGAAGTACGGCTGGCTCCCACCGGGTGACAGCGGCGGTAAGTAAGTCATCAATACATAACGAAGTTGACCTTTTGTTTCTGTCAAAAAAAAAAGAGGAGGGAAAACATTGGAGATAAATAATTAACAGATCAGCACCCACGCACGGCACAGAGATGCATCCTGGGAACAATGTGCCTCGCCGTGCTCGGAGTGGCAGCCGTGCCTGAGACGAGCTGACAGCCGAGCCACCAACCTACTTGGCTAAATCTACACGCCTAAGGGGAGAGAAATGGGCCTGCTGACAGGCCAGTTATTAGCCAGGGGAATGTGGGAGGGATTGCAGAAATTAACATGGATTACTCGAGTATGACTGACAGTTTCAGAAGGGCTTTCTGCGACTTACCAAGTGAATCGGGACTCGCCGTAATTCAGCGAGGGACGTTTTAAAACCGCGGGCTGTCTCGGCACGTCGCCTTGGTGAGGACGCCCACAGGGAGGGGATCTTTTTCTGCAATAGCACCCCCGGCAACAGCTCCCCCAGCCCTCGGTGGCACAGGCCCTTGTGTTTGGCAAATAATTACGAGATACTGTATGTCGCCGGCGCTGTCTTCTGGTCGGTGCTGTGTTTTGTTTAAGGGGAGGGGGGGGGGGGCTTGGCTAATAGTAACTCCTGTGAACTGTGCTTGGCACAAGACAGCTGCGGTGGTTCTAAAAAGCCGGGGCGTCATCTGGATCTCTCACAGATAGGGGAAGTAAATCAGAAACCGCATCCATAAGGGGGGGGGGGGGGTCTCCATGAAGCATATGGCTTTTACTATGGGCCTAAGTACAACTTTTTATGTATACATTAAAATACAGTCCATTTGAAGTGGGAGTGAGGGGAGACAGAGACTGTGGTTTGAAAAGGAATTGTGAAAACAGATAAAGTTAGGGGGAAAAACACCAGAGTATTGTAAAAAAAAGAAAAAGAAGAAGAAGCCGGAAAGCTTGTACATATTGCATGTTTCCGTTTGGTTCCATGTCCCAGGGCCACTGTGGCTGCTTCCTGATGTGGTTTCCATTATTTATCCAGCATCTATTGGACAGTATTGGAGCCGACTCATATTGGCAGCAGCCCAACAGAAGGGGAAAGGAAGAAGCTGCAATGTGCCTGCACATCCAGTCTGGACCGACTCTCTATTTACACAGTTAGACGTTTATGTGAAATGCTGCTTGGTCCAAGTCTGGTGCTGTTCTTGGACAACGCTGCTCGCTCCCTGTGTTCCGTCTGAAGACGCACCTTCTTGTTTATTTAGCTGTTGTTTGATGGGTGATGATGACATGACGTTGAATTGCACAAAGAGCTGAACAGAACACCCGTCAGATGTTATCAATTTCCAATCTGCCACGGCTCACTCACAATATGAGATTACTCACCTGCCAAAACCAAACAACGGCTAATGCATCGCAGGTTCAAATTACATTTACCATAGGGTGTCATTTCTAAGCTGTTTAATGCATTGTGGGACGAAGGGCTTTAATCAGCGAGGCTCAGTGGAGCCAGCGGATTAAATCACTTTTTATCTGCGCTTCCTTTGACTTTCCCAGTGCTCAGGGTTGCAGTGTAAATCATAATGCGTCCCTGTTGGGCTCACTTCAGTATGGTTTATTGCTGTAGTCACATTTCATAAATCCTATTTATTCTGTGTTGAGTAAATCCACACGCACTGAAAAACAAGGATAACTCTTACATCCTCACCTCAAACTTCAAAGTTGATCCGCTCTCAGAAAGGAGTTTATTGGGTCCGCAGTATCTATGCGTGTGCATCTTGTGTACTTCTGGACACATGCACTGCGGTGATGCGCAGGCGCATTGACGCCTGCGGTGCACCCGCCTGTGTACATTTGGGCACGCGTGCACCGCCGGTCGGCTGTGTTTGTGTGCGGGCGTCGGCGCGCTCACGGCCGGCCGCAGCGACGGGGAGAAGCGGCTGCCGCATTGCACAGAATAGCTAAACAGCTGTAGTGCTCCATCAGGGCGATCGATCATGTCCCTCTCTCCGAATCACAATCAGACGTGGGCAGAGCAGAGAGGCTGGCTACGCACCTCTCATATCAACCAGGCCTCGCCAGGCAAACCGGGCCTGGAGAGCCGATTAGACGCCTCTATATACGGGCAAGCTGGCACGTGTTTCTGGAAGACACCGACGCGTATTCAATTAAAGTGCACGACAAGCACTGTCTTTTTTATATTTTACAATGGTGTGTTTTATTGCTTATAAAGGATATTACTGTCCACCGAGTTTACTGCACTAATTCCATGCGTTACAGTTACAACACCACTGAGTACCAGCGACACGAATCAGAGGTGCATAAAACACACAGTGTGTCCAAGCAGCTCATGCCGCTGCGAGGACGTTCGACCGGCTCCATTCTAACTTAACAGTAATAATATGTAAGCTGTTTAAGTATCATGAGCTACCATCTGCTATCATCCCCCCCCCCCCCCCCCCCCCAACACTGTAAATCAACTCAACACCTCATGTAATCACAAGGAAGTTTGATGTTATTACATTCCACATTTAAACAGGAAGTCGATGGGAGATGTCTGTGGCGCCATTAGCCGCCATCTGCTAGCATCTCTGCAACCCTGTGTATCTCCACCCTGCGCCGTGGCGGTGTCTGCGACTCGATGTTAACTTCCTGCCAATATGGGGACTTTGTCGTCCCCCCCCATGGTCAGTTGAATTTAACAGATGACCTGACATCCAGATATTTACTTCCTGGTTTGGGACAGTGTTAGAATTCAGTATCTGTTCCTGTTGCCACTGGACACACCTGAGTAGAAGCGGGAAGCTAAAACAAGACCAACCCCCAGCGCGCGCGCACACACACACACACACACACACACACACACGCACGCACGCACGCACGCACGCACGCACGCACGCACGCATGCACGCACATCTTGGCACAGTACCTAAGCTGTAAATGCAGATGCTTGTCAGATACAGGCTTTGGGGGGATTGCTGAGCAGGCGCGGTACATCGAGAAGAGTGCGTGCTTGTGTGCGTGGATGCGTGCTCAGAGTGTTGTGGTGCGTTTGTGTGTTTGTGCTACCACAGTAACTTTGTGGACTATGTTTCAATAGCTAACTGGAAGGAAAAAAGGGAATCTCATTTGCATTATATGGATGTTGACACTCTATCCAGGTCAAAGTTAGTGGTGCATGACTATATGTGTGCTTATGTGGATTGTGTGTGTGTGTGTGTGTGCATGTGTCAAAGCTCACAGGGTGTCGTAGTCATAGCTGTCACACAAGGATACACAGCTCCCGCTGTGCTGTGTGAGGCAAGGACCCCCTGGGGGGGGGGGGGGGGGGGGGGGTGCCGCTGAACTGTCAAAGCAGGATGGATGAAGAAGCTGCCCTGCATAGCAAGGGGCTCGAGGGAAATACCCCCAACGTGACACGCACGCACACAGACACACACTGCACACAAATACTACCACGTGTGTGATCCAGCTTTAAAAATGCATATATTTGAATGTGCATGAATGAATCAGAACACATAACAAAAACTGATTTTGGGCTCTTCGCTGGCTGTGGGAGGAGGAGAACCAGAAACAGCCCGGGGGTCCTCCGCAGAGGGCCATCTGAGTTTGATAACAGAGGAATGTCCAGAGAGCGTTTAGCAGACTTCAACCCAACATGCACAGTGTCAGAAAGAGGAAGGAAAGTTCACTCCATGTATCGAAAACTTTGGGAAAAGTATCAAGAGGGCTGACGGAAAGGGCTTTTTGTCCCCCTCAGTGTTCATGGAGAGAATCTCTGAATCCGAAGCGTAACCTAACATGTCGACTTCGGGTTCGGCTCCAGAATCGAACCGATGCAGTGATGACACATTGTTGACATTTTCCAAAGAGCAAAAAAGCCATGTGGTGGAAATGTGGTTTCAGTATTGGTCGTACAGTCGGCTCCTCATACGACTCCATGCACGACTCAAGAGTCTAATAAGCTTCTCATCAAAACAAGCAAAGCAAACTGGTTTCTTTAACCAATGGAATGACACACTCACTGTACGCTTCCGATGATTGGTTGGAATGGTGTTCACACCAGAAATGAACCGAAAGCAACCCCAGACCAAAACGCTCAGGGTTCGTCCAGCGGGACTTAACAAGGCTGGTGTGAAGGAGCCTGTAAACAATACCTTTTTTAAATTAAAATGTGCGTGATATCTTATATGTTTTGGATGGGGAAAGTCAGAGTCACCAAGTGATGACTGAGTACTTCCTGAGTTTTCGAATCAATGCGTTTTTGCTAAAAACAAACCAGGCCGGGTAGTCAGACAAACCTGGTCTACAAAATCAGGTTTCCAAAGATCAGAAGTCACTTTGTTAAGTGATACTGATTGAAATAGTGGCCAAAAGTACAACAATTAGGCACAAGTAATAACAGATTTTGATTATCAGATGCATAGACTTCAATTACAAACAGCAACAACACAAGGAACAATACTATATTTGACAGCCAGAGTCGGTGTTTGTACACATTCATGGAGAAAAAGGAGAGATTTCATGGATGGAGCCTTGAGGAGGGACCAGACCAGAGCAGACCATGTAAACTTAACTATTCTTAATTCCACAGAAGGATTTCCTCGATCGGGGCGGTAAATCTTCAAGCTTGGCACAAGCCGGAACAACCCATTAACAATAATAAAGCCTGAGCGGCCTGGAGATAGACCCTTAAAGGGGAAGGTCAGCCTGATATTACAGCTTTAAAGGTTTCCTATTACGGCTCAACTTCAATATAACCACTCTCCTTCCCTCTAATGGCTGCTGGCTATACAGTGGCGCAGCATATGTGGAGATTCTCAATCCAGTCTCTGAGATATAACTGTACGGTGGAGGAGCGATTTATGGGTCCATTTTCAGTCCCACTGGTTGGAGGTGGAGGTATTGTTAATAAAATTGCCATTGGGGTGAAGGAGATTTCATTGGTATTGCCCCGACTGGCCTCCACGTCCTGCTGGGACGCATTGGGAGGCGCAGCACCTGGCCCCAAAAGCGCTTAGGTGGCATTTTCTTTTTTTCATCCCCGGCCTTTCTTTCTTTTATATCTTTCCTCCACCCTTTTTGCTCCCAGCTTGTCACCCCTAATCCCTCAGAGACTTGCTCTGTTTTCCAGCATTTCCAATGTCTCCTTTTGTTCTCAACTTTTTGGGGCCGTGGTGCACTTTGGACTCGTGGTACATCCTTGTCTCGGTTTTGTGACGCTCCTTCATTCACCCCCTTTTCCCCTGCCTGTTTTCTCCTTGGTCAGCTCGCTCCACTGTCGAGGGCGACTGCAGAGAAGAAAGATAGGAAGGCGAGAGGACACGGCAGCGGCGAGCTGGAGACGAACGAGGGGAGAGTGCAAGCTCTTAAGTAGATTGCAAAGAACAGCACAGAGGCGTGAGTGTGAATATTAAGAGGGTTTTCTCCTGCCCGAGAAGTTTCAGCCTGCAGCAGTGGCGGCTCCAGGGAGGTAAAGAGATGGTGACAGAGACAGAGAGAGAGAGAGAGAGAGAGGGATAGAGAGGGAGAATACCTACAGAATCCTCCAGCCACACAGCCACGACAGCTTCAGGTGTCAGAAACAACGGTGTGCACAATCTATCAAGCTGCCCCGCAGATCCAAGATGAGAAATTACCATGATTAAATTGGAAAGGAGGTTTCTCACAGCAAACGGGTGAAGATTTTCAAAGACAGAAAGGAAAGGGGGTGATGCAAGAACAATGTAAAGCAAAGGACGGGAGACTCACCTGGAATGCCTGGCGGGGTTTTCAGGTATTTGCCATTGAAATGCTGTATCACTACTTCACACTTCTCTGTGGACTCCATCCTGCAACACAGCAAGTGATACATCGGGTTTCATTTAAAAACACTCGCTGTCCATCTGCGGCACAGGTTGACAGTCCTGAGGAATGAAAGTGCTTAACCTCGACACTAAATGATGACACAAAGGGAGTGCTTGTGGTAAATATATAGAATGTCTTCACGCTACAAATGGATGGTTTCTTTATGGCACTAAACGTCCGTCATAACCCCACGGCCCCATTAAGTTCATGTGGGCATGTAAATGTGTTCATGTGTTTATGAATCGATAAGGAATATAATGATGTACTGTATATATTAAATTAAACAGGAAAACCTGTTCTACAAGACTAAATAATGCATTTTACATGCTGAAAAGACACAACTCAACAACCAAAGGCAGAGAAAACCAAATATATATATATATATATATATATACCTGTATATATAGATGAAAATGACCAAAAAGGATAAATCACCATGATGTCCTTTCCGCTATCAGAATGCTACACGCTAACGACGGACATCACTGAACCAATAACACATATACTGATACACATCTTAACTAATCTCACAAGTGTTTTCTTTATATTGTACGGTTGAATCTATTTGCCCTTGTGGTTGAGGCGATGCACTCGTGTTTGTACGGGTATGCAAACCTTTGCAATCTTTGAGAAAACACGGCCGGGGTTGTAAGAACACAAACAGATAAGAATACCTCCAGCAGCAGACACCCTCTACCTCTCATCGACACCACGATGCCGCTCCTAAACCAACATATATCACGCTGAGTCTCAGGCCGACTGAAAGCGGCGCTGTCGTCATAATCAACTCAACATTGCTTGTTTCCATTTCGGCACCAGAATAACAAAGTTAAACACCGCCACCGATGACACACTTACAACAACAAGAAGGACCGTGTCCTGCTGGCTGCTAGCGTCACTCTGTTCTCACACGGAAAAAAAAAGTGAATGTTTGTGACACTACCCAGAGTCAGTCTGTTTACGTGCTGGGGGGAACGGCATGAGTCAGAAGTCCATCGTGCATGGGGAGAAAGGAATGCAGGGCTCTGGAAGCTGAAGGAGGGGGACAAGAAAGTATGAAGGAGGGAAATGTCGCGCTTATGAAGAGTGATAACTCTGATTTACGGAGCGGCAGAGAGAGCGTGAGCAGAAAGCTGACTCACTCCTCATCCCCCCCCCCCCCCACACCCCCTTAAAGCCACTGGATCAAAAGGGCTCTGGTCTCTCACATCAGACGCACACAGAAGCCGGTAACCCCAACACACACACACACACACATCGGAGGAGGAATTTGGTTGTGCAGGTATTTAGTCAATGTAAGCGTTGGTTGGGCGGATATTCTGACCTGCTGATGGTGCTACATGAAAACTCAGGGGATCACCAAAGCTACTCCAAGTCATCCTCGGGGGAGCAAATTTCGTGACGATCCGTCGATTTTTTGTGGAGACAATTCACACAAAAAAGCGAAGACTGAGCGTCTCCTGTTGGCGCTTGAGGAGACGCCAGGGGACTCGTCCTCTGAGGGACGTGGACGTCTGTGTAACATGTTATTACAGCGACATTACAAACACAGCCATGCGCATGCGTTTGCCGCCTCTGTACATATGTTACCACACAGATTACTCACAAAGGACTCGTATTGGACTGGATTCTAAATGCAGACGTGAGTGATCGCTCCGCTCATGCTGATGGTAATGGGATCCTGGAATGTGCAGAATTCATCGCTCTCCACAGTTTCATTCTTTATTCGGTCTCACTTCCAAGAATTCTCATATCATCCTGTCAGCCTCTCACTTCTCTGTCCTCTGTCTCTCTCCCGCTTCTTCCATCTCTGCCTTCATCCTTCTTCTTTTTTTACCATAGCTTCTTCGCCTCTCCCTCCGTCACATCCATCTTACTCCCGACCCGTCTGCACCTCTTCCTTTTGACGTCTCTCTCACCCCCCACCCCCCCCGTCTTTAGACCATGTTTTTACCTCCTTATTTCACTGTTTCTCTCTCTCTCTTTCCCGCTCCATCTCTCTCACTTTGAGTGCCCTTCTTTCCCTCCCGTCTGTTTGCTTCTCTGTGATCCATATCAACATCTTTTTTTTCTTCTTTCTATCCCTGCGTCTCTTTTTTCTTTCACACCTCCTGCCATCATCCATCTCTCACTGATCATATTAAATGTTTAAACACACGCCGTCATGAATGGACCGGTCCTTAATAAAACGTGTAATATTGTAATTTAAATCAATAATAGTTAGATTAAAGACAAGAGAGTAAAACGTGGATAAATAGAAGGCCACTTCCTCTGGCAGCTGTCAGCGCCTGACAGTACACACATCCGGTTTATTATTCAGTTATACTTTATATTAAACTCTTCCGCTGAAACCAAGGAGGCGGAGACCATGTTCTCACACATTCTATACCTCTAACGCAGTATATACATATTTATAATGCATTATAATCCATTACAATAGTGTACGTGATTATTAAGCCACTCTAAATTCTCATTAAAACATATTGTAGAATGTTTTGTGTGTGATCTTTATGAATACAAATAAATGTCCCTTTACATTTAAGCAGCTATAAAGTATTACGACACTTGACCTCAAGCTATGAGAAAATGCTTTGCATGTTCTACAGAGTTTAAATATGTTATTCCACGTATTTTACACCATCTCATAACTTGTGTGTGTATATATGTTTCACTCGACATTGTTTGATGACACACTCATGCCAATAAAGCTCCTAATCCATGTACACACACACACAACACAGTTCCACAAATATGCCAATAACCTTCCATAATGCCGTCCCTTCAGGAGCCCAGTGACACAGAGCTGAGCTGCATGGAGCAACGCTAACCTCTTTATCGCCTTTGTTCTCGCTCACTAAAGCCTAACAGCCCCGTACAGCGAGCACACTCCACTTAGTGCCGAGTGAAAGAATGATTCATGTGGCTGTGGACTGCATATCCCCCCCTATTATTTGCTCTGCCGTTTTTCGTTGTCGTTGCTGTCCATCTTTAGAAAATGGCTGACAATCAGGTTGAGCCCATCATCCGTCCTCCAGTGTTTCAAGTGATTCTCTTGACTGGACGCGTCGGTGCTCAGCCCTCCCTCGCCATTCTCCAGCGCTCTTTATCGTCCTCCTCACACGCCCTCTGGCTATTCAGTGCTTGCCTCCTCCTCAACGCCCTCTCTCCTTCACTCTTTGGAGAAGGTATAGGCAGACAGAAAGCAGGTGGGCAGGCAAGGAGTAAATAAGGCAGGCGGGAAACAAAGCGATCGGCCCAGACCGTGGACCAACCTTCGGGGCAGCCGTTCATCCAGGTAGGCGGCGGCTTTTCTCTGTGTGCTGCCGCTTAATGGCATCAGGTGCTGCTGTCTGCAATGATTAGTGCCGCGGCTGGAGTAATGGGCTCTGATAACAGTAATGGATCGGCCCACAAACACTTAGCTCAGTTTACTCTCTCTAATGCCCCTCATGGCCCAACCCCTCAGCAGCTGTCTGTCTGTCTGTTGACACAGCTAACGGGAGCTCCACGATTGATCAAATACATTGATTTTCTTTGTGCCCCGAATCTCCTCCTGGCTTCTTTTTCTGATCTGTACTTACACAATAAAACCTTCGGTACCTCTCTCATATGTAACCAAACGCCGCTCGTTCACTTCTCACATTTTCTTCCAGACGCCCACACTCGTTTCCCTTTCATTCCTCAATCTTTCTCCGTCTCATACTGGCTTATCCTTTCCCATCACTTTATCTTTCTCTTCATTATAACATCTATGATGAGTTATTTTTTTACCTGGCCCTTGGTTCACACTCCTGTCCCTCTCTCCTCCCTTTTCCATCATACCTCGGTTCCCCCACGAGGGCTGAACAGGTGGCCGGTGGCAGGTTGATGCTGTGCTCGGCTTGCTGGTCTGCCTGTCTGTGTGCGTACGTGTGAGTGTGCGCTCACCAATGTGCGTGTCGCTGTAATGTGCACACGTGCACGCACACGCGCTGAGGCCAGTCCGTGCATATGCTCACATTTGAGCATAAGTGGCTGTCTGTGTGCGTCTGTGCTCGTCCGTCCTGCTGTAAACCTCGATAACAGAGCAGGGAATAGGAGAGGAGTTCAGCCAGAGCAAGTGATTAAGAAAAATCCCTGCAAGATGGCGACTCTGTGGCCTCCTCTGGGTAAACAAAGGAGGAATGTGTGGAGAGGAATGAGAGCCCGTTGGCTGCCGGCGAGGACAAGGACAGAGCGGTTTATGTCTTTTGGGGATTAACAAGCTGGAAACTTTTCCAAGTCAGAAAAGTAATAAACCGTACAGTGTTTGGCTTGGTGGTGGAACTATAGCAGCCCCGGGTACTGCAGACGAGGGGTGACATGTCGCTATGTGAGAATGTAGAGGCCCAAGCACCCATCGGTATACGAATGGATGGCCTTTACAGAAAGGTTCTGAACTGGTTCTTCTTTAAGAGCTAAGGTTCTGTGCACAACTATTTGTTTCTGAAAAATCATTTACAGGAAAAAATAGTTTGTCAAGGTTTGTTGAAAGCATTTAATGGATCTCTACAGAACCCCCTGGAAGGATTCTAGATGAAATCCATGACATAAATGGGTTCTCAGCAGAACCTCCTGGGTGGGTTCTAGATGAAGCCCTTGGAATATAAATGGGTTCTCAACAGATCCTCCCGGGTGGGTTCTAGATGAAACCCTTGGTGGATATAAATGTTCTCAGTAGGTTTGGTTCTTGTTAGCATCCTCAGAGACGGCTCTGGGTGGAATCATTACATCAAAGAAGGGTAGAACCTGTCATGTGGACCAGCCGAGGAGCCCTGCGTGGTTCTCGTAAACACCTTCATATCTCAGGCTCAGACCCACTTTGACATGAACAAAGACAAACTCCTCCACTGGCAGACGCGCTGTCAAACCAACCACCTCTGTCTGAAGGTCTTTCAGAGTAAATGTGTGTATGCACAGTGAGTACAAGTGTGTGCCTTCATGCCCGTGCATGGTCACGTGTATGGGTCCATTTATGTGCACTTCATTCTGTGCATTTGGGAGAGTGATTGCACAACTACCATGGGTCTCATCCATTTTCAAATGATTCATTGTTAGTGCTGCAGCATCCACAGAGTACCAGAAGAGCAGGAACACAGAACCACAGTAAATATGTCCAGTAAGTATGGAAATAAAATGTGAGCAAAGTGTGAGACACATGTCCGATAATCCTTTCCACTTTGCCTACCTGGCGAAGCCGACTCCTCTGCTGACCCCGTTGGCATCCCTCAGTATCCTCGTGGAGATGACGTGACCCAGGGGCTTCAGCATGTTCTCCAGCTCCTGCTCATCCATCGACACTGGCAGGTTGGAGATGTACAGGTTGGTGGGGTCCTGCTCCTGTTGCTGCAGGGCCAGGAGTGAGAATAGTAGGGGAGGACAGATAGAGGAGAAGAGGGGGTGAGGGGAAGGAGAGGAAAAGATGAGAAATAATGTATCACCAACAAGTTTCAGAATCATGAAAAATGCATGAGCTTTGTGTCGTCCCGTCACGCGACACAATGCTGCCGACAGTGGAACAATATCTGGCATGACGTTTAGCTCACATGCCATATGAATACACCCGTGGTTTGGAAGGTATGATGACAGTGCAAGTCTATAGCAACATATTAGCTGTTTATATTTACATGTAGTAGCAGTTCAAGTTTGTGTGGGTCGCCTTCTCAGTGCATTTAGATAAAGATAGAGAGAGATATATACTTTTATTAATCCCCAAGGGGAAATTAGTTCTCTGCATTTAACCCATCCTTAGTTATTAAGGAGCAGTGGGCTGCAGTGAAGCGCCCGGGAAGCAACTGGGGGTTCAGTGCCTTGCTCAAGGACACTTCGACTTGCAACAACTAATGGGGAGAGCCGGGATCGAACCGACAACCTTGGGGTTGCAGGACGACCCCCTTACCCCACTGAGCTACAGCCGCCCCAAAGAGATTTAATTCAGACCAATTGTAGGTGTTACGGGCAGAAACAGGTCGGTTTGTCTATTGCAATATCACAAGTTGCTCCTCCTCCGCGGCTCAATGACACTAGATGGAAAGTTTAGCGATCTTTTGTTCAGCTAGATAATGGTAGAATTTATTCTAGCTTTCGACTCAAGGGAAACCGATTACGGTGCCAGCCAGGGCTGGACCGTGAGGGGGGATGAGTGGCAGCTGGAAGCAGAGGCATATCGAGGGGCAAAGAAACACCCAGAAACATCCTGAACACAGCAGGGACTCCGCAGAGGCAGACGCCACCACACACTTCTGGTCGGTTATCATAAGTGATGATTGAGAGGGACTCATTGTGTACGATTCCGTAAAATCCTCACTTCCAACTCGTCAAACACGGCAGCTTGGTCAGCTCTCCAGTCAGTCTCTCTGACCGTCTAATGCAGTAACAGATAGGTTTACAATGGAGTCGTCATACAGACGATAAACGGTGCCTCGTTTGGACAGAGTCAGCCGGATCGGGGCACAGAACATGTTGGTAAACTCTACTCTTGGTACATTTATGTGGAACGAGGCATCGAGAGTGAAAAGCTGTGTCGTGTGAATTGTACAGCAGCGTTTTCCTTGTTGTGCCCAGGGGCTGCTGCTAGCTAGGTGAAGCTGCACAGCTGTCGGTGGGTGGAGCCGGAGGTACCAGAGGGCCCTGTGAGCGCCACGGTAGAACAGCTGGAAACAGCAGCCCCAATCCCGCCAGCCCATCAGTCCCTGTGCCGGGGAGCCACCACGAAAGGCAGCCAAATCAAAACATGAAACGGCATTATGTCATCCTCTGTCTGAGTATGTATGCACGTCAGCACACTCTCTTCTCCAACAATCTGAATTCAATCCATCCAGCTAGTAAGAGAACTATCCAATCAGACAGCCTGATGTGGATCTGTCACCAGCTCTGATTCATCACACCTCCCCTTCAGCCGACGTCCACATCTCCAAACCGTTCACCCAACAGCAGGGGGGACCAGCAGATGAAAGCTAACAATGGCAAAAAAGCAATGTTACAAAAAGGCATCCAGATGACCAGCAACTACTGCAAAAGATTTGATGGATTTACATCCCTTATGGATATGACCCTTTTAAGGTATTTCCAGAGGATTCATTTTATACCATCTATTCATGAATTAAGAGTCAGTTAAAAGAATGCACTCAGCTTAAAGATAATTAAGAGATGTTTATCTTTTGGATAATTGGGAATGGGTGACTGGAGGCAGCCTTTTGTGAACTGCACTGCAAATATATGTCTTTAATGCAATGAATGACAAGTAGAATGTTCATCCAGTTTACATCAATAATCTGAGCAGCGGGGGGGCTTTGAAAGGAACATTGCCATTTAGAAAGGTAATATCAGCGTGATGGTTGGGCCCTGTTATGTAATAATAAGAAAGGCTACTTGATCTATCCTGAATAGCAATGGCATATGAGAATAACTTAGCAAGACATACATATATTACAATTATGAAATGGTAATCCATATTCTAAATGGGATTTGGCAATAGACTCATCAACCTTAAAGGAATACTTCACCCACAGAATGATTTGCATGGCAAGTGTCAGCGCGTGGTTTCTTGAATTTTAGTTTTTCTTGTGCAGTATAATTTCATTATATTATCGTTTAACCAGCTTCATGCGCACTACTTCCCAAACACATGCATGTTCGCTATCTTAATATATCAAACAGTTTCATGGTTGCACATTCCTCATCAAAGTGCTTTCCACAAAAAAAGTTTTCTTCAAGGTAAGTAAAGTCAAGTTGAAGAAATAAATGATCTTTACCCGGATAAAATTTACAATATGCACATAACTATAACATTGTATTTTATTCCTATAAGCCACATGGATACTTGTTTACTACTACTTTTATTTCAGTTGATTCAGCTACAAATAAATGCCTAAAAAAGACGAGAAACAATATTTCTCAGTGATCTTTTCTGGCATATGCAGTACTGTAAACAGCAGCTTCAGCACAGACGTCTCTCTTCTTCTCAGTCGGGGGTCGTGGAGATACTTCAGTTGCCGCCTGCATGTAAACACTGTCTTTGAGATCTTTTTTACACACTCTGTGCTTCACTGGAGGCAACGACGTCTCACTTCGTCTCGTTTTGCCCTTCGTTGACGACGGAGGAAGAGGTTAAGGAAGAGGAGAGGAAGAGCCTCCCTCCGCCAGCGTGGTGCCTCCATCTCTCCATCTGTCAGAGGAGAAGACGGGTCTCTCCCCTGATTAATTAGCCGTCTTATCTGACAGGACATGTTTGATCTGATTAAAGCCTTTGGGAGAAAGCCGATGCCCGATGTGAAAAACGGCAGCTCCTTCTCCTCTAACCAGGAACTCAATTACCCAACTTGAACCGCCTCCCTCCTCCTCCCTCCTTCCTCAGGTCTGTCACATGTATGTGCTGCACAAAGAGCTCACAATAATGTGTGTGACACAGGATTTGGCCGTGAACGAGGCTTAATTAAATCTGCCCGTAAAAAAAAAGAGAATAAAACAAAATAAAAAATACTGTTCACGTGTCACTCGCCGAGTCCCCTTGGTGAGATTCATCGCTTTTGTGAGGTGATGTTTTTCAGGCTTCATATTCCAATGCAGACAGGAGTCAACTGACTGACTCTGGGTTAAGCCAATGATATGAGCGTTAGTGTGTGTGTTTGAATGCGCCTGATTTTGAATGGAAGCGCCATCTCCCACACGCACGTGACGGTACACGCGGCAAAGGAGTGCGACGGGACTCCGAAGAGGTAGTTTGTGTGCGTGGGCTAATAGTCGAGGGCTCAGCCTGCTGGGGGATTAACGCGGGGAGGCCTCGTCTCCGCACGGCCGCCCCGCTAACTTTCCTCTTTGTTGACGTTCCGCGCCACAAAGCCCTAAATACCCAGATGAGAAGGTTACGGCGGGGGAGTGGAAATGGGAGCCTTCTGACGGCAGGTGAGATGGGCCGCCCCATTCCACCAGGAGATTTAATTTCCTTTAATGTCAGCACTTCGCACAGGCTCTGCTGTCAGGCTATGAACGAAGCGGTAATTAAGGTGTGTGTGGGTGCATATTCCAGTAATTATGCGTGTGCATTTGTTCCATCGAATCCATACAGTGTCTAGCTGTGACCGTTTCTTTTTTTCTCTGTGTGTGTGAGGCCGTTTGTGTCAGTCCCCTCGCCATTGACCGGTTCGAACTTGGGGCTCCCCTGGGGCCTTCTCCCCTTTCCCCTTTTTTCCCCCCCCTTTTTCTTTCCCCTTTTGCCCCTGGGCCCCGGGGGGTTTTGGTCCCTTTTATGGTTTATAGTGTAGGATATGTTTTAAAACCAAAAACCCCTTTTCCCCATCTTTTTTCCCCCCCCTTTCTGGCCCAAAAGGGTGGGACCGAATGGGAAAAATCGGGGTTTTAAAAAACTTTTTAAAAGGGTAAAATTTTTCCCAAACTCAAATGAACCAAACAGGGGTTCCCATTTAGGGAAAAAATTTTTTTTGGGATTTTGGGGAAAAAGTTCTTGAATATTTACAAAAACATCAAGAAAGGGTTTTGGGCCAAGGGGGGGAAAAAAAAAAGAAAAGGGGGCATTTGGGGGGGGCAAAAAAAAGAGGAAAAGGGGGAGAAAAAAACAAAAGGTGCATGGCCGGGGAAAAGGGGGCAAAACCCAAAAGCATTTTGGGGGGGGGAAGGAAACAGGAAAATTTTAAATTAAAAAGGGGCCCCCCCGGGGGCCCCCAAAAAAGGGGGGGGGTAAAGGGGAAAAATCCCCAGGACCCCAAATTAAGTTTTTAAAAAGGGGCCCAACTTTTTTTTAACCCCTTTTTCCGTCCCGTTTTAAACCCCCAAACAAATTTTCCCCCCACCCCCTTTTTTCCCCAAACCCCCTTTAACCCCCTTTTTTCCCCCCTTTCCCCGGGGCCCCCCCAAATTTTTCCCCCTTTTTTTTCCCCCTTTCCCCCCGGGGTCCCCCTCCCCAAAAATTTTTACCCTTAAACCAAACCCGTAAACCTTTATTTCGGTGGTTTTGTTCCCCCTTTCCCTTTCCCCCTTTCCCATTAAAATTGGGGAAAAAGGGGGCAAATAAAAATTTTTTTTGGGCCCAAAAAATTAAAGGGGGGGGGTTTTTTCCCAAACCTTTTTTTAAAACCCGGTTTTTTAAAACCGGGGGGAAAAAGGGGCTCCCCTGAATTTAAAATTGAAAAAAGGGGTTTTTTTTTGGCCCCCACGGGAAAAAGGAGTTGGGGAAAAAAAAAGGGGGGGGGCCCCCAAAGGGTGCGGGCGGAAAAAATAAAATAACGGGAAATTGCCCCAAAAAAAAGGGAAAATTAATTAAAAAAAAATAACCCCGGGTGCTCCAAAAAGGGGGGGGTTTGGGGGCCCGGGGGGAAAGGGACCCCCAAAAAATTTTAAACAAAAAAGGGGGCCCCACCCGGGGGGGGGGAATTAAAAAAGACTGGTTTGAACCCGTTTCTTTGATTTTTTGGGTTTTCCCGGGAAAGGGGGCTTTTGGGGCCCCCGGGGGAACCCCCCCAAAATTTTTCTCTTTCCCCCTTTTTTTTTAAAAAAAGGAAGGGGCCTTTGGGGTTTTTTAATTAAAAAATTTGAAGGGGGGAAAGACTGGGGAAAAGGGTTGGCCCGGGGGGGGAAAACCCGAAAAGGGGGCCAAAGCACCAAACAATTTTTTTTTTCCCCAAAAGGGGGGGGGCCCGGGGGTTTTTTTTTAAAAAGGAAAAATTTTGGGGAAAAAAAAAAAAAAGAAAAGGGGGGAAACTGCATTTAAGGGGGGCCGTTCCATTTCCAAATTTTAACCGGAAGGGGGAAAAGCGCGCCCCGGGGGGCCCGGGGGGGAAAAAATTTTTTTTTTGGGGGGAAAGCCCCCAAAAGGGGTCGCCCCCCCTTGCCCCCTTGGGCAAAATTTTTTATTTACCCCCGGGTTTTTTGGGGGGGGGCCCCGTTTTTGAAAAGGGGGGAAAATTTTCCCCCCTTTTTTTCCCTTTTCTTCCAAAACACCGGGGCTAAACCGGGTTTATTTTTCCAAATAAATTTTTTTTTTAGGAAAAAGGGGTTTTAAAAACCTTGGGGCCCAAAAATTTTTTTGGTTCCTTTACTTTCCCCTGTGGGTAGGGGAAAAACCCCCCGGGGGGGATTTTGGCCCTAAAAAACCCCCGGGTTTGTTGGGGCCGGAAAAACCCCCAAAAAAAATTTTCCCCTTGGGGTTTTGTTTAGGCCACGGGGTGCCCCTTCCGTTGGGGGGGCCCCCTTTTAAGCCCCTTTACCCGGTTTTGGGCCCCCCGGGGGCCGGAACAAAAAAAAAGGGGCTAAACCCGGGGACTTGTCCCAACCTTTTTTTAAAAAAGGGGGTTTTAATCTTTTCCCCCCCCGGGCAAACCCCGCCCCCTTCCTCAAACCACTTTTTTTAAAAACGGGTTTTTGGGAAAATTTTTAATTAATTTTTAAAAAATAAAGGAAACCCCAAAGCCAATTCCACCCCCAAAAATAAAACCCAAACAAAAAAACCCTAAAAAATTGGGGGGTTTTTCCCCCTTGGCCCCTTTCTAACAAAAAATTTGAACTTTTAACCCCGGGGCCCTTTTTTACTCCCCTTTGATTTTCCCCCCCGGTTTAGGGTTGATTTAAAATTCCCTTTTTTTTGGGGGTTTTTGGGATACCCTTTTTAAACCCTTTTTTGGGGAAAAAAAGCCCCCGGGGGACCCCCCCAAACGCCCCCCCCCAGGAAGGCCGAAAAAATTTTTTTTCCCGTGTTGAACCCTGCCTTTGGGGGAAACGGGGAAAGAAAAAGGGGGGACCCGGGCCCCCCCCCCGCGGGCCCCGGGGCCCCGGGGAAAGGGGAAAAGGGGCCCCATTTTGGGGCCCCCCTTTTGGGGAAAAGGGGTCATGGGGGGTTTGTTTTGTTTGAGTGGGGGGGGGGCTACCAAACCCATACAACCGGGGGGAAAGGGTGGGGGGTTAAATAAAAGGGAAAGGGGGTTTTTTTGGGGGCCCATTTAAATAAAGGCAGCAACCTTTTAAAAATACAAGGTGTGGTTTAGCTTTTTGGGGAAAAAACCCAAAACAAAAGGGGTTTCTGCCAACAGGGGTTTCCCCCCCCTGAAAGGCCGACAAACCCAACAAAATCATTTAAAAAAAAATTTCCAGAGTTTCAAACTGGGGCTTTTCCCCGGCTTTAAAACCAAAAAGGGGCCCCCCGGGGGTTTGGGAAAAAAAAGGGATTCCCCCCAAAAAAACCCCAAAAAAGGGGAAAAAGGGTTTATATTTCCAAAATTTAAAAAAAAGGGAAAAAAAAGGGGTTTTTTTTTTGGGGCCCCATTTCCCCAGGGGGGGCCCCCGAACCCCGGAACCCCACCCCCCCGGGGGGGGTGTTTGGAAGGGTTAACCCTAAAAAAAAACTTTTGTTTATTCAAAAAAACGGTTTTTTAACAAACCAAAAAACCCCCGGGGGGGGAATGTTAAAAATTTCCCCGAAACCCCCGGGGTAAAAAGGGGGGGCAAATAAAAAAGGGAAAAGGCCCCCCAAAAAAAAACCCAAAAAAAAAAAAGGGGCAAAAAAGGAAGAGAAAGGGGGGGCCCCAAAACCGTAAATTAACTTTCAAACAAAATTTTTGGGGGGAAAACCGTCACAAAGGGGCCTTCAATTTGTAGGGGGGTTTTTTGGGAACACCGAAAAAATTTTGGGGTTTTTTTTTAAATTTTAAAAAAAAATTTTTGGGGTTAGGGGCCAACCAGGCAGTTTTTCTAAATTTTTTAATTTGTGGGGGGTTTTTTTGCAAAGGGGAAAAAACAAATTAAATGGGGCCGGGGCCCCCCCAAAAAGGCCTTTCTTTTTTCAAAGGTTTTTTTTTCCCCCCCAACTCTCCCCAACTAAACGGGGCCCCAAGCCCCTTTTTCTTTTTAACGTTTTGGGTCCTTTTTAAACAATTTTTTTTTTTGGGTTTTCAACCCGAGGGGGGGGGAGAGGAAACCCCCCCGGGCCCAAAAGGGGGGGGGCCCCCCGGGGGGCCCCTTTTTTTTTTTTTTCCCCAAAGTTTCCCCCCTTCCCCTAAAATGTCCCGGGGAAAAGGGGGGGTTTCTGACCCGGGAAAAAAAATTCGGGTGGGAAAAGGGGTTTTTTCCCCCCCTTGTTTTGGGGAAAATTTCCCCCCCCGTGACGGGGGGGTGAAGAAAAGGGAAAACAAAGGGGGGGTAAAAACCCAAAAGGTGTTGAAATGGCCCAATTTTTTGGGTTTCCCTTAAAACCCTGACGGGTCAAATTTTAAAAAACCCCAAAAAAAAAAGGGAAAAGAAAAATTTCCAAAAGGGAATTTGCCCCAACGCTTATGGGTTTTTTAACCCCCAAAATGAAAAAAAAAAAAAAGGGGAAAAATTTTTAAAAAAAAGGGGGTTAAAATTAAAAAAGGGGGCCCTTAAAAATTTATTTTAAATTAAAAGGGAAAATTTTAAGGGGGAAAAAACCAATAATTTTTTTAAAATTTTTATTTTAAAAAACCGGGGAAAAGAAAGAAAAGGAAAAAATACCAAAAGGTCCCTTTTTTGAATTAAGAAAAAAACAAAAATTTTTAAAAAAAAACCCCTTTTTTTATTTGGGTGTAAATTTTTTTTCCCCCCAAAAAAAATTTTAATTTAAATTTTAAAAAAACCCGGGGGTTTAAAAACAAAAAAAGAATTTTAAGGAAAAGACCTTAAAAACCCAAACAGGAAAAAAAAAAAAAAATTAAAAGGTTTTTTAAAAAAACCGTAAACCAACCCCTTCCCCGGGACACCTTTAAAAAAAAAAGGGGTTTAACCCCAAATGTAAACCTTAAATTCCCCCGGTTTAATTTTTTCCCCTTTTTGGGGGGGGGCCTTTGGAAAAATTTTTGACCAAAAATTTGAGGAAAAAATTCCCCTTAACCCCCAAACCATTTTACCCCTTTGGGGAAAGGGGGGAAAAAAAACCAAATTGGGGGTTTTTAAGAATTTTTTTTCCCCCCGGGGGCCCCAAAACCCGTGCCTTGGGGGCCCACCGCCCAGGAGGGATTTTTTCCAAACCCCCGGCCTTTTTTTCCCCCTTTTCAAATTCTCAGGGGAAACAAACCCCGGACTTTGGGGGCCCCCCCAAAAAAATTTAAGGGTTTTTGGCTTTAAGGGGGGCCGTTCCCGGGGGGGCTTTGGGGGCATCCTTTTCCCCCCCCCCCAGGTTTCAAACCTTTCCCCCCCCCTTTCCCCCCCCCCCCTTTTAAATTTTTTAAAAAAGTTTGGGGCAAAACCCAACTGGGGCAAAATTTTCGTCCCCCCGTAAATTTTACCCCATTTTTTTTTTGGGGTTTTTTTCCCCCGGGGGGTTTTTCCCTGGGGGCCCGGTTTAATAAAATTTTTTTTTACGGAAAAAAGAAAAAAGGGTTTTTAAAAAATTTCCCAAAACGAAAAAAAAAATTAAAAAACGGGGGAAAAAAAAGGGGTGGGCCCCAAGCCCAAATTTTAAATTCGTTAAATTTTAAAATTTCCAAAAACCCCCAACCCTGAAATTCAAACCCCGGGGGTTTTTTTAAACTTTTCCAAAAAGGTCCCAACCCCTTTTTTAAAATTTTTTTTTTTTACCCTTTAAACCCCCCTTTTCCACCTTTTAAAAAAATTTTTTTACCCTTTTTCCTTTCCCCCTTTTTGGGCCCCTTTTGGTTTTTGTTCCTTTCCCCTTTCCCGGGGTTTTTTTTTAATTTTTTAAATGTTTCAACCCCCAAAAATTTTTTTAAAAAATTCAAAAAAAGGCCCAAATAAAATTTGAAGGGCATATTTTCACAGCAACATCAATATATATTAAAGGGATTTATGAGCTGTTTACACAAGCAGCTAAATAATACAGCTAAACTGCTCGCGACAAGATTTGTATTTTTATGATGAAAAAAACACTAACGTTGGCTGTAACTAAGTTAAAACATAACATTTAGAATGTTTGATGGTTTACGGACTTCACGGCGTTTCTAAATGATTTTTGGAACGGTGGTAAAAATAAAAACCGTCTGGAGCCTTGCAGACCAGCTGCTGTAATCAAACAATAAAGGGATCCGTATCTGCCAATATGGATCATAAAAGCAAGGATGTAAAGCAAAGTCAGCAGCAGACGCTGAACAAACAGCGTCGACAATAGACGAAAGGTTTGGAGAGACAATGGCGCATGTTTCCTCCTGCTGTGATGTCAGCATTGACAATACAACACAACCTCCTTGAGTGTCGCCATGTTTACGTGCAAGATCCAAAATTCTTAAGGAATCGGGTGTGAAACAGGGATGAAAGGTCCTCATCTATTGCCTCGTGGTTATACCTTTAAGTCATCCATGTATACAGACAGATATGTGAACAATGCTTGTGCAGGTATACGCAAGGACATCACACGCCTGTGACTCCTTTGACTTTGATCCCAAGCATCACAACGACGACGACGACACCGCAATGCAACTGCACCCTGGAAGAAGGGATCTGTGTTTGAAACTCAGGATAATAGGAGGCAGGACAAAAGGAAAGGATGAGGGATGGCTGCTGGGTAATCAGGAAGGGAAGTCCCTGGTTTGTAAGCCAACAGCATAGACAAGTCTAGACAGATGTCATGGGTCTTGGCAGCAGCGACGGGGACATCAGTGTCCACATGACAGCGTGACAGAGTGAGTGAACTCTAGACTCTGGAGGAACGGAGGGAGGGAAAGAGAAGCACCCTGCGAGATGGAAGAGGGTCACCTCATCCGGAGGTCATCGGGGGTCGAGAGCGAGAGAAAAAAACACTTGCAAGGTGACTTTAAATGAATCCATCCGCGGATGCCCACGCCTCCTTTCTGTCTCCAGATAATTAACTGTCACATGTGTCCCTGGAGGCTTCAGCATTCCCGTGATGAATCCATCATTAATCATCGCCATCCAACAGGACGTCATCGTGGCCAATGCCACTGTCACCAGTCGCCATTTCACCGGCGTGGGTCTTCCTGCTCGTGTCAGCCTGTGAACGTGCTTTTCGTTTGTGTGGCTTCAGTTAAACGAGAGCGAAAAAAGAAAGCGGCGCCCGAGGCAGCGATGTTCAGGCCCATTGCACAAGACTGCGCAATAAACACACCAACGTAAAGTAGGAGACACTAGCCCGCTCTATGAGTCCTTCAACACACCGCCTTGGCTCATCAGCATGTTATCTGGATGGCTTCTAATTGGCTCTTAATTTGAGAGCGTCTGCATCACTAACGGGGCTCGCCGTTTGATGCCACAGCTGTCAAAAAAAGACTTTCATCCCTCGTGTTGTTTGTGTGTGCGTGCGCGTGTGTACTTGTACACGCATGTGTTCTAACAACTTCTTTGCATGATGTTCGTGTGAGATAAAACGTGACGTGAGAAATGCATCTGCTCGAGGAGATTAAAGAAAAGCGAACGAATGATTACGAGCTGTGTCGTGGTGAGGCGATGGCTGGAAGGCCGGAGAAGAGACACGAACAGGCACCGAGGGAATCAGAGAGACTCACGGAGGGAGAAATGTGTTTATCCTCCCAAACAAGTCTTAAAAAACAGGGCAGCCTGGCATCAGTCGGCTGTGAAAACAAATCAAGATGACCCGCGGCACTGGCAGCTCGCTCGCGTGTGAACGCTGCCATTCTGTGTATTGATATCAGGGATTGCTACGGGGGCCTGCAGGTGTCAAGCATGACATCATCGACACCCATGTCCTTCCATTAGGCCGACCTTGTCGAGTGTGCGCCGCGTGATCACGCCGTCATGTGTTTTCCACCACTGCCGACCCGTGTTGGACTCAAATCTTTGCAGCTGTTGCCGCGAAGCCCTTTTTTGTTGTTGGTTACCGTTGTTGTTGTATTTACCCCGAGGCTGCTTGGCTACACATGCATTCCCGCTCTCTTAAGTGTGAAGGCTCGCCATGTTCTACTCTCTTTCTCCACTTCTCTGCGTCGCTCTCTCTCTCTCGTCCTCTTCTCGCTCAACGGCCCCGGCTGCTATAATTAGAGTAATTGGAATCAGATGATGTCGGCTTAATTGGAAAGGAATGCAGACGGGGCTGTGGGACTTTTCCGCGGGGGGAAAAAATCAGCTGGAAGAGGGAGGTATGGTGGAGGACGCGGTCCGCTGTCTCGCATTCGGTCGCTTTGGCTTTAGCGCAATTGGCGTTAAACAAACAAATAGCGAGATCATATCATAACGCATGACGTCAGGTTAAGGCAATCGAGAGCGGAGAGACTGGAGCTGTGGTTTATTCACGGTGATGAGTCAAAGTTAAAATTCCATCTCCTCATCTGACAGAAGCTTGGGCAGAGCAACACAGACATTTCAAAGTGAAGGTTGGAGCCACGGGGAGGTAGCGATACACATCGCATGATGAAAGTTAGATACACACTCGCCAACAAAAGGGCCAGAATATTAAAGGTTAGAATCCATCGGTGAGAGGGCAAGTTTCATTTAAACCGAGCCAGAAGCACATTCTCCTTCCAAGTTGAAAGGGAATGCGAGAGGAGAGAGAGAGAGAGAGAGAGAGAGAGAGAGTTGGCGAGCAGGAGTTAGGTTTCGTTCTGCTGAAAGTCACAGTTGAAAGTCAGCCTGATTGTTTGCTGTTTGTGCTCCGTGGCGTGAGAAGAGAATTAGATTCCCTGCAGGCACCGGCAGCTTAATGAAGGAAAGACGCACACAAGAGCCGGGTCCTCCCTGTGAAACGCTGCAGTTGGACTCCTTGTCAAAAGGGGGCACTGTTGCCTCTAATGTGTGCTTTTTATTCATTTATTTTCCGAGCCAACGTGTGTCTGTATGTGGTCTTTGTTTATCGAGTTAAAGAGCTGCAACTGCATGAAGTCAACAGGATTTAATTATCCACACAATCCCGCCGCCCCTCCACAACTTAGTTCCTACCGCCGGAGTCTGCGTCACATGCCCGGTGAGCCTAATAGAGAGGCGTGTTTGTCAGGCTCAAGCCCTCCATCTCTGGCTCCATCTCATTACCCTTAGCATAGGGGGGGGGGGGGGGGGCAAACCTGCAACATGCCTCCGTCTCTCCGTCTCTCACATTAGTGCCATCCGTCCATGCGGGCTTGAAATGTGTGAATGCAGCTCTTTTGTCTGTGTGTGCGGACCGCTCGGAGCCTTTGTCTTCCCGCGATGCTCTCCCCACATCTCAGTTCGTTACAGAGCGTAATTAGCGTGGCGCGAGCGGCCTCCCCAGCCGACGCACAAAAACTCATTAAATTCCACGAGCCGGCTTTTTTTTCATCTCTCTCTCTCGCTGGCACACTCTCCTCGCCCCATATTAATCTTCCTTCCAACCTAAACTTTAATTCTCTGCGAGAATGTTTATGTGGAGGAATAACTGGCACCGCCCTCACACCGGTGTTTCTGTTGCTCTTAAATTCACCGGTGTTTCGTCATGTTGTGATCCAAGGTCAGGTCTAATGAGTGTGTGGCTAATCAGATGCAAGGTGCCACGGCGTCTCCCCGATGAGTGCAGCAGGTCAAAGATGAAGCCGCTGGACTCTTTCTCTCTCTCTCTCTCACTCTCTCCATCTTTGCCTCTATCTCTCCGCCTGCATCTCCAGACAAGGACCCGCCTCATTCCCAGACTCCTCCCGCAGTCTCCCTCGCGCCTAACAGGGCCACACAAACAAGGTCATTCAGACCGCTGTAAGAGGAAGATGTATCATTTACTGGGAGATGGATGACATGATATCTCTGCAAAAAGCTTTTATTTTGACCAGAAGTATTACTGCAGCCCTCCAGCTCTCCTTACACCCCCAACCCAACCCCCACCCCCCCTCTAATTGAACAAGGAGGCAAAAGACAACTGCCACTTGAGCTGCAAAGGAAATTGCCTCTTCAGCACGGCGGGAAATACGTTTTTTGTTGAACAACGTGTGTATTCGTTTAACAGGCTGGCCTTAGAGGGCTGAAGACAGATTGGAGATGGGCATCCTTGATGACTTGTCTGGCCCAGGGTGCAAAGGGCGGTATCAATTTGGCACCATCATACTTTGTATTTATTTTTAAATACACCGATAGAGTTTAAAAGCAGGGTGAACGACCCCATCAGGATTAAAGATCTTGCCGCTGGTCTCAATAAGCATGTTGGAGTGAAGTCTTTTATTGTTATCCTCGTGGTTTTAGTATTTGTTTGGCTTTATGGATGACAGTGTCTGTCACTCGGTCCACCACTTTGACTGAAATATCATAAACAACACTAAATTGGATCGCTAAGAGATTCAGTGCAGATGATTCCCGGATGATGAATCCTCCTGAGTATCGTTATTCCCCGTCTTTTCCTCTAGTGCCACTGTGACCGCTTGACATTTGTGATTTTGAGTGAAATGTGTGGGAAAACTATTTGATAGATTGTCATGCAATTTAGCACAAACCTCCACGTCCTGCTCACAATGAATTGTAGGAAACTTGGTGATCCTTACACCTTCCATCTGGCCATTATACGGAAAATATGGTAATTTGTCAAAGAATTTACAAAAAACCTTCAAACCAATTCAACCTCATGCAATAGTGTCACAATGATCACAAAACAAAGGATGTGCAAAGGATTAGACAATAGTAATTATGCTCTAGACATCCATAGCGTCTTGCTAATGACATTCATTCATTAACCCTGTTTGGGACTGGCGTTGTCTATTGCACCGACACAATTAATTTAGTGTTGCACAATTCTGCAATGAATACCAAAATGCATCAGATTTATTGCGCAACGTGCGTAACGAATCCGGAAAATGGATTAAAAGAACGCAGATGTCAAATATGGTACAGGTGTGAAAAAGGCCTTTGACCTTGTTAAGCTGTTGGTATGTAAAATAAAAATCTAATAATGTTGTATTTGAATTAGAATGCCAAATTTTTTCATATAGGTTTTTTTCTAAATTATGTTCAGCAGGTACATACAGCAGGTAAATGATATGTCACATATACGGTCAATAACAATGACAGCAAATAAAAGAACATTTATTCACTGTGCATTTAAAATGATGTTGTGATTACGGTACCAGTCAGAAGGAGATCCAAAGCGCTGGTGGAGCGCAGCCCTGCGGCCCGGTGTGTGTGGTACGGCTTTAAGGTCTACATCAGTGCTGCTGGGGTAGAAAGAGCAGCGATGTATCCGGGCAGACTGACAGCTCCTGTGGGTCCTACACCTGCCAGATGCAGCGGGAGTTGCGCGGGTGACAGCGGGGTATCAGAGCCCTCGTACCCCCCCCCCCCCCACACACACACACACACACACACTCAGCCTTCCCCGTAAGAAAAACCTCACCGGGGCTGGCGGAGAGACAGCTACCACTGGGACTCCCACCTCGCTGCCTAGCATTAATTTAACCTGCTTGATGGGTGACCGGGTGCATTAACTTGACATTTGCAGGTGCACGTCACGTCAGCTGGCAGAGAATATCAGCAAATTAGCAGAACCGTCATAGCGTCAGAGTTTTTGCATTTAGTTTTTTTTACACTCTATATGATTTTTTTTCCTTTCGTCTATTTAAAAAAAAAAAAATCATATTATCTTTTCATCCCAGAGATGATGAGTTTTTAATTAGCCGTAGAATAATCTGCATCAAGAGCGCTGACCTTGAAAGGCAGAGGCTGATAACAGAGTTGAGAAATGAAGCAGAGTTAAGTAGAAGGAGCCGAACGTAAACACTGCTTAACAACGGCCGATTATCCAAATCTACATCGACTGAGACATCAAAGCAAATATCTAAGAAATAAAAGTCCACACTTCAGGATATGAACTTCCACAGCTCCCACAGCTTCTGTTTTCCAGTCCAGTTGGCCCAGTCCCATTAGCAGACTGCAGGTTCCTATCCAGGCAGGTAGCGATGGTTTGGCCCAACTCTTTGAAGCCACACTGGCCGTAATGGCGTCTGAAGAGAGCGATGGCTGGCTGCAACCCTCCGGGGGCTCATTAGCGAGGAGCGCAGCTATTTGAAGAAGGCTGTGTACGGGAGAGGGCAGGGAGAAACAGTGTGTGTGTTGTTGTTGTTTTTCAGGGACGCGTTCTTTCTTTTACTACTGTTTTCCTGCTCTCCAATAAAAAAGATGTACAAGACTTTGGAGCTGCGAGAGGGCAGACTGGGACAAGCTGGTCGACTGCGCTTGTTGTGGGCAGCAGTAGTTGGCAGAGACGGTGGGGGGAGCCTGGATGGGAAGAATATGATGTGCTGGCAGGGTGCAAAGGAAAGAGAGAGAGAGAGAGAGGAGTAGGAGAGGCACGGGGGATAACCATAGGATGCCGTCTCTTAGCTACAGCAGACGCTCCATGTGGGATTCTCAGCAGGGCGCCATCACCGATGTGCACAGGCTGACAAGTACATTAGACTTCGACTACTGCCACGTCAATCAGAGATGACATCGGAGCCACGGCGGGAGCTGCCTGCCTGGAGAGGACGAGCACATCTTGAAATATCTCGTTCCTCCTGACACGCGACACTCTGTAAAGCATGAGCTGGTGGAGGGAACATGGTAAACTCAGGGTTCTTACACATTTTGACCAATGGATTTCCATGACTTTAAACCAAATGTCCATGACCAAACTGAAATCTCGGTGTGTACATCAGTGAGAAAATTTAGTATTTAAACAATGAGAATTCCAAAGCATACAGTATACCTTACATGAAACAAATAAATGAGACAATAGTTTGATTTAAAAAATAAAGATTCATATCCAAGTTTATTCTTAGAAACATTTATATAAATGTTTATTCTTTTAATCAAACTATTGTCCTCTATGTGCAAATACATCTGTTGGACAGTAAATAGTGGTTCAGGCTTTGGTCAGACAGAAAGACATCGGTCCTTCAACACGTTGACCATGTGACTCTTGAAGTGAAGGAGCCACAATGAGCAGAGATGAACGTTTGCTTTCAACACAAGCGTCACATATCAGGCTGGCACCTTCGGATGATTTAAAAGAACAATGTGAATTGTTAACCTTCAGTGGCCACATTACCACCACAGTCAGGGCGTCACTTTGTTACAGCATCGGGTATCAAGCTGCTTGTTACCGGAGAGAGAGAAGTGCCGCTCGGCGTAGCCGGTGATGGAGGAGCCGTAGCTCCGCTAGCCGTAGCTCCGCTAGCCGGTGATGGAGGAGCCGTAGCTCCGCTAGCCGGTGATGGAGGAGCAGTAGCTCCGCTAGCTCCGCGCTGTGACGTCTGCTTCTTTAGCACGGCTCGTTAACGTCTCCTCTCCTATGTTTAAATGTCTAATGTGTTGCCACCACACAGAGTAGCCAACATGGTTAAATCTACACTTCTCTGGCATAGTAGAATATCCAGACCGCTTCCCGAGCTCTGGCCAGCGAACTTTCTAGTTAAGGTGCGTTCACTTGCAACAAGAAAACAGAGCGCCGCCAGTAAGAGTGTATGCCGGCTTATATTTTGAGCGTCTTTCTATCAAAAACATATTAATTATTTGAAACTCGACGCAAATGAACATGTGAATATAACAAATTTCCATGACTTTTCTAAAACTTTTGTGATTTAAGTTTTTTCCATGACTTTTCCAGGCCTGGAAATTACCATTTTAAAATTCTATGACTTTTCCAGGTTTTCCATGACCGTACGAACCCTGTAAACTCATCACGGATCAGACGGAGCCTTGAGAGGACATTCCACAACCAGAGGCTAACACCACCACAACAATCCCTTCTTTGACATAGTAAAATCCCTCAAGATGGCCACCCTTGTGTACTAATAAAATGTTGCATGTAAAAAGATAATTCCAAATAATAGTTAAAGATACAAAATGGCCCAAAGTCTGAATATAGTTCAGCAACGTAAAAAATCTCTTGGTAAAATTTCGGTTTTTTTTGCCTGTGTGTCAGAATATTTCATCAACTTCAATTGACCCAAATCCATACAAATGCATAACAAGACATTTGAGAATCTGGTTTTCATCTCCATTTTGTCAAAGAAGGAAAAAAAGGGAAGAAGTCGGCGGTGCAGAGAGCGCCAGAGCGCGAGGTGTTCGTTAACTGGGAGATCTTTTCCTTTAAAAAGACCCCCAGCATTTACATTCCCCTAAACCCTCGCCTTTCAAGCCAAGCCTGCTTTCAATATCAAAGCTCCTTTTGAGGGCCTCTGGTGGAATGATAACACAGAGAAGGGGACTTTAGTGAAAATGTAAGATCTTGAAGAGAGGGAGAGATGAGGAGAAGAGGGGAAGGGAGACAGAGAGGGATGGTGGGAGCTGGGAAGACAGCGTATCAATCGCCCCTTTAACTGACACAAGTATGCTGAAAAGTGGTGGGGGGTTTTTATTCCCCAATTTTTTTTTCAACATGCAGAAAAATGTGAACATGATGCCCAGAGCGTAATAAAACATCATTAAGCATCCATGAAAGAGGCTCAGAGTTTTCTGTGACAATAGGATCCCTCTGTCAGATATGCGGAGGATTACACACAGCGGCAGGGAGCAATGGCTTGTCAAGGAAGAGGGAGGCCACTCTCCTGGATGACACGTGTGTGTGTGTGTGTGTGTGTGTGTGTGTGTGTGTGTGTAAGCCGGCACGCATGTGTGCGTTTTCCTGTGTGTTTGAACATGAGGGCGCTGGTGTGTGTTCAGGAATGTGTGCCAGCTGAGTGCACCTGGAAGCTGTTTAGAGATAAACTGAAGCTGTTGGGGATTACTTGGGACAGTGCAGCACGCATGCCAATCTGTGTGTGTGTGTGTGTGTGTGTGTGTGAGGTCTGCAAACCGTCGTTTATATGTGCATATGTTAATATAAAACAAGGCACATAACCCTTTCCAGAAAACAAAGTAATTGCAGGCTGTAAGGCGAAACACTACAACTATCAGTGAATCATTTTTTGATGGGGCCAGAGTTATATTATCAAAGAGAACGCTTTCATCGGAGAAAATGTGACTTCATCCGCCAGGCCTCCGGTGCACTGTGTGTCCTCTGAGTCAAATGCACAGCAGGCACTTGGACAAAAACAACGCAGCAGCCATGTGGCTGTGTTTTGTTTTTCTTGGTCCAGTTGTGTTCTAATCCACTTTGTTCTGCTCGGGTCCTGTCCAATCGGATCATGTTTTGCTTCAATCCAAGCCAAGTCTAATCGGTTTTATATTTAGAGCCAGAACTCTCAGAACCCCGTGCAGCACATGACATCCTTTATCCGGAGACACAACTTATCACAAACCGACATGCAATACTGGAGGTGTGACCGGAGCGGGGTGAGCGTCACACTGTGGAGATGCAACAATAATAAGGCCGTGTGACCTCTGGGTTTCATTTTTGTCATGGTGGGGGTAAGGGGTGAGGGGGTGAGGGTGTTGGGGGGTGCGGGCCTCCCTCTGTTCTTCTAATCATCACTCACTCCCACGCTGTAAACATCACCCTCCAGGTTGCGACACCGACGAGGGGAGCCCTCTGTCAACCCGAGGAAGCTCACAGGGGACTGAGTATATGTGGGATGGTGTTTGTGGTTGAGAGAGAGAGAAAGAGAGAGAGAGAGGTAGAGTATTTCAGTATGTACACATATCTCCATTTACACATATATCAATGTAGAGGAAAGCAAAACACCTCCTCCTGGCCTTCAATGCTCCTTTTGTTCTTACAATTCACGGTTGTATTTGCATTGAAAACAATGGGAGGACAATGGCCTCTCAACACAACCAGAGTTTATCAAACAGGAATCATGGATGCCAACGTCAGCAGTTTGCTTTGGTTTCCTAAACCCAAAACTTATCCCAACGATGTGTTCTTTTCCAACCGTCCACTCCCCCTCCTTCGGGCTTCTTCTAGATATGACCTCCACACAGATAATGACTTCTCCTGCCTCTCCGATTCTGTCTGTTCTAACCGAGGTGGTTTGACCCCAGCACGGTCCCTGGCTTCCTGGATACCTCCTGGAAAGCCTGAGATAACCGTAGAGGTCTGGAGGGCTCCAACATCAGGAGGGGAGCCCAGCCCACCATGGAGGACAGATCTCCCAGGCCTCTGAGACGCCAACCTGTGAAACTTTCTCCAGCACTTGAAAAGGATTTATGCTCTCTTTCTCTTACTTAACTACTCTCTGACAATTTCCTTTCTTCCTGTTTTGCGTTTCGCTCTCTCGCCTTCCTCCTGTTATTTGAGCCATGTGGATGTTAACTCTCATGCTCAGGGACTTAACATCTGATTTTAAGCTCAGACTCCTTGAGCTTCTGTTTTTTTTCCTCCACCTTACACCGACTGCTCCCGCCGCACACGATACACAGCCGGCAGAGAAAGGGTGAACACCACGGGAAGTCTGTCAATTTTCTGCAAAAGACACAACAAACAACAAAGAGAGTAACGGAATCAGACACAGCCGCTCCCGAAGCAAAGAAATGGCAATTTTCTTCTTTTGTGTTTCTGACAGGCTGTATACCCAGGAGGAGGAGGAGAAGGAGGAAAGGAGGTTTCCCTTTGAGAGGGAGTTAACAACATGGTGAAGGCTTTCCAAATGAAAGGGAGGCTTGGCATGTGCCACTGTAAACAAGCTGGAATGCTGGGAAGTTCAGAGAGCGAGCGGTGCCCCGAGTAAAGCCTCTCCGACGGGACACGCTGCTATTGATGTGCCGGCCAAGTTGGTACTCTCAACCATGACGACGCTCACCCGGTCGTACACACACGCACAAACAACAGCGTGCGACGGGAACAGGCGCATGCCGTGCAGTCACACTCGTGGATCCGCCCACGCGGTGCCGACGTAAACACAGACAACTCGGGCCGACGCGGCCACTTTGGACTCATCGTCGATCAACGCTGTTCTCAGCCTCGGTGGTTCTGGCAGGCCACCGAGGCTGAGTGTTGTTGAGTGTTTTTCCAAGGTTTTTTTCCATTAAAAAGGTGGAAACGCCCACTCAGCCATTAGCAAGAAGCAAGCAGTGACTCAGGGCTACCAAAGTAAGCTAATCAGTCAGGTTGTGAATCGCGTGAACGCCGAGCACCGGCCCGGGCAGAGTTAGCTGTGCCGAGTTTGGACCTTTTGGAAAACTGAAAAGGGTCGATCAGAAATGTTTTTATGTTTGTTTTTTATGTATGTTTACTCTCGCGTTCTGCCAGGTCAAATGACCTTTTTCTTTTTTGAAAGGAGTCTGGTGATCAAGATGGAAGTTTCTGGTCTACCGCTCCGTGGACCGGTGAGCTGGTTTCCTGTTTCCTGTCTGCGTCTCAAGACTGGCTTCATTCCCACTCCAGTCTAAATAATTGCATGTAATACGCCGACTCTGGATATGGATATATGTGTCGAATGTTCATTATGCAGAAACCCAAAACATTTTTAGTAGAGTTTGCAAAAATATAATTTTGACGCAAAAACACTTAAAATACATAATAAACACCACTGGAATCTGCAGATGAATATACAAACCCAAATAATGGACCTGCCCTTTGAGAATGGATGGTGGAGTTTTGAAGTAGAGACACCTTCCATACGGCCCTTTTAAAAAGTAAAAGAAAACTAAATAAATACTTTAGAAAAATTCGGAAAGTAATCGGAAACACAACAAATAAAGCTGTTTGGAGGATTCTCCTGATGGAGGAATTCAGCATATAAATATATATATCGCCATGGTAGGTACCAACCACTCTGGGATTTGTCCAAACTAAACAAGGGGGCTAAGAAAACTACTGGGGGTTACATTTAATACGTTTTCTCCACCACCATCAACACCATCTTCTCCCATCCACATCCAATCCGCCTCTAGCAGCGGCCATATAGAAAACTTGCCTCGACCAAAACATGATGAGCCTACAAATCTCCTGCGGCTGACGGAGGGTGATACCTAGTGTCCCGTGTCGGAGACCAAGATTTGATTACACTCCGTCACAGAGCGCTTGGATGAAAAACACAGACCCCTGTTAGAGCCAAAATGTCGTCTGGGCTGAGAGAACAGACCTCACACTGTAACCAGAGTGATGGAGGACTCCAAGAACAAGGGCCTTTCCAAGATGCCACTCAGTGAAATAAAACTTGGGGGGGGGGGATAAGGCTTCCCATTGAAGTTACCACTATGCTTGTGAAAGGATGGAGCGAGCAGTGCATTAAGGGCACTCTGCCACGGCGTATGGAAAACCATGTCAACGTCATGAGCTCAGATGGCGGTTGCCCTTGGTCGCAAGGTTCATCTGCTGCATTAAAAAGCATCACGTACATACCACAGCAAGAGAGGTTAGAACAGCACATAAAACATGAAATAATAGTTTTACGACACAAAGTCTCATTTCTCTTCTCCGGCAGCCTTGATGTCGACTCATGACACTTTGGTAGCCACCAAACTCCGGTTCCTGTTTCATCGAATTTTGGAACATTGAAAAACCATAGAACCTGGCACAGGTAACATCCTCCTGATGTAGAGCACGTCACATCTCAGACAGACGGACACAGCACTCAAATCGTTCCTGTCTCCCTGTACGGATCTTTTTCTGGCTGCCACTGGCAGATCTCAAAGCAGTGACCATCTGGTTTCCCTGTGTTTACTTCTCTCTTGCTTCAGTTTAGGATTTCACTGGGAGACGCCACAAACAGGCCCGCTTCAAACCGTAACATTCCAGCCCGCCTTGGACACGGCCGTGTGTGTGTGTGTGTGTAGTATTAGTGTCCATCTGTGTGTATTTAGATCACAGGATGCAGTTAAAGATCTGCCGGTTCCGCTCTCCTGCTCGGGCTAACATCTTTTGAATGAGAATTCACCCCCATTTCTGTTTCAGATAGAAAACACTTTGACTGGAGAAAATACACACAATTCTGTCATTGCAGAAACACACAAATGAGCACAAATAGACCTGCACACAGTAATTACAACTTCTGGATTGAGCTCACGGGATTAAAATACATCGTTTTGGTAATTAAAGCAGCACGTCTCCACAGTGAGACGCGCTAGCTGGATTAGCCGGGCTGCAGAGCCGATCCCAGGAAGGTCAAGGTCAGACGCCCACCTGTCATGTGATGTGATGATTCCTTTTGACCGACAGCGGATGACACACACACACGCCAGGCTGTCAGGGAGCGGCGGGCAGTAGGGAGGTGGAGAGGGACGGAAGAAAGGTAGGGGACGAATTAAAGGGCCAGCAGGCGAAAGGCCGGTATGGAGGTAAAGAAGCCGCTGATTAAAAAGTAGAGAACAAATTCTGAAGATAAAGGAAAGTTAGAGGGGTGGGGGTGATACGGTGTTGGGCCGTCAGCGAGGGTCAGATCCTTGACATGAAACGTAGCGTGTCCTGGTCTCGTTGAGAATGAAAAAAAAACTGGAAAAAAATGTCAATGCAATTCTACACTTGAAAATGCAACGTGCTTCTCTTAAGTGGGACACTGTGTGCCGCGTTGTGTGTGCTGCTTGAAGTGCTTCTTGTGAGAAGCCGTTATCTCTTGTATCCGACGTGTAGTTTCCCCTTTCAACAAGATTATTTCACGGACAACAAAGACCTGCATCTCCCTGCCACGTTGTCCATATTTTCTGTCGTCATTAATCATGACTGGCTGGCAGAGAAGAGCGTCGCACACTCAGGACCTTTTCTGAGTCGCTGACGCCTTTTCCAGCTTTTAGAGAGCAGTCTAAAGACAGCTTTGCAACCAAAGCAGCTGCGCCTTTTTTGTCACTTCAAAATGTAGAAGGACAGAAAGGCGAGCCACAGAAAAAGACCCGCCTGCCTCCAGAGTCGGCCTGGTAAGATGGCATCGGCCACGGAGACCAAATAATTGGTTGGGCATGACGGAAAGTCGAGACCCTGCCAGCCTGCTGGTGATGAGGTCATGGGAGTCTGGAGCTCGTGGGCAGCCAGTTAGTCATGATCTTGGCTCATCCATCAAAAGTTGCAGGGAGAATAAATCTTAAACTGACAGCCGTCATAGCTGAGCTTGAGCAGCAGTTTGGTGTGTGTGAGGCTGAGTGCGTCTCTGGGAGAGAGCGAGTCTGGCCGGGAACGGCAGTATTTTACCAGGAGAAGTGGCTCCAGCTAACGGCAGCCATTAGGATTCAGTTTATTTACTGGCAAAAATTAAGTTGAGATTAAAAGGCTGCAGCTGCCTCTTTTTATAGGTCGTCGCCATCTGTCTCCTTCTATATCGGCGTCTGTGACGTGGCCATTTTACTTCTCCTCCCAATCTTCCCGTTCCCTCATAGCTATTTCTTTTATGGACGGGCATCCATCAGGGCTGCTGCTCTCACTGTTTGGAACAAATTTTCAAAATCAAGACAGAACAACTTTGAGACGTACAGGCTGTAAAACTCCACCGTACGAGTTCATCAGCTTCAAAGCACTCAAGTGGTGAACCCATCATTTAGAGATGGTGCTTAGGAGGCGTTCAAGTCCAAACAAAGAAGATGAGGTGGTCGACGTCCCAAGGGAAGTGCGGCGAGGTCTGTTGTCTGAAAAGGTTGAAAGCTCTATCAGCACAAGAAAGGGCCCTGGGAATTGAACTCCCAACCCCTCTGGTAATTTTGTGAAGTATGCAGCGCAAAGACTGCGGCGCGTTGCTGACCCAAAATGTCACCCTGCCCTTTCCTCTCGTCAGAAGGAGCCTGTCGGAGTCCTGGGGGCACCAACTAATTACTGTTTCCTGTGCTGGATAGGGGACGTGGAGGGGCTGTATGCCCCCTGTGTGAGTGTGTGATGTCTCCTCACTGTTTTGTGTCAGAGTGTGTGTGTGAGTGTGAGTGTGTGTGTCTGCACTTCTAAATGACAAAGCACTTCAGTAAGGTCAGACCCAACTTGTGTATCAGCTCCTTAGTGAGATGACAAGCAGATGGGCAGCAAACCACAAGCCTCACTGGCTGTGGCAGGAGGGGAAATGGAAGAAAACAAGGTGTTGTTCACAGGATGAGAAGCACTGCAAGTCACACCTACAAAAATATAGACAATTAATTGCCACCACGGGGCTTAATACGCTTGAAATTCTATGAAGTGAACTAATATGTAAAAAAGCTGAAGAAAAAAAAAGTTTGGTCGAACATCTCTGCAGTCGAGGTGGTGAGTTCAAAACCACCGTGATTAAACTCTCACATAAACACAAATGAAGTAGAGGTAACATCGCTGTTTCTATCAACCAATAAAATGAAGTGCATGTCTTTGCTAAAAAAACTAAACAGAGTAGGTTAAAAAATAAATAAAAAGAACTGGCAAAATAATTCTACCACTTTGAGGGGAATGATATGGAGCGCCTTTACTTAGGCAGGCTTTTATTCCTCCATGCCTATATTTAAATGCAAAAAGGAAGAAGACATGCGCACACACACACTGATAACAGCTGATAACACACGGCGACAGCTGCTTCAGTATTCACACTGTGCTTCAGACCTCTCTGGCAGAAGTATCGAGGCATCAGCAAGTTATCAGCCTACGTGGACAGAGAGCTTCATTAGCACAAACACTGCACGCCAGCTAACGCAGCATAATTTTACACCCCCGCTCAACCTCTGTGTGTGTGTGTGTGTGTCATGGTGTCATCTTTCAGTGTGTCTCTAAGTGTGTGTGCAGGGATGAAGTGATCTTGCCCACCTTTACATATATGTGGGGGAAGAAAGAGAGCCTGGCAGGAGATCATTACAGTATTAATTAAAACAATGTGTGACCTAAAGAGCTGAAGATTATTTAGAACTGGTCCTGTTAAGTTTGACTTTTATGATCGACAGTGCTTATTTTTGTTTATATTGGTGCCTCATTACTTTACTCGTCTTCAAATTTGGACATGGTGACGTGTTTTAAGAGAACTCATTTGGTGCTGGTAAGCGTGTGCAGGGCGACTGTATGTGGTGGCAGGCCGAGATGATTTAGGAGTGTTTGTGTTGGTCTGTGTGTGTGTGTGTGTGTGTGTGTGTGTTGCATGCTAGTCAGCAGAACAAGGCTTAGTGTTTGTCCCTGCAATGTGTTTAATGGGCCTTCCACACACAGCACTTCCCCAGTGAGAATGATGCTAATTACTGTACAGCACCTTGCCACACTCGTCTGCTGCTGCCCCTCTCACACACACACACACACACAGATGTACGCTACATGTGCATATGCACGCACATTAACATACAAAGTGGTGGGGAACAGCGAGGAAGCCTGCGAATGATTCGTGTGAGTGAGCAGGCGGAAAGCAAAGCCACCGCGAGCAGATCGACTGGGCGTGCACGAGTTTTCACAAAAACACACGGGTTCACACACATGCGCACACACACTCCAGAAACAAAACAAGGACACAACGCTCAGCACATTTCTGCTTTCTCTCTCTCTCACTCTCCCTCTCCCATCACTTCCCTGTGTTTTCTTTTCCCTCCTCGCAAACATAACCGCCTTTTCTTTTTTCTCATTCTCTCTCCATCTTAATTATTCTCTGTTACGCACGCACACACACACACACGCACGCACACACACTTAGTGTTCCCACCCGGTCTCCCACAATTGAGCGGCTCCATCTTTCCCCTCCTCGAGTGAACTGTCTGACCCCTGCCATCGACTTCACCTCATCACCCTGATCCCTGACCCCTGACACGCTTCTCGGGATGATCCCAGTTCGCGGGTCACGGCCGCGCATTGATCGAGGGGAAGCGGATCAACATCTCCCACCGAGTGAACGCGGCTTCTCCACAAGGACTTGGCCTTGAAGTTGAACCGAGCCACCGTTAAAAAGCTTCTTATTCAAATGGATGCAATGTGGCGGCCCATGTGTGTGCTTGTGTGTACGCATGTGTGTGTGTGTGTGTGTGTGAACCACAACTGTATGAGCAACTGTGTGTGCTATGCCCCCACACACACACACACACACACACACACACACACACACACACACACACACACACACACACACACACACACACACACACACACACACACACACACACACACACACACACACACACACACACACACACACGCACACACACACTAATAAGATGCTGAAAGCAGGGCAAGCCTTTAAGAGAGGGTGTGGGTGAGTGTGTGTTGTCCGGGACTGCAATCAATTACAAAGCGTTGGGCTGCATGTTCTAATCAGAGGCATAAATGTCAGCTCCTTTCCTCGGCGCACGCCTGCATTTGCATCCCTTAATGCAGCGGGGGAAAGGAGGAGCGTGAGAGCGAGGCGGCCTTGTGTTTCATATGCAGGAGGGCAGAGCTGGCAGGACGGGGACAAACCGTTAAGCCCAACCGGTGATTACCTTTCTGCTCGGTTTGTTATATGACGGAGAGTCGGTCAATCAGACCCGTGACACAACGCACGGCGCTTCAAGAAATGTGCGTTGCCGTTTGTTGTGGAAAAAAGTCTCTTTTATGATGTTGGAAGGACGAATGCAACCGGGCAGAAGTAGATATCTAACAATAGGCGATGGACGACCTACAGCGTGGTCACATGAGCGCCAGTGTACACGACAACGCTGTGAAGGTATTTAGCCACTTAGCAGGTAGTTAGCCGCCTTAAACATGATGTTTTTGTGACGGGTATGTCCTGACATATTGCATATCATAGAACAGAACCTAAAGATCTCTTCAGCATCTTACCAAGAACCCACTCAAAGGAATATCGACTTTGACACGAGGGAACCGGAAGTGCAGCAACGCTGCCCCGTCTCCTGGTTTATGACGGATACATCTGGGCTCATGCATGGATCATGATTGCTGTGTTGCATTTGTGTTTGACAGGAGAGGTGTGGCTCTAATGTTGCAAATCACAACTTGCATGTTACACATTTGGTAAGAAGGGCCCCAGCTCTTAGTGCCCAGCATCAGCGCCCCACCTCAATGTCGATCTAGAGGCTGAATGGAAACAAATCTCATGGGACACAAGAGAAATTTGGTTGAAGCGACCATTTACATTCTGGCAAGGTTTTCGTGGTTACGGCTTTTTGCACCTCATCATTGTATAACACAAGGTAGGACGGAAACGGAGAAGGAAAGGCAACAAGAAATACAGAACATAATAACGAAGGGTAAAGCCTGAGGGCAGAGGAGGCCTATTACTACGTCCTCTCCCCGGAGAAGAGGGATGGAGAACCCAGTGCAGGAACCAGACAGGCAGACGATGGAGCAGCAGCTGTGATAGCAATTAGACCCTTATGTATTAAACATACCTTTGTAGAGAGCAAAGAGAGGAGAGCGGAAGGGAAAGAGAGAGAGAGGGGAGAGGGGGAGTCGGGGCGAGTAGCAGCCAGCGGAGCGTCTGAATCATATCTCTTCCCCTCTTCCTTCCTCTCTCCCTCCGAACCATGCCTCCCTAAAACGGTGAACGCTGTTCCCCGAAAGCGATTAAAGGCTGACAGAAGACACTTGTACACATCCACACGGCATGTAAACAGACAACTGTCCCTCGCGGAGGCCACTGCACCGGCTCCCTCGCTTCCTGTCTCCTCCCATGCCTCCAGCATGCAGCTCCCCTCCATCCTTCTGGAGACTAATCGACCCTTCGCTTGAGCCTAATTGATGTTGCGTCGGCAGGCACTGGCTCTGGGATTATTCAGTCAAACACGTTGAACTGGTTCCCAGGCTATAGGCTGGACATGCATGCATATGTGCATTGTCGGTGTCTTAACACACGGTTTTAGTCTTTCCGCTGGTGCGTTGTTGGTGCCATGGCTTTATCCGGTCAGCTGTGGTGGAGTCACATGTGAGAATGAGTGTGTGGGTGCACAGGGACACATGGCACAATATTGTGAGGAGGCAGATAGCCAGCAAAAATAAATAAAATGGGCGATTGCTCACTTATGGATACTTGCTGTGGTATCACAACAATAAGCTGTTCTTTTTATGGACGCCTGACTGTCACCCACAAACTAGCATATGGCTAAAACTGGGGAAAACATGTCAGCACTGCCAGAGCCGTCGCACACAGACACACAGAAAGAGAAACACTTGTGATTGGCTGCTGTTTTTGACAGTTTATGACCTAACCCCCCCCCCCCACACACACACACACCCACCCCCATTGTTGAGAGGCCTGGATGGCTGCAGCCTCAGTGCCAGGGCTACGCTGGCCCAGAAGAAAAAGCCACAACACAAACAAAATCTTGGCAGGGGATGGAGAGGCAGTATTTTTCCGAAAACGGATTACCCCCCATCCCCCCCTCCCCCTCCCACCACACTTTCTCTCTCTCTCTCTCTCTCTCTCTCTGAGACAAGCTGTTCCCTTGGCAGCTGTTTCGACAATTCAGATCCCGATCGCAGGGGGATATTGGAGTGTTTATGAGTGTCTATATATATGGGTGGGTGGGGGGGGGGGGGTCACTAACTAAGGAACCCTCCACATACAAATCAGCACAGAAACATGCCAGTATTTTTTTGTCCTTCTTCTTCTTTTTGCTCTTTGAGGACCTGGGATGCTGAAACTGAGCACCATTAGCATTCACCACCGGTGTCAGATGCCGGAAACCCAGCGCCTTCTGAGGGCCGGGCCTTTTGTTGCAGCGCCTTCCGTTCAGCGGCTGGCCACATCGTCGTGTTTCCCAGGTGTAAACTCTCCTGGCGAGCTGCTTCCACCCCCACCAGTTGCACCTGGTCTTGCTGGCCTCAGAGATCTCACCAGTGAAGGGTCATGGGCCAGAACATCCTCCACACTATCTTGCAGCTGCCAACATGCAGATGTGGCACAAACATAATTTGCAATCTTATTACATACGTACCATGTGTGTTGAAAAATCCTATTAGGGGTAAAAAATAACAATGTGACTTTAACTAGGCGATGCTGGCAGAACTCATTAGAGGATAGATGATACTTCTCTGCCTAAAACATGAGTCAGATGTGGCCAGGGAGCCCACGGGCAGGAAACAAGCACATCATAATCCTCCTCTATAATTGGGCAAATGAGAGATGTTGCCATTGGACGATGGCGCTGAAACAGATGGCAACAGAGAGGCGTTGTAAAGCTCCCACAACGCGAGCCTGGCCGCCTCTCCTTTACAGCGTTGCTCCAAAAGGTAGAGAGGCAGGCTTCACTTCAACACACACACACACACACAAAGCAAATCTCTCTTGTCTCCCATCTAAGCACCTTTTCCCTCCAAGACCCCCGCTGAGTGAGCTTGCTAAGAGCCCTCCTTTGTGCCCCTAATGCACGGGCAATCAGATTAGGGCCGTCGATGTAGGCCTTGAATTACTCACGTTTTGACTTGATTGGCCAATAATTTGATTGGAGTCACATCTCTACTTCCTCTGGTTCTTTAGATACCATTTCCCCTATCCCACCCTCTCTTCCCTTCTTCTCTCCCTCACCATGTCTTCCTCTCACTCGAGGCAAAACAACAACAACAACAACAACACAGGCTGTCAGCTTTCGACTGTTTCCATAGGGATCGCAAAACTGACTGAGATGGGGAATAATTCCCCTTTCTGGAAGTCAGATGCAACGACTTTAACCATGAAACAAAGACATCTAATTGTCTTGTGACTGCGTGTCTTACTGTATAGTGAATACTCAATGGGCCTCATTCAGGAAGCAAAATAACATTTCCTCTAAATTTTCTATGTATCCATGATTTTTTTCTCGTACCCAATGGATTCTGGGATCCACCAATGTTATATTATTGTTTCTCTTTTGTTTGGTCAGAGAACATTTTACCAAGAGAAAATACTTACGGTGGCATCTCTCTAATTGTTGGGCATGTGCCAGGGTTCTGCACAAGGCACAGCAGCTTCCCTTATATGGTGTTGTGGGGGTACCTACACTAATAATAAGCAACACCTCTCCCATGTATGATCCGGTGGGATTCATCACTCCTGGGTAAAAGGAGGTTTAGATGGTGTTGACTTGTCCTATAGCTTCTCTTCACAGAAAATGTAAAGAATAAATAAATTGAAGAGAATATTGCTCCATGAAGCCCAAAGTGAGTTATACAAATGAGAACTAGATGCTTTTAGAGGAATAGCTAAAACACAGCAACAAAAGTTAAGATTTAAAGTTAAGATGTTCTTGCTCGTCACTATTGTATATGGATTCCAGGCTTTTCCCTGGCATCCCGGGGAAAAAGTACAATAGCCGTCAAAACATGACATTTCAGAAAAGGAGGTTTCCTGCTCTACGAAAAGCTAAAACTGCACTTCCTCTTCAGTTTGGGCTGTTTCCGAACACAGTAGGTATAAATCAAGGAGCAGACGGGCCAGATAGGGAGCGAAAACGCATCCCTGTGAGTTAATCTCTCAGAGGGGCCGAAGAGAGGTTGATCATTATTCAAGATGGCCGTGCCTCCCCACCTGCTCGCTCTGCCTTTTTTCCCCTGACAGTTATGAGGTCAAAACATGCCGCGGTTCAGAGGCTGCCACAGAGAGGACCGTATCACTGCAGTGGAAACAGGCGGCATGCAAATCCCTGTTTCTTCTCATGAGGACCAGCAGAGCCCGAGGAGGAGAGGCTCTTCTGTTTAGATATCCGGCAAAGGAAGTGCATAAAACACCGGAGGAAGACGTTAAATTCGCTGTCAAAGACGTACACGGAGGAAAAGGGAAGGAAAAGAGGCATTAGCAGATCGACTGAGATTCTAACAGCCCGGAGTTCATATTTAAAAGGGTCTCCAGTCTTATTTCACTAGACGGAGGCAAACGAGCTGAATCTGTTTGACTGTTAACTTCAAAATGAATGTGGGAAACAGCGCGAGAGTTTCTCCACAAATTAGCCCGGGAGACATTTTGTATCTATGTCACCCGCCGAACAGAGAGAGGGATGCGGATGGATGCTGCCTCTACTCAGAGGATGGTTTGATGGTAATCACATCCCTGGGTTTTCCTCCCGCTCCTTCAGGAAGGCGGCAGCCATCTGCTATGAATCACACCGTGCGCCCAATCCAACGTCGCAACACAAACCTGAAGCAGGGTAAACACAGGCGTGTACGCAGATGATGGCGGCGCACTTTTTTTGCAGTCGCTGGCAGAGACAAAGTAGTTCCCTGAGAGCTAAGCGTGTTTGACTCCTGTGAAAAGAACACGTCCAAGATAACGCTACGAAGTATGCACACAGGAGAACCAAAGCACGCGAGTTAAACAAACTTCAACTCAAAATATCTTGACATGCAGCATCCACAAGCAAAACAAAGGTGAAATAAAAGAATCACACAGAAATCACGGTAATTACCCGTGACAATCAGCAGAAGCCCAAAAAAAAGGAGCCGACAAGACATTCCTGGGAGCGTCTTAAGATGCTCTCAGAGAGAAAGGTCGCCACCTCGATGGCGGCTACGCGATAACGCGAGGACAAGAGCGCCGAGATAACCCACGAGATAACGACAGCGAGATAACGCTCGCGCGGACGCAGCCCCCGAGAATACGGAGATAACGCTGAAAACAATGGCGCGGTACCACGAGCAGAGTGCAACACACCAGCACTGGGGCCGACCGTCAGGCATACGGGAAGCGACGGAGACGGAATAACGGCTTTGGACTGGAGGAAAGAACAAAGGCGAATGGCGAGGAAGAAAAAGAGATCGAGCAAGCCAAAACACGTCTTTGTGGAGTCACGGAAAGGGCATCTGGAGAATCTAGTGAGTTGAGAATTGATGTGAAGAAATGTTCAGATAAAGAACTAAACTGCACAGAGGTCTCAGACACACTGCTTTGTAGTGACACCCTAAGTAAGAGCACTCTCACTCTGAGATTTAAGAAGAAGAGGGCTGGAGACATTGCAAAGTTGTCACTTGAAACCGAGGAGGAGGAGGAGGACGCAAAGGACTTTGGAGGAGAGGCTGCAATGATGCCTCCATCCAGACCCCGAGGGAAGACCTGGTGAGAGACCCTCCACGCCGGCCCTCTTTCAGCTCAACACTCTCCGTCTCCTCTCCCCCGCATTCCTCTCCTTACCCTCCCCACTCACGGCGTGTGTGTGCACATACACTACATGTGTGTCCTGAGGCCTTTCGGAACGTCCATAAATCGCGCTGACCGGGACTTTTTAGGCCTCTGAGACCAGGCATATCGACAAAGCATTTTCTTCTTCTCCTTATCTCTTTGACATGCAATAAAAGATGTAAGTCGGATTAAAGTAAACAAAAATTAAAAAGCACATCTTACAAAAAGAATTTCGCACCATCAAGGGTGCTTGATATTTTGTCGTGTCCGTTTCCATCTCTGCCCACTTTTATCTATCTCTTGCAAGGCCGTGTCCAGACACTCACACACACACACAACCACACATACGCCGGAGCAGTGTCAGATGAGATGAAAAGGATGAAAAGGGACCCGATACTCTGGCTTTGCTCTTCCTCATTAGAGCGAGGCACTGCGTTGGTGTCAGAGAGCTGGATCATCAACCTCAGCAGGACTGCTCTGCTCGGCCTGGACTCTCTGCAGACCACTCGCATATGATTGAAGCCACTGCAAATAGAAACGGTCAGTGTGATTTAACATGGCAAGGCCCTCGGAGTTCTCTTAAGAGGGTGATGGGGTGCATTAGAATAAGGAGGGTGAGGATAGAGGGAAAGCGAGGGGAGTGGTAATAAGGGAAGTTGTAGTTAATGATATGAGGACAGCTGGCCAGCAGAGAAGGAACTGACCTGAAAAGAGGTTATGAAGTGAAGAAAAGAAAAAGTCTTCAGAATATAAGCTAGAAACCTTTTTTTATAGTGTTGGGAAACACGTTCATTATAGATATACTCATAAAAGTACTTACACTGTCTTATCTTTTACAAATACAAACACAAGTATATTGTGCTATCTGTTTATCTGTAATAGGCTGAGTGAGATATTTCCAACGCTCCTGGTTCCGATAGTAAAACTCAAATAATTGTTTTCTTTTGACAATGTTTAAGCCATCAGTTTAAAAGATTAAAAACAGCAGAAGAAATCTTGTTTTTTTACAAAGAAATAAAAAAAGTCGACTCAAGTAAACCTTGTTCACTGAGTTTAAAATACTTTTACGAACCTTTTGAGAAAACCAAATTAATTCTCTTTTAAATTCTAGGTCAATTGTGGGGTAATTCAGCAACTGTGGCTCCTTGTTTTTGTCCTCTACTGTAAAGGACACTGTATACTGTAGCTTCTCAATGGCAACTACTATTTTTTGCCTTCAGATATGTCCACCATGCAACTATTACATACCAACACAGAAAGAAAGTTGAAATAATGAAAACGGCTGATCCTGACATGTACCCATGAGCTCGTTACATCATCCCACTGAGAGTCCTGTGTTTCCGTGTTGAGTAACACGGAGGGCATTGTCTCAGGAAGCGACTACAATAGGAACATAACATTGGGAAAGCAGCACCTCCCTCTTGTGAGTGTGAGCACAGATACGGGCTCCGATCTGCTGCACTGCCATTACACGTGATCTGTGTGGAGGGACTCTCAGCGCGACGGGCCTGTGGACTCTCACCAGCGCTGAGCCTGGAGGGGAGCAGCGGCTTAAAGTTGCCGTCTGGACTCGTGCTGCTGCGGGAAACGGGATTCATTAATCAAATGACATTTTCTGGTGAATTAAAGATGCCTGGCCCTATATGATTTACTCACTTTTAATGTGTGTGCGTGTGTGTGTGTGTCTATGGCATGAAGCCATGACACTTGATTTACAAGCATATATAACAATGTAATAAGGAGCAGGAGCTGTATGCTTTAGTTTCACCACATTGAGATCAAAATGAAACAATTAGTCAAACACGAGAAAGCATCCGTTCGTGTCCCGCTGAGGTCGACAGTTTTCTTTGTCAGCATTCTGTCTGCCGTCTTTGTTCACGTCTGTTCTCACTGTTTCTTTAGAGTTCGCCCTGTCCTCTATTTTTATACATTTCAACATGTTTGATGTCTTGAACACTCACATCCCTCCTAACAGTTCATCTACTAGAAGACATTTTGTTTCACTGTTTGTTGCCTTTGGAAACTTTAAGAACAAACTGCACCAAGGGAATCTGCAGAATGTGCAACCTGCTACGAAAACTCTCCCTGTTCAGTAAATCTGTCGACATGCTGCAGCTTCACATCAACCAAGAGGAATACACCAATGAACAAGTAAAAAAGCATCGTGGCCCCGATGTTGCAAAGTGGATTAAAAGAAATATACAAAACCATATTGAGAGAATTATTCATGCCAGCAGCATGTATGCATGAATGCATGCATTCACATTCATGTCATCTGCTTTGTGAGACCGCATCTTTGCTCATAAACGAATGAATCACGGTTTCTTTGATACCATCTATATGCGTGTGTGGGAGCAGGTGTGCTGTCTGGAGCTTCTCCGCCACTAGCTACACACCTGGTGCTTTAATGTTACTGATGACGCACCATCTTCTTCAGCATTCGTGTGGATGAGGCTGGATTTGTAATATTTCTAATATGAATGCAGCATAAAGAAGTTAGGGCTCATGAGCAGTACTCAAGGTAAAATTACAGTTCTTCAGGGGATAGAAGGTAAGTAGCCTTGAAGTCGTATTTCGGACCCGTAAAATGAACGAAAGGCGCTCAGTGCGTTCGCTTTAAGCCCATCGACCGCCTGCTCTCGCGGCACGCCCAGAGGCCGCGTGTGGTTGTTGAGTTTGAACATCATTAACGTGCGCAGTGACAGCAATGTATAGCAGAGGTAAGCACGCATGGATGGAGAGATGGTGGGTCGCAGGGAGGACCGAGAGAGCCGGGCTTTGAGGAATCTAATCCCAGAGTTAATTGGTATGACTGATGAAGACAAATTGAAATGGGTCAGCTGAATCAGCGAATAGAGGACGTGCGAATGTGTGCACACGTAAAGCATACCAACACGAGCACACAAACCCGGCCACTAGATCGCCGTGTGAGTGAGTCGACGGCGGTGAGGATCGCTGTTCTCCAGGATCTACCGGCGGCGGTGGCGGCGGAGGAAATTAACTTCCTCCGCCGGTTCAAGAATGCACCCCCCCCCCCCCCCCCCCCTCGGTGAAAGCTTTTTCTCAACACCGACGCTGCGCCATTGATTTTCCAATCCTCCTGCCTATTCACAGGTGGTCTTCTCGGAGGAGGTGGGGGGGGGGGGCGCTCCACCTCTTCTCTGTGCGCGTGGAAGCCCGGCCCTTTGAACGCCGTCCCTCGCGGGCCCCGCTAATTGAGCCAGATCAATTCACAGAAACGGCGAGCAGGTTGCCACAGTTGCCACATCAAAGGCATTCTAATAACTGCACACTGTGGCCATTACTGGGCCTGAAGAAGAAGAAGGGGGAAAAAAAGAGCCACATTTATGTTTGCTTCAAAGCAAGCGCGGCAGCGGTGAGTTTACAGAGAATCCAGACCTCCGCTGCTCCGTTTCAACGCTGCAATTTTTGACGCAAGGCTATTTGGGAGCAGCATTTGGGGAACAGAACACAGAGAAGTCACACATACATAAATACAAGCGCTCTAAATTGTACTTTAATTAGATCCTTTTTGTGCTGCTACAGTGGAAACCAAAAACACCACATGCAGACGGGCCCTAACGACAGACTGTAAGTGTTCGTCACACATTGCAATAATACCCTCATGATTTCTCTGTATCTGAGTTTCATACAGCGGCGGTCTGCTCTGCATCCTGCAGGGTTAGTTATGCCGCTGCTGTCTGTTGCCAGTTCTGCTTGTCCTTGTAACTTTGTTCATTAGTGTTGGCCTGTCTCCTGCCGTCTGAGGCTGGCACTCCTCTCCGTTTCCGCAGTGTCTTTCACTTCTTTTTCTTTCAGTCTCCCTCTCAATACAAATGTTCTCGCACACTTTCCCGACCGTTTTAGCTTCCATCTTTTTTTCTTCTTCTTTCTTTTGGTCTCCCACTCCAGCTCTCACTGATTTCTACTTCGCCTCCGTTTCTCACTCGCAGCTCGGCGGCACGTCTCCGAGCTGCTCTGCAAAATAATTTACCGCACGCAGAGCTCCCGCGGATGATTGAAGCGTAATTAGACGACGGAGACAGCGGAAGCCAACGGAGGTGCTCGGGAGCCGGCGCTTGTCAGATGGTCCGTCTCACTCTCACCGGCTTTGCCCTTCAAAACTATCACTTCTGCAAGAGGAGCGAGGGAGGGGGACTGTGTGCTCAGCCCCGGCACAGCTACGAAATGACACATTGGCAAGTGATTGTATCTTTTCTCTTTTTTATTTCATGAGTGAGATTATCTGCACTGCAGATATTTCCACGGGTATCAACCATTTCCTTCAATCGTGTGCCCCCCCGTGTACCCTCCTTAGAGCCAAAGGCCTATACAAAAAAGGACGTGAACTCAATCTTAAAACTAGAACATGATTTAAAGTTAAAAACCTATCTGCTGATTTACTGAAAAGAATATCAGGAGGGAATCAACAGGATGCCTGAGGAGCATCATTACAGTCAGAGAGCTGAGGAGAGACACATATGCAGGGAAAGGCGTGATTATAGCTTCATGCTATTGTCTCTCAAAGCTATGCTGTCCCCATGGAAAAGGCGCATGACGCTACGAGTGCTTGTTAACGGGTACAACTAGGAGAGGATGAGCGACGCATACACACTCGGCTTACGTGCCGACGAGCATCTTTCGGATGCGGGCTGTCTTCCAGTGTGGTGGGAAAGGAGCAGCATGCGGGCGACCGTAATCACGAGGACGCCCTTGTCGATGGCAGCTTCGGGGGGAAAGTGCTGATCGCCACACTGTGCTCCGACACCGCGCTGGATGTGTGAGAGGGGAAACGGCATCGCGTTCAAGGTTGGCGAACATCGAACGGAGAGGTGAGCGATGCTGCTGAGCGAGCACCTGTATCCCCAAAAGTCTGTCCAATTATCCCGCTGAATTCACGATACAATGCATCTCCCCCGGTTCTCCACAGATTAAACCAATGCTTGGGGGGGTGGAGGGCTCCGCTAGGCTAGCTGTTGTCAGCCACCGATGATAACGGCACTGTCAGCCATCCCCTTTGATCACCGCCCAGAGGTCACCCGATGTTGAGCCGCACCGTGGGGTCCTGGGTGAGCCGCGGCGTCAGAAGAGTCACCTTTAAAGCATAATAAGGAGACTGCTGACTGACTGCTGACCACCCGGAGGGGGATCTGTGCTCTTCGTATGAATATAAATGTAATATTGACAGCAAATCTTCCCCGGGAGAGAGGGAGGAAGGAAGAGACAAGCCGGGGAGATGAAGCAAGCGAAAGGTAGTGGGAATAAATGAGAGGGTGCAAGAGGACTGAACACTCCGATTGGCTTCACACCGTTAAACCGTCTGAAGCATCCGCCGCTGACTACTGGTTGATGGGCCGGTGCGAGCGCTCTGTTATCATAAACATTTGGGATTCACTTCATGGAGGCACTTTAATGACATTTTTAGCATAATTTCCCCACTGTAATGTGAAGTGAAGGGCAAGCCGCGCCTTTCTGTCTGCTTGTAGCTCCTGTAGACCGGATAAATATTGGCTGTTGGAAGCCGGAGGCCCACCGAGACACCGCTGCTTCAAATCAAGGCATTGGCAAAAGAAGAAGAATCAATGTCCTCGTCAAACGACAATAAGCAATGTCTTTGAGTAACATTTGGAAGGGTGAACTTCACTAATATTATGATTTTCTTAAAATAAATAAAAAATAGAGTGGAAGAAAACCGTATTTGACATGCCAGGAAACTAAAATAGAAACCAGGAAATGATTCCATCTTTGAAGGATAAAACATTAAAACTCAAACCACTTGCATCACAGGATTTCAAGCTCATATTGGCCCTAATGTGTGTGACATCAAAGCTGGGTGTACGTTGTCAGAATCCATATGATGTTACAGAGTTGTTTTGCAAATTATTGGCTCTACACAGAAAAAAAGAAGGAGGGAAAAAAAGTAGAAAAGGACAGCTTTGTTTTCATCCGGGCTGTTATCAGCAGAAAGCCGACTGCAGCGAGAATAGGGAGGGATGATTTCCATAAAGACTGGCTGTTGTCTGAAAGCAAGCAGCTGTCAGGCGGAATTACCTCTCCGACACAGACACCACAATCGAGGGCGCCCTTCCCATAATTCAGTCTGATTGGCTCAAGGGGAAAATGGCAGCCTGCGGAGAGTGAGGCGAGCGCCCGGTTGACAGGTTTGAATCTGCGAAGCTCAACGCGGCGTTTACCGGTTATCATCCTGTCTGCTCCGCGTGTCAGTTTTCACAGTTCAGAAAGCTACCTGAACAGAATGCCTTGGAGAATGGATTCCACGGTGGGAGGAGGGTGGTGTGTGCCTTCACTTAATGTCTCAAACACACACACACACATTTCTTTGTTAAATCCATGGATTATGTTTTTTAGATACACTGATGTATTGACCTATTATCCTGCCATCTATACGGTAGGAGCCCAAATAGTCATGTCTATTGAACCTTAGTTTAACAGTAGGGGGTCTGACTCCCCTAATAAAGACGTGACCCCCTGACCTCCCTCGTTGACTTTGACTCCCCCTGATTGTCATTGTATCATTCACACTCTGCTTCCATTACAGAGTATGTTCTGGTAAGTACTTATTGGCCCTTTTTCCCAAAGGCTCGATGAGCAGATCAATGCCACTCATGTCTTGGCTCTAATTATGGGGCTCGATCTGAGAGGCTGTTAGCTTAGCTTAGCTCTGCATACAGACGAGAAAGAGGTGGAAACAGCTAGCCTGGCTCTGCACCAAACAAACATCTAATAAACACGAACAAACTCTTGTGTGTTTAATCTTCTGGGCATCCAGTCTTTATGCTAAGCTAGGCTAATCACCTCCTGGCTCTATAGGCAGGGGAGTGAAATCAATAAACAAATCATCAGAAATGTCAAATGTAACTACTTATGTAGGGCCGTTGTAGGGTTTTTAATTGCAATATAAATGTGTAAAACATTAAAAACATTATCTAATGACCTCCAAACATAATAGAAAATGCAGTTGTGTTGCATGGGCATGTCATTTTGTAACATCTCAAGTGTCTCTTTGGTTGTGTGAATGAACACAAACAATAGAATCCATGTGTACTGTATACAAGCACGCACACAGACACGCACACACACGCACAAACCTGCACACACACACACGCGCTCCTCGCCGATGCTAAGTGCTCTTATCTGTGACTTGTGTAGAGGTGAGTGACAGGAAGGGAGGTGCAAGGGGGAAGTGTCCTTTAGGTATCTTAATTATGGCTCCTCTCCTCCCTCTCGCTGTCAGCGTCCCCGGGGGAGGGCAAGACAAAAGGAAGGCAATGTTTCATCTCTGCTGCCTTGCTATTTCAAATTCCACGGGGAGAAAGAGGAGAGAGACGGCAGAGTGTTACAGAGGGAATCAAGCGACGCTTCCCTCTCCCTCTCGGTGCGTCTCTTCTCGCCGTCTTTGCCGCTGTGCTTAAAATAAGGCTCCTTAATAAAAGCGTTTTAATGTCGTCGAGGCAGGAAAAGAAGGCGCAACTTGATTACCGTGACGGTTTTATTTAATGAGCTCAAAGCCTCTGGCTGCGACTTGCTTTTGTGTTTATTACTTTGTTGTGGAGAGATATATGTGACAAAATGGAGCCGGGGGAGTGAGAGAATGAGGCTGAATGCTCTTATTGTGGAAGTCGTCTGTGCTGCTGGCAATCGGCGTTGCCATTTACACCTTCCTCCAAGCGCACCTGGGTTTTCCATCCGGCCCCACCTGGGGAACGCTGGCGGAGAGGAGGGTGTCGGAGACACCTTGGCAGGTAGGCAGACACAAAGACAGCCTGCTGTTAATTATTGATGGGAATAAATTGCGCTCATTGCATATCTGGCAGGGGAACACACGGTGGATGTGAATACAAATGTGTTTCTGTGAATGTGAGAGAAAGTGTCGGTGAGGGGTTAGAGAGAGAACGGAGAGGGGGCAAGGCAGAGGGACGGAGAGTGATGGGAGTGATACCTGGTAAAGAGACATCAGAGGGGTGGAGAGCGAGTCTATGAAAGCAAACTACTCCTGAATGTCTCTCACAAGTGTGATAAAAGCAGTTGCGCCACAGAATGCTGGCCTTTCTATTTGTGTGAACAGAACAATGGACCATTACCAAAAAAAACCCAGAAATGCTAATAGGAAATGATTTTGTGAATGTGCCCACACACGCACACCTATGCAAACAAACATCCTCAAAAAGGTCAGCTCCTTAGATTTGAGACACTGGACCTCTCTCATGAACATATTGACTGAGAAAAGTGGAGCAATGCAAAGTAGGGGTGTTAAAATGAGCTGGGCAAAGAGCACGGGCGTCTTATCTGTATTCTGAGAGCCCGGCCTCTTATAAATATTGGAAGAAGGACACTGCTCGGGAGAGGAAACAGCCAAATGGTACATTTGAGAAATGGCACACCTGAGCACCGCGCAAAATATCATCTCCTCCTGTCAGATCTCATCCCATTTGATCAAAATAATTGCCACCTTCATCGTTATCATCAATTCTGTCATCGGCGCTGGCGCCATCGCCACGCTCCATCTCATCAGGGTTTCTTTGGCTTCAAGGAGGGGAGGGGGGGGGAGGGGTTCTGGATCAGATCAAATGCTGAGAAAATCACTCCTAGCCATCAGCATATTCATTGCTTTAATGCTGCTGACATTTTGCTCACCTATTTAAATATTCAGACAGCAGCAAATCCTGGGCTGGTACAGAAATAGCCCGGTGTAGCCGCGTGGGCTCGTCGATCATAGATGTCCGGAGAGAGAGCCCCGCTGTGCTTAAAGTCTGGATGAGTCTCTCCACAGCAGCAAGGGAATGAACGATTTAGAAGAGACGGATACGGAAAGGACCGCTGCGAGCCTGGACTGAGGGTGGACACACACTTATAATATAACCGATGTTGGACAGCCAAAGATGCAACAATCCACATTAAGTCCCGATCTTAATATCCGGTACAAGATTCCGAGGTTAAACGGTGGATAGGCGCACACCCCGCCAGTGTGTTCTTCCTCAAAACCACACCTCTCCATGTGTGTCTCTGTGTGTCAACCTGGCAACCCACTGGGCCCCCCCCCCCACTGTCCAACTGGAACAGCGCGTCTCATCTGCTTCCACTCGAGTGGGCTCATAACGCGGCGCAACACGGGACGAGCGGCCGGTCAGTCTTCAGTTACGGCCGCGCCGCCGTACGCGCCGGCACCCGAGCCGCTGCGCCGTGGAATAACGCCACGTGCTCCGCACGTGACGGCGTCCGCGTGACCACTTGAAAGGGGCGACGACAACATGTGCAAAACAAAGTCAGGATGCTGGGTCGTGTGAGACTGCAGCTTTTGTCACCGAGTGCCGGTGAGATGAAACAGACCCTCCTCCGTGCACCGCGGTCGCCTCCCCGCTTGTCACGCGGCCATACAAGCGCAGTTAGAAGCCCACATTTAAGAGCCTTCTTGTGAGTCGTTAAACAGCAGAGCTATGCTGAGAATTACTTTCTAATTACTTTCTATAAAAGTGTGTTTATGGACAAAACCAGTTCTTTCAGATTCAGCAAAGTCCAACGAGTGTTTTAAGTGCACAGTATTAAATATTTCGAGGGCGCGAGACACTCAACAAAAGTGCTCATGATCAAGCGAGAGGGACTGGCGGCGCTGTGTTTTTAAACACTTCTTACCTTGGCCATTTGGGCCTGCACCCCGGTGGCTTTGAGAGACGACACGGCCTTCTGTGCTGCAGCCGGGCTGTCAAAATCCACAAAGCCATATCCTGCAGAGAGAGGAAGGAGAGAGAGAGAGAGAAAGAAAGAAAGAAAGAGGAAGTCAGGCATTAGTAAAGACGAAATAAAGGCCGATGACTAACAAGGAGAATGACAGGCGCCTGGTAATTGTAGCCGTAATAGGTTGGTAACACGACGACAGAGGCTGCCAGTTCTCATATCTGGTGAGCACTACATTGTTTGATAATTAGCGACACTGACGTTCATAGGGGGATGCTATGCATCTTAATTAGTGGCACGGATGAGCGATTTAGTAATAACAAACCCCGGCACCCTGCCCACCTCCACCTCCACACACACACACACACACAGAGGGAGACGCAAACAAAATCACACCGGCGCCGAGTAGCGTGAGAATGAGGAACACGGACCATCACTGCTTCCTACTTGTGGTTTTTAATGACAACACACACACATGTTGGGAAAGGATACGACACACATTCATTCATTGACACACGCAGAGAGGCGCGTCGATACATTCCTCAGATATTGATTTTTGTCATCGTCTTTTTCAGCCTTTTGAATTTCCAGAGGCTGTGAAGTTGGCCGGCCCACATCGAGTTCCTCACCGCCCGGCACATTAAACACAGCCTCATTTCACTGCCTCCGTAATCCTCTCCTCTGTAACAAATCTCTCAAAGGTCGACGGCGTGCAGCGGAGACGCTGCCGTCCCTCTTACAGACACCTAAACGCTTATATTTCTCAAACGGAGCCTTTCGGTCCACTTACTTCCCGCCTTTGTCCCTCCCCGTCTCTAAACCACTCTCTCTCTCTCTCTCTCTCTCTCTCATCGTCTCTCCCCCTTGTATTTTTTCTGACGTTAACAGCCGCCGGCCCCCATGTGGAAATCCATCACCGGAGGAAAGCGGAAGGGAATGAAATCTGTGATTTATGAGTTATTGTGATCCGGGATGTATCGGAGACGGGGGTCACGTCTGTGTTAATTAAAATTTGGTGGCGGATTAAAAGCAGTCAATGGGTGCCCTATGATCCACTGTTTCAGAGTGTAATTAGAAAAGGATAATGGGTGTGAGGCGGGGGGGGACCGGCTGCTGTGGTTTGCTCCATCATGTTACGGGCGATGTGAGAACGCTCATGAATATAACGCCTCGCTTTCTCACCATGTGTTTCTTCAAAAACAACTCTAACCCGCCTCACTGTGTCAGACGTTCGAGGTGTGTGTCTGTGTGTGTCTGTGTGTGTCTGTGCGGTGGAGGTGGCGGGGAGGGGTCGGGGTCACTTTTCTATCGGCTGGCGGCGAAGGGGAGTGTGGAGCGATGTGAAAACCGTAACCTGTGGCGGAAGAGAAATCGAGTGCGAGGTCTGATTAATGGCCAGCTGTTGGAGTGGGGCTGGGAGGGGCTCTTTAATTGTGGAAATATGAAGAGTGAGAGCCAAATGATTTAAATAGAGGCGACAGTCAGCCAAAAATCTGCCCTTTCTTTAAAAAGTAATTACTTCTCAAAGGAGACACCAGGTAGACAGAATGGCCAACCATTTAATTACATTAATAAACCTAGAAATGTGCTCATTTAATATATTATCACATGTTATTCATTTATTTCTTTAACACAGTATTCAAAGCAACACTTGACTTGCATAAAGAGCAGTTGAAACAGAAGAAGGTATTATACTGCAGGGCCGCTTCAACCCAATAAGAAACACATATGTTCGGTGTTGCCTCGCCTTATCGAACCATGAGGATCATTTGGGGATTTTCTTCTTTGGCCAGGTTATTTTTGAGATATGGCCTCTTCTTTTTCGAATTTTGAAAGCAGCTTCCCTGTTTCCATGGGATTACAGATGGGTGACAAACTACCATCATCACAACATGGGCCTCGGCACAGACTGAATAGTCTGAGAAGAATAAAAACATACAAACCAAAAATACATTCCCTTTTTGTTGTTTTGGTGGTGGGGGTTGAGGGGAGTGCCGTGTAAAGGGCAATCGATATGGAAAGAGTTGTTGTCCCTCGTTTCTAACAATCTCCCACTGTCTACGCAGCGTTTGATTAAAGCCAACTCACACGAGCCATATGCTGAACACAATCCATCAGTCCGTACACAGAAACAACGCCGTTCCCTTTCCTTTAAACTCACTTGAAATACATTTCTGTCAGTCAGCAGAGGAAAGTTCCCCGGCCACAATCCTCTCAGACTGCCGAGGGTTTTCGGCGAGGGTGAGATCTGGTGACCGTGAAGGCATTTAGCATGTGATTCACATCGTTGTTGTTCTCATTAAACTGTCCACCGAGCCCTCGTTCGGAGCCCGTTTCATGTTCAGGGTTGTCCCTTTCATTTGTCACGGACGAGTCTGTGTTTCTCTGTGTGCAGCGAGGCGCCACGTCTGTATCTGGAAAGAAAAGTTGCCGTTGAATCCTTCAAAATGAAATTCGACGACGCGAGCGCCGCGAAACAAAGAAAGATGGACACCTCAGTTACGGAGGCAGAAAACACCGACATGGCTGTTTATAAATGTGGGAAAGAAAAACAAAACGACCTGCATGGCTACACACAACCAGAGGTATGCACGTTTTGTAGTTGTTTTTGGAAATTTGGGTGAATTAACCCTTTAACCCTTGTGTTGCCTTCGGGTCAATTTGACCCGATTCAATGTTTAACCCTCCTGTTACCTTTATATTTACTAACATATTTTACCCTTGAGGTCAATATGACCCCAGCTATTAAAATCTCCAGAAAATTATTTGAATTAATATTGTTTTCCAAGTTTAAGTGTGAGGTACTTTATGTTTGTTTGTTGACTCCCGAAAGAACACCGACATTAAACATTGAATCGGGTCAAATTGACCCGAAGGCGACAGGAGGGTTAAATATTGAATCGGGTCAAAATGACCCGAAGGCAACACAAGGGTTAAACAAAACAGATAACACATTCTCTGCAGATCTAAGAACATATTAAAATCACATCAAGAGAACCACACAGACGGTTACTGCAGCCCTCAGGGCGACGCCGGCTTCTCTCTAATAATCTGAACGTACCTGGGACCCCCAATTACAAATGTAATATTCACCCCACTGCCACCTGGAGTGCACTTATCAAACTTTCAGCAGGATGAGGATTTTGGAGAATGCTGACCTATATTCAGACAGCTCTGAATGGATGAAGGAGTGAGGGGGGGGGGGCGGGCGACTACAAAAAGGGAGGGAACAGGGGGGCTTTGCCCCGAGGAAAACTGACTTGACACTATAGCTGCCTCCAGTAAGAGTTCTAGTTTGCTCTTCCCCTGTGAGGTTACTGGAGCAGATATACACGCACCATGGCTGTATAATGTGGCATTTTGATTCGCAGCAGCACATCTGTTCAAGGATTGTTCTGTTGCAATAAAACATAATAATTGAGAGATATGAAGGCAGCTTGAGTCTGTTTGTGCTTTTATCAGAAAGAATGGCGGTGGAGGTTATGGGAGAGTCAGAATCTGTGTGTGTGTGTGAGCTCCTCTGCTTCCAGACTTGTGACAGCCAGCTTTAGTATCAGACCTAAGAGGTGATGTGGCTCATCCTCACAGCTTAAAGAGTGAAGTGTAGATTGATACATGATATTTATATACTTCAGATATTTTTAGATTAAGGAATTGATATTTTTTCCCACCCTTGCTTTGGTTATGTAGCGTTAGCAATGTAAGACATGTGTCCCTACAATATTCACTATTTATGAGAACCCATCATGTTGTTCAGTTTGCATCCCACTCAGATATTGGACACCAGGTAGCTCAGCTTGCCTGTGTCACCTCTGTTACTGCAGAATAAATTAATAATTTTTCGTTTACTACCAGTTGGACCTAACGTCCAAGTGTGTTTACTGCATAAACCGGTCTCTTGGCAAAAGATAATTAATTTCAGATGGACTTTATGTTCTAGACATTATGAACACAGTTTGGACCGTCGTATCACAATGATTACCCGAAGTCAGGGGCGGTTTTTCCTACAGGCGGTATAGGCGGCCGCCTAGGTCGCCATTCAGAGGGGGGCGCAGTTTAAAAAATAATAATATGTGCCACAAGTGACCCAGACCTTCTAAGATTGTTGTTTGCCAGCCATCAACAGAACAGAAAACAAAAAAACCATTATTTGCAGGCGACGAGGGAGTGAATGTGCACCGTTGATCAGGGGGGCGTGGCCGGAGCGTAGTTCAGCACAGACGTGACATTTTCTCAGGGATTTTGTTCTTTATTTAATGTTTGTTCATTGTTGCGATCGTTGTTCTGTTTATTTGAAAGAAATTCAGTCTTGCAGGGCAAAATAGCGTTTGAAAGTTGCAATTCCGTTTTCGTGCAAAATCGTTTTTAATACAAAAAAATTGTGGGGGGGGGGGGGGGCGCCACGAGTGAAGCTCGCCTAGAGCGCCAAATGTGCTAGGGCCGCCCCTGCCCAGAGTCATTAGGACGTTGTTTCCAGGGAAGATACACATCTTTGTCTTATCATTGCTATATAAAAGACTTAAAAAGTTGTTTATGATATCATCCAGAGCATCTATTTGAAATGCACTCAATCCTTTTGTATATGATGAGAAAAGGAAAAGACTGTATGCACAATTGGTCGCAGCTCCAGTCTTGTTGATGTATTACGTGTGTACAGAATTACCAGGTACTGTGTGTCTATGCGTGTGTGTGTGTGTGTGTGTGTGTGTGTGTGTGTGTATCTGCTGTATGCATGTTCTTTGGTTAGCCCTTGAGCAGGAGAAACAGTCGATAGAGTTGTGAAGAAGAAGAAGAAGAAGAAGAAGAAGAAGAAGAAGAAGAAGAAGAAGAAGAAGAAGAAGAAACGCTCGATTGCGGACATTCTCCTCTCAGTTGTTTTAACAACACCCGCACTCGCACACAGAGGCGTGTGTTTCCTGAAGCCAAGTCCACGCTGTCCTCCTCCTGTATTCAACGCGGCTCTCATCTTAAGTGGGATGCAGAGGGCGACGTGTTGCTTTGAAGCCTCGGCAACAACACACACATCCAATCGATGGCTGTCACTTAAAGGCGGCTCACAGTGACTGACTGCATGCGCGGTCGCTGATAATGGTGTGCGGCTGCACATTAATGTGCACACACTGGCAGTATGACACACACACACACACACCCGCTGTATGTACAGACACACTGACTGTCTCTCAGAGAGGAATAAAGAGAACATGAGCTGCCGTATCATATTTCCTGGTCTGGCTCTAACAGAGAGCCTGTCAAGATAAAAGGACCATCTTCAATCAGTCGCTACGGGACGGCGCTCTGCTTCTACTGCGGGCCGGTGACTGTGCTCCTCGTATCGGATGTGTGTGTGTGTGTGTGTGTGTGAGAGGCAGAGTGGGTGTGAGGAGGAGTAGGTCTACGGTATAGACGATGCCACCTCGGGCTACACTCAGCACAAAAGTCTTCAGTGGAGAGCGGAGATAAGGGACTCATTACGGCGCGTGTATCGACGTATCAATCATCCACGCATCATTCATGCGCCGTCAAATTATGCTAATCCTAATTACTTCTGGGGAAATTAGCATTTTTTATCTGCTAATAGTGGGGATTGTTTGGGGTTTCCTCGCCACTGTAGCTACCACTATTTCCCCCAATATTTTCCATTTTTCACATTCTAATATTCAGCTCTAATGATCCCATTTCGCACAGCACACAATGGAATAATAATGCCCTAAGTATGAATAATGAATTGACGACACGTCACGGAGCATTATAATGGCGGACGGGACAAACGGTGTAATTGTTTACGTCCTTGTGAGTCATCAAGAGAAGGTCTGAAGCTGCGGTTGCACATGGGAGATTAATCATCGCGCTTACACCAATGTTAATTCGCAGTTTGCATGTATAAAAGTCATTATGGTTAATGGAGGAGATAGATGCGCCGCGCCATGGACAAATATGCATAACAATGCCTGTAATATGATTCTTATGATTCATGGTGCAGCCGGCGTACCGCATCACTCGAGGTATGTTCGTTGCGACGACCTCGCTCGGCTTTCCTTCTGCCGACACGGGACTTTGTGTTTTTGTGAGTCCACACTGTGTGTGCAGTCGTATGTGGGGCTGAAATGATGAGTCACTTCACGCATTTGTTGATGAGTAGTACGTTAACTGATCATTATTTTGAGAATCAAGTCATTTATCAAGGAAAAAAAGGGCAATTTTCAGCAGTTCCTTCTTCTCAAGTGAGACGATCGACAACAGACCGAAGCACTACATTCTCACATCTGCAAAACTTTAACCAGCAAATGTCACATTTCTTCTGCAATAAATGAGAAATAATTACGTGATCAATGGAATGGTTGTTGATGATTAATGAATTGACGACTGTCGATCAATGAATTGTTTCAGCACGAGTAGCGTTTATTTTCTCTTTTTTTAAATGACTGTGAAGTGAATATCGTAAAAAGACTAAACAAGTCAATAGCCAGATGGCATCCCTGAGTAACGGAGGCCAAGACCAGAGCAGACCGCCGTGGTCTCACTCCAGACCAGAGCCGAGCATCCTCACTGGGACTCGCTGCATTCCTCTGTCCTTCTGCCTTCATCCTGCACCACCAGTGGTGACTGATGATACATGTTGTGGCTACCCTCTACTAAACCCTGCACTGGTGTTGTGTGTGTGTGTGTGTCTGTCTGTCTGTGCGTGTATGTGAGGGTAAGTGAGTAAACAGGGGAAGACCATAAATCTATCTTTCAGTTGGAGGTTTTAGCAAAGAGAAACATATGCAAAACAAACCACACAGACACACACTTGCACGTTGTGTATTAACATATCGCTTGATACTCGCGCAATAATAATTAAAAATAGTAATTTGGAACACGTTTGGCAGCAATTTAAAATTGCACGAGGCGTTGTTACGATCAGTTGTGCAGCCCTGAATAATAAAGAAACAATAACACTACAACCTCATCTACATGTGGCATCCTACTAAATGTGCAACCGCTCCAATCCATGGCGTCTGCAGTGCACACATGAGCCTAAATACACATCGGGGAGCAACAACATGCACGCACACATGAAGCCCCTCCTATGCACCCACGGACTGCAGGAAGGACTCAGAAGTCAGATCCCTGGTTTCTCGGTCCAGCCTCAGCATCCTGCCTCCCGTGGGCTTGGAGACAACACGATTTGTAGTGAAATGACTCTCGCAGAGGGCTTCTCGATATTAGACACAGGCGAGGATTTAGCGGTACAGGCAATTAACTTATCAACCCTGAAGCATGGATTTATAGCTGAAGCATTCGTCTGGGGCTGAAGCAGCCAACGCATTGGCTGTATTGTATTTCATGTCATCTTCTCTGCAGGTAGAGGAGTGTCCTTGTCGGAGAGCTGCAGTCGGGATCTGCAGAGGGCGAAGAGCCAGGGCGCGTGGCCAAAAGGGGCCGCTGGCAGCTCATTGTGCCGAAGACAAACTGAACAGGAGGTTGGGAAAACAAATTCCTCATCCAATATCTGTGCAAATGTCTCAGATGAGTTCGGTGCAACAGCGGTGCCCCCGCAGACGAGGGAAAGATTGGATGCACGTAAGGGATGAAACTGCTTGACATTCATGTGACCCTGACGCCCGGGCCACAATTCTTTCATTTGATTTAATAATAAATGTCATATATGTTTATTTCAGACACAAAGCGGTGAAGAAGCGTGTGCTCATTGGTAAATAATAAATAAATAATACCAAAAGACAATTAAAAGCTGGCACTTCATGTATTAATAGAGCCATGCAGGTCACAGCACGTTCCACAACACTGCCCTGTAAACCTTTCAAAATAAAAGCCTCGTCTCAGCAAACGAATTGATCCTGTCGACAGAAAGACACAAGAGGGCTTTCATCGAGAAAATGGAAACAGGAAGTAAAAAATAAATGTTGACTTTGTTTTATGTCTGTGACACTCTCTTGAGATAAATACATCAACACTGCAGTAATGTTTCTGTTCTTTAGAAACTAATATCAGACGGACTGGCAAATCCCTCGGCAGTGTCCCCATGAGGTACTTCTGGTTACACTGAAGTAGGGATGAAATGTGAAACAATATGTTCGATTCATATTTTCAAAAGGTTGAATATTAAAATATATGAACACCTGGGTTCACAATAATGATCTCCTCCCCACCTCGGCCTTCCTTTCTTCAAGGTCCCTCGTTCCATCTGAATTTTTCTTCCTTTTTTGCCCTCCTTCCTTTGTTCCTTAATTAATTCCTATCCGTTTACTCTGGGCTAGAGCAGAGCACCATATGGCTTCTACTTCACTATCAGCTATAAATCCAGCATGACAGTTGTAGACACCATTTCACATACGTGTGTGTTATATCAGGTCTACAATTATGGTAAAATCTACGCTGAGGTGCTAAAAAATGTCATCGAGACGAATGTTATCAGAAGACCTAGCTTCTATAGAAATACAAGATCATCTTCACAGACCTGAAGAGATGTCACAAATAAAGCCTTCGCACTTTGAAAGAACGTCTCTCCTCGTTGACATTCACCGATTTAAAGTAGCAGAGGAAGATGTCTCCTAAACATTTCGAATATGGTCTTCATTGAGATCGGTGGATAACGTCTCCGCTCAGCTCCATCAGCGCGTCGGCTTAATGGCAAACGCTGACGTGTTTGGTGCATGTGAAGAGCACTCATGAGAGGTTCGAGACCAAAAGGGTGTTAATTACTTGTCAAGAGGTTGTTAAAACGAGACCCGGGGCAGAAAAAAACACTCAGTGGCTATACAGAACCAGCAAAGAACATACACAAACACACACACACACACACACACACACATACACAGGTTAGAATGTAACATAACCCTAGATAGCTGCTCATTATGGTCCCCGTTGATATGAGAATGCCACAAGCAGAAAAGCACATTTAGACACAGAGAGCAGGTGCAGTCCTTGTTTCGCACTTCTCTCTCTCTCGCTCCACCTATGGAGGGTCTTAAAATAACTGCACTCCCATCATTCAGACTGTTCCAGGGGAATTTATACGGTGACTTTTTGCGCCGGGTGCCATCTTGTGCGCCACCACACTACCCCCACTTGTGAGCGGCACGTTGTAATAAGCGATGTAATAACGCCCGGTACCTCAAAGCGCCACCAGCGAGACGAGAGGATCAGGTAAATATCAGAACAAAGACGGATCGATGAAAATTAGGCGCCCTTGTAGCAGAGGGAAAATCTCCAGGTGGAGACGCACATTAGAAATCAAAGTGTCCCGATCCCTTCACGAGGCGCATTCCTTTTCTCTTGCATCGGTTCGTCATTCATGAGGATCGGCCCGGCCGCCCCCAGCTGGCTCTCCTCCTCGTTGCAGTTATGATTAATGCCTTCCTTAACCAATCAAGGCTGTGATCATTAGTCAGGGGATGTGCAGGGGGGGGGGCCGGGGCCTTGGCACGCCAGTGGACGGCCGAACCTCTCGCTGCAGTTTCCCCCGCCATCCACGGCTTAGGTTCAGGATAAGAGATGATCCGAGCTACGCCCCCTCACCTTGCACCAGTGCCCTCTGGGGGATTTTGTCAACAAACGAGACAAAGAAGGGAGCCGATGACGAGAGAGGGAGCGGCCTCGCGGTGACAAACATCTCCAACAGAGCGTCTGCATGAACTCTGTTTAAGTTCATTGCAGAACCGTCGGTCTCTGTTTGGATCCACGAGACGGACAGTCAACAATAACGCCGGAGGAACAAACACATTCCTTCAATCTGCGACGAATCCGTGTGCACAAAATGTCCTCGGGAAACCGCATCTATTTTCATCTGTGACTGTGGGGCGCCTGGGTTTCACCTCGCTGCGACCTCCATCGCACACACAGGCAGTCCTTCAGAACACGCACACATGTACGTCCGACGAGCGCACTGCATCCAAAGAAAGCACAGGAAGTGGAGGGGGGGGGCAAAGGGTCAGAGCTTAAGGAATGCAGCACTGATGGTCCAAGCTTCTTATATGTACAACAAACTTGGCCAATCAGATGCCTCCTTGGTGGTCGGCCAACTTGTAACTTAATGGAATGGAGATGGGGGGAGGGGGGAAAGGGGTTTCTTTATTGTGTGTGTGTGTGTGTGTGTGTGTGCATGTGATGCTAACAAAGGCTGCGGGTGTTATCCAGCGACGCTCTGCCTGCTGAATCTGTCCAAATCAATGTGATTGTCCCTCAGCTATCGCTAATTAGAGTCATTAATCGGCAATGCAAAGCAGGAAACGCCACGCGCCCCCCCCCCCCCCTCTCCCTCGCTCCTCCGGACGATCTCGCCTCTTTCTGAAACGGACTTTCAGCGAGCCGACGCGTTTGGAAAAGGTCCGCTCTGTGTTGGCCGCATTTCAGTCGAGATTCTCATCTGCACTATAATTCACTTTCAAAGGGCAGAGGGGGCGGCAAAGAGAATCCTTAATTGCTCCGGCACCGTGTACAACACAGACAGATGTTTATATCTCAGCCCTCTAATGAGAAACCAATAACGGATGCAAAAAGCACTCTCTCGTTTTTCAGTCCCCCCCCCCCCCCCCCCGCCTCTTTCCTACCCTAACCCAAATACACAGATGCACATGGACATGCCAATGAAAAACAGGCCTTTTTGGAGAGTGTCACCTCATTCATCAATAGCCTTTGTGCTCGGAGTCATGCAATACTCCACTCAGGCACTGATGCAGCAATACATCTGTTATTATGAATGCTACGCTGCCTATATTTCTCCATTAGGCTGATGCTGTGGTAAGGCAACTGGATGCTTCAGGTTGTAATGGTCAAGCTCCTGACAGGCTTTTAGATTGCACCCAGCGGTGATTCAGTATTCAAAAGGAAAGTTTTCAGGAACAGTATGCAAAGACCTTCTGCTGTATATTCATTATGATTACATTTGGTTTTCAGAGGGTTATTAAACCAAACATGTATTTCACTTTAATGGACACAATCAATTGTTTGGACACTTCAAACATGATTGGAGTTCGCCAAATAGGAAGTTAGCCTGTTTCACATCAATTCGCCCAAATCATAAATAGTAAAGGCGACAGTGATTCTTTCAAGATGCGAGTTTATGTAATGCCCTTGTGAGTTTTCAACATCCTCGAACAAAATGGATGGCGGGTTGCAGGGCGAAGAAATTAACAACAACAAACTGCCAAACACAGCGCCGCGAGAGACTATCTTCTCCTCTCATCCATCTCCCACCGGTCAGCGCGGCGGTCCGTCGCGGCAGCGCGCCAGTCAGACCGGTGCATCTCGACGCAGCCTTATCTCCTGGCGGCGGAGGGGGAAACGGAGGTCCTTTAGAGGGCTGAGGTCATTTCCTCTGCCTCCGGGCTCTGGCAGGAAAAAATAAAATCTCTCCATTTGGTCACACTGCTTTATTTCAAACGCAGCCGCTGCCTTTTAAGAGGCCCTCGTGGGCACAGATGGCAAACAAGCGGTTTTGGGTTCCCTGCAATCCATCCATCCCCCGCCCCCCCCCCCCCCCCTCTCTGCTGCATTTCTACAGTGACTGTGGAAGTGTAATATAGACAGTGTATGAGATCGAGGGAGAAAAGACGAAAAGGGGAAGGAGGAGCGGTGTGAGAGTGCGGAGGAGCATGAGAGCAAAACAGAGAGAGATGAAGAGCTGAATGCCTCCTCTTACCCACGGCACCCGAAGGCCCTTTCACAACTTCCTGTTAGCATTTCTCCTTTGAGCTGGGCTACATCCAAAGCATGTGTGTGTGTGTGTGTGTGTGTGTGCATTTAAAGGCATGCATGGTTTGTAAGCGACCGTTGTGCACCCTTTTGAGAGTACGAGTGTGTGTGTGTGTGTGCCTGGAAGCTTTTATGTGTGTGTTTGTGTGTATGTGCCTGGAAGCTTTTATGTGTGTGTTTGTGTGTATGTGCCTGGAAGCTTTTATGTGTGTGTGTGTGTGTGTTTGTGTGTATGTGCCTGGAAGCTGTTATGTGTGTGTGTGTGTGTGTGTGTTTGTGTGTATGTGCCTGGAAGCTGTTATGTGTGTGTGTGTGTGTTTGTGTGTATGTGCCTGGAAGCTGTTATGTGTGTGTGTGTGTGTGTATGTGCCTGGAAGCTGTTATGTGTGTGTGTGTGTCACGGAGTAAGGCAGGGAGCGAGGGAGTGAGTCAGCGCTGGGAAGATAGAGAGGCTCATTGAAAGGCCTGCGTGGTGCGCTGTGGTGGAGGAGAGCAGCCAGAGAAGGCAGACATCCAGGCTCACACACGCTGAGATGTGAGGAAGAGGATTGATGGATCTGTTGCATGGCCACTGGTGCTGCAGCAGCCCAACACACCTCGGGCAGATGGATTGGGGGTGCGTGCGAGGGCTACGATCAGTCTTTGTGCGAGTGTGCCCTCTGTGTTTGAGTGCGTGGGAGAGGTGTATTACATGGTCTTGGTGTGTGATTTTTTTCCCCCGTGAAGTGGCTGTTTAACAGGGCTTTGCAGCACTGATCTACTCAGGGGCAAATGTATAGATAGATGTACATTAGGGAGACCGTGTGTGTGTGTGTGTGCATGATCATGTTTGCGAGTGGGCGCCATACGTGTATGTTGGCTCACGTTTCATACACACACACACACACGTATGCATTTCCCTACACCTGACGTGTAAGTACAGAGAACGTCATCAGTGTTTTTCTGCTTTCCAACACTCCCACGTTCACTATTCCATCTCACATATCATCAGGGATCCACCTGCATCATCTCTCCACATTCAACTTCATCCACCCAGCAACTGCTACAGAGAAGCAGCCTACGTCTACACTTAACATCCACAAACTAAAGTAAAATCATTTGTTAAGGACCGTTTCAAACTTGACAGGATAAAAACATTCTAAACATCTGTATTTCCTGTATTGTTTGTTAATGCAGTAGCTTTGACTAAAGCTGTTGCCCTAGCAACAGAAAGGCAAATGGTGGATGGGTACAGAGTGCATGTCAGGGCGCGTGAGCTCCCATACCAATCCCTACAGTCGCTATATAACCATTTGAGTTGTCGGCTCAGCTGTGGTGGCATCTGACTTGTAGACCTGTTTACTGACTGATGGTTTATGTCAATGATCAAACTGCTTTTGTGCAGCTTTTCCAGAGCAGTACGTCCAGGAGGTCCCGTAAAATCTGCCTCGAGCTGAACCTGCTCGATGTTGAAATATAGTCATCCGGCAACCGTTACTGTGTGGGACCTAAAGACCAGCCTGTACTTGTTCCCACTGGAACTAATGGCCGAGTTAATGCTGCCCTCAGTTTCCAAAGAAGTGAAATCTACCAGCACTGATACATATCCGATTGGCCGACGAAGGACATGCCGGATAAAATCATATTGCATTGTGGGAAACGTTGACTATGTTCCAACGTTTTGTTTTGATTTGCACCCTGGTATTTCATACAGTGCTCATTAGAGGCGTAGACATCTCTCCATAGAGATACCACTATTAGCATGTCGGCCTCATCACAGAGCGTCCACTGCAGTGGTGATCTGGAGGGAGATGATTCCTGCAGTGTGACCCGCCAGAGGAATGCAGGGCCCTGCCATCGAGCCGCTGGGTTAGGAACAGATTGTTTCGTGGATCCTTCGGTGACTCACATTTCTAATGCACTGCAGAAGGATTTAGGTTTTGTGGAGGGTCACACAAAAGATGTCGATTTATATATTCTGGACCGATTCTGATTTTTTAAAATCCTTTCTGAACAACAAGGGATATTCGATTCGATTTCTGAATTGTAATCGAATCAAATGGAGAGGCCAGTGAGAAGGAACACACACACCAGAGCGTGCAAAACACACATTCCACCATATTATTAAAATGTGGTAATGTGTTTGAGATTGTATTTCACGATACACAAAGTCAAAGTAAACCAAATGTTTTTGAGTCAATAGAATGAATGTGTGGGTGGGGGCTGGGGGGGGGGGGGGGTATCCAAGCAGAGACATGAAGCCAGGCAGCGAGTACGAGATATGATCCGCTCCTCTTTTTCCGACGGGCTGATTGTCGATCTTTCTCTGCGGCGCACCTGACCTCTCCTCTATCCCATTCCTCTCCCGCTGTTTATGGCAGTGCGCTCACTGAGCTGAACTAAACACAAATAACACAAGCGGGAGGCGGGGAGGTGGAGCAGGAGGAGAGGGATGCTCGCCGTGTGACCGCGGTGCAGCAGTGATAAGCCGCCGCCCTGACATTTTAACAAGTGTCAGGGTCGCGGGGGTCAAATGACTGGAAACAATGCGTCGGGCCGATGTGTCGATTCCACTTTGTTACCGGGGGCGCGGACGCACGCCGCTTTTTGTGCTGTTTCGCTTCTCCTCTCCGTTTCTGTCAAACACTGTGTGTTTCTTTCCAAGGTTCCTCGTCCCTTCTCCTCACACTCTCTGTGGACATCTCCCCCTCTCACTGAATGCAGAGCAGGGCCATCCTTTCCAGTCATAAAATATGTCTGCTTATGTTTGCTTTTTGGCCTCGCTGCCGCGCTGCATTCCAGGTTGGTGACTTATGGGAAACATTGTCCCCCCCACACCACACGGTGCGAACCTGAGCTGACTTGAGTTTTCAGTTTGAGCAAAGCTTGTGACCGAGCCCAGTGAGTTTCTATTTGTCACATCGAAGCGGTTTACCTCACCGTAACCTCGCGATACCAGAACGCCTGAGATCTGCCGATCAAACGTCTCTGATGCAAACCTCCTCACATGTCCCGAGTTCAACATATTCAACCACTCATCTGCATGCGTGTGGACGCACGGGGAGGCCCACGTGGGGACACTTACAGTCAACGCCGTCTAAAACAAGATTATTCACATTTATCTTTCAATTCTGAGCAGCAGTGGTTAAACCGCCTGTGTGTGTGTGTGTGTGTGTGTGTGTGATAGCATGTTAGCAGAGAATCTGTAGCAGTGCTGCGGATGTATCTCACACAAGCACACGACCCAAGTGACGCGTTCAGAGACTGACTAAAAAGTCGAACCTTCCTCTACCTTTTCTTCTTCCTCTTTCCCTGCCCTCCTCTTCCCTCCACCCTGTGTCCTGCGACCTACAGATACATCCTTCATACTAACATGCATCCGGCCTTGTCTTTAATAGCCCGTGGGACTCACAGAGAAAAGGGCCCGTCAAGATAATCAACCCTTTTTTTCTTTTTTCTGTCCATCCTCTAACAGGCAGAGGTTATTCTCCTCAGCATGTTGACCCTGAGCATGCCTGGCAGGATAAACTCAGGTGTGGAGCGGGTTAAGAAGGCGGCTTCACCTTGAAAGGCCACACTTCAGAGCTGGGAAACCACAAAAAGCAATTAAAAGTATTGATGGAACTTCAATAGCTCTTAAACAGTGCTGCCAGACACCTCGGGGCAAGAAGCACACTAATCTTTTTTTCTTTCCCCCTCATCTCTCTCTATCCCTTCATTCTCTCCCTCTCTTTCCATCTTTCTTCGCTGACGACTAAGCTGGTCCTCATCATTACCGACTGATTGCACACAAAAAGTGTGTGAAATGTATTTACGGACGTGCGAGGCGGGCGGCTGGAGCGAAGACGGCGCCAAGACCCCCGATAAGGTGAGTGTGACAACGACAGTCAACAGTTCATAGAATCCCAGATACCTTGTTCGCCCTCTAATTGGCCGAGTAGGCGAGGGACGTACGAGCGCGTACAAGCGTGCGACTTTGTGAGCGTGCACGAGAAACGGGGGTCAAAATGAGCAGCTGATGTCATCGCTGCATGTGCACACCATAATGGAGCTTTTTTTTTTTTTTTTTAATGAAAAAAAAACACAGAAAAGATGGACTTCCATATCGCAAAACAGGAAATGGAGGAGGAGACAGGGAGGGGACATCCAAGAGCGGGTTGTTTACCGAAGCCTTCCTGCAGCGTTGAGCCAGCCACTCGCTAAATCTCTGATTTACGGTGCCAGGCTTCCTCGGCTGATGTCTAAATTTACGGCTGGGATTGGTGTTCGCCTGCGACAAGACACGGTCTCAAGAGTGATGGCCGGTGCACTAAAACAAGGTGTGTGTGTACAAGACGGACAAAAGCAACAGCTTACCTTTGCACTGGTTGGTGTTTTTATCCAGGATGGCTTTGGTTGACACTATTTTTCCATACCTGTAAAGACAGAGAAATGAAATTGAGTGTTTTTTTGACCTGCACACCTTTGACTGGCGGGGCACTTCACTCAAAGTGCCGTCCCGCGGTTTAAGTAGACGTCTTATTTTCCATATATACGCCGTGCCATTTAGTTGCAACTAGCAATTTGCAAAGTCGCGCAAATGTCAAGAGCCATTGGGATAAGAACTCACTTGAGGTTAATAACATGTTTATGGCCGCCATCTGACATTTGAGAGTCACTGCACATTTTAAAAAGGTCTGAAGGCGTTCTCAAAAGTTACGTTGTTAGAGTCCAGTCAAACATATTCAATTCAGATGTGAACACAAAGGGAAGTTACAATAATACTCATCCATTTGAAACAGTGTGGAGCTATTGGTTGAACATGTGTTTCATATTCACTTGTATTTTGGCAATTTCTATAAATAAACCCAACAGCAACTATTGGATTTACAATAAAGCTGAAAATTGGATTACGCCAAATTCTTGTTTGTTTTTGTTAACATATTCGACTTAAAGGTTTTTACAGATGGAATTTACGATATCTCTTTGTATCACACCGTAAAACAAGAAACTGACAAAAAAATCGATCAATTTCTTTTTAGGAATAACATGTTGTATAAATCAGGCTATGAATATATAGGAAAAGCTTCAGAGTATGGATAGTAATGGCACTGGAAGGTGTGGTGTGAGTAAGTGCAACTGAAGTGAATATTTCTGTCTCAGATTCTGAGGAAATCTCCTTTTGAGAAAAAACACCTGTAGAAGTTACGTTTTGTAAAATTCCATCTACTTTGTGGACCCTACAGGTTCTAGGGTAGAACTATTAACCAGTAGATATCACCATGAAACCTGATCGATTGATTAGTTAACATAGTTGATTAATTTTCATATGACAAGTTCTTCCATTTGTTTAAATATGCAAATTAGTTTATAGGTGGATTTTTTTAGAAAACTGCAGACGCAAATAAACTAATTCTACTTTATAGTAACGCCACAATAGATATATCTTTTGAAATTTAAACTTCCCATGGTATAACATTACCAATGCAGATTTACATATGGAAGTATTTTTTTCTGATGTGTATATACATGTGTTAATTTTCTATTTTGAGATCTTCTCTCCAGCTGGAAGAGCTCTACAACCTTAATTTGTGTGAATGGTGGGAGGAGCTACAGGTCCCCTCTGATTGCCTGCATTTCATTGTATGTGGTATTGATGCCCGTATCATTCCTGCCTGATGAAGGTTTGCAAATAAAGCGAGTGTCGAAGATTTAAAAAAACTATTTCCCTGATATAACAAGATGTGTGAGATGTAGTATTTGTTATTATGTCACGGCCGTAGTTCCCTGAAAAACGGAAAGATATTATATCCCTAGGATATATATATCTTTTGTGTATAAAGATTAACCTTACTGACTGACAGTGAGGTATTCTAGCTGCTTGTCTCAGCTAAAACTGCAACAATCTGCATTGTGTACAGGGCGAGAAGCATTCTAGCAGCCTGTGTGTGTGTGTGTGTGTGTGTGTGTGTGCCAATCTGCATGTCTGCATATACTTCATGGGTGTGTGAGAGCGTGCAGCAACGACCTTGCATGTACACTTGCGTATGTGATGCATACATGTTTGTGTATAAATAAATAAGAGAAAACTGTTCCCTGTGTAGTGAATGCACATCACAATGAGTGAGCACACACTCACACACTCACACACACACACTCACACACTCACACACACACATTATGTAGGGAAGAAGCAGTGGTGCAGCCCAGCCCATATTTCACCAGCAGGGGATAATTGTGCTATTTCTCAACGAGTGGCGGAGACTCTATTTACTGCATGCTGCGGTGGGGTGGGTGGTGGATATGAACTGATGAGCTCTGAGAGGAAAACTACCAGCACTGACACACACACACACACACACACACATTTACCCCGTAAGTACACTCACACAGAGATAAACACAAATGTGCAAACACACACAGAGAGAGAAAGAAAGAGAGAGAGGCAGAAAGAGAGAGAGAGAGGCAGAAAGAGAGAGCGAGAGAGAGGGAGAGAGGCAGAAAGAGAGAGAGAGAGAGAGAGAGAGAGAGGGAGAGCACTCACCAATCAGTGGATTGTCTCTCTTCAGCAGATAAACAGGCCATTTTAGCTTTAGGGATCCATAATCTACGGCCACAGAACGGGAGTGAGGCGGGACGTTTGATCACATGGTGACGCTCTCGAGCAGAAGTGCACAAGGCGAACATGGAGCGGTGAGCGCCGTGTGGTTAGAGAGCACGCAGAGCTGGGCGAGCAGAGAGAGGTGGTAGAGGAACAGACCAGTGGAGAACGAGGAGCAAGAATTTGAGATTTTAGCGGAATCTTCAGCAATGTCGTCCAAAATTTATTCGGAAAAATAAAGCTTTATATTAAAGCTAAGATATTGTGTTTAAGTTAAGGAACTGTTCAGTGATACAATAGCTAAACTGTTAACAGTGAGGCTAACAAGTTTAGATTAGATAATCCTTTATTAGTCGCACAGTGGGGAAATTTCTGAATCACAGCAGCGGGTGCACATTAGAGCATTAATTAAAAATAAAAATAAAACACAAAACACAATATTAAATTCTAAATAAATCAATATTTATCATGGGATTTAACAGGGCTGTAACGATTCCAGAAGTTTAGTTGTCGATACACCATCATTATCAATGCCCAATTTAAGAACAAGGTAAAAAACTAAACAATAAATCCCATGTATTAAACATACACGCCTTTATTACCTTTTTGTGAATTCATTGTTAATCCCAGATGAAGCAATACATATATTTTTACAAGATCAAATTTGAACACATGATGATATTACAGGTAATTTTTGCCCCAATACTCCCCAATTTTTACTGAATGAAACTTGAGCATTAGCGCCGTTATTTAGTCAAACTACGACGCTAACAGCTGACGCTAACTAGCTCTCCTCCTGTCGATGGCAACAGAGATTTGATGTTGACATTACGATGGTGGACAGCGCCGGTAGAGCCTCACCCCGGTACCTAACGGACGAGTATCGTCATGTTTTCAGAGTTATGACATCAGCTTGGTGCCGGCGTATTAGTTCCCGTCACATCCATAGTCTTAAACGCCTCGAGGAGACACATTTCGATGTATATGATGATGTGATAACTACACCACAGAAAAGACATCACAATATTTATATTGATCACAATGATGTATTTGCCAGCTCTACATGTAAGCCACTGAGCATGTTGTCCTTGTGTGTGTATCCGTCTAATTGCACACAGGTGTGCCCCTGCTTCTTCAATCCTGTAGGCTTTCAATCTGGGAAGCAGTTACAAAGCTCAATGCTTTTGGCACAAGATGGGGGGAAAGTTCTCATTAAAAAACTTTGTTTGGACTCTGGGGAAGCAGAGAGACAGTAGCTTCCCCATGCCAACTCATCACCGCTTGCCTCATTAAATGTTAAAGATGGCTCATCAATGCATCCTTTCTGCGGTCCAAATGCACACCGCAAAGACACTGCAGCGAGGTGGAAGGAGCCATCTCCATGTTATGGAGGCATACTGGAGACGGATGGAGAATGTCATCCGCCTGTTCATGTATGTGGCGCGTGCGTGTGTGTGTGTGTGTGTGTGTGTGTACGACCCTGCCGGTGGCTCCTTCGCCTCTCTGCCAGGCCGGCCAGGGGAGGCTTTGATGTGACAGAGGCGGTCCCTGTGAAGCACAGGTTTAACACTGTGATGCTGTGGCCGCGGATGCAGAGCCTGTCTCCACTAATCCTATTTCAATCACTCTCGCAGCCTCTTATCTCTGACTCCGCTGGCCCTCGGCCCTCCCTCCTCCTCACAAATCTCATCCTCTCTCCCTCTCTCTCTCTCTCTCTGAAGGCTTCTTTACCATCCTCTCCATTTCTCCTTCCTGCTCTGTGTCCTTCATTTCTCTCCTTTTGTCACTCTCTTCCTCCTCCCTCCTAATAGGAATCCCATGGCAATCATTCTGATGCAACATCGGATCAACCCCGAGAAAAGAAGACGGCAGAAATGAAACCGCCTGTAAAAAAACAACCAAAAAAACTGAGGCTTTATGAGCTATTTTAGGCCGATGAAAATGTACAAATTGCGGTGGGTGTAAAACATGTCATTCGTTTGACAGCTGTCTGGGCAGCGAGATGCGATAAAACTAAAGCTGAGCCGGAAGCTCAGCCGCGTTTAAAAATAAAAAAAATTTAAGAGGGCAGCTGCATGGACGCGACTGACATGCCGGCGCTTTTCTCTCACTATTGCGCGAGATGAAACGATCCAGCGTATTTCATTTCCATCATCAGAGCTGAGAAAGTGAAGTGTCTCTTTGCTATATGTGGGCAGAGAGAGAGAGAGAGAGAGAGAGTACCACATCACAGTGGTGTGCTGTTGGAAAGCATATTGCTGGAAAGGATAGATGGACCACCCAAGTGTTGTGTTGACACCTTGCTCTCAGCCTTTGGACAAACTCTCCAAAAGGTTCTCGTGTCATTAAACTAAGCAAAGCCTCGAACATTAGGTCCATGAAACCTGAACCAGGATCTAAGACCATCTGTGCTCTCCGAAGGACTTTGTATATACGCTTGTGTGCAAATGTGCCGTATCTGCATGTGACTGTCCATCTGTGCCTGCAGATGGAGACTTATCGTAGAATATAGTATCTATCTATATATCTCTGTTTATATATATATGATTTGAGTTACCACCCTTTGAGGGTTAGGCTTTGCTGTGTTCAGCTGCGAGAATAAATTGTATAAAAGGCTGAAGTGAAGTGTGGGAGTATGTGAAGGTAGATTTGTGTCTTTATTACGCAAAAAATAAATGGTTTCGAGAGCAAATTTCTCGTTTTTAATTGTTAGTTTTGCTTATGAAATTATAATTTGTTGCTGCAAATCAAAAACACTTTGCTCTCAAAAAAACCCCGTGAATTGAGTTTGGACGTAATGGGCGGGGCATACGCTGCTGAATGAGCGAGGAGTTTCTATTGGTGGATCCGGCTTGGCTCTTGGCTAGCAGGAGGTTACGGTGAGGAGGACGTGGAGGTAAGTTGTATATTCAGTACAGAATTTTAAATGTAGCAGCACTTAATACTTCAAATAAAAAATAACTTTCTGAAGATGGCACATCTCGAGGACAGATGACATTACAAAGCAGCAGGTTCATAATTACTCTACTGAAATAGAAACATCTTTTATTTTTATTGTACCTGTTAATACAACTAAAAGAGGAGGAATACATCATGTCGTTTTAATTGTTTGCTGTTTTCACAGGTGAAAGTGGAAGGAGAAGCTCTGCTGTTCCTCTGGAGAATGAGGGCGACACTGTGTCCATACTGAGAGCTTCTTCAAGGAAAAACCGTGCTCTATATTCCTCTGAAAGATGAACTAGAGCTAACACTGTGTTACAATATGTTTCACTTGTGCTTATTCTATGTTTTCTATTATTTAGTGAAACAAACAAAATGTTCCAGAATCAGTTTATACCGCAGCAATCTCTGCCACCTTCTTATAATGCGAGTGAGCAACATAAACACACACACACGTGTTTATTTACTGTGCTTTTTTTTGCGATTAGTTACAGGTGCATACTTGTTTCAGAATCAGCACATGAGATGTGCATCAAGTAAATCAATGAGAAACTTCATCCAATAAATGAGGCCGGTTGAAGGACGTGCTTATAGATGTCCCGTCCAAGAGAAGCAGCATCGAGGGTGGGGTCGACCTTCAGCTGTCAAGGACACGGCACCGCTGCTACGATGAGCCCGAGCTTTGGATCACCTCATCTTCAAGAGTTCTGCTTGAAGGATCTGAGATGGACCAAACACATACATTAATTACAATTACAGCCTTTGTCTCAGTTTTTCACATACTAGACGATCTAATGTTAATATTGATACATTTTTGTGAGAGTGAGATAGCAAATGATTGAATACTATACCAAGCCGATCCCTGGTCCTGCATGGAAGCGGCCTTCTAATGGCTTCATGTGAGAGGGAATTTAGCAAGATAGAAAAGTATTAGAACAGGGGTATACATGTTTTTAGATGTGTATATATGTACAGATAAATGACATTTTGAGGAGAGGTCAACATACCTGAACAGCTCTTTGGGGAAAAGGTTCCACTCTGTAGAAAAGGGAATTATGACCACATTAAAGTATTATAAATACAGAGACCATCTAGTTATATTGAATGACAAGAAAAGCCAGTCAATGCCAACAAACTAACTGTTTATGATTTAACAATCACACAGAACCCCTCCATTATACACAGACACGTTTAAATGTAAGTTTAATGTGTTTGGTGCCACTATTTTACTCTCTGGCGCTTCATATAAAAGGCACAGGTGGTACAATATTTTTAATTATCAAGTATCTAATGATACAAGCCTTTGTATCCATTAACGTTAGCTAACATAGTCATGCATCAGTTTGCATGGAACGTTGCCGACTGTGGGCTAACGGTACATGCACGCATAAAGTGGGGCTGCACGTCAACGGCAGCCCTCCATGTCTTCTTTAAAAAAAAAAGAGAGTCCACGGCACTAACAACACGACACAAAAGAGCTGCTACATGTAAAATACATTCGACAAAACAGAGCAATATGATGTCAACTTACCTGCACATCCTCCTCACCGTATCCTCCCGTTATCAGAATCCACCAATAGAAACTCCTCGCCCATTCAGCAGCGTATGCCCCGCCCACTGCATCCAAACTCCCGTCGTGGTTTTTCGTTTTGAGAGCAACGGTTTTTTTAGAGCAAAGATTTTTAAGTTAAGAGCAAAGGTTTTTATTTTGTGAGCAAAGATTTTTTAATTGCAGCAACAAATCCGAGTTTCATAAACAAAACTAACAATTAATTTTCTCTCAAAACCTTTTTTCTTTGTTTGCGTAATAAAGACACAATTCTACCTTGGTAGGAGTGAGGCAGCTGCATAAGAGACACAATGTGGAGAACAATAACTTCCAATCATCAGCTCGTGTATGCCTTTACGCAGAATAATTATCAGAATGTAGATGGTGTAGAACAAAAGGAGAGGCTGCTGCACTAAGAGGTGTACCCAGAGGAGCAGCTGCAGCAGACACCCGCCATCAAGATTTACTATCTGCTCCGTGCTGCAAATATTATCCAGAGCTTTCCCATATGTGAGAAGAACATTGTCTCATTGAATAAGTTATGGGGACACTCTTGCCTTTTGCAGTGACGACCTTTACCTTTCGATTTTATAGAATGTGCTTCATCATCTTGTCTTTGATGCTCATGCGAGCCACAGGTGTCACGGCGGCAGCCGCACACAGAGGACGGAGCGGAGGAGAAACAGATGGAACAGAAACACGGCTTCCTTATACTTTTATATCAAAGATTTTTTTTTTATAAAAAAAAATTAGGAGAACCAGGATGTAACAGAGAGCAAAAACATAAAGAGGATGACGGATAAAAAAGAAAAATCTAAGACAGACGGCACGTGCGCTCACCCAATCGAGTGATGTGGAAGAAGAAAGAGAGAGGAGGCGTACGAGGTAACGTTTGCATTGGCACTGAACGTACGTGCAGTAATCGTGTGCGAGCCTCGTCACCGAGAATCAGGAGGAACCATCTTGCTTTACACAGGCGCCGTGTAGCAGCTAACCTTGGAAGTCGTCCCCCGTCTTCGCCTGGCTAACATGTCCCACAGCGCGGTGGCTCAAACAGAGGTCAGCCCCCTGTCCTCCAGGCTTCTTTACGATAGAAATATTAAGCAGATGTTTTTGTGAAACGCTGTTGCAGTTGCTATGCGACTATTGGAAATGTGTATTTGCTGCAGCTGACCTGAAGCCTCAAATATATGTTTTTTGATGTTGTTTTTTTATTTGATTTCATTAAGGGGGCACATTAGTGGGTGCCATAGCAACCAGCTAGTCTTCCCGGGAGGGATGTGCTGCACCGCCAGACCTTGAGAGACGATGAATTGACTTTGCTGCATGTATTTTCAATTGTTATTATCTTACAACCTTCTACATTTTCAAACCCAGGCTCTCTGTCCGAAGGTCGAAATGCTGAAAAAGCAGCGCCGCATACCAAGCATTCGGAGATGAGAAACATTCCTCTGGTGTCTTGAATAAGAATGAACGAAGAAAAGCGGGAAAAACAGGCAGGAATGCAGAACGAGACAAAAGACACAGAGGCAGAGATGAATACAATGACAGAGAGACACAGGGGTGGAGTGGACGGGGGAGGGCATAACTGTCCTGATGCACACCTGGCAGCAGCAGAGCAGCTGTTCAGTCCAACAGCTCAGAGTTGATACCAGCGAGTTCTTCTCATGACCTCTGAGCCTCGGAGCCGACAGGTTGGTGGGAATGGTCTTTATCTTCATCCCAGCACGGAACCGCATGGAGACCACGACAAAGTCCACCGAACGCTTCAGCACAATACTTCTGGAATTTTTGGGGATATTTTTGGTGAAGCACGTCTTAATTAACCCTCCTGTTACCTTTACATTTACTAACATATTTTACCCTCGGGGTCAATTTGACCCCAGCAATTAAAACCTCCAGAAAATGATTAGAATTAATATTGTTTCCCAAGTTTAAGTGTGAGGTACTTTATGTTTGTTTGTTGACTACCTAAATAGCCCTTTAAATATATAAAAAAGTTGATATTTCTTATATGTTTGACACAGTGAAAAACAGCCTGGGGTCAAATTGACCCCAAAGAACACCGACATTAAACATTGAATGCGGTCAAATTGACCCGAAAGGTAACAGGAGGGTTAAAGACTCGTTAGTTCTGCAGAGTTCATACGCAGCAACAGGTTGGATGCGTGAACGACTCTGAGCCTCGAGCGCTTCGCTCTTTTGAGTTCAATCGGGTTAAAGATGCAGTGTTTAGGATTTAGTGGCACCTAGTGGTGAACTTACAGATTGCAACCCACTGAATACCTTTCCGCTCACTACTCCTTCTCAAGAGTGGCAAAGTCAAAAAGCCGTAGAGCCAGCGTCTGGTTTGTCCGTTCCGGGCTACCGTAGCAACACGGCGGTGCAACATGGCGGAGCCGGTGAAGAGGACCAGCTCCCCGTGAAGATGTGGACAGGAAATGAAAACGCAACGAACTCCAAAGGGCCTCTGTAAGCTGGCCACTAATATTGGGCCACCTGCTTATGTATTCTAACCACTCACTAACACATGTGGAAAGTCCATTTGTTTAGGTTGCTCCGGTTCTTTGGGCTTAACTGATTAATGGCCGTGCGTGGCTTAAGGAGCGATTGCCGTACTTCCGTCACCATTGCTTAAAAGCTCTAAAAGGGTCTATAAGAGGATAAAACAGGGTAAATATCAAAACATTGTGTTGGCAAGCATGAGCAGCAATAAATCAAAAAGCTTTAACCAATTGGATAATTCCTTTTCTTGGCAGAATCTCATCAGGTCTTTCGGTGCCGGGGTTCCCCTTGTTTTATTGGCAACTGTTTACTTTCAAGCCTTTAACGTCTCTAAATATAGGAAACATCTTGGGACAGAAAGCTTTCTTCTCTTATTTCCTCTACTTATACAAATGATACGTTCAGGGTTAAAAACCCACTGCAGAACATCTGGTATATTTGGGCATCACATATACAGCCCGGTCGACTAAAACAACACGGTCACGCAGCTTGAAGATCATTTATTTGAACCGATTCGAGCGGCTGCAGTACCGGCCAGTGTGTCATCGCACCCGTCCGTTGAAGTGGTCCGTGGTCTCTCTCTATGTGGTTATTAGTTGTCATCAACTAGTCGGATTTCCCTTTTTTTCTTATTTCCCTGCCTGATGTTATTTCTTTTCATGAACATTCATTTTACTTGGCAACGAAACGGATGACAAGTTGATTAGAGTCATTCAAACTTTCCCACCTCCCTCCATAATAGGAACAGATTATAGCTGCGAGCAGCATCACAGCCGCCGGCCTCCAGACAGGTCATTTATAAAGGAGAGGAAGGGGATTTTAAAGTTTTAGCATGTGTTGGAGTTACATTTAAAAACAATGAATCATTGCATTAAGGGAATTTCAATCAAATACTTCAGATAGCCTCCATCTGTTAAAGTGTTCCCACAATTTAGTTCCTGTCAAAGAAACTGGATCAATCTGCTAAATTTGGGCTATTTGTATTCCTTTAGATCTATTCCGTTTATGCCTCGCCGTGTGTTTCTCATGAATAACCAATAACCTGTTCTTTTTGTATTATCAAATCAATACAAAATTCAAAATGTTGCTAGATCAATTGAATTAATTTACCACGCTTTGCCACATTATACAGAATGTATTGGATTTAAGCACACACAAGGACCCCGACGAATACAACAAGTCTAACAAATAGCAGCACAACACCTTCGGTGAATCTTTTTTGTTCAGAGGAGTAATAGTAAAAAGAAAGAGAAGGAAAGACAACACAGGAGTGAGTCATCAGCAAAAGTGTGAACACAGTTCAAAACAACAGGCCAGTGCTGAGCGCTGGTAGGAAGCCAGCAGAGCCACACACAAAAGACAACTTTGATTTTTCTCAAAGGGTCGAACTTGTTTTCCAATACTGTGATGAAATGCCAGCACATCTGTGATGCTCACTATTTGTCTGCATGAAAGACAGCCACCTTTGAAAATATATAACTATAAACTGGGATTGATTAGAGATGGATATGGATCAGCATGACGTGCTGACAAAACCCCTATTTAATTTAAAATACAGACACTAAACTGACATGATGCAGTTTCACGGGGAGGTTGTGTGTCTTCGGGTGAGAGGCTTCCTGGGGTTTACTCTGGTTGCCTGGTAACCTTTCAGTGATGGCAAGCTCAGGGTTGCAGAATTTAGAGAAATATTCAAGGCAGAAACTTCCCAGGGGGATTTATGGGAATCGACTCAAAATAACTTGAGTAAAATGGAAATTTAGGGACTAATTGTTCATGTTGTATTTACCATAGGCAGAAACACTCCTTCTACCACACACACACACACACACACACACACACACACACACACACACACACACACACACACACACACACACACACACACACACACACACACACACACACACACACACACACACACACACACACACACACACACACAGCCCCTCATCTGCCAAATAAATCCAGTAATTTGTCAAATACATACAATGTTAAATGTTTGTTCTTCTTGTTTCATATTTCATTTATTCGATGTATTTGTCTCGATGATTTGATTTAAAATTCTAACTTTTCTAAGTGAAATATTTTTTTAATGAGTAATGTTATTTTCTTTTATAAGGTCGGGCATATTGGATTAAAAAATATATTTTATAGGATATTGTGAGACAGCTGAGGCAGGAGAGATGTTCACCACAGAGACACGACACTGGGAGTGTGTAGCTCCCAGTGTGTAACTCCCAGTGTGTGAAGCTCCCAGTGTGTAACTCCCAGTGTGTAGCTCCCAGTGTGTTAACCGAGAAAAAACAAGACAAACTCTAAGTGACGGCGGGAAGCATTAGCCTGTTCTTCTGAGTGTAGCTCGTTACAGTCACACACACACCCACACACCCACACACACACACACACACACACACACACACACACACACACACACACACACACACACACACACACACACACACACACACACACACACACACACACACACACACACACACACACACACACACACACACACACACACACACTAGTTTTCTTCGGAGGCAGCCTTGCAGAATAGCCCCAGTTTGTTTGGAAGTGTCCAACTTGTCAAACCCTCACCCCGTGCTCGGCTGTCTGACACGCACAAATGAACACATCTCATCTGTGCTGGTGCTGCTTCGAATGAAAGGGAGAGTTAGTCGGGGTGAATGGGGAGCAGGGGAGGAAGGCCTGTTTCAGTCAGAGAGTCCATAGATCTCAGGTTGTGTCCTATTGTCAGCCAGTCTCGTTGTATCGGGGACTCTGTTGGGACTTAAAAACTGTCCTCTGATGTTCGGCTGCAGTCGAATAAAAGTCAAAACCCAGTGTGAATGGAGCTGAGGAGACTGTTGCACGGACCGACATGTTACAAAGTCAACTCGTACTCGTTGCCATAGTTGTTGGGATTAGTTTCTGGAGGAAAATCGAGTGTACGGAGAATTTGACTGTTTTCAAAGGACTGTGTGTGTGTGTGTGTGTGTGTGTGCTACGCATCTCAGCCCCTGAAGCCATACTACAAAGGAAAAATAACAACACGATTAAGCATAAACTGTTAAGTCAGTTTCAATGCAAAAGTGGAAGAGAAGGTTCTTTCCAGCCTCTAAATAGGCAAACTCTCTACATGTCATGTATACAGTAATGGGGGGATAAATAATTCAAAAAACTAGCCTCAGGCCAAATCAGCTTCTCCGCTCGCCCTTGCTCTGAAATCGATGTTTGGGGAGGAATAAGGCGTTACATTTAAGTCAGCTGTAGCAGAGAAGTGGCGAGATTAACATAATGAAGAGATGTGAGAGAGCAGATGAGCGAGAGGGAGGGAACAAGGAGGGAGAGTGCAACAGAAGAGAACATGGAGAGAGAGAGAGAGAAAAAAAGAAAAGCAGCGAGGAGGAGGAGAGCGAAACAGAAAGGGGGGGCAGTGAGAGAGCAAGAAAGGCGTTCACACATAGAACGAGTGGGCATGGAGAGTTCCAGGAACAGCAGATGCTTCTACTCAGCATGAAGCTGGAGCTGTAGGAGTAGTTTAGTTTGGGCATTCCTGTGGCTGCCTCGCTACGTTTCAGAGGTTAAGCACCGCTATCTTCATGCACGGGGTGACGCACAACTCCACAACATGGGAGATAGTCGGGGGTGTTCGGGTGGGCAGGAGGCGGGGACAAGCAAAAGAGAAATGTACACAAATAGTGGGGGGGAAAGGCAACGCACTCCATCAATACAGGGATTTTGAGACCGACATCAATTGAAATGATGTACACATCTGAAGATGCTGATTTTTTATAAGGAGGTCTAAACTTTGGTTATTGAAGAGTAATTTCCTGCCATGCTGGAAGGCGGTGTTTTATTGTGGTCGGAGGTTTGCTCTGTTGAGCCTGTGAAGTTAAAACCAAGTTAAACCAGTGGAGGTCAGTAACTCATGAGTTTAAGGGCGTTGCTGGGTTGCTCTTTGAGGAGATTTGGCCAAAATATAAACTCCAAGGGACATTTTACAGTAAAAGAAAAATATACTTGTCAAAAACATAACAGAAGAGCCATACACTAGCAGTAACCACACACCAGCAGTGGGTGGTGGTCAGGCTAAGGATCATAAAAACACATTTTTACCGCTAATTCTTTTGACTAAATCAGACGACATATAAATGGAAATCCAATAAATTGTTGTGTGCTACAATGAACCGACGATACTCGCCAACGTAGGAAGGGGTGATGAAACATTCCGGCTTTCATCATGGACTGGAGAGTTTTTCCTCATAATTCTTCTTCCCCCTGTCAGCTTTTTGAAACCGAGCCATGGGAAATACCGTCTCTGATAGCTCGGCAGCTAATGTCAACGCCGGACCTCAGAGAGTCATTCGGGATAATGTGGCGCTGCTGAGTGCCCGGGCTTCTGCTCCATAAAAACAGGTGGTCCCAGGGTCACCCCTCCCTCCTCTTCCCCTCACCGCCTCTACTTAGCATACCTTATGGCTCCCTCCCCTCCTCTTCCCTCCCCTCCACCATTCCCCCAGCACACACGGGAAAGGTTATTTGGACAATTGGCGCTGATTAGCTCTTGATTTGGCTCGCTCTGTTCGTTTGATCAGACCGTGGCATGGAAGCGAGAAAGCCAGCGCGATTGAGGGCCGCAGCTGTGGCTCGGCCGTGACTGATATTGGGTGAGGAGAACCAGAAGGAGGGGAAGGGAGGAAGCAGCATGATAATGAGGTAGGGGTGGAGAGGTAGAGGAGGAGGAGGAGGAGGAGGAGCGAGGAGTTGAGGGTTTAGGGAACTCAAAGGTCCTTTGCTTTCTTGGCAGTTTGAGTTATGGATTCGGCTGCTGGCAGAGAAAAAGGGAACTGCTTTGTCCCTGTTATTCCAGGTGTGGGCCCTCATCGAGGAAATAAAGAAGAGAAATCCCTCTCCATCTTCCTTTCAACCTTTCATCCAACAACCTGCTTCCATCCTCTCTGTGCTTCTCCTGGGTGGTGGATTGAGACCAAGAAGTATGTGGGTGCTGCTTGGTAGCCGGCCGGTGAATCAGGTTCTAAAGTCTGCTTTGCCCTAAAGTGTTTTGGGGGCGGTGTTGGCTGTGCTTGCTGCTCTGGTCTTGGGGTTGGATAGGCTTGCTGTAGGGTTGGCCCGGAGCCTCAACCTGGCCAGTCCAGCCAAGATATTTTTCTCACAGTACCGGCTGCTCTATCCATCCATCCACTCATACAGCCAGCCAGACTAGTGGGAAGGCCTCTCACTATTTGGGTGTTTAGCCAACAAATCCCCACTCCACTCCTTTGGCCTGTCCTCTACACCCATATATCAGTCGGACGGCTGCCGAGGAACCCGCCATCCAGCCAGCTGAATAAAACAGAGATTAAGCCCCAACCCAAATCCATTTAATCCCTCGTTCAACAGCTCTCGCCGTGCAACTCCGACCGCTGTGAGAACTTTGGGGGTTCTTCGGTCTTTACTTTTTCTCCCAGTGACCTCAGGGTGGCTGGTCGGAGAGGAATTCTTGGCCCCGGTCACTAAAATGATCACATTTTCAGTTGTTGTGCATGTCGTGTTTGAGTGTCGGCAATGAAAAGCCTTGGTTACCGGGGTGTGTCGGGCTGGGGACGGCAGCCAGCTGGACCAGTCTGCGTTAACAATGAAGTGACATCAGGTCAGCATCGCCGAGTGGTTTCAGCAATGTTCCCGTCAATGGCAGATATCTGTGGTCAGTAATGAGTAAACTACTCATTGATAGATGATAGGTAGATGATCGACAAACAGATTTGACGTATTTTGCTACAATTGTTTTCTTATGTCTCGATTAAAACTTGGAGGTTTCTGTATTTTAAGTGCGAGCCGTAAACTTTGAGAAGTTGGGAGGCCTTGATGAGGGTGAGCGAGAACGTGACAGGATTTTGGCAATGCAATATTCGAGTTCACACGGACCGGGTTAGAACCACAGTCGACGGCATTTATTTTGTTGGCACCTCTCAGGCGGTGTGCAACAGCGTCCAATAAGCAGCAACGATATGGCCCATTGTCAAGAATTCGTCAGCTTGGCGGCAGCATGTTTGCTTTTGAGATAGTGCTGAACCAGCGAGAGCTGCTTTTCAATGAGTTTACACAACAAAACCGGGCCCCACAGCCCCGTCCAGGGCCAGGAAGGGGAGGCACTGGGTGCCGGAGGAGGACTGGGCATCTAGGGCAAAACCTGAGGGGGACCCGGGGGGCTGCGGGCTGCAGAACAGTCACATGACCTTTTCTGGAATGCTGTCACCCGCCTCCCACTGAAACACAGTCGGGCTAATTAAAGTTTCAGTGGCATTGGATTTTCACTGGCACAGCACCTCGGGCAACCTTGGGGGCTCTTAGGCAGGCGATACACGCTGAGGGAAAGACGGGGGATAGAAGGAGAGAGAGAGAGGGAGAAAGAGAGAGAGAGAGAGGAGCCTTGGAGTTGAACAAGAGGACAGCCACTAAAGGGCAGCAAGGCAGATCCAAGTGAAGCACAGACAACGTCAGTGGCTTTCCAGAACACATCGGAGGATTAGATATATAGAATGCAAATCTACAGTCGCAAACATGCACACGACCGGGCTATTTTACATAAGCTCCCACATGCTTTGCCCTTGCAAATAGTAACGCTCAGAATATTTAAGATCATTCGGAATTAGAAATGAAATTGAAACTGTCCAACTCTGAACAACTGGGCGAATGCGAGAGCTAAGCGAGAGATATGCGACGTCAAAACGCTGAGTGCTTTTGAGAATCTTATCGGGCCGCCTCTCCGGCTAATGGAATTTCGATGGGTCAGTATCAAGAATAAATGCATGACTTATGGCACGGCTACCAGGAGCATTACCAAATACGCCGGACAGCATGTTCCCGTCTCCAAAGGATCATTGAATAATTGGCCCGTTTGACCAGGACATTTCTGGAAATATGGCCAAGAAAAGGTTACGCAACCAGACAGACTCGCTCATTTCACAATCTACTGGCCTTGTCTCCATTAATGATCTTGACCCCCCTCCCCCCCTTCACCATTTGAGAAGCGAAAGGGCCTAATGGAGCCGAACAAAGCTGCTTGTGTGTGTCTCTGTGTGTCTGTGTGTAAGTTTGTGCGTAACTTTGTGTGTGTGTGTGTGTGTGAGGCCCATGGAGAAAGTAAGCCCCTGTGATTGTGTGTCACAGCCTGATGAGGTCTTGGTCTGTGATTCCAGGGAGAGGTGGTCCAATCTAAGCTGTATTAGGCCTTATTGAGCTGTGTGCAGGCAGGTGTGTGTGTGTGTGTTATCTCTATCAAGAACATTTGGCAGAGCTTTATGAGTACCTTTGTGTGTGTCCCTAAAACACAGTCAATCGGTATCAGTTTAATGGGGTGTGGAAAGTATGGTACAAGGGCCTCTTTTCATGCCAGTAATTTTCTTCCAGAGGGGAACTCTTTGCTTTGATCAGTTTGGCATTTGAGAGCTTTAATATGACATCTGTGTCCAGACAGCACCCACATCTCCACCCACATGAGAACACTTTAAGTGGCCTGTTGTATACCATCAATATTCCATAATGTTTTATTAGAAATATCCACAGATGCTCGACCGCGTCGATGAGGCCTCTTGACATCATAGTTAATCTCATCATTCAATCACAAAATGAGCCAGTTTTGGGCGAGCTGACGACCGTCGGCCAGGTGCTCCGGCTTTGATTGTCGCTCGACTTGGTGGTTCACCTCATGCCACTGAAAAACGATCCCAACGCAAATTGCTTTTCCATCGTGCCCAGGTGCAACATCTTTGACAGAAAACGTCTCTGGTCGGTCCAGCTATTTATTCAGTGAGTTACTGAAAATGATTTGGACTGCGGGAAATGTTTTTCATCCATGTGAAACACCTCTATCATTTAAAAAAGTAGATCCTGTTTCTACTCAATGCTTTTAAAGAAGACAATTTAAATTAGTACCTCTATTGCACACACACATATATATATCCACATATGCATATATATGCAGATGTATTAATTGCACAGAATTAATTTAATCATAATGATTATATACAACATGAATTTTTCCACACAAAAAAATTAACTTGTTCCAAAAAGGAGAAAAAATATAATTTACATGGACTATATGGAAATATTACTATGGAGACACAAAGTTTACACATGAAATAAACTCAGTGCTTGACATTAATGTAAGCTGTATAATGAGACGGGAGCTGGAGGAATAGATATGGAGGCCTACTGTACACTGCGTGTTGCTAAATGCATGCAGGCATGAGAAGCACATCACGGCCAATTACCCCCCACAGTGGCATCGACGAGTGCGACAGGGTTCTTCTGTATTTAACTGTACTCACGGTTGGCAGAGTTTGATGAGGTCCTGGTCGGTGGTCCCAGGTGGCAGGCCTCGGATATACAGGTTGGTCTTACTCAGCTGCTCCGCCCCTCCCTGGCTGCAGCTGTTGGTGCTTGGGCTGGGAGGAGCCATGGGATGAGGGGGTGGAGCATAGGACTGCTGTAGGGGGAAAAAAAGAGAAGAAATATTTCACACCAACAGATAAAGATATAGGTTTCATTTATTAAGACAGGTGAGGTAAAAAAAAAATGAAATTAGTGTAAAAAAATAAATATGTTAAAGGAAACATCAGGCATCATAACTTCAATGTCATCGCAGTAACTGATCAGAGTCACCAAGACATGGAAACAATTCACCCAATGACACAAACTAATGAGTGTAATTAATAGAAAACTCAACCTCAGCCTTGAGATTGAGGAACACATTGCAAGGGAAATGTTATCATGTGGAGAAAAAAGCTCAATGACAAAATAAATAGTCCACATTTTGCGTTGAATGCTTCCACTTCCACTTTAGCTGGTACATTGCAAACATTTCTTTTTTCATTGTAAGTAAACATTTAACCAAGGCGCCGCGGTGAAATGACAGTTCATGGAGCTTCCAGCAGCTCACAACCATTTTAAAGGACGGCCACATACCCTCAAAACCAGCTGTAAAACAATTTGCACCTCCAAGGGTGTGCTATCCTTTTCCTATCTCCCAGAATGTGTTCAAAATGTTTGAGCTATGTGATTCCCTCCCTTTTCTTCCTCGCCTGCTCTCCTCATGTGCCTGTTGTGCTGTTAGTGTAGATTTATGGTGTAGGAGTCAGGGCCCCCTGCTCACAGCCCATTTATATCTCTATTGCAGGGACACTGCACATAGTGACAGGAAGAGAGAAGCAGCGCCCTGTGGGCATGAGAGAGAGACACACTACAGTAGAAGAGAGTGAGCGAGAGACGATGCACACTGCAATAAAGTAAGTGAGTGATGGATGAAACGGGGAAAATAAAAAAAAATAGTGAGGGAGAGGAGGGGACATGACTAAATACCACCACCGGCTCCAGTTAAGCATTTTAACCTCTTATCCTCCCCAGAGAGAACCGAAGGACCCCATACCCTGCTGCAAGCACACACACACACACACACACACACACCCACACACACCATTAGCCCTCCAATCCGCCCCACACGATAGCGGCGGCTGCCGAAGCATGGCTGATTTGATGCGCTATTTTAAGCGTGTGCGCCGTGCCAGCGTGTTGCCTCCCGCTCCTCAAACAAAGAGCCGGGGTCCCTGGAGCGTGAAGAGGGAGCCAAGTCCATCAATGGACGGCCAATTACCACGCTGAGCTAAGTGGAACTGATGGGCAGCCACTCGCTGTGCTGGACGCACACACACACACACACTGTACACACACACACAGACACACACACGTCACGTGATGGCACAGACACACCTTTGAAGAGGCCGTGTACAGGGCACCTTCGCCAGTGGAGCTGCAACGATTCATCCATTGGTTGCCTGCTGGTGAATTAATCGCCCGCTATTTTCATATTTTAATAAATCCGTGATTTGAAATTCATTTGAATGTGAATCTTTAGTTTCATTACTTCTCTGGTGTCGACAGTAAACTGAACATCTTCACAGTTGTGGACAGAACAAGTACATACTGGGCTATGGGAAACACAGATTGATATGTTGTTCCCCTTTTCTGACGTTTTACCCCACAACTGTGAAGTTCAAGTCTAAAGTTGCCATGTTTGTGACTGAATCCACTTTGCATCCCCCCCCCCCCCCCCTCAAGGCGATTGGGCTCCACGCTGCTCTGGTAGCCTCTGATCCCGACTCGTCCCCGGTCACTCATGTCGTGATGCATGGCAGTAGAATAGAAGAATCGTAATCTCTCCAGTGCTCCATGGGAGTTATTTTCTCCCACTCAGTCACTGGAATGTGCACAGCTGCAGCTCCAGCCTCGACTTTGAGGATTTTTCACCTTATGCCCCCCCTTCCTGCCTTGGCCTCTCGGTTTTATTTCCTCCTCCTCGTCCACTGTAGCCAACATTAAACGTACAAAGCACTTTGCATAACCGTGCGACACGAAGAAATTCACCAGCACAAACGGGAGGAGCTATAGAGTGTCTGTCAGCGCTGAAGGTTAATTGAAAGCCTCCTTCTGTCTTTCTTCTTTTATTTTAGCCATTCAGTAATACACACATCCCCCCTCCTCCTCCTCCTCCTCCTCCTCCTCCTCTCTGGGCTCCAGCCTTGGCTGGCGTCCTGGGCTTTGGAATTCATGTGTCCCGCCCTATCGATTTGCTTTCATTTGTTAAGGTCAGAAGCTGAAATCTTACACAATGAGGCGTGGAGGGTCAGAACCAGCCCATTACTTACAGTGTTGGAGAAGACCGAGAGGGCGGTGAGAGTCCACCGGGAACAAGATGGGGGCCGGAGATCTCAAGAGGAATGGCGACTGTTAGGCTCGAAACTGGGACGAGGCGAGTGGGTTTAACATCAAACTTGTGGATTTAATGGGGGGGGGGGGGGGGGTTATGAGGTTATGAAGGGAGTTCCTTGCACATTAGAGAAATGCTCAAGTTGGATGAGCAAAATGGAAAAGGCTCCTCAAAAAGCGAGCACACATTGGCACACACACACATTCCCACCAGAACGCTTTCCCTGTTGTTGTTCTTGTTTTTTCTTCCGCTTTCTAATCAAATTCTCTCTCGGCTTCCGCCTGTCGCGCCCACTGGAGGTTAATAACCGAGCGTGCTTCTGTTTCCGGATGGTTCCGTGGCTGCCGTTTGTCCTGTCAGCTTCTGGAAGAACCGTCTTTTCAAATATTTCACAAGTGCAGGCCTTATGAGTCAGGAGGATGAGGGTTGAATGCAGCGCTTGACAAAAGGGGGGCATTGCAGCAAGAGAAGGGAGGGACAAAGGAAAAGAAGATGCTAGAGAGAACGAGTTAAAGAGAGGAATAGAAGAGAGTGTGGGAGAATAGCTGGTTATGACACTTCAAAAGCCTCCAGGTGGTAAATGAGAAAGAAAAAAAATCCATTCTCTCTCCCCCCCCCCCCCCCCCAAAACCAGCTGTGACATGCTGCTACAGAGGCTTACTGGGGATTTCAATTTGCCGCACTGTATTTCAGACGGGCAGGATGGTTTACACTGGCCCAATTTACTGAGCCAGTCGGGCAAGGGGGTGTGGGGGGTGTGGTCACAGTCTCTGTGACATGCCAGCCGATGTTTACGGGCATATTGAGTGAGGGTGATACATCTGACATACGTTGCATAGGCTGATTTTCACACACCCACATTATTGAGTTAAACACATCACAGCCACAGAGAGTAACACGTCGGCCCCGACCTACGCGTTATGTACATGTCGCTGCTCTGTCTGCACACTGTATGAAGCCCTGATGCACCCATCGTCCAAAGTTTGACGAATGGTTTCTTCCACTTTATGACTGGGAGAGGTTTCTCAAGAACACTTCAGTTAATCAAAAACATGTAAAATAAGATTCACAGGATAAGGATAAGATGCCGTTGAAATTGTATGACCAACTCATTTGTTAAAATGAGGACCGTGATTAAAACAAAAATGATATTACAATTGCATGAAAGATTTCTATCAAAAAACTGCTTTTTCCAAGTCCATAATATCTTTGGATAAGGAGGTTCCTGAAAACATACCATGTGAGGAGAGCGCAGAGGGCGGCTGTAGCACTAATTGGACTGAGAGCAGGGCTGTGGCTTCCCTGCCTCCCTGCACTCTGCAGGGCAGGGCGAGAACTGGGGAGAGGCGGCTGTGCACCACCGTGGTAATTGGCCCTGATTTATAGGAGGCCACAGCAGCCAGCCAGAGCGAGCTCAACACTGGCAAGAGGCCAGACAAGGCCACGCTGTCAATATCAGGGAAGCAGCCCGGCCCGGCCCAAACCCCCACGGCCAGCACGGCGCTACTGGGGATCCGCTGTCGCCGTGTGGGGGGGGGGGGGGGGGGGGGTCGGTGAAACATGTGCTTGTGTCTGTGTCTGTGCTTATTTCTCTTTCTGTTTGTTCCCGTGTTCAAAGAGGAAAAGAAGAGAGAGAAAAAATGCCGCGAAGACAAAATGACAAGCAGTCTCCTTGAATTGAAGAAAAAAGCCTCTCAGCTCATCCTCCATTAATTCATGCTGGCAAAGTCTCTGCAAAGACTTAAAGACAAGCCCAGTCCCAGAGGCATCCCTTCTAAACTGCCAGAACTAACAGTGAGCTCTGCGGTCGGCCGCGTTCACATCAGCCTCTAAGGGCTGGAGGAACACAAAGCCCCCCCGTCCTAGCTGCTTCCAAACCGTGAGCTCTGAAAACATGTATGCCGAGAGTACAGGGAGGGACGCCGGAAGAGAGACAATCCTCTCGTGTTTTAATGTCTTCTCTCATTGTCGAGGTGAAGCAGCCGGAGGAGTGACGAGCAAAACATCGGCGAACGCACGCGGGAATGCAAAGCCGAGGATTCTACAGCCGCACGCCTCTCCATCTGCACGGGCACAGAGACAATGCAGGAGGACGGAAAGCAGACGGGAACAGGGACGCAGTTACAGGTACGAGGAGGCCCGGGAGAACAAGAGGAGAATGGGCAGGAACAAAATAAATAAATATAGGAACAAAATAACAGATTCCAGGAGTAAAGGAGTCTCTCTGGGCTAGAAGCAGCCTGCGGGCCTCCTTCCTCAGTGGAAACAAGGAAGCCCTGGGATCTGGGACAGTGGTAAGCCAACACTGCCCTGGACAATGACGCAGAGGGCTAATTTTAAACGTGCTGATTGGTCCGACTCGAAGCGGTGGATGGAGCTCTTTCTCTCACTGCCTCACGTTCTCTTTGGGGCAGATTAGACGGGGGTGTTGTCTCCTGTGTCGGGGCCCACGTGTCTGGATACAGAGCCCCACAGTTAAAATAGAGGGCATATCTTTCCTGGGGGAGGGGCAGGAGATAGGATGCATACATATTAACTGACACTATGGAGGTAAACAAGACGTGCTTTATGTAGCGCCACTGTTTAAAAACACTTCGGTTTGAGCTGCGAGGGGCTGTGACATGACGGGGAAACAGTCCTGGGTGTAAAATGCATCATTTCACTGCGAGAAATCAATTGGAAATGGTGCATTTAAGTTGGAACTTTCATTTATTTACACTATAAGAATTTAATTGGTACTCTAATCCGAACAAGTACTATGGGATCAATAATTGCTCCCGAATCACCAATCTAGAAATACAACAACCTAGACCTGACCGAGAAAAGAGCTTTCTTTCCGGGCAAAGGGTGGGAGGTAAAGAGTGGAAGTCATCGTATCATAATGCCCCTATGGTTATTGATATCTAATTATCGGTCTCTCTCTGTCCTCTAAACATCTCAGAATATTGATTAACTTAAACAAACAAGCAAACGGTGCTATCTGCAGCAGAGGGGGCGGGGCTGCAGCGGAGGGGGCGGGGCTTCAGGGATGAGGGATGTTGTCTGCAGAGGGCCTTAACATGTTTTATGGTTATATATTTGTATTTATGGAGGTGTTAGATTGCTGAGACCGGCTCATTAATTCAGGCATGTGCGGAAGAATAAACAGGTGTGACCGAAATGAAAAAGTGTTTGAAAGGCTAAACGCCATAAAATATGGATTTTAAATGAATATATTTTTGAATTTTGGAACAGCGGGTGGAGTATTGTACCTAATCTTTCTGTAATGAATATCAATGTTATGAATGAAGCGTTGACCGATTTAGGAACGGCCCTCGTAAACACCCATGTTCAGCATTCCCGACACAATAAATAATATGTTATTAACTAATATTAACTAATACTAGAAATACGCTTGAGGCTGTGAAACATAGCAGGGGGACGTTTGAGTACAGAGTCGAGAAGGTTTCACTGAGTGAAATCATCAGCTGATATTTATACAATACAACATACGACATGTTGAGCTGGTGTAATGTAATTACGAACGTACATTTGACAGGGATTGTCACAATTAGGAACTCGAGCGGTAATGAACTGCCTGTTCAAACATTTTGAGAATCCATTTCCAGCATCGGAGCCGTACCTCCCTCGGTTAGGCGTCTTGTTTCGTGCGTAGGAGCTGGGACTAAAGCCACACGAGCACACGATGAGCGCCCCTGTTTATACCACTGGGACAACCATAAACTGGCTTCTCTGCGGACATTAAAGGTCAGCCGGTGTTTAGGTGACATAACTGGGACTGAAGTGTGTTTGCGGAGAGCGATTAGAGCAGTTTGGCTGTGGGTGAGGAGACTGCCGCAGAGGGATCGGTTAAAATAAAGATATAGCGAGCCGTGGGCAGAGTCAAAGTGAAACTCGATGGACATAAATATTTGGCTTGATTTGTCATCATTATGGCCAGCTGGGTCTGTTTGCTAGCTCGCCGGTGTGGGGGTGGAGACTGCAGGATGGATGGAGCAGGAAAGTGGGAGGACAGAGGATAACAGAGAGCGTGGAGAAGGAGAGGAAGAGAATGTTCACAATGTGGGTCTCGCTGATAGAGTGGTGCTGCGATGCATGCACAAAGTGTTTCCAGATTGGCCCACAGCTCCATTTAACCAAACCCTCAATTTCAGGCTGACAAATGTGGCAAATTGATTTTTATTTTGTGTTCTATTAGTCATTTAGTCTGTAGAATGTCTTACAGGATTATAAAATGTGCATTGTCACTTTTTTCCCGAACAAAAGGTCAAAAAAATAACCAAACCCTCACCATTCACAATACTTTCAACCAATTAAGAAACATATCAAGTGGTGTGAACTTTTGCATCTTTTCTTTGGTGTCATATGTGAATAAATGTGTTCTGCTCCAGTTGTATTATGTATGCACAAACAGAGGGATGGACACTTCTCCCAGGCTGCCTCCCGGATAGAGAGAGTGGCAGAGAGACACTGGAAAACAACACACGCCACTGTGAGTGTCTCTCTAGGTCCAAGAGAGAGAGAGAGAGAGAGAGACACAAATACAAAGACATGGGACACATTGATACAGAGGAAGCTTGCGCCGTCCCAGAATGCCATTTGTTGTGCCTTTCTCCAGACAATCAAATTTACGTCTCCTCTTCCAGAAGGTCAACTGTGCTCAAATTCATAAATAAGGCTGTAATTGGTGCAGGAGCGGCAAAGAGGCTGGAAGGTCCCCGACAGCCTCGTGCAGGAGTTACTGCCCGGCGCTGACTCCAGCCATATGTTCACAGTAATACGTAATGTTTGCATAGCTGAGCGATGCTGTCACTGCTCTTACAAATAGAAAGCTCCCACGGAGTACGTTGACACATTAGTGCAAGCAGCTTTTTGCTCAGCAAATGTTAGAACAGCAGGCGCACGCACGTGTGCACGTTTCTGCGTGCTACGCTTTGTGTACGGAGAGAAAAGGTTGAGTTTCAATCATTGACCTTCAGCAGGCACCAAGTTCACAGACTGTAACAACGTCTTTACACTCAGAGCCATGAGCAGCTACAACTAATTAAGAGTGAGCTGGCAAACAGCTCTGTAGAGAAGATTAGAGGGGCAGAAGAAAATAATCCATTGTTTTACAGGAGAGAGGGTCAAACAGGGGACAGGGAAGGCAGATCGAGTCTCTCTATCCAAGTCTCTTGAAATATCTTTATAACCTTGAAGGAAAACAACTCAATTAAGGAAAATAAAGCAGGTTGAAATACTGTTTCAGGAATGTGAAGACTATCGTCAAATAGTAGACTATTTGCCTTCCTGGATTTACTCAATGGCTTGTTCCATTTTCATTTGTATCATATTGATTTTGTCGTTTGCCTCATTTTAAGGTTGTTTTATTTCAATTATTGAGTTGCTAATTGTCCCCTTCTTATGATTCGTCAACTTTGAGAATAAGTGGTTGTTTCATATCGAACGACAAACAAAGATCCACGACACTTGTGTAGAAATAGAGTCAGTGCTTCTGGTGTGTGAGGGCTCAACCAGCCTTTCACATTGCTTAACGACACCGCGTACCGGCCTATTGCCGTAGTGTTGCGTCTTGTTGTGCGAACGTGTTAATGCCGTCTCTGCCTGCGGAGAAACACGCGCGGATATAATCTCATTGATGCACACAAAAGTAGAAGTGTCACACCCGACGTGAACGCTGCCGTGCAGCGGCTGATATGTGTAGAAATATGCACAGGAGAGAACACGCATTGTCTTCCTGCTTTGAATATTCATTCTCCCTTCACATGCAAAGTAGCTGCACCGGGTCTGGGATGTCACTTGGCCCTCCCCCACCACGGAATATACCAACTGAAGGCTTCTGACGATTGCCAGACTAAATACTGGCACTAAACACCGGCCGTGGCTGGAAGGCTTGAGACGCAGGTCGAGCCAATCAGCTCGGGGCATGAGAAGCGGTCAGGTTTGGAGTTTACGGGCTTATTTTACGACGTACATCTCAAAAACACATCCAGGGGTTTCACACGGTGATTCCCACCAACCTGGAGCTGTGTTCTCTCCTCACAGCAACCGGAGACATCAGGTGTACCAGTAGCAGCAGCTAGGCGGTGACGCACATGTTTAAATGGACAGAGCACATCAGAAATTAAGTATTATTCAAGGTCTATTTGGCTCCTATTCTTTCTGATTACTCCTCAAATGTTCCCACTCTACCTACACCATTTAAATGAGGCACAAAGTGCTTTCAGTTCTTTATGACAAATGGAAAAAAAAGAAAAGAAAAAAAAGGATCCTTACTGTGTGAAAAACAAAATGCCTTTTGAAATGGCACATTATCCAGCAATTCTGTAATTGCGAGGCGAGCTGTAAATGAGATTTTGATGGATGTGAAGTTCTGCGTGTGTTTGAGAAAAGGTCGTGCAGCAGCAGGCAATCAAATCGACAAGATTTTTTTTTTTTTTAAATGAGGGGATGGGGGGTGGGGGGGGTTCGGGGGTGAGAGAGAAAAAAAGAGCAAGATGAAAACATCATCACGGATCTTTTTTTTTGTTGCATGTTTGAAAAATCTAATTGTATCCAAATATTTGCACAACAAATGTTACAGTTTACCCGGAAAATGTGAGCGCTGCGTCAACACCTGAGGGCGTACAGTACAGCAGCACGACTCACGCTGTAAACCATCCCACTTTACTGCTGCTCTTTCCACTTTTTGACTATATATCTTGGCAAGGACCATCATACGTCTCCGTGAGTGTCTGACGTCCCACCTGTGAGGCGCGACCTTCAGACTCCAGGCAGGCCTTTTAGTGCTTTAGTCACTTTGCTGTGGCCCTGGACGAGATCTAATTTGTCACAATATTTGCTGCAGGTTTGTGCTCTGAAGTGGGCTGACTTCAGGCGATGACTTATCATCCTTACTGAACCGGTGCATTTTGTCAAAGCAGTAAATCAGCGGCAACATATGAATCTCTCCAAGCATTGTGTTCTGACTCCTCACAGCCTCGGCAGCTTGTCTCGTGCATACATTGAACTGTCTCCGCTGCTTATCTCCAGTCCTGTGGCCCATCTCTAACACCCCCCCCCCCTACTCCTGTTTTCCTCTTTCTAACCTTCCATAACTGAATCTATCACCCCTGCTAGTGCTCCATCCATCCTCTCTTCACCCTCTCCAATCCCTTCAGTCAGCTCTCATCTGGCCCTAAATCCATCCCAATCCTCATCCGGCAGCTAGTCCTCCATTTCTCCTTCCTGTCCCCCCCCTTTCCCGCCCCGTCTTCAGAGTGTCTCTCCTCCTTCTCTCCTCCCTTTCTTCTCCCAGTCTGACAGCCGTTGGGGGAGTTTTAACATGTGCAGAGTTTACTAGGCCAAAGACGACGCCGTGCTAGAATCTGCAGAGTGTGTTGAGCAACTCTCCCCCTTGAAGAATATCAGCGTTACTCAACACACACAAAACAATGTGCCCTGTATCGGCCTCCTCGGGGATAAGCTCACATACTGCAGGCAGCAGCAGCCCTGCAGAGGATTGTTTTACTTTGGGTCAACATGAGAACAATGCCGCAGTGAAGCATCGTTGGGATCCCTGCTTGCTATTCTGCCTCTGTTCACCTGGATCTGTCATAACCAAGAAAGAAGCGTCAGGAAAAGTACGGTTTTCACATCAAAGACAAGCATCAAACAGAACCCCCCCCACCCCCCTCATACCTTGTATTCATTTTGTATTTCCCTAACCGTCAGTCTATTTCATTTTTTATTTTCAACACAGGCGCTTTCAGTATCTCTGTTGGTTCGCCTCAGAAGCGCCACGCCCCTGATTTAAGACGGAGAGAGTCGGCCTCTTCTGGGCAGAGCGTCCCGAGCTGTCGATCCCATGACTTACGGGAAACCAAAGGGGAATGATCTGTGCTTCCCAGCTCACATGGGCAGAGTTCAATCAGTCCGGGTGCGGCGCTTTATCCAAAAGTGTCACAACGGCGCGATAAATCAAGTGGAGCGCTGTCGGGCAGCCAGCTTGAGCGAGAGATGTAGGACACGAGGCGGCCGGGAGGCGAGGAGCGAGAGAGTTGAAGAAAGAAAGAAGTTAAAAAAAAGTAGCAGAGGGAGAGAAAGATGAATAGCGATGCAGACGTTGACAGAAAGGAGAAGAGGTGCGGTGTCTGAGTTGTCCGTGCCGCGGCGGCGTGATTTATTCATGAGAGAAGTCACCATTGCTGTGGAACGGGTGAGCGGAATGCTGTAATGTATCCCGCTTTGCCCGACTGCTTGCCTCAGTGACTCTCGTTGGGGCCACCGGACAAGTTTAATGCGTGTAGCCCGTGGACACGATGGGGGGGGGGGGGGGTCACAGCAAGTGCAGATAAACACAGGCCATCTGGGTTCAAGCAGGTTAGGACACACGCAACACCGATGCTATCAGCCCTCTTGATATCCTCCAAAGGAAACTGAAGTTACACATTTCTACATAAAAAATAGTCAAGGATTGTGCACTCCATTCATGCATCATCCCCCCCCCCCCCCCACACACCATTCATTCCCATTGAAACCAGACTGAAATGAGTGCCGCCACTCGGTCTTTCCCTGTGTAGTGTATCTATTCACAAAGCTTCTCAGAGGTCCAATTTAGCATCACTGTGCCGACAGAATGGCGATAAATTTCAAGAAAAGATGTGCAATTGTCCCAAATCAGAAACCCTGCTGCAAGCTGCCCCATGAATCAAAGCCGTGGGGATGATGGCTCTTCTTCCCTGTGACAATTGCTTTTATGCTCTCACTCAAAACAACTTTCTGAAATTGTTTTAGTTTTTTCTTCAAGAGGCTATTTGGACTCATGATGTCACCCTTGTGTCTAATGCACACACATTTGCAAGAGATTGAAAAGTAGTCACTGGAACATTGAGCGTGTTCTGTGGAATCCCCTCTCAGCTAATGAATCTGACAATCGGCTTTTATTTCATTTCAAATGTACATCTTGCGTGACGAAAATGATCCCTGTTCATGTTTTTTTATTCACCCCCACCACGGCTCTTCTTCAAAGTCAAATACAATTGAGTTACAAGTTAGTACATTCTGTTCCGCGCCGTGTTTTTACAGCCCGGCGTTATACTTTCACAAATTGCGAGGAGACGTCAAGATGAAGATCAGCGGCGGTCTGGCCTATTGTACTCGCTAAAAGGTTCCTAAACTATTTATTTACCCTCCAATGGAGACTTTTCACGAGACGACGGCAGCGGACTGTCATTGTTGTGGTGCGCGGCCCTCCATTCTCCGGCTGAATGTGCGGGGCCGCGCTCCGAGAGAACAGCGCTCGCTCCATTGTCCCGCCGCGCAGATTACCACATGAACAGGAAGCTCCTCGGCTCGGTCGTCTGCCAGCGGCAGCAGACCACGTCTTAAAATACCCAAGACAGCGGAGTCATTGTGGCGCTGAATATGAAGGGGTCTGGGCACAGCCGCGGACGGACCATTACCATCACAATGATCCTCACGCTGGTTCTCTTTTTTGGGGGGGTTTTGTTAGTTTTTTATTATAATTTCAGAGACCCAACGGATGACGAGGAGGCGAGGCTTGCCACACACAGAACGCAGTCGACAGGCCAGGGTGGCATTCCTCCGTAATTTTCTCGAGATAGATTGTGCTGGAAATGCAGAATTAATTAGTTTCGGGCGGCTTCCCAAGAGGCCCAACTTAACTTCAATCCCATCAGCCTAACATCTCCTTAAGACCCATCTCGAGGCCCATCGATCGGTCTCACCAAAGCAGAACTACGGTACACTGAAGGACACCGAGGGAGACGGAGTTACACGTTGGTTAACCGGAGGCACATATTGAGGTAATTAAAGCAGGAAAGCAGTCATAACAAAAGGCCGTCAGTAGACAGTGTAATGGTAAGTGCGTAGTGAAGGCTACAGCTGGTTGGCAGGTGTAGAGAGGACTAAAGATAATGAGGCTGAGTCACAATTTGGAAAAGTAAGAAAGTAAGTAAACAACTCGTGACCGACAGCAGACGGCGGCTCCCCTTCAGCTCCAGTCTGGGCCCAGTTCTGGTCCACGCTCTCCAGGCGGCTGCATGGTTTCTTGAGACGACACGTCATCCTGAAGACCTGATCGTGGTTTGGGGGGCAGCAGACTAATAAAAAGACTCCAGCAATAATCCAGTCAAAGAGACAGAAGGCAGCTCATGAAAACTCTACGACAGCTGTCTCTGACACTAAGGGGGTCTAAATCTTTAGACTTCTAAGTGAGTCTATTTCTGCTTCCCAAGACTAAATTTAGAGAACACATTTAGCCAAAACATTGATGACTGACAACAACTTTACTGGCTTTTTTAAAACTGTCTATCCTGTTTGGGAACTGCAATTGGTTTGATATGGTTGAGATTAGAGATGTAGATTTATATATTGGAGTATGAATAAGGCGTTAGAAGCCACGATGTGGCGTGCATTGTCAGGACCCTTGAAGGTGGACCTGTGTTTAGTTTTTTCTACGATTTGACTGATGGCATTAAATGGTCAAAATTCGTAGTAAGCTAACATTTAAACATTTAATTAAGAACGTCCCTATTTGCGATACAACAGCTCATTTCCTGTGCACACATCTCAACTGCATTGAATCCACATCTCATTAAGTACAATATACGCGCCTTCCCCAGAGCTCCCTTCTTATTAGCATGGCTCTTCATACAACCAGTACAACAAAATATAACATGAAATACCTAATTAGTAGTCTATATATCGACCACTAAGCTATATCTATATTTGTAAATATTTCCATCAGCTATATTTGATGCGGGTGGATAAATAGCTCTCCAATTATCACTAGTCAACATGATACTGGTGAATCAACACTGTACGTCTGTTAAAAATAATATTTAGACTGTTTTGCCTTGTTGTCATCCTGCTGCCACGAGACAACAGCGTCTAAAAAGAGCATCTCGCATGAAGCGCATATTCTCCAACTGTTCAAATTGCTGCTTTGTGGAGCCCAGAGGGAGGAATGAAATGTTCAAGGGAGGAAAGAGGAGAGAGAGAGAGAGCTAAATAAGTGAAGGACATCATCTCCGCTCGGTATTCCCCTTGGTTGTACGTGGATGTCCGTGGCTGTACGCGTGGTTGTTGCTCGTGGTCGGATGTGTGTTTCTCAGACAGGGCGGTGCACTGATAAACCAACAAAGCGCTGCTCTTGTGCGATGAGCATGACACTGGCCCGCCGATTTTTTCCGAAACAAGGGGCGCATCAAAGAGGAAAACACCGAATCGAATGCCAGCTAAAGGGCACTTAAGCTATTCCGGTGACAAAGTGGACCATGGCTAATGTATGTTACCAAACGGCCATATCAGCGCAGGGCAGTCAGGATCTCTATTTAAAGACATCTGAGAGACCAGCCTTCTCCTCTCGCCTCGTTCCCTGCAGCAAAATAATAAATAACCAAATCACAACACACTTAAAAGCCCCCCGTTTGCCACAATATCCACACATATTCTTCTCTCCACAGTTCCACTCCTCTCTTAACCGCTTGGAAATATTTCAATTCTGCGGGAGAGAAAGAAAAAAAGAAAGCCATTCAGATGAAGTAATCAGTCTTGGCTCACTCTTTCTCCCTGCGACAGCCCTATTTGACAACTCTGCTACATTAAACAGCCCACTGGTGAAAAAAGAGAGAAAAAGGAATGCATCCAATTATTCATGCATAATGATAGCTGTGTTATCCAGCAAGGCGGGGGCTCCCACACAAAGCAGTTCCCCTTCTCCGTCTAATACATCTTAAGCGCCGACTATCGCCAGGAGTCTTATTTGATGGGCACCTAATTCCGCAGCGTTCCCGACGATCCTCGCGAGTTACGGCCCATTGGCGTAGTATTTATGATGAGGTGATGGTACCCAGGAACATTAACTTGGTGTCCCAACATCCCCCGCCCCCCCAGCAAAAGGAAGCAGACCTTGGCCGTGGCTATCCCAGGGTCATGTTTCAGCCTGCTGGATGGAGCACTGAGTTAACAAGCAGGATCTCCCCCACCCAGTATATGGCTGTGAAGACCCTCTATAGAGACATGAGCTCAAGGTTCACGGCACCTCATTGCCGGAGCTACGACCAGGCGATAAATCCTACAGCGGGAATGAATGTGTTGACCTTGAGGGTAGCCGGTGGTGCAAGTTGCAATCTAATCCCGTACATTAGCCCATCTGTCGCCCTGGTTCTTCTCCTTTTACATGCGTGCTGTTGAATAAACGCTGCATTCGTCCAGTTTGTAGATGGAGAAAACATTTGTATTATTTTTTTTAAACACCGCCAAATCAAATGCTGGCGCTCAGTGTTGTGAAGGTTATATGTACTTCGATCGTAGCGGCGGTGGCACAGTGCGCTGACAGCTCACGCTGTAACACATGCAGCCGGTGGTGCTCAGGTGGCTCGGCCCTCTCTCTCTCTCTCGCCCTCCGTCGCTGCACCTAGTCGATGGGCCGTGCTTAATAATTCATGGGCTGTGAGAAGCGGCATGCCCTAATTGGTGGGCAGGCTTAATACTTCCAGCACTGCTGGGACCAGAAAAACAAAAGCAGCCAGCTTTTCTTTTTTCCCTCCGTATTTCTTTCTTCCCAGCCAGACTGAGGGTAAAACATTGACTCGCCTCGCTTTGGTTTCAAGTTTAAAGGCCCCCTCCTGAAATCCAAGAAGCGCCTTGAAGCACAGCGGCTCAGGTGTGCGGGAGCAAACAGTGGAATCAGGCTCCCTTTTATACACTTTGAGAGTGAAGGATGCATCCGCCCTTCAAACCCGGACCCGCTCTCCTTCTGCTCCTCCTGAGAGTCGGATGAAGTGTCGCCGGGTGCCGGGCTACAAAAAAGGACACCTTAAAAGTGACGATGATGCCACTGCATAATACATTGACGTCTGTTCGGCAGTCGGCAAACGCCGGGTGAGGCTTCAGGGAATACACTTTTGCATTGTATATATTATGGAAATGTAGTATACATATATTTATAAGTACAAGATGATGCAGTTTGCATTTTCCTGCTAAACGGGGGAAAAGGATGCAAGACAGGTGCCCAGAATGCCCCGGAAAGTTTCAAAGCGACAGCTGCTGACAAGACAGCGCTCACGGAGACTAGAGGGCTAAACAAAAGGTGACAACAATGGAAGCCGTGTGTGAATTAGGCGTCTGCAATATGACACCAAAGGAAATGCTCTCCTGCCAGCTGGCATCATGGACACCAGTAGATGCTCTTTTTAAACATCTGGCTGTGTTCAGGCATTGGAAATATCGCAGAATCAATTAGCATGGCGTCTGTTTTTTTTGTTTTGCATCACGTACAAATTCATTTTTTAGGGATTTAATTCAATGGATTAGCTCAGAACAGGAATTTCATCTGATTATGTTTTCCACAACCAGCTGCTCAACTGAATGGCTGAGAAAGTCCTAACATGAGCACAACATCACAATATGAAATTACAGAGAAAAAAACCTGTAATATCAGCCATCTCTGGTACTTGATATACTGTGATGTCTTCCCAAGGTATCAGTAAGCACACAGATGTCTGCATCTCTTATCTCACATTTCCATATTTTATTATGCTCATCAAAACATCTCCTTGTTTTTCTTCATCTTTCCTCAACAGCTTCTCTACTTATTTAAAAATAAATAAATTAAAAAGTTTCCCGCCATTGTGGAACGAGCAAAAGAGTTAGCTATCTGCTCTCAGGAAGATCCCACTGGAGACTCCCAGCAGGTTGCTGATGTCTCATTGTAATCTTCGATGTCTCCTAAATCCAAACACAATTTTCTGCGACTCGCTTTTAATTTCATCGTCTGTATCTGCTCCCCGTGCTCCGGTTTGCATCCTCCTCTTTCAACCGCTCAGTCAAACGTTTCCCTCCTCTAGTCATTCTAGAACGCTTGAATCTATTCCTCGGCAAACTCTAAAAGCCCGGTTGCTCAAGCAAAGAGGCTCAGTCGGGGGACCAAAGCATGCGCTGAATATGTGAGAGAGAGAACGTGGAGTGTGTGCATCTGACAAAGGAAGCCCAGAGGAAGACCCAGAGACCTTCAGCTAATGCTTTTAACCTTGAGAGAGGCTGCAGACGATCCACTCGGAAGTTGCGTCGGGAGCCTGCTGCCCCGCGTCCTTCCCCACGTTGACTTTCATCGAATTACGAGGGGCGCAGTCTCGCCCTGCGCCACGTTTATAAACAGCACAGAGCTGGTGTGTTCCAGACGACGGCGAACGGCCCAAATGGAGAGCGGAAACAAGTGGGTTTGGAGAAGCGCTCCTCTGGAAGACTCGTGAAACAAACCAGGCTCTCAGGCCTCGAGTGATTTCAGTTCTTCTCAGAAAGCCCTAATGCTGTCACTTGTCTGAAACCATCGATCCCCCCCCCCCCTCTCTCTCTCAGGCGGCTTGTAATTGGAAGAAGAGCGAGTGTAATCTGAAACCACTAGAGAGCATTTTTTGGTTGATAAAATTCCTCTTCAACGCTGCTGAATCTGAAAAGGATCATTTAAATATAATTTAGTCCTATTGATTTAATCGCAATTCAGTGATTCAGTGTAGCAAATATTTCTATTGATCGGCAGTGGTTTTATGTTCGTCACCTCATTAAAACTATAATAAAACCATAATAAAAGTGAGGGGGATTGACACCAGCAGTTATCTTTATATATATATATATATATATATATATAAAGATAACTATATTTCTATGGAGAAATATAAAAAACTATATATATATATATATATATATATAGTTTTTTATATTTCTCTCTCTTTCTCTAAAAGACAGAACTAAGCATTCTAATTGTCTCTACATATAGTCTAAGAGGCGCTAATGAGAGTAAACAAATGGGCCACTGCCTCCTGTAATCCAGGTCATCGCAGGTGAAAACCACCCACATTTTATGAGAGGAATGATAGACATGTCGGAGGAAGCAGGGGGTTGAAGAGGATGGGGGGGGGGGAGTTTCCAAAGCCGACTGCTAAAACAGGCACCCTATCCCAGGGAGGAGATTGGATTCCAACTACGGGCTCAGGGCAGCACCACCGGGGTCACAACACAATCTGCACGGGTCAGCGCGACAAGATGGTTTGACGCTCTGCATTAACTCACCCTCGCTAACCCGCTACACAAACCCTGTGCTGATGAACAGAATACAAAGGGGGGGGGGGGGAAGACATGGAGGAACACAAAATTGAACCACGCACAATTGCACAGAATATCTTTGTGTGAATTGTGAGAAAAATATTACATAAAATTACAGGGCTGTGAAGAAATCTTCAAAGTCCATCTTTGCCAAACTGAAAAACTATGATGCACTTGGTAAATGGCAGGCTGCTCGTATTCCTGCTCGTCTTCCAACCACTCAAAGCCTTTTTCACACCACATGTCATTTATCCTTTCACAGCCACTCGGACACTAATAGCGGGGGCTATTACAGAGCCGTAGAGTAAAGTCCATTTATAAATGTACTGTAATTTACCTCTTCCTAAATATCTGGCAACCATGAAACCAAAGCTATGTGATCATATTCATATCGGGTATCTGGAGTCTCACGACGTGTGAAATAAGACGGCCCAGTCAGTTTTTTTTTTATGGGATTCAAGAAGCCAATGAGATGCGGTCCCCCCTCCCCCCCCTCCCCCCACGGCTTCAGAATAACCTTTGCAGAGCTGTGCCAATCAGAACAGACTTTTCCGGTAGGAGGGCTGAAAGAGACGGGCGCTAATATGGAGCGTGTCAGCAGAGGGCGATGACAGGTATGTTCAGCGAGACAGTACCAGAACAATAACGTGTTTTTTTTAACATGAAGTGGTAACCCCAAACAGAACTATTAACCCCATAATGAGCATCATACGGCCCCTTTAAACGATGACTTACTGCATAGGGCAACGTATTTCCGGTTAGGATCATCTATCCTGTTAAAAGTGACTATACATGTTATTTCGTCTTTACATACACTCACAGCTCCCCCAACTCTCTCATTCTGTGGTCTCAGCTTCGTATTACCCGACTTAAACCTCGACATGTGGCCACAGGACGTGATGGGAAGCCTTCAGGCGACGTCGTGTTTGGAAACACGATCGTGAAAGAGGGCCAGCTTGGCTCGGGCTGAGCCTCTTCTTGCATATACAAAAGCGTAAAGGAGTCAGCTACAAGCCGCAGCTTTATTTAAAAACTTCGCCCCGACCTCAAATGACTCGGAGGAAGGTTATTCAGGGTAGCGCCGTGCTCACAGCAGCTGCGATGCCATCGCGGCCGAGAGGAACCCCCGGCGGGGCTCGCGGCGAGCCGGGCGAAGAAAGGCCGCCGCGTGCGAGCGGACCCCGTATCGACCGGCGGGAAACAGAGGAGTGCGCGTTGAACACCGGCGGCACCGTCGATGTCTCGCCGCGGTGATATCGGCAGCTGCAATGTGATCCCGGTGCTTTGCTTTCGGTCGGAGGAGGAGGGCGGTGCTTGTACAGGTGTAGCTGTCTCGCGAGCCCACGCTTCTCTCCACGCTTCATTTCACCCCATTTTAACAGAGGGGAAGTGGTTTCACGATAAAGACTCACAATAAGAGCTACTTTGTGCTGCGCACTGGGAAATAAATGTCATCCGAGCGGTTGCCTTCAAGTTATTCTTTTTTATTTAACGATATGTTATCGTAGAATTACTCGCATTACAGTCAGAAAAACCACAAGGCTTCCCTCTCCGCGGCGGGGACCTCACAGAAAGGGCATATCTGTGATGTAGACGTGTGGAACAACGATCGCCCGGTCGGGGGCTTCATGGGGGCTGTTGATGACCGCCAACAAAAACAACTAACCACGCCAGCGCAATTCTGCGTGTCCATTTGAACATAATATGGGAAGAACACGAGATGCGTGGGAACGAGGAGTGACTGTTGTGTCCTGCGGGGGTGGGAGGTTTGTGTGCGTGTGTGTGCGTGTGTGTTGGCTGATTGAATGCGTGTGTGTGTGTGTGTGCTGCATGCTTGTGTGACAAGAGAACAGGAGCCGGGATCTAAAGAACACATGTTTGGGGTCCTATTGAGAGCGCTGCTTTGAGTTGACAGTGTTCTTCGGGTTGGGGTGGGTATCTCAAAGGGCTGCTCACGATAAGAGACACGTCCCTTATGGTCGCTACACATTTTCCCTTTGAGGAACCCGACGTTTTAGAGCCGTCCGCTTCGAGAGATTGCGAGAAGAGGCAAACTACACGGCGGACGCCATTTGCAGACTCTCAGGGACGAGTAGTTCATATTTTTGTGGTAAAGTTAATAATAACTTCCGGGTTCTAGATTGAATTGTTTGTGATTTATTGCACTGTTGTTTTTTATTTTACTGGAATAACCAATATCCTACCCCGGCAACGTTGAATAGATAAAGAGCTTTTGCATGACAGCCTCATAACATTATGATGTAAGTGTTTGATTCTTGCCCAGAAATTATATAATTCCAAGTTCTCTTACAGTTTTTCCCATAATTCTATATATTATGAAAGAGGTCAGGCACAATAGTTTAAAGTTGAAATCGATATAATTTGATGGATGTTAAGCTTTCTCTTCCAGATAAAGTGGTTTGAAGTGTCTGACGGCTCATTTCCTGCCATGTTCCCACATCTCAACAGCATCTCGGTGAGGACAATTACTGATGGCCAGCGCTGTGGAAATAAATCCAGAGCCGCAATGAACGCAAAACGTTATAAAAGTATACTATAAAAGCAGCATTCATCATTTTAAAAAGCTTTATGATCCCTTAGGGCACATAAAAGGCTTCTTGTATTTCCTGAAAACGCATGAGCCTCGATGAGAAGGAGCCGCGGTGAGATACGAGGTTTTAATCTGATGGCAGTGGAGGGATGGAGGCCGGGCGGCTGGCAGGCCCAGCCAGTCAGGGTGACCTCATGTGCTTGGCACAGGGAATGCCTATCAGGTTTCCCTCTGCGCAAATTCCAGCTAGCTCACTCCACACCAGCCCCAGGTCCAAACCGCACCCACCCGGAGGCATGTGTGTATGAGTGTGTGTGTGTGTGTGGAAGGGGAGATAATTGCATGGCTGTGTGTGTGTATGTGTGTTAGAGAGAGAGAGAGAGAGATTATATGAGATAAATTATTCAGAGGGAAAGAGAGACTGCAGGAGGGTGAGCTGTGTGTCAAACCCCTCCGGTGAACTATGTGAACTCAACAGGGCTCCCACCCTTCCTCACATACACCATCACCACCAGCTTCCTCAACGAGACACGTCCGGCACTCTCAAGTTTCCTCTCAGGCTGTTATGTATGCACGAGGTTTTGTGAGTCATTGTGTACGTTGGGCTTTTTGAGACGTCTCTCGCATTCCTTGAGAAGAAGAAACTCTGACTTGTTGAATTCGAATGATATTTAAGAGTAAGGATAACTTCAATGTCAGTAATTCTTTGCAACGCTGAGCCGGAATACTATGAATATATCCTTAAGGGTTTGGGTGCAATAGCTTTTCACAATCTTTTCCAGAAACAAAAACCTTCTCCGGGAACCTCAGCGGTTACCCTCCAGTCACCTCGTGTGACCCGCCGTAGAACAATGGGCGAGGGAAGCAAACACAACTGGCAACAATCGCTACGGTAACAACACAGAAACACACACCCGACGATCCTCTTAATAAAGCCTCGCCGGGCTCAAAGGCTTCCCATTTGCTTCCCGTTTCACAAATCACTGAGGCAACTGGCGGGCGGAGAGATGTACAACGTGGAGACGCGCCGGTTGTACATCTCCGGGGGGGGGGGGGGCTGAACCGATCAGGAGACCGTCCTGCGCTCCAGAGGAAGTCTACACCACCGGGGCGCAGAGTTCCTAAACCGAGCGTCCAGCGGCTCGTTGTTGCCGGAATGTTTACGCAACTTTCTCAGGAAGGCTGGGTGACGTCGGCTTAGTGATTAATTGCCGGCCCAAAGTGCTGAGGACACACAATCTGCTGTGAATGGCGCCGACTGCAAACCCAACAGGGGTTTATTGCTTTATCGGCTGAATCCTAATGCGACCCTATTCCCTCCGCTCCCATCCGACGCTTCCAGTGGAGCATCCCGAGATATTCGGCAAGGTGCCTCTGTGGTTAAGCGCAGGATGTCGTTCACATGGTTTAGTGGTTCTCAGTGGATCTTCCATAGATCGCCTGAAATAATAAGCATTTAGGAAATAATTGAAATGCAGTGTGTGTGTGTGGGGCTGTGCGACACATCTCTATGGGTTGATATAGAGCTCCCTATACAGCATTATTCCCCCCAATATGTTGGGAGAAGCACAGCATATGGCGGGTACACAAGCGTGCAGCTGTTGTTTTTTGGGGCTAGAGATGTATAAAAAATGGATACAAGTCTTCCACAGGGTACTCAAAGACAGCTAATGAGAGGAAGAACGCAGACAGGGAATAAGTAACTCACTGTTTTTCAAAGCCACTGCTTTCTGACATGTTCACAGGAGCCCAAGGACAAAAAAACTATCCAGGAGGGTAAAAGCATCAGTATGCATCTCCTGTAAAAGTACTCAAATGCTAACATTTGCATTTATTCATAACTTGTACCAGGTGTGCATATTTTAATGCGGACGCAGAAGAAGACCTGTCTCACTTGCATGTGAAAGCATAGATTCCTGCGTGCATTTCTTTTTTCTCTCTCACACACACACATGCACACACACCCATACACACAAACAAACAAATACACACACACACTCCGCCCTACTCTTGCAAATGTGAGCGACCTTAATAATTTAATGGCAAAAGAGAGAGAGAGGTGAAGCATTTGCTTACGTGCAGATTGTACAGGGGGAACTGGTAGTGTGCATCAAGCCCTCCTCTAGCTTTGCCACCAACTGGTCCCTCCTCATCCTCTCCTCGTGCACAGCTCTGAGGCAACATGACCCACTATTGAAAAGGGAGAGGACCGACATCTTGTACGGAGGCCACATACCATCATGGCACTCTTTAATTCGGTTGCCAATGGCTGTTTATGTGCTACTAATTACTGGCGAAGAATAATAATCTCCCCTCCTATCGGACTCCCATCACGCTGTGGGCTTCCTCCTCTCCTCTCCATGTATACAGGTTTTTGCGACTCAGTTGGCCCGGCTTGCGCTCTGCATCAGTGTCCTAGCGATCTAATTCAAGCCGCCTACCTGTCCCACTCAGTGTTTTTCCATAGTCTGACTAATGCGCGCACACACACACACACACACACACACACAGACACACACACATTGCTCTGCTAGATAAACCATTCAGGCGAAATCTACAAGGGTGGCTTGAGTCATTTAACTCAAATAAAGCCGGGAGAAAGGCCTGTTTGCTCTTGGTAATCCCCCACTTGCTCGACAAGGATTCGCAAGGTTCATCTGCTGTGCTAAATTGGTGCACGTATCCTTATTTGTATAGGAGATCATTGTGGCGGGGTGAGAGGAGGAATGTGACAGGACTCGCTGCTATTCAAGCCCTCGTGCCTATTTGCTTATCCCCATTCATGGCAGAATTGGCTTTTTCCGGAGCCATTTCTCAAGCTATGCGTGACGTGGTATTTTCATTGAGCCTGCCACTACTAATGCAGCTGTGTAGAGTAAATACTGCCGGCGGCCACTGTTTGTGTTTGGGAGAGGGGCGAGCAGGGCCTCCTACACTAATCACGCTGGTAAGGCTAGACGACCATTTGCATGTCTGTGGCTGGTGTCTGATCCGGTTTCCGCGTCTGGATCTCGAGGTAAAAGACACCAGGTCATCGGTTTGCGCAGCCACGATGGAAATGTAATGCAAATTCACTCAAAGTGAGATCTTCCCTGGCAAAGGATTTTCTTTGTCAGACTATGGTCATCAAGGGGAATGAAAGACCACTTTGAAAACTGAGACTGCTGATCTTTCTGTCCTGTCCTTCTCTTCACAGATGGACCCACGCTCTCGTATTGCAAAACAATTTCGCTTCAAAATACATGAAGTAATGCTCTGCATATAGACCTTCAGGACTTTCCAGGAAAACACTTTAATGGAACACACACTATCGCCGGCATAGGAGACTGTTTTGATTATGAGCGTATCGCTATTAGGCTCTCTCAGTTCGCCCTCTTGCATCTTGTGATGGGGGTAGACCACAGACATAATAACATGGAATAAGAAGAGAATGAAAAAGCTGTCTGTGGATCAGCATGAACACATTGTCTGGGCAGAAGTTGGCACATACAAGGGCTTCATTTGATTAACATATTGGATTTACAACCACTGCTAATGACGATAAATGAGACATTTGGGTCTCATTACACTCTTGTTAATGAGGGTTCCATAAGGGTTCTTCGTGAAGGGCTGAGGTACTACCAGAACCATTTGCTTCTGAAGAACCCTGTTTCACGGAAAGGGTTGTTTAAGGGTTCATTGTAAGACATGGGCTTCTTTTAAGAAGAGTTCTTCAAGGATTGTTGGAAGCACGAGTGTTAAAAGATCCTCCAAGTCTGCGTCGTCAGTACTGTCGTGGGTACTGCACCACATTACCCCATGACCTTTAGGAGCCTCTTAAGGAACAGTTGGTTGGTTCTAGATAAAACCCATGCAATATAAAAGGGGTCTTGTTCGCACCCTCAGAAGGTAAAACAGGTTCTGGATAGAACCTCAGGAGATGGTTCTGGTGAAACCATTGTACCACAGAGGATTGCTCTGTATGAACTCTAACGAAGGGTGTCGGGTGAAACTTTCACAGATGGTTCAAGGTTTAAGAGGACGGTATAAAGACGGAGTAGGAAAGTCATTCCTGCTGCAGTGGGGGAGCCGTGCCGAGATCCTCCGGAGCGCAGCTCCTCAAAGTGTACGCAGCAGCCATTCGTTAAAAATGCATGAGCAATTACCCCGGCAGGGCCTGAGTCAGTGAACGCTTCCAAGCCGAGCTGCCGCCTTCTTCACCTCCTCCTACCCTTCCGCTGCCACATGTCGCTACGCCAGCAACCTGAGCATTCTCCACGTGAACCGCCGCGGCCAAAGGTAGGGCGGCCGACGCAGCAGACACCGGCGGCTTCGGTTACACGGGAGCAACAAAAGCCCTTCTCTGCCCGTCTTTCTCTCACGAGGTGCAGTTACCTCCCTCAGCCTTCTGTGGCACGTGACCTGCAGCCTGACATCCTTCACCACCAGCTCCGTCTCATGTGCGGACCCAACTCCTCTTCAGCCCTTCACTATCTTCACCTTCAACAAGGCCAAAGAAATGCTATCTGCCTCCCTCTGAATTTCAGCTATGTGGTTCACACAAACAAGCGTGTTTGAGTTAACTCATCGGCGATAGAAACTGTGAAACGACAATGAAGATATGACATCGATGGGAACAAAAACATTCTTTTGTAAATATCTGGATTGTTCACATACTACACGTGGTGTTTCCCCCGTGCAGATCAGAGCTATTCTCAGCCCACGGTATTGAACCACCGCACACTAAAATGATTTATCCCCCCTTTTGCAGACATAATTCACTATATATTGAGCTGCAACAGGAGAGAACTGAGGTTTCAGCTCTTTTTCAACAAACTTGATAATCCCTGACTAAATCTATTCACTCAAAAGTATTCCCTTCAGTTGGAAAATATTGATCATGATGTTGCCAAACTCATGTTACAGGTGAAGTTAAGATATAGACCTAACGATCAGCATTGTGTCTCCATCGTGAATCCAGTTACAGTCACTAGTAACGGTGTGTCCCCTATGTCACTCTGTAGGATAATATGGGCTGTATGTATTACAGGGGTCCACACAGGAGGAGTCTCTGCAGCCACTCATGTCATCCTGCACAGATGGCAGGACACCATGCCCAGCAGACAGCAGGAGCTCCCGGAAATAGAGGAAGAGGAACGCAAAAGCGATGGAGGATGGGAAAGAGTAATTACAAAGAGGGACGACATGAAAGAGAATCTGAAGGGCAAAAAATAAAATAGGAACGATGAAGAGTGGTCCAAGCCAAAATGTGGGGCGTACATAAACAGTCCAAAGATGAAAAAAAAGAAAATGTTGAGACTGTACCCCCCCCCCCTCCTCCCTCAGAGAGCAAAAGGGGGGAAGACAGAAAATAGAGCCTGAAAACGCCGAAGAGGGAAACAGTGGGCCAGAGTAGACAGCTCCAGGAAGATACTATGTCACACAAAGAAAATGCAAGTGGAAACAGGGAAGAGGGCGAGAGCAGGTGTGTTTGTCCTGCCGCGCTGGTCGGTTTGAAGGGCACGTCATGTGTCTCGTTTCATCCGAGGCAACATCTTTCCCCGTCTCTCGCTGTCTCGCTGAACGTCGACTCCGCACGCCTCTTCCCCTCTGACTCCGGAAAATACCCAAAGCAGACAGAAATTTGTTTCATTTCAGTTCCTGGCGAGGAAGTGCACGGCATCCTGGGACTCTCATGGACTTAAAAGTGTTTGGAAATGTCAAGCCGTGATATGCACAAGACACTTAAGACCACCTGCAGCGAAAAGTTCACATCCACAATCAATTAATTCAATTGATGCACATGCGTACGGTTTGGATTGTGTGTGTGTGTGTGTGTTTGTGCTCGACTCTCGTCACACGGCACCGTGGGGAGCTGCTGGGGATTCACTGGCTTAACCCACGTTGTTTTCCCGGTTGAAGGAAACTCGCCCTTCCCTCGCCATATGCCCCATTTCACCAAATAGGTGAGAGTCCCCTCTCTCCGACTAAAGTCGGCTGTTATCTCCAGATAACCCCCCCCCCCTCCCCCGAGGCAACAGCTGAGCGCATCATTTATATATTTCATGCATTTATCTCGGATGCTCCTTTACACGGCGTCCTCCAAGTGAGCGAGCGGGTACTTTGTTGTGTCTTGCTCAAGGACACGTCAATACAACTATGGCCTATAGAAGTGTGACCTGGTTTTGAGACCTTCACTCCAAGTACTGGACCACTTTGCACGTTGGTCCACGACTTCATGAAGCGCAAACTTATTGGGAGACGTCGTTAGCACACATTCGCAGGCAGGTGCTCGCACGCCATCTGTGCTCGTAAAGCACCCCGTGCAATGTCAGCACACGCGGAGCCTCGCCTCTGCATTTATAACCCCCTGTGTGCTCAGGACTCAATACAGAGCAGGTTCCTCCTCCCATCTGCCTATAGAAAAGAAAGCGCTTGCGATTTCATTTCCCCTCTCCTTTACGCTTCGGACAAAATGGATCTCCGTGTTGGGAGAGCAGATGTAATGAGATGTGGACTTACGAGAGGCAATAACGTGGACGCAACCTCAACGTATGGGTGTGAAGACGGGGCTGAGCTGTCAGCTGGGAGATGAGAGGAGTTGAGAGTAACCCCTGCTGTAGTGTGCGTGCACGTGTGTGCACATGCAAATACATGGACTGACAATTACACATGGAGGGATTGTGCAGGATAAAGATGGAGGCGCAGGCAGATGCAAAAAACGGGGGTTTTAGATGATTAAGGATCAAAAGGCTGCCAGTCATGGCTCCCCCACGTGAGGAGAAGGATTGTGAAAATGAGAAGAAAAAAAATGTGAAAAAAAGATTGAGCTTGTAGTGGCACTCCGTCTAGTTCTGGTTCTTCTGTACCACCATTTTGAGATCAGTCTTAAAAGCTATTAATTGACACGCGAGTGACACAAGTAGTTCTTTCATACAAAATGATGTTTACTAAAAAACGTAGATGTTCACACGGTCAAAAAACTACGTCGCTTCCAACAACTCTGAGCTCAAACACGACTGACAGTCCAACACACAGCTGTTATACTGACGTGACGTCATCTGATTGGAAGCTTACATTCTGACAAATTATTCAGCTTTTAAATACAATACTAAATTATATATGTTAACGTAAACATTCTTTCAAAGCATAATAACAAGATTTATCTTCAGTTACCTTTTTTAATCTTTTTAAACTAAATTATAATAACAAATGAAATCATGCATTTGGCTCTTACAGAGCTCTTTCTAGAAAAGTCTGAGCACGCATGACGGGTTAAGATGTATGGCGAGGCGGGGACAGTATTTTGTTGCGAGGTGAGGGAAGTGACTTATACTACCCCTTATGTTCGTACTAATCAGAACATATCGGCCCGGGCTCAAAATAGGCCCCGGCTTTACTCAATGTAATATGAGAGGTGCATTTTTCCAGCTCTAAAAGCCCTTGATAAACTTTTCAAAGCAGTTCCACATCAGTGGAGACAGAAGGGACTAAGCTGCCACAGCCAAGTTTTGTGTCACTGATAACACATTTAATGAAAGACTTTGGAAAGTGGTCCTTGTTCTCTGCCTTTGATTTGGCCTGCTCTCCGTGTCTATGTATATCTGTCTCCCGCTTGTCGTCTCCACGCGTCTCTTTCTCCTCCATCGCGGCATTAAAGGAGGATTTAGACGGCTCTGTTGTTATTTCTGGAGCACAATGGATCACTCGCTGTAATGTAATCAAACCCTTTTCCTTGCTTTTAGCTGGCCCCTCCCTCTCTCTCGCTCCCTCTTCCTCTCCCTCTCCTCTCTCACGCAACCACCCCTTCCCTCCATCTCTCCCTCCCATTCTAAAGAATTAGGCCGAGTGTAAACGGTGCCCATGGCCGTGGCAGACACAGGCACAGCTCCTCTCAAAGGGCTCCATTGACTGGTGTTTACTTTAGGCCAGGGACTGCTAGGTCTACCTCAATCCGCCCCTCGAGGCTTCTCGGGTTCTGCATGTACGAGTCGGACTGTAACACAGATGCCCGCTCCCTCGCTGATCACAGTGCAAGTGTGCGAGTGTGTGTGTGTGTGTGTGTGTGTGCGCCTGTGCACACACTATAGTGTGTGTGAGATCGCTGACATTCGACATGTAATGATCTCGGCTATCGGTGGTGCAGCGGTGTCAGGTACCTTGTGTGCAGCGTAGTAACGGCAATGAATATTCACAACAGAGGCAGAACTCACTGCATGTTTTCAAAGGAAATTATCATTAATTTGAGAGCTGTGTGTGTAACAATACATTTTTTTTTTTTTTTAAACGAGGACTGAAAATGAGAGGAAATTAGATGCACCGCACGCCAAGACCAACAGGCACTTAGTGCGCTCGCTAAGCTGAAATTCATATTCTTTCCTAAACACCATGATGAAATGACAATAATTGAGCCATCTGCTGTAGCTGTCCTTGCGGTCGAGGAGGGGAGGGGCCGGGCAGTACGATCCCTGTTTTGCTGTAATTTTCTCATTCACGATGCACGTCAAATACCTACCATTAAAGCTGAACGCACAGCCGGGAGCAGCCCGGCACATCAGGCGGAAAGACAGCGGCTGAATTTCAGCAAATGACTCCGTGGACTGATCAGCTGGGGAATAGGCAGCAGACATCGGGGCCTTTAAGGGATCCTCTCATCAAAGCAGCATCCTGCCAGCTCCCCACCAGCCATAACCTCATGTAAAAGTCACACACACTGAGACGGCAACGTGCACACACAGACACACAAATCCTCTTTCGGGAATCAATAATTCAGCTAAAGAGAAGCACATGCTACGCCCCGCTGCACTAATCAATAGAAGGCCAAATGTTATCTTTTCATCTCATTCTCTGACTTTCACATTCTAATCTAGGCTCAGTCGCTCATGGTGCACAGCATCAGAGAATGCCATTAATTTGGAACATAACACAGACATGCAGAAGGAATAAAGGGATCCCGGATTCAGCAGCCACCTCCGTTTATTCTGGCGACGCTCGCTGCTTCTTTAGCTGTAACCGAGGACAGATGCTCGATGAATTCTCAATGCATAGAATCTCAAATATGTCATAAAATGGAGGCGAGAGAAGGAGAACGGCAACACTGTAGTATGCGTTACGCCCCGCTCCCCCTCCGTATCGCTACACGGTATTTATGCCCCACACACACACACACACACATCTCTTGGGAGAGTGAGGCCATACCTCGAGAATGCAGCAATGAAGATAAATAGAAAGACCTGTGTGATTTGAGACTGATGACTAAATCGCAGCGTAGTGCGCACAAAAATAATAAAAGGCGGACTTTGGAGAGAAGTATTGTGTTGGCGGGGCCAAAGTGACTGTCATGGGATTTGGTGGAGAGCGTGGACTGAACCCTTCTCCCCTCTCCGTAATCGAGCCATCAATGAGCGTTAGACGGCTCTCCACAGCCCCCTCGGCCACATCGCCCAACGCTCTGGCCTCTCTCCCCGCCTCCCTTGCTCCGACTGACCCCGTCAGCGGCTCCACCGCATCAACCTTCGCCGGCCTCCGGCTGCGCTAACGAACCATGAAAATGAATATGGATGTCGGCGGCTGATTTTGCAAACGGAAACGCACGCCCCTCCCTCGCCCACCCACGCCCCAAAAACGGCGAGCCTCGTTTGCATGACACAGGACCCGAGTGGCTCGCTCAAGGATGCATCAATCGCTGACGGTGGCAGGATCGGATCTGCGCTGACCTTGGGAATGAACTGCAGCGTGGGGCGAAGGAGGTGGGGGGGGGGGGGGGCTGTTGCAACAGAGCAGGCGGAAAAGCGGGAGGAGGGAGGTAGAGGAGGGGAAAAGAAAACTGCAAGGGAGGGAGGGAGGAGAGAATGGAAGGGCATGCCCTGATTGAGAGGCCCCCGAGATGAGCAACTCTGAGATATGAGGGGGGGAGGAGGGGGGGGGGATGGAAGGAGTAGCTGAGGCGGGTGGGAGGGAGGGAGAGGGAAGCCATATGGCAGCAGCACAAATGTATGAAACTATAAATCAGGGCGAGAGCTCGTGGACTGCCAGGTGTGGCTGCAGGCGCGTCGTCCCTGCTGGAAGCGAACTGCTTCATCATCCAGCTGCGCGTGAAAAGGGATGAAAACTGGTAGTTTGCTTTATTGTTTTTTTATCAATACATAATTCTCTAACTGCCTTATTCCCTTGATATAGATAGAGGTAATTTGCCACATTTGAATGTTAATTTCTCTGGCTGAGTGCTTGGAAATGTTCGACACTGCTGCCAATAAAACAGAGTTTTGGAAACGATATCAAAACAATCGTTTCTTTATTTGCACAATGAATGTGTTTTTTTGTTTTTCTGTGTTGAATAACGAGTTGGACAAATTCCCCAAATCGAGACAAAAGCTGTCCAATCGTTTAAACTGCAAATAATTGACACGTTTTAACATTTGCATCGGGACCATTCCTGTCCTGCAGTATCTATTCCTCTATGCATGAATGAGAGGAATCTAACATATGTGACAACAGATATATAAACAATCTCTATACATACCATTCAATAACACTTTACCAACCAAATGAGACTTAACTAAGTTAGCATGCTCAGCCACATCGTCACATTAACGGACAGCACTTAGTGTTACCCATAGCGGTAGAAAATAACAAATAGTAATCCCCAAAAGTCTTCCATTTTAAGCCCTTGATGGTGTCTCGGGATAGTGTGCCCAGCCAGTGTTGTGGCAGCCGCCTGGGCTTCCATCCCAGAGGCACTGATGCATACTTCAGCTCGTGCAAACACGGGCAGCCTCCCTCACGCCGGCTCTCCGTCAGAGCCGTACCGACCGTCACCGTGGAATAAGAGAAGGACGGGTTCATAACCGGTGTGTTCGGCTTCGTAGAGCGCTACAGGAACACATTGGTGCTGGTAAGTGAATTAGCAACTTCATAATTCAATGCTTTAATCAGATTGAAGCATTCAAACAACGGCCTACATTTAGCTTGCAAATACTTCATTAGGAAATAAAATGTGGATCTCAATTCTCTCGTTTGTTGAAAAAGCTGTCACCTCAAGACATCATTAGTTTTGCAGGTTAGTGATGGATGGAGGTTACTGGACGGCTCCCAGCAACGGTCTGGTAGGCTGGACTAACTCGAGCCTTGATCTCTGATCCTTTCCTCAGGGACACACACACACACACACACACACGCACCAACATAGACGTCCAAACTCCAACGAGGTACCTGCCATCTGAAACCGTCACAGCCAAGGCCGGCTATTCATCAAATCCCATCTCAGCACAGGGGGGTTGAGAGGGGGGATGGAGAAAGGGCAGGGGAGGAGGTGTGTGTGTGTGTGGGGGGGGGGGGGGGGGGGTGGAGGTTAGGAGGGAGGCGGGACACGAGTGTAGCAGTGGATGAGTCGGCTTGAGGAATGCGAGCGACGTACCTTGGTCTGGAGATAGTGGGGGTAGTAGTAGGTGTACTGAGGGTACATTGGCTGCTGCTCCAATCGCTTGCCCATGTAGCTGAAATCCTTAGCACTGAGGCAGGGAATGGTGACACGGGGGTCGCAAGCTTCCAAGTAGCTAGCAATGGGATAGAGGCTGCGGGGGAGGCTGTGCGGTTCCTGTCTTTGCCGTCCGCACCGCTCTGTCGCTAGCCGGTCCTCCGGGGGGAAGACGGGGGCTTCGCGCGCCGGACAGCAGATGGGCAGAATGTCTGCTGCTGATGGGGAAGCTCACCGGTCCGGTAGCCTCGGGGCGGATGCTCGCTCAAGTCTCTCTGTCTCTCTCTCTCTCCCGCTGCCGGGATCAATGGAAATATTTCCACAAGTGCTAGAGCCGCGAGCGCCGTGCCCGCCGGTGGTCGGTAACGTACTGTGAGGGTGAGATAGAGGAAGAGGAGGAGAAGAGGAGACGTGAAGAGGCGCAGGTGGCGGTCGCGACTGGCAGTCCTCTAGATGTTGGAGAATGGGAGAAGGAAGAAGAGGAGGAGAGGAGGAGGAAAGGGATGGCGAGGAAAACGGGAGAGGATGTGTCGGTTCACTTCTCTAGGAGAGCTGTTTGACTCCAGTCCTCCGCCCGGGCTTTAATCTGCCTCAGACACACTGTGGATCGGACTCTCTCTCACTGCCCCTCTCTCTCTCTCGCTCGCTCTCTGTGTCCCTCTCTGACACACACAAACTGTCTCTCTCTCTCTCGCTCGTCTCTGTAGTCTGATCCGACGGTGGCTGCGTGCCGTCCTGGTTGACAGAGTGGAGATATCCTCAGCACCGGATTGCCGACAGATGCACTTTGTGCGCGGAGCAGAATCACAACAAATCTCAGTCCGTAGCGGTGGAGCCAGAGGGTGGAGGGGGGTGGGGGGGGGGGGATGTGCAGATAACGCGGAGGAATGGTCCCAGCTTCTGAAATGATGTGGCGCGAGCGTCTATTAAAAATAAAGAATCCACCGGTTGGTTAGCCAATCCACTGGGATCCAGGTAGAAGACGAGTGTGAAGCACGGTGACGGTGTCCCAGGTGCCCGGTAGCGAAGGAGTCCCTCGTCTGCGATCCTCCCTCTTCCTGCACTTGTAAAATGTGTTCCTTATTTCGTCCTTGGCTCTCTCACTCCCCGAAGCAGCCTGCCTCGCTCTCTTTCCCTCTGTCACACAGTTGCTCTCTCTTCTCTCTCTCTCTTCTCTCTCTCTCTCTTACTCTCGCGTGCACTTTCTCTAATACTCAGGCTCTCTCTCTCTCTCTCTCTCTCGACTCCACACTGACAAGGAGGCTCGTCCGAGGCTCTAGACCGCCTCCTCCCTTTCCAACCCAGCCGGTAGGAGGGTCTTTAGCAGCTCTGTGCAAGAGAGGCTTCCTGACTCGGACCAGCGGGCTGCAGCGTTTCCACAACCTGGGAGAACGCCGGGAAGAGGAGTGGAAGAGGGGGGGTGAGAAGAGGGAGTGTGTGTGTGTGTGTGTGTGTGGGGGGGGGGGGGGGGGCAGTGCGAGCAGTCGATTCCCCCTGCTGGCTGCACACGGAGCTACCGGCTAAAAAAAAACACTATGTCCTCACATGAAACAAACAAGAGGATTTTTGATCTCAAACCAGTGAAGTTGGATTAAGCGGATCTAATGTTCACGTCTAAGAACCTGTGATTTGATATATTTTGAGGACAAGGCCTGCTGTATTGCCTTCATCATGTGCTTACCACTGAAGATTATTGTACTTGCATGTATTAGTTTTTGTTTATTATCTTCTGTTCACACAAAGCAGATCACACAAGAGTCAAGGGGTGAAACCAGTTCACACGACAGGGTCGACGAAGAGGATGTGCAAGTCTTCACTTTTGAAAGCTCAGATTACAAACATGTCCAGAAAAGGCAGCGAACCGCAAAAGAGGTGAAGGGGAAACCACTTCCTGCGTAGCGTCAAAAGATGAATGGGATGAATCCACCTTAAATGAGCGAGACCAAAACGATTGCAAGAATGTCCCGTCGGTGAGGGCCTGACCCGAACCTCAGCTCAACTCATACTTCTGGGAAAATTAAAAATATGCATGCAATAGAATGATGCTTAGAAATTCTCCATCTCACACACACACACACACACACACATGGGAACTAACCTTAAGTCCTTGCGGCTATCTCAGTGAATCTGAGGTCACAAGCCTCATTTTACCCTCAATTAGCAAATCAACTTGGTTTTCATTTAAATCGTCTGACAGTCCTTCAGGGAGCTCAAAGAACACGCAGCCAACAGCTACATCATGACATGATTGGACTGAAAACAATTATATCTTGGCAATTTTCTCATCTGAAAATAGTCTGTTGCACTCGAGAGCATTACCCAAATACCTTCTCGAAAAAATAATAACCCAATTATGGGTGTCACTTGGATAAGTGAGTTTGGCTGTCTTCACCTCTGAGTGTACTTCATTACTCGTGTTGCATCAACATGGGACGTGGTCAGTGCCGTTGTAATGCGATGAGGATTCAATGAACGTATTAATCAATATCATACACATTATGTCCAAGCACGCAAGTTTTTTTTTTAGTGGCTCAGACACAAACATGTAACAATGGAGCCTCAAAAGGGACTCGGAGAAGGATACAAACTAAGGCTGAATAAAAAAAGATGTACTTTTGGAAAGATTTAGCAAAGATTGCTCATGTTTTTTCATTACAGTTGATGTTAAAAATTATAATAAGAAAGCACTGGACAACAGAGCGCACACACACACACACACACACACACATATGAAAGACATTCGTACATTTCATTTTGAGATTGCCTCTTCGGAGGTTAGCGACCCGAAAACGGCCGCCACATTTCAGCGGCCCGTATTACTAACGTCCAAGCTACGACGAGCTGTCATGGGGACCTTAAATGAAAAAGGTTTGAGACGGAACACAAAAGCTTTCTTCTCCTGGTCACCCATCTACGTTCCCTTAGAGGCTCTGTAGTTTTCACTATCTCGACACATTTTGATGAGAGCCCAGTGCAGGTGGACCGACCCAATCAATACCAGAGGAAGAATCCCAGGGACCAAAACAAAGCTCTGAGGGAAAGGGCATGCTTCTTCTTTTTTTTACAGACATAGAGAAGAAAATATAATTATCAGTTAGGCCACTTTTATCTGTCGGAAAGAGATGAGGCCGATATCGATTGAGGATTACCAGATTAACAGCCTCTGGATCAACTAGACACATAAACTGTCCGCATCTGGGGAAAGCCAGAAAGTGGAGAACAAAGACAGTGAGACGGACAGAGGCTAGTGGAGAGAGTAATAGAAAGAGAGATAACGAGAGAAAGTAAGATAAGACACATAGGGAGGCACAGAGGTGGAGAGGATTCATGTGTCTTGGTGACACTGTGTGTCCAGTGAGCAACCAGGTGAAGACGCCTTTGTATTTCAGAGACAACGCTCATCATTTTCAGATTGCACTTAAAAACACTGAGATTGAAGAAAAGCAGAGTAATACGTCAATTTGGAGAAGTTTTCACAGCGATGTTGTTCGCGTGTGGCTGAAGGTTGTGTTTCCTGCTGCTAACGACGCCTTTTGAAACACAAAATTAGGAGCACAGAATGCAAATTTGCCTTCATCAAAGTGATGCAACGAGCAGTGTGTTTCGCACTGTGTTAAAAACGTGATTATCATCCCGATTTGTAAATGAAGGATTTAATTGTATTCTATTCCTTGTTTTATATGACAACTAAATGTCAAAGTGTTTTGGTTTGAGAAAGACATGCCGGTTTTTACACAAGCAGTTAAAGCCCCATTGTGTAGTTTTTCCCTTTTAGCGCCCCCTTCAGTTTTTGAGGTATTTAACGTTTACTTCAGTGTCGTAAATACCCAGTTACGATAGATGCAGCCTCGCATAAACTTGTATTGAGTTGGGATCATGTGTTGTCCTGTATTATAATTATAATTATTGTTATTATTTGTATGTGTCACGGGTTATAAAAGGTGACGAGGGGGAGGTGACGCAAGTTTTTTTTTGTTTGGAGCGCGCTGACAGGCGCGCTCCAAACATGCTGATGGAAATGTCACTCTTGCCTGTCTTCAAAACTTGAGAGTCCTGCTAATACGAAGACTGCGCAGGAACACTGAACTGGGCCCAGCACCTACTGGACTAGGGTGAAGTAGCGCGGGGATTGAACGCGGCGCCTCGCCACGTTTCCGCCTGGTCGGTCAGCTGTTTGCCGGCTTTTGGGGAGGGGTGTGGCGTGCAGTCATTTACTTTTGTTTTGGGGACTGCAAAGACTTTGGGGACTGTCGAACTGGGATTATACTTCGTTTGAGTGGGTTTGATTGTTTGTAGTGTATGTGTTCATTTTGGGGGCTTGCAGATGCATTGAATTTGATTTAATATAATAACATTTGGGTTTCCGCATATCGACTGTGTGTTTTTCTTTTACGACCATTTGAGCAGAGAGAGTTAACACCAGAATTCGCAGATCCGCCCATTCCCTTTTTTTAGCGTATTGTACCTTTTCCCCTTGATTGAGTTGCTAAGGGCGAATTGTTACAACATAACCAAAAGAATGACAACATTTAGTTTAGATGAAATACCGATCGCGTTTTCAGCCTATATACGTTATTTTCTAAATGTGGAGTACGTGTGATCGAATACAATATTGTTGACAACACCAAAAAGCTACATAAAAAAGCTACCCTTATACTGTAGCTGCGAGCGTGGAGTGGCACTATATGACGTTGCGTAATCACTGACAGAAAGCAGGTCGAAGTACATCCGCCCCGGAGCGGGCGGCTCCAGAATCCTACATAGCGGAGTTATTTCCCCACAGACCCCCGATGGCAATAGCGGAGGCGCAAATCGCCAGATTAAAAGTCATTGTAGCGGCACAATTTTTTTCAAGCTGTTATTTTAAGGTACAATTGTAACATAGTGTTACTTTAATTAAACAGAGAAAATATGCTGCATGATTTCCCAATAATGAAAATAAGTGTAAAAATATCTTTGAAAGTAAACTTACTATTCACTACTATTGTTGACTGCACCCTAACTAACTATTTCGGAAAGTTTATTCAAATTGGTGGACAAAGAGTGTCATTATACAGCGAAGGCATTAATATTCATTGATGAGCTGGGAATTGAAACGTGGCTCCTGAAACCAAAGAACTTGACCTGTGGCCCCACAGACAACACCAGAAACGACCTCGAGAGCCAGCCGGCGTGAACTTTCAGCCTGTGCACGCGGCTCGGCGGAGGTCGGTTGAGAGAGGCGATTCCAAGAGAAAGCAGGAAAGCGTGTAAATAAACGTCGGAGCTGCGTCTCGTTGTGTGGAAGCGGACCTTGAAGACGGGGTGTGTGTGTTTCGCTCTGGTGGTGATGGAAGAGCTGCGGTCTGAATCAGCGGCGCGCTGACGTCAGAGAGCACCACATTTCATGGGAAGAGAGGACAAGCGAGCATCTCGGTGTTCTGCTTTTATTTATACGGATGCATCATGTGCTCGTTGCTCGGCGAGTCATCTCCACTTGGTGGTCGAGGCGAACGTAGGAAGGAGAACAGCACGTCAGAGGGGTTTACAGTGATGGACACACCGAGTTGTGTTTACACTGAGTCAGACGATGTCAAGCTGACTTATCCAGATCAAGCTCAAACTGTGCCTCTTCAATGTTTAAAATAAACAACAACAAAATAGATATCGGAACAACATTTTCAGAAACAAAGCCGACGCCATCTGCTGCTCCTCTGTTCTGAGGTCTTTCTGTGATGCTCACGTGAAGTGAGTGCGTGAGTGAGTCATTCACAGGACTTTCAAATAGAGGCAGAGGAAGAAAGCTGAAGGTGCGTTTCATGCCCCTGGAGGTGTTAAGTAGTTACAACCCCCTCTAAAAGAATCCCAACAAGTCTAGTAAAAGAAATAAACACCGCATGACGGCATCTGAGCAGAGGACTTCAACCGGGAGTCTTTTTGAGTGGTTTTCAGGCCTTTTAGATCCGTTTTTTTTTTTACTTGGCAAATTTGCACAGCAGTAAAAAAGAAAAATATTTTTTAGGTGAGATATTTCAATTATATAACCATGGACGTATTGACGAGCTGCCCTTTTGTCCATCGACGGCTCTGACAGCAGCGGTTACTCTGCTAATGTCCTGAATCTCTGTTCAGAACCGGGGAGAGAACCAGAGACGCGGTTGAGCTGCAGGAACATAAAAAGAGCTGAGGGGGTTCTCAAAACCCAAGAACCACAAGGAAAGAACTACGGCATGTTCCCACCGGAGGAAGGAGTTCCTAGAAAGTCCACAGCTCCTTTGCACTACATGCTCGACCCCCCCCCCCCCCCCCGAACAAGACTTCCTGACTTCTTCAGCAAACCACAGGAAACAAAGGCTCTCGGTTCGGGCAGCAGCTCAGACCGACCCGTCATGAGTGTTTCCCAGAAAGGGCCAGATGCGTGGAATACCAGGAAAGGCTGGACCAGCGCCAGGGGAAGGGGAGTGCGGGGGCTGGAAGAATGGAAGCACAGGGGAGAGGAGGGGGGGAGGGGGGGCAAGGGCCCTGGTATTTCTGGAAAAAGCCTTGAGCCTTTGGCAGTGGTTCTACTGGAGACACCCAAGCACCAATTGATCATCATCATCATGCTTTAACCTAAAGAAGTGAAAGATTAAGTATTTTAACGGTCCGATTATGACAAAGCATCTTTGACTGTGCTTGAGTGATGGATTACAGCAGACAACCTCTGATTAGAGTTCACCATAATCTGAGAAAACACAGCAGAATGTTGATGATCACTGCGATTAGGAACAGACTGATGGACAGATGCTGCTTGAATACCAGTGTTCTTCATACCATCCATATCACTTAGCACAGATGATGGCGTTTGTGTCAAACTGTAGTGTTGCTGGAAAAATAAAGTTATTTTCTGTGACTCATTTTGAGGAATTCGAAAGGCATGCGCCGACACATTAAAGCCAGATTTCAGTGTAAAGAAAAAAAAGAAAGATGAAATATATCTACGAATGAGGTCGATAAGAAAACCACACATTTGAAGAGTTTTTCTCCGATAGAAAAGAAAATAAACAGGAAGACGAGGAGGGTGTCTGAGCGCAGAGTGGCCGTCAGTTTGTGCTCATGCTGTTTCTTGTGGTCCATTCCCATTATATCTATTATTAGATGAACATCCGAAATCAGCAATCCAAACATACTGGAATGAGTTTCATGTTTCAAGTGGTCACAACGACAAATTGCAAGAAAAAGAGACGTCTCTTGAATTTAATAAGAAACATGAGCATTTGCTTTTGTGTTTTTACATAGCAACAGAGTCACTTGGATACGCAGATACATACACTTAACACCAACTTTAACAAGTGGCACCAGTCAGCGATTAGCTACCGAAACTGAAATGAAGCCATTTTTAGTCACCTCGTGTTTCGGGCAATCGAGACACTGTGCAGACACCGTGTGACGCGTATACTCATTTCATTTGAGTTTTTTTGTATTACCTTCAGGATCATCTGGTTCTTTGTCAGTTGAATCTATTTGCACATCTGTTTGTGACGAGTCAAGTCAAATATCACGAATGCTACAAATATTTAAAACAATCTTTAATTTGGGTGTCCAAAAGTGGTTCCCAAAAGCCACGAGTGGGTTTGCCATGTTCTCAAGGTGGTTCATAATGACAACCCTTTCCGCCGGGCCCTGCACACTAACAGACGTCCTTGCTTTCGCCGCCCGCCCCTCCCCTAAACTCAGAGATACGACAGCATCATGTGTGTAAGTTCACCACATCTCTGACACATGCAGTTCCTGAATACATTCTTGTCAGTGCACTTAGAGATGACAGCCTGAGGTAATTCAACACATTCCCCCTCAGAGACTATAGCGTTCCACAGCACAAGAGCGGAGTGATAGAGTCAAGATACGATGTCAGAGAGCTCCTCTAATATGTTCTTTTCTCTTTACGTACGACGGTCCCGTCTGCGGCTTTGGGCTGTTTAACTCACGCTCCGACACTGGGATGTGGAGAGGGAACGCACCGATGCTGGACCACCGGCGCTGCTGCACTGAGACATTTGATAAACACCAGGCAGACTTCCAGTGAGTCATTAGCTTCTATCACAACACGGAGAGCAATGCAAGCGTAATGGGGAGGAAATCTGAGACCAGGCAAGCATGACTAAAAATGACTCACAGCAACCCACCCTGCACCCAGCGAGGGACGGCCAGGAGACCTAAAAACAGAAACACTGCGTTCACTTAGTAGATCTCAATTCCAAATGTGTAATGTATACACGAGTTGCGCCGAGCGACTCATTTCCTGATTAATGAGCTTCTGAGAAAAGATCAGAGTTGATTTTGTACTGGGAGAAAAGAGGCCACGGCCAGGCGGGATTATTCATGTGGGTGTGCGAGTGTATTTCGCCTGTTCTCTATTGATTGTGAAGCTACGTTTAAAGTCAGGTGGTCTACAGCTGTGGCAGTTCTCTCGGTGTGCTTTGCATGTGTAGGTGTGTGCTTGTGTGTGTGTGTGTGTGTGTGTGTGTCGGCATGAGCAGCGTAGTGTGTCTTTTTTTTCTCCGTTTAAAAAAAGAAAACAGAAGAAAGAAAAGCAACGCAAAGCCAAACGATCTGTGAGGAAACTGAGAGGGTCAAGGTTACTCTGACACAAAAGTGAACGCACTTGAGTGTAGCACGGAGATCAGGCTTCCTGTGCGGCTCCGACCGAACCCTAATGCAACCCATACCCTGTCCTCCTGTGAACCGGCCACACTCCGACTCACAGCGACAGTGCGGCGGCTACATCCCTGCAGATGAGGGGGAGACGGCGCCAAGAAAATCTCTGCATAATAAGGTATTAAGTGCTACACAGGCAGGGAGAGTGTGAGTTTAACCAATACATGTTTCCACATGTGGACGTGCAACGGCAACATTATTCTAAATCCATATTGTTCCAAATATGAAGAAGGCAGCAAACTCCATGGAGTTAACGGCAAAAAAATGACTTGCATTGCAGAGAGAGACATGGAAAAGGAGGCCTATCAAAGCTCCATCACAGCACTCGCAGTGTGTCATGTGCAGTTTGTTTTATTCATTGTGTTAATGCCCTAAATAGATCTAAGTGCTAAGTCATTCATTCTTGTCAGTGTGACTGTGTGCTACTTTTTTTCCCCGTCTTTTTGAGAACGCTTAAATGTAAGATCTGCAAGTTTAAAAAGAACAAAAAAAGATCCTCTGCATAAACCAAACATAGAGGATGCTTGTCCTTGACGATACGTGTCTGTGTGAGTGTGTGTGTGTGTGTCTGTGTGTGTGCACAGGGAGGAGAGTAAAATAGTGAAGTAATGGAGAAAGGGTCTTTGGGTTGTGCAGCAGATAGCGATTGGAGATTAGGGGGAGAAATACTTCTCTCCAGCAGGAACCGATCCCCATTGGCCTCTGACGCTCGATGCCTGCTGCAGTTGAGCAGCATGGGCTGCGAGGACAGCAGCAATGCTTCAAAGCACTGCTGAGCCATCCTGGAATGAAGTGAGATGACCGCATGTCACGCAGAGATGAGAAGTGGGCCGAGTAAGAAAGGGGGGGTTGAGAGAGAGAGAGAGAGAGAGAAAACAGAGTGTGTCGTTCTAAGAGGAATATTTCAGGGTGGTAAATGGAGCAGAACTCCATTCCAGCTCCTCTCTTAACCTCCCCTCGGTGTCTCATCCTCTGCATGCAAAGCATGAAGCCCAGGAGACAAAGAAAACAGAGAGCTGGAGAGACGAGCTCCGGGACAAAATAACACTGAATTAATAGACGAGACATTTTGCTCATGCATTTGTTTTAACATAACAGAAAAAAACACACAAAGGCGCGGAATAGCAAGTGGTGAGTATGTTGCTCCGTTTGCTAATTGCCATTCCGGGGATTAAAGGATGAAACGGTAAAGGGCCGTTGACCCTGACCACACAGGCAACCACCACAGGCCCCCCACTGGGAGATGTTGCTGCTGAATTATTCTTAACTCATGATGAGTAACCTTTAATGGAGCGACAATCTATATTGGTATATAGCAGATCACGTGACTGCTTATGAGGGACATAATGGCGATGAACCAGACACGTCTTTCTCTTTTCAGAGGAACGTTCATTTATGAACTTAGATTGACTAGTTAGTCACAAAAATGACGAAAAATAAATTGAAATGTTGCTCCATATCTGCTGGATGTATAAAGATGCAACGGTTTGCGAACAGATTCTCAATACCACCTTAAAAAGATGATAATAAGTGAGTGAAGCATATGCAGCTCGTTTCCACTGCCCCTTAGTGGCCAAATAAAACCGTTATAGCCGGTTTAAGTAATGCGTGATGTGTTTGAATGTCATCAACAATCCTGGGAGTTGACAAATTTGCACAAAGGGCAGACATTCTTGTTGATTAGATTAACACCAGGCTACTATAGAATAGCATTGTGCTACGCAACTCAAATATAAATACATACTAAAACAAACATGTCTTAATGACTCTCAATATTTCATTCATGAAACAATATTGAACCCACATTGTAAGAAGTGGAATTAGGTCACGGGAGCCAATAGAAAAAGACAGAATTTAAATTGTTGAAACAAATGCATTATTGCACTGTTGCACATTAACGCTCGCTCGGCCCGGCGTTACACTGCCGGATTGTAGATTGCCACTAGAAAGCATGTCAAAGATGATTAAGAGCACGATGGTGCAACTCCACTGGGTCGCATTTAGACTTCAGTGTGCGAGACGTTCAGGGCGATGCCCTTTGCACTCGTGGAACTGGACTGAAGCCACGGAAGTGGCAACTAAAGGGAGCAAAGCGGCTCCCACAAACCTTCCACCTTTACCTCCACCAGGGCTCCTGGGGTGGGCGGATGAACAGAGTGTGTATGGAGCCAAATCCAGGACAATAGTTGTTTGTTTGAAAAAAAGATTTGAACCTGAAAATTACATGTTGGGTCTTGAACATCGGACAATTCAACAATGTATTCTAAATTAAAATAAGTATATGAAAAGTTTTGTTGGTTCAAATATAATTTAGATTCAGTTGTTTTTTTCTCTCGAATAAATTATATTTTTTCATTTTTCAGGAGCAACTTTTATATTTTAAACTTTCAATCCTTTTTTTAACAGTTTCGAATCTTATTTTTCAGGTTCAGTTGTTTTTCTCACTTTCAGATCTTTTTTTGGCCCGGGATCTGGTGTGGGGGGGCGTGGTTTCAACTAGAGGGGCGTGGTGTCAACTAGAGGGGCGTGGTTTCAACTAGAGGGGCGTGGTATTAGGAGTGACAGCATAACAGAGAAGGCTGAGGACCTGCCTCAACGACGTTGCCTTCAGGAGGCGTAGGTACCGCTGAATATAAATTATATTAAAATCAACTAAACTATTCATACACTTATTTTTATTTCGAATACATTGTTGAATTTTCAGGTTCAAATCTTTTTTTTCAAACGAATGAACTATTGAATGAACTCTTGGCCTGGATTTGGCTCCATCAGTGTGTCGTATAATAGTTCACTGTTCCAAGAGGGAACCGGTTAGAGGAAGAGCGATTCTAAGAATGTAACAGTATCGAAAGCCGGGGAGCAGCTGACATGTGGCCCGCATTCTCTTTGCTCCTTGGCCCGTCACGCTGAACTTTTTATTTGTATTTTTTTAAAGCAGCAACAAAGCCCGTAATAACGGATGCCTTTGCTTTCTGCGTCTCTGTATGTGGCTTGACGGAGCTCTTCCCCCCGATAAGACTCGTTCTGCCGCTGCCAAAACAACACAGAGTGGAACTTTGAAAAACAACGGTGCTGTTGAATAAATCAAAAATACCCCTGCAGCTTAGCTCAGCGGCAGAACCCTGACACAGTAACAGCGCCATGGGCTCAGCCATTCTCCCTCTTCTGAGTCACTGCTTGTTTTGAATCAAGACAAACAGGAAGTAAAGGTTTATAGCATCGCTCCAGAAAAAAAAAAAAGGGGAAAACATTCTCCTTGATTCTTTCCACTAATGGGGGATACGTGTTGTGTCTGGATTGTGAAAAGGTCACGGTATTACCTAAATAAACAGTGGAGCCTAACTTTAGTTCTGAGCATGGTACGAAGGGAAAGTTGATTATGGGAGATTTGGGGATATTGTGTGTAAAGTTGGGTGCATCAGGGCACAGCAGATGTAATCAATAGCACTATTGATTGCTGCGTTGCCCTGGTAAAATTAAATTAAATATTAAATATACACTTTTATTAATCCCCAAGGGGAAATTAGTTCTCTGCATTTAACCCATCCTTAGTTATTAAGGAGCAGTGGGCTGCAGTGAAGCGCCCGGGAAGCAACTGGGGGTTCAGTGCCTTGCTCAAGGACACTTCAACTTGCAACTAATGGAGAGAGCTACAGTATAGTGTGTATACTTACACAAGCCCTGAGCAACTTTGACACGATCAACAACATATAGAATGTATTACAAAAGGCTCCTGCAGGTCACAGTGGTGTTACTGCAGTCAGGAAATACCCTGTTTATTTTTTTTAAAGAACATACACACCAGGGAGCTTTTTTCATACAAGGGAAAATGTCATAGCACTCACCCTCTTTTCTCCAGAATGCATCGCGAGCTCAGCCGACTACAGGCTATATTTATGGATGAAGGAATTCATGTAAGGTCCCCACTAGTAGAGATAAATGATATAATCTGATTTTGATAAATGAGTGTGTCGAGGGGTGTTCCTGTGTGTGTGTGTGTGTGTGTGTAGCCATGGGCCTCACGCCTTCATCAGAACTGGAGAGGCCTCATCGTCTCTTTCTTTCCCACTCGGTTCATGTTCAGCCATCCCTCATGACCGTATTGCATGATTGCACTGAAGGACCAGCATAATCAGCCGTAATGCTTTACAGATGTTATGAGTATTTTAAAAGCCAGTACTGCAGCCCCGGGCAGCCATATATGAAAAACCCATCTGTGCGCGTATGTCAGTGTGTGTGAGTGTGTGCGTGTCTAGCCGAAAAAACCGGGGCATGATCCGAGGGGTGCATTATAAATTGAGGTCACATCTACGGCTCAGGATGTGTGATTTATGTTCCTCTGCCTTGCTCTGTCATTGACTAATCACCTGAACAGAAAGTAACAGGTGCAAAGTGAATGTCTGAGGAGCCATTTGAGATAAGACTGCCCCGAATTTGTCTTTAAACACGGCGAGTAGCCAGCAACGCCATGTAAATATGACAGTCCACATGATCTGAACAAGAGGAGACACCCCTTATAAACCCCTGCACGATCTGCCAGCACCCTTCACAATCCACCCCGTAACATCTCATATCAACCATGAACTGCTGTTACATCAAGACTGGTGGAAAACCGCAGCCAGGAATTTGCATGGACCGCCCGCTCTTGTGAAATAGGAAATGAAACATTGCGGGGGCTTGGACGCTCTGTCAGATTCTGGATATTCCTGTGGTCTGGCTCTCAGGATCTTGTGGCCCGGGCTTTTAATTCCTCATGGAGGAGAACGCCGAGCGCTGGTCACAACAGGAAATGCCTGCTAGGTGAAACATGCACCCAAAAAGCATTGAGTCAGAGGTGTCACACACACGCGGTGTCCCTATGAACTGGACTGGAGCGCTGGTCAACACTGTGCTTTGTCTTCACGTTGCTTTGGTTGAAATACAGTCAGCTGTAATAATATTAAACAGTATTTTCTTGGTTTTTGTGGACTGGCTCATTTTTTTGAATTGAACACTGCAAAAGCTAGAAAAAGCACCTGTTAGATAAGTTTGATCTTCTCAGTTTTATTCTGTTGATTTCAAGATGTGAAAATAACAACATGGTGTGAAACATGTAATTTACACCAGAATTTTCTTCAGCAGTTTTAACTGGCACCTTCAACCGGAACAAGTGTAGACCAAAAAGCAACAACTACGGATCTAGGTGTATGAATACAGTAGGGAGAACATCTTTGATAACCACACGTGCGGAGGTTGTGTGTTTTACAACACTGCATCATGTTAACAGTACACACACTGACAAGCATTGGGGAAACTCGCTTCCATTTACTGTCGCAATGCTTCACAATGCAAAGATAATTACTGTTGTTCACTTTATGCTCCTCACAATTTACTGAAAATTACTCCGAAAATACATTAGTGTTGGCAGGGATGGTAATGGTTTGATGTATTTGCCTGAATAAACATAGAGGTGGATGTATTGCAGCGACTTGATGGTGTTGATACTATCAAACTGTGTGTGTGTGGTATGTGTATATGTGTGTGTGTGTGTGTGTGTGTAGAGAGGGGGTGTAAGCTAAGGAGTGTCATAAGAAGCAAAAGCACATTCGTCCCACAGAGACACACTCCCGTCACTCTGAGTGTTGAAGCAAATTAAGGAAGCCGTGGCAGCCTTTTAATGGTCTGTCACGGTCTAACAGGTTTAGAGCGCTTACAATGGACCCATGCACTAGGCCCGACAGCTCACGCTTAATTGTTCAGAACCTGTGTGTGTGTGTGTGTGTGTGTGTGTGTGTGTACTGTTGGAGTCATTCTGTGCCTTTAACTAAAGTCATTGATTCTCGTCATGAGGACAGATACGATAGACGCTCCTTGTCCGTCAGTCCGTCAGGTCCGACTGGCTCAATACGACGAGTACTCCAGCTGATGTGTTATGGTTAATGCGGGGTCGATATGTTACGCTTCCGACCACAGTTATTTTAGAGAAAGTGATCCTGAACCCGAGGTGCACAGTGACGGTCTCAGTCGGCAGAAAGTAGGAAGCCTGACGATTTGGCAATTTTCCAATAAACCACCCTCATGCATAGCACAAAGCCAGAGGTAGACGGAGCTATGGACTCAAGCAGCCGGCAATACACAAAACATCAAGCGTCTCAATTTTCAAGTGGTGCCTGAAGAAATCAACAAAGCAAATAAAGCTATTTGTTTTCCACTCTGCGAGCCGGTCCGTCAGCAAGCGAAATTGCCCACGAAGGACGAGGTGGCGGTGTTCAAAAAAAAGAAAATAATTCTTTTCTAAATGGTTGGAGATTTTGAGCTGTCTGACCTAGAATATGTTTGACAATTTTTCTTTTAATTAGGCCTTGAAGACACAACTCATTCCAACTGCTGTCCCGAGAGCTAAATTAATTACTGAGACAAGCCCATTGTGGCTCATGGCAAAGATGAATCATTGCAGTATTTGGGGAATGAGCAATGCTCTTCATTCAAGGGCTGATGGAAGAGAGTCAGACTCTAAAATGTAAGCTGAGGCCCACCCACCAAGCCGCAACACACATGTGCATTGCACATCGGCATCTGCTGCCTCTCCTGTCGGGAATGCACCTTTCATTTAATCTTGTATTGGCTGGAATATTTATTTGAAGAGTGCCTTAGATAAAAGATGTCTCTATCACCCGTCCCCGACTCCCTCCTTCCACTCAGTCACACCCTTTTTCATTTCATTTGCGTCATCGCCGCCGATGTTCGGACCGTTTCGCTTCCCTGGGCGATCAAAAGATAACAAGCTTCAACTCGACCGCCTCGTGCAGGCCATCAGCCAGCGGACGCGGCCTCACCGGCTGCCAGCGGGCAGGCCATTCATTCAGCTAAATGACGGTGTCATCTGTCAGCCTGTAGAAATGGGGGTATGTGAGTTATGGCTAATTAAGCTTATCATAACACCAAGGGTTGCGCCAGAATCCGGACCTCACAAACAGAGATGGATGACAAGGTGAGTCACTGAATATGCAAAGATTTATATCTGTAATATACTTCAAACAGAAAACTAAAACAGATGGGCAATGTTCCTTTCTGTCTCTTCTCTGTGTTTTTCAGTCCTTGTGAGGCTGGAGATGTGCAAGGAATCCTTACGCGCAGGTTAGTATTGACTGAATGATCGGCCGACGTGTGCACGGCAATCCTAATGAGCTAACAACCTGCGTTAGCTCGGGCGACGCCTCCAGATTAAATTGAAGGGTTCACAGGGACGTCCATGTCTTCAGATAAAAGACTGATAACCCACTCAAAAGTTTTCATTAGGGGAAAAATGTGTCTGTTATCTATGCCTAATATAAGATAAGATGAGAATTCCCTATAGGGTGTGTGTGTGTGTGGGGGGGGGGGGGGGGGGACATGTGGAAACGGTTGGCCAGCAAACAGCTCCTGCACCGATCCCCCGGCGGTGGAGTATTTGTCTGGTTTGTTTTCCCCTCTGCAGCATGTGTGTAGGTATGTGTGTCTCCATCTGTATGTTATGAAGAGAGATGAACTCTGCAGCAGCGCACAGACGCAGTGTGGTCTGGCCCCTGAGTGCACGAATCAGCCCAACTTTTTTCCTCATTTGTCTTGTCACAACGAGAGCAAAGTGCTCCAGCTCTCTGACTCATGAGCTCCGCGTGTAACTCGATGATAAGCGCCCTACTGAACCTGGACGCAGGTAGCTGGAGCCGACCGTGCTGGGGACGCAGATTCCCCCAGATGTGTTGAAGCACACGGCATTTAGATGTTTACTGAGGTCAGAGGCCATCCAACCCTACTGAGGGGGGGGGGGGGGGACTACACAGCTGTGGCTCACTATAAATACACTTTGAATAAACAAGCAAACAGCGCTGCTCATTGACCGCACTTCAATTTTGCTACTGGTTATACCAACATTACATCTGAACTCTTCTTCACTTCCCTTGAGTCAGGGACCGATGAGTGAATCTCAAAAACACTACAAGCATCACTTCCAGAGGCCAAGCAATTGGCCCCGCATGCTCCTCTAAGCGGACATGCCCCCCCCCCCCCACCCCAATGTGTAGAATGAGGACGCATACCATCACAAATGAAGCAGCGCAGAGGTCAGACGGAAAATTGTTTATATAAGACAACCAAACGTCGACTGCGAACATGTGTTTTTTTGTCTCAAAGCTAGAATTGGGATATTAAGTATCCCAAGAGCAACACTCCAGGAACTCCATTTACAATGTCTACACTTCACCTGACACTGTGTAAATGGGCTCCGTCACAACAATTAGTGGAAAGCACCTACACGGAATGTTTCCTTTTCTTTGCCATTGTACTCGTGATCAATTCTCCATAGACCAGAAAATCTATAATGCGCGTCTTAGTCCCAGTCAAGGCAATAGGAGTGTTCGCAGCCCATGTGGCTTTAAGTAAGGAATCCAATAACACCAAGTGCAATCATTAGTTTGTCAGGTTTTATTACACTAAAGAACCTGAGGGCCGGTGCGCTCATCGCAGATGTTACTGTATCTAACCTGTTTATAGCTGCTTGGTTAACAGGAATAGCGATGTGAGGTGAGACACTTGACCTTCTTTAGTCGCCACAGTAAATGTGTCTCCTCCTCGGCAGTCTGCCCTCCTCCTCTTTGCATGCCTCTCCTGTTCCTCCGTTTCACTGCTCCTCTCTTTTTGCTACATTCTACATCTCAATCCCACATTCTCTCACTATTTCAGCAAAAAGTCAAATATATCTAAATTGCAATGAACGTGACAACGTTTTCAAAGAAAGTCATAATAACAACCAGATGGAGAAAAAAACTGATTCAATGAGGCTGAATGTAGTGGTGGTATTCGGGTTGACCCGTGGGTCGAGCAGGTTCTGGTGGACATAATGCTAAATATCCCAAGGTGACAAAGGAGCATTGTGTGGGTCTCTAGCCCTGTGGTCTACGCTTTGGAACCCGGAGACCTGGGTACGCATCCCAGCTGGCACTAAAATGAATTCTCCGCGGGAGTTTTCCTCAGTCATTCTGGCCGTGTTTACACCCCGCCTCAGGCATGTGTGAGTGAGGCACTCCAACACCTGGCTGAGCAGATCACCAACATGGAGCACAAACACCCAGACGCCCTGCTCATTGTTCTTCAACAGAGCACACCTCAGCAAAGAACTGCCAAAATACAGACAGCATATTTAGTGAAGCACCAGGGACACCCACCTTTACTCTCTGCCTCCTGCTCACCTCCTCCAAACATCCAACAGATCTTCAACTGGAGCTGTGTGAAGTCCCATCATGCTTCAGGCGCTCCACGATCATCCCGGTCCCCAAGAAATCCTCCATCACAGGATTAAATGACTACAGGCTCGTCTGGGGTCATGAAATCCTTTAAAAGACTGGTGTTGACCCATCTGAAGGTCGTCACAGGGCCCCCCTGCTGGACCCCCTGCAGTTTGCCTACCGTGCAAACAGGTCGGTGGATGATGCGGTCAATATGGGACTGCACCATATGCAGCAGCACCTTGACTCCCCAGGGACATATGCAAGTGTCCTGTTAGTGGACGTCAGCTCAGCGTTCAACACCATCATACCGGAGGTACCTCAGCTTTAACTCTCCCAGCTCCCAGTGCCAGCCTCCACCTGTCACTGGATCACCAACCTCCCAACAGACAGGACACAGCAGTTGAGGCTGGGAAAATTCCCATCCAGCACACGGACTATAAGCACCGGCGCCCCCCGTGGATGTGTGCTCTCCCAAATGACTGCGCCACAGAGGACCTGTTAGGAGTCTGTTCAACTCCTGAAGTTCGCAGACGACACAGCGGTGATCAGCCTCATCAGGAGCAGTGATGAGTCTGCGTACAGACAGGAGGTTGAACAGCTGGTCCTCTGGTGTGGTCATAAAAACCTGGAGCTGACTGAACAAGCCCAAACCTGTGGAGATGACAGTGGACTTTAGTGGACACAGTGGACAGTGGACACAATCTCATAGCACCTGAAGTACGCCTGCAATATCAACACCATCTGGAAAAAGGCCCAGCAGAGGTTGTACTTCCTGCGCCAGCTCAGGAAGTACAACCTCTGCTGGGCCTCAGGAGCTGCTGATCCGGTTCTACTCCGCCATCGCCCAGCCTGTCCTCGGTCCTCCATCACTGTGTGGTTTGGATCGGCCAGCAGACAGGACAGAGACAGACGCCGACGACGGAGAGTCAGGTCTGCAGAGACAACTATTGGTTCCAGGTTCCCCCATCCTGGACTTGGACCCCTCTCGAGTCAGGAAGCAGGCTGGATCAGTGCAGACCTTCACACCCCGGACACAAGCTGTTCCAACTCCTCTCCTCTGGTTGGCGCTACAGAGCCCTGTACGCCAAAACCACCAGACACAGGAACAGCTTCTGTCCACTGGCCGTCACTCTGATGAACGACAAACCAGACACCTCCATCTGCACGACGATTACCACCTCCCTGCACCAACATCCCCAATGTATTGTCATTCTTGTTGTTTTTTATATTGTACATACCTGTTGCTGCTCTGTTGTCTTCAATGTCTTTTTATTTTTATCTTATTATTTGTACATTACATGTGTACAACGAGAGCATACGTGTAACCAGAGTCAAATTGAACGGATGTGCACACATGGCCAATAAAGCTGATTCTGATTCTGAGTATATTATTAATAAAACATTGTGTGCAATTGTCCACCTTCTTGTCCAGTCTCTCTCTTTCTTTCTCTCTCAAACACACACACACGCACACATTCGCACGCACACGCTCGAGACCTATTGTCTAGCTTTAACTGCGAGTGGTGGATTTACACACGTGTCTTCGTTGGGGCGAAGGAGTGCGGAGTGGCGCTCATAACGAGTCGGGCCAGCGCTTCGCCAGCAGTGCGTCTAGTGTCGTAACATAATGTTTTCCATGTTCACTATATTAATTCTGTGTGCTGTTAACACGGTAAAATTGGCAGATGAGCACGAAACACAACGATGCATTGCCCCACCAACCATCCGGCCCGACTAACCCCTGTGCAGTGTGAGGATGCAACACTTCTCGGAATGAAGAAGAAAAGAAAAAGGCTTCCCGTGAACATAATCCAGGCAGTGATTGGGTGTCTTGAATATGCATTTGGCACCGGAGACTCGCAGTATATGAAGCTATTCATTGAATATTCCAAGGAAGTAACACAATCTATCCCGATGACTTTCTTTCTAGTCACAGCTTCTGACTTCTACATGACTTTCTCCACCGCTGTTTTGTTGTACCACCTCCCCCTCTGAGGGATCCTCATCCCACCATATTAAGAGTGGAAATGTATCCGCTTCCATTGTAATTACAAACCCGCTGGAGGCAAAGCTTCTTGATCTCTGCTGGATCCTTGCTTGCTTTTCTTTCTTCCTTTATTTACTCACCTCTCTCAGCAGAGAGGACAGACGCATGCTGAGCTATCCGTTCTGTTTTTCTTCCCTTTCTGCTGGGCATTCTTTGCATCTAATATACGTGAAATTACAATAGCTTTTAGGCAGGCAATAAAAACAGTGACATACTGTTGATGGGAAAGGGTGTTTGAGAGGAGAGACGCGAGTCTGCATTAAATTGTGAATTGTGAGGATTTCTGTTCCATGTGCAGTATGTGTTGCATATGAGAAGCAATAACAATGCACGAGGCAGACTCCGAGGCTAGACCCATGCCTCTGTTTACTGTTAAGTGTCTGAATTAGCCACATCCAGGCTTTGCGAATCCTCCTTCAGGCCAAAGTGTGGACTCAGCCCAGGACGAAGGCTCAAGAGTGGAGGAGAAATTGCTTTCTGTGGGGCCGAAATGAAAAACCGCTGAGAGAAAAAGGAAAACAGCCATCCCCGCTGTCCCATGAAAACCGGCCAGTTAGAGCCAGCACTTCAGTGTGAGGCTGGAGGGGTCAAGATGAGGGCAAGCGTTTGATGACCCCGGAGTGATCTGTAACCAAGACCGGATACAGCAGAGAATAAATAAATAAGGAAAAAACAGGAAAAAAAGGAAAGAGTTGCGTCTGTTGTGAATTTGCATGAGTGAGCCTGTTTCAAATCCATCGGAGGACTTTTTGTTCTTATCATCAGGCTTTGTGAAACGGCCAAAGTGCACTGCTACAGTCAAAACATTGAGTGAGAGCACAATGCGGTGAAAAGAGTTTGCCATGTGACGTTAGCGCATACCGACTGCAGGAAGTAGAACTGAAGACACTCCCCGTGAGAGGATGTGCTCTTCAGGGGTGTGGTGCTGAGGACCAGACAGGACCACGATGTTCCCAAAAAACATGTGCCGGGTCCCCCGCCACAACTGCAACCACAGCCGCAGTGTTTATGTCGGTGTTGGGGAATGTTCCCTGCTGTCGCTTCCTGTTTGTGCACAACACGGTTCGCACCGCCCCTGCTCCGCTCGGCGGTGGGTGGAGCCAACAGAAGCGATGACAGGGGGACAATGGTATCGGTGGTGTTTGCTGGTGACAAGATAATTTCCTTCCTGCTTACTAAAAAGAGCCTGGGCCTGAATGGCTGCATCCCTTGATATCACAGGAATAGCACAAAAGGAATGCTGCATGCAACAAGGAGCCAACGAGCAGTGATGATCACCATATCTAAATTAAATCTAATTTCTTCATTCTCTGCACGCAAGAGCTTCAGGGGAGCCTCAACTTGTTGGCAAGGAGGCAGCTGGGGATTTAAGTGGCGTGTATGTAAGATATGAGAATACCGTAATGGAAATAGAAGAGCCCAAGAGAAATATTCGGTGTGAAGCCTTGTAAACGTATTCATTAGAGGAAGAAATACAGAAGTATAAAAACGTGACACATTTCTGTTTCCAGCTCTGCGACTGTGACAGCAACACAGCGATAATACAATTCCTCAATTTGGCTCGAGCCCGGGTTCCAGTCACACCCCGAACGTCGCATTAGAGAATCAGATCGCACCAATAAAAGTCAAATCAAACGGATTCCGAACCGCAATTAATTTCAAGGATAATGACAAGGGAAGCCGTCCAAAAGTGTCTCTACCTCAATTAGTCTCTCATTGCACTGTCGATGTAGAGGATGGATGAAAGAAAAACAAATTAAGTTTCAGAGAGAGAGAGAGAGAAAGAGTGAGAGAGCGAGAGAAGAGATAGGCAATAGGGAGGGAGAGATAGTGAGGGGAAGTGATTTACACCACGAGGGCTTGAGAGGAAAGAGTGTGGGAAAGAGAAGGGAAGGGAGGGAGGTGGAGAAAGAGAGTTTGCTGTGTGCATAACGGCCTCTAATAGACACTGGAGAGAGAGTGATTAGAAAAGAGAACAAGCACAGAGAGAGCACAGACGTATTCTAAGAGACACGCAGGGACACCGAGCAGCGCGCCAGAAAGAAGAGATGTGCTGGACTCACAGCTGTGGTTGCCGGGCAGAAGGCGTAGCTCTGGTGATGGGGGAGCTGTTGATGGTGGGACGGGTAGTGCTGCGGGCCTGTACGGGTGTAGGTGGTGCCGCCCCGGGCCCCCTGACCACCACTGCTACAGGGGCCTGCTGCTTCACTGCTGTGGTAACCTCCGACAGCTGCACTGGGCTGGTGGAAAGGAAGGATGGGGGGTAAAAGGGAAAAGTAAAGAGGTGAGTGGGGTTGAGAGAAAGAGAAGGAAAGATCTGTGAGGGAGCCCGGTGACAAATGTTACCGTCAAGAACATCAGTATAATGACTGCGAGCGGCCTCCGCTATGCAGCGGGCCAACACCGCCGACTGGCCGCCCGCCCGCTGACCTGTATCCGAAGAGAAAGCGTAACGTGGTGTTGATCTAAAACCTCCGTACCAGAGCATCGAGAGTGTTCTCACACTTTCTTCTCACTCATTTTCTCCCTCCCTCTCTGTGAGCGCCAGATGTTGTGAACCCCCCCGCCCCCCTCCCCCCCGTTCTCCCCCTCTGCTGTCACGGTCGAGATGTGTTCTCGCTGGAAAAGTGCTGATTGGTCTGATAAGATGCCTTGGATTACAGGCTGGCAGTGGGCTTCCTGGTGGGGCATTATGTATTGGGTATCAACAGGGTCCAGGAAACACAGGGCTGAATCTGCTGACAGGCCGGCTTACGCCGCTCTGAGAAGGGTTACCTGAGCTGTCACGGCCATTGGAGCACAGAGGAGGGGAAAAAAAAGAAAATGCAGGACGAACAAACGCTGATCAGGTCCATTTTAACAAGACACAGGGCAAATACCATCGTATTCGACTCTGCTTAGCAGTGCCACTTAAGAGTTCCTATAACAAGCTAGTATTAGAGGTTCATAGCGTTTGCTAGCTTGTCAAACACAGAGCGGTGCACTCGCTGTATAGGAAGAGCATGCAGCTCCAAAAAACTAAAAGGATTCATTTAGTTGTCTGGGTTGATCTTCAAGCAGGATGAGCGTTGTCACAAAGCTGCAAACAGGGCCGTTTTATAAAGCTTTCATTTATACATGAAGGAAGCGGACAGCGGCAGAAGTTCACCACACACACTTCAATACATACTACAACTAGGAGGAGGGAGGCCGGGGCGCACAACGCGCTCTATAGAGCAAGATCGACCTCACGACGGCAAGAATAAGAGCTCCTTTGTGGTATTTGGCTGAGCAACAAGACAAAGTCTAACTTAACGAGAGCAGGACCAAGGACGTGGAATACAGTAAACAGGTTATCGAGCAGCAAACGAGACACAAACACACTGTCACCGTCTGGGTTTCCTGTTTTATTTTGAAGTCTTTGTTGTTCGTGTCCTCTGTTTCCCTGCACTTCTTGTCCCTGTGATCTGTGATGTTTCCACCTGTGTCTCGTTTCCCTTTGTATTTTCCTCGTCCTGGTGTGACTTAAAGTTAAAGAATTTTTCCACCTCAGCTCGACTACAGTGTCTTCCTCTGATCCCGAGTCTCTGCCACTGCCCTCAGAAACATGACCGAATGTGACACACAGGGTCTCAAAACCTTCTGTCGACATTCTCCACTGCTCTCTGACCTACTGCAGACAAAACATTTACAAATGATTCAATTATGAAAATCATCTCAAGTCGCAGGCCTGAGTTTAATAGAATTGGCGTACTAAACAGATTTTAGAGAAATGTAGAAAGTTATTTTTTAACTAGAAATTAGCTTTTTATTACATTCAGTAGGCTGCTCTGATCTTTCTGATACCGCGAGGCGGTCTAAAGACCATTTCCTCGTGATTTGCATTCGATGTGCAGAGCACAGACAGACCACCTTGAATGAAGCTGTACGTCACCAGTGAGCAGTCAGTCACCGTGTGCCCCTGTGGGATGTTAACTGAGGTCAGAGGCCATCCCACACAGGGGGATACTGAGGGGGGAGGAGGGGAGGGGGGCACAGGCAGCAATACAGACTACACAGCTGTGGTTAGAAAGCATACCAGTCCCGTATTCTAGAAAGAACCGTGGGGGGGGGGGGGGGGGGCGCATGCCAAAGTTCAGTCTAATGCACACACTCTAAAGCGACGGGCTTACGGTTCATGTTAATATGAAACAGGAGGAGTGTGTTCCCCCCCAAAAAGCAGCATAAATTCATTTATACAGTGCAGCAGAGGAGCACGGAAGAGGCCCACCGGTGAAATAAAACTGTAGGTCCTGGGGAAAAAAACTATATAAAATGTGTGAAGCACTGATTTTGAATCACCAGTTGTTTTTTTAACCGTGTAAAAAAATAGTAATTTCAGTTGCAAGAAAGTATTTTTTACCTGCTTTTGTCTAACACATCAAACGCACCGAGTTGTTATTTTCTCCCAGCCCTTGAAGGACAAGTTTAGTCATCGGGTCAACATTTTAGAACTGTGCATGGGCAGAATATATTGTACTAACAACACACCAGCATTTTAAGCTCTGTCTCACTGATGCAAGATATTGAGTGTTATAGAGACATTTCTCGCACTATTATACAGCCACTGTAAAAGCCAGAAGCCAAGGAACAGCCCAGAGTATGGTACATTAAGCTGCACGGCCACAGCTTTAACGCAAGTATTCACCCGTTCACTGAGTTTAAGTGCTGCCCCAAGCCATGCAACAACTTCCACCTCCCTTATAAATGAGGATTATTCAGCCAAAGAGAACTAATGAATATATGCCCAGGTGTTTTGCTCAAGGGATGGATCCCGTTTTAATGTTTCATACATCCAAGTTATATGTGATAATGAAGTCGACTTAAGGCTGGGTAGCTGAGCTACGTGAGTGACAAGATATATCCGCCCTTGATACCACCGGGACTGGGCTGTGTTTTAACACGAGGCTGGGATCCAGGGGTCTTGACATTCCTGCACTGGAATGCGTGATTGTTCCTTGAACTCAGATTAATTTCACAGACTTTCAGCGGCTCGTCAGAGAGCTACACTCTTCCCATGTTTCTCCATTTTATATACGGGCCAATAGGATCGGGTTACACAATGCAGAAGGGTCCCGTTACGTAAAGCATGCATTCTTTCCAATGGCCAGCCGGGGGCAACTTCTCTGGTTGCAAAAATAAGTCAGATGTATAAAAGTCTATGAGAAAAGGACTCCATCACCTCAGTAAACTTAGAGAGAAACAGGAGTTTATGGTCTTCTTCAACACAGCATGATGTTCACGTAGTAAACTACGGTCCATTTAGAGTCAAACAGCCTTAAAGCAGGTTCGCTTTAGGACGGCTTACGGTGAGTGAGAGGTCGCTGTTGCTACCAGAGCCATGTACGACGTCCCTACGTCCACTCCCTCGTCACTCCTCGTCCCCACGTCCTCGTCCTCACTCCTCCTCGCCTCTCGTCACCCTCGTCCTCTCGTCACTCCTCGGCTCACGCCACTCCTCGCTCTCGTCACTCCTCGTCTCGTCACTCCTCGCCCCTCGTCACTCCTCGTCCCTCGTCACTCCTCGTCCTCGTCCTCCTCGTCTCTCGTCACTCCTCGTCCTACGTCACTCCTCGTCCTCGTCACTCCTCGCTCTCACGCCACGCTCTCTACGTCCCTCGTCTCTCGTCTCACTCCGCCTCGCCGTCACTCCTCGTCTCTACGCCTCCTCGTCCTACGTCACTCCTCGCACGTCTCTACGCCACTCCTCGTCCCTCGTCACTCCCTCGTCTCTCGCCCTCCCTCGTCTCTCGCCACTCCTCGTCTCTCCCACGCTCCTCGTCCTCGTCACTCCTCGTCTCCTCGCCTCGTCTCCTCGTCCACTCCATCGTCCTCGTCACTCCTCGTCTCTCGTCACTCCTCGTCTCTAGGTCACTCCTCGTCCCTACGTCACTCCTCATCCCCACGTCACTCCTCGTCCCTACGTCACTCCTCGCCTCGCCACTCCTCGTCCCTCGTCACTCCTCGTCCTCACGCCACTCCTCCGTCTCCTCGTCCTCGTCCTCCTCGTCTCGTCCTCCTCTCGTCTCTCGTCACTCCTCTCTCACGCTCCTCGTCCTCGTCACTCCTCGTCTCTCGTCACTCCTCGTCCCTCGTCACTCCTCGTCCCTCACGCCACTCCTCGTCACCCTCCTCTCGTCACTCCTCGCCCTCACGTCCTCCTCGTCCCTCGTCCTCCTCGTCTCTACGTCACCCTCGCCTCACGCCTCTCCCTAGGTCACTCCTCGTCTCTCGTCACTCCTCTTCCCTCTCGTCCTCCTCGTCCTCACGTCACTCCTCGTCTCAGGTCACTCCTCGTCCCTACGTCACTCCTCGTCTCTAGGTCACTCCTCGTCTCTACGTCACTCCTCGTCCCTACGTCACTCCTCGTCTCTACGTCACTCCTCGTCTCTACGTCACTCCTCGTCTCTACGTCACTCCTCGTCCCTACGTCACTCCTCGTCTCTACGTCACTCCTCGTCTCTACGTCACTCCTCGTCTCTACGTCACTCCTCGTCCCTACGTCACTCCTCGTCCCTACGTCACTCCTCTTCCCGTCACTCCTCGTCTCACGCCACTCCTCGTCTCGTCACTCCTCGTCTCTCGCCACCTCGTCCCTAGGTCACCCTCGTCTCTCGTCACTCCCTCGTCACTCCTCGTCTCTACGTCACTCCTCTTCCCTAGGTCACTCCTCGTCTCTACGTCACTCCTCTTCCCTAGGTCACTCCTCGTCTCTACGTCACTCCTCGTCTCTACGTCACTTGTCTCCATTCCAAATATAGTCGCCTCTCTTCACCGGTTGCAGAAAGTCAAGATGGCGATGGCCAAATCGCTAAACTCGAGGCTTCATAACAGCAGTCCAATGTCTATGTCCACCCCTCGTAGGGCTGGGGCTTTGCAGGATGTCAACAGGATGTATAATGATGCCATGGAATCGGCTAGTTAGCAGTTACAGCTTGAGCCTCGATAGTTGGTAAAATGTTGGCAATTTGGCTATTCGCGGTTCCTAATTGTAATGTACCCGTGGATGTATGGAAAACTATCACTGGATGAATTTGATACGTGATAAACGATAATAAACATGACGATTCTCAGGCAAGTTCTGCAGGTAGAAGGACATACAATTGCTATGCAAGTCAAACTGAATCTAAAAATATGTGCATCAGATTGTTTGTCTTCATTATAGGAAAATATACATTGCTAAAGCCAAATATTAATATGTATTTTATTGCCAAAAAGATATCCAGCCTTAAAAGAGCAATCAGTCATTCTCTGTAAATGTATCCTGAAACATTTAAAAACAGCCGCTTCACATTGGAATATCTGTTCCAGGGCGTTAACCTTCCATCATAACGCATGCCGCAAATGGAGGGATGTGCATTATTTTCTTGATACAGGAAAAGAGCAATGAAACTACTCCAGCAAGCCAGAACGTTATCAGCACCATTTATTAATAAACATGCAAGTCGAGGAGGAATAATGCTTCACCTTCAGCTATGAAAAAGTGAGTGGAGGTTGTGGCTCCATTAATACGCCGAGATGAACCTCTCTTACGTCCATTTGTCAGCAGTTAAGTGATTTCCTTCCCTCCCCGCGCTCTCCCTGATGACACTGCGTGGTTGAGGGGGATGGACCTGGAATTACACAACTCTTGTGCGTCCAGCTCTTCTCATGGAAAAGGTTTCTTTATAAAAATGTGTGCAGCTTGGGCACTAACTCAGTTACCATTGAATAAAGTGAATATCTTCGAGAATGAACTGCAAATGTATTGCTCTTTTAGAATACATTCCATTTAATCTAGCCATGGCCTTGGTGTTGATTGGTGGAATCAAGTCCTTGGAGAGGAAAGTAAATGAAGTTAAACTGGCCCATTTTATGATTTCTGAACTGCAAAAAAAGAGAAAAGAGAAAAAGACGCTGCTTCCTCATTCACAGGAGTCATTTCTCTGTGAACACTGTGTGACCCCATAACTATGATGAAACCTCCCCATGAGGTTTCCATCTCAGGAATAATACGGTCATACTGAACAATTCCTGGCTTTTCAGGAAATATTACCGCCATGAAAGCCATAACACAATAGAACACAAACACAGTGTGGTGTTGATGGAGCAAACTGCGGCCTATTGCCGAGACATCGGGATTGCTTCTGTGTTACAGAAAGTTTAACGGGAATACGTCTTAAAGGCTCTCTGGGAAATTCCACAGTTTTATGGTGTATTGACTGTCCTGCAGAATGAATCAAACGGCCTGAGGCATCTTCTCGTCGTTTGTTATAAGTTCGGTATTCTGTTACGTGTTTGCTATTTTTTTCCTTGACAATTCATCTAAATTGGTCTAAAAGAGTGTAACCTTTATCACAAAGGTTTAATACCACTGATGACAGTCTTGTGCCAGTGCTTTTCTCCTTCCTCGGTGCATTTAATAACACTCTACTGCATGCTGATCCTCCTGAAGGCTCTGTGGATCCCTGGGTGTCCCAGGGCAGAAATGAGGATTTCCCACAACACAGATCCAAATCCAAAAGTCCTGGTTTCCTGTTAGCCTAACAGTGCTTCATCTTGGCTTCTCTCTTTTTTCCCCAAAAGGCACTGGAGTGCTGCCAAAAAGCCTCTTCTTTCTTGTCTCCTGTCATATACATATACTCCTTTCACATGAAGCACATGCGGAACAACAGACACTCGTCCAGTGCATGGGCGTAACAGTGTCCCAAAAAAACCATCAAACCAGCAAAGATGAGGTCCAACAAGCGACTAAATGACCGAGGCCCAAAGCATATTTGAAACGAGGGTTGAAATGAATGGTTTACGGGTGAAAAAGGCTTCAACACGAGGACCAGGAAAGTCATCCCAGATGGCATTAGTTAGGAGATATTGTCTTCTAGAGGGCCCTCCACGCCTGGTTGCTCCGTTTGACCGCCTATGAAAGAGATAGAGCTTTCCTTTGGCATTTCTGATGACTGACTTCCTGGAAGCTGTGTTGCGTGAAATGGCCTCCTCTGTACCATCCGCTCTCCTTTGCCAATCCTCATCCCCTCACACACACACACACAGACACCACACACGCATGCGTAGTTTCCCGCCACCAAACACGCAGGCTCTGACTGTCGCCGCTGGCTAAACCGCAGCAGACGGCGGTGCGCCAGGCCCGGTGGGTCACCAGCAGTTCCACCTGCAGCCCCAGACGGGCACCTCTGTTCACCCGCCCTCATTCTTTCTCCAATGGGCGCGGACCAAGTTGAAGCGTAACCAAGGCAACGCAGTGGCAGGGCATGTGTGGATGGTGCCGCGTGGGAAGTCTTGACAGGTGTCAGGCAGCTCTCAGTTGAGGAAGGGGGAGGGATTGAGCGGTTACCCCCGGTGTCTCCACGCTGACTAGCAACGGTGCAGAGAGGGCCGGCACCTCACACTCTGTCCGTGCCTCCCCGTCCGTCTCCATCTTTTCCCCACCAGCGCTCAGATAAACACATTCTGCGATCTAAGATGAGAGTCTGGAGGGACCCGGAGTAGGTGGTAACCAAGGCAACTGGGTCAGAGGGTGACATTATACCCCGAGATGGCTGACAGCCACTCAGACAAGCGTGTACAGTGTCAGCTAAGTTGTGAGTGGTGTGTGTGTGTGTGTACACTGTTAAGACTTCTGCACTGACCTTAGTGTGACATACACACTGCTCGGAGCCTCTGCTGTAGGGTGAGCGTCATACACAACGCACCCTCCTCAAGTCACACACTTTTTAGAGTTTCTAAAAAATTATTTCCTTTTTATGTTGCACTGAAATTATGTTATTTAGTATGCTCTTGGTGACATACATTTGAAAGCTGGACTAAAGTGTTTGATTTCATTCAATTATAATTAGGCCGAATAAAAAGCCTCAAGTTGTAAGTCTGGACAGTCTGTGTCTCTCAACACCTGAATAGGGAGGTCTTGCCTGTCACCGAGGCAGAGGTCAGGGATCTTGGGCTTGAAAAGGTTGGTGACCACTTCTTTAATCCTTCCACACGTTACGCGGAGTAAACCCCACAACGTTCTGTGTCCGTGATCCGTCTCTCCAAATATTTTCCTTGGCTTTACACATGTTTATGCTCTGATGAGCCTGAGGGCGGCCGCTGTGAGGCGGATGCAGAGCCCCACATTTGCATCTCAACATCCTTTGGGAGGAAAATGGAAAGACATGGGGGGGGGGGGGTGATCTGATTAACAGGCCCACTCACTTTCTTGAAGGGGCCTAATTTTGATAACACCTAAAGCAGGGAAACATGTGCCCAACGCACTGCACACTCCCTATCCCCCCACCCCCCCTCGATCTCCCACTGTGCTCAGACTAACAAGGAGAAGCAGCATTCACCTCCTCAGTGGAGAGGGGACATAGCATTTACACAGGGGTGCTTCAATGGGAGACAAAGGCCATCAAATGTCATTGTGAATTGACCATAAATGATACATTTGGAAGATTATAATAATAATATGTATTGTTTAAGTCATTTGTCAAGCAGACCGTTTCCGGTTCAAGTTTCCCAGATGTCTCTCATACCTGAGTGAATCCAAGCATACTCACTATCGGCTCTGATCACATGGCGTCACATATTTTTTGAGGCAAGAAAGAGATTGAAAACTGAAGTGCAGGAAAAACATCATGCATGGCCTCTGTGATGACAGCGATGCTGCACACAACAACGCCAGTGTAAATGTACTCTTGTCATTGGAGACTGTTGGTCTAAATGTACTTAAATCTAGTTTGGACCACGGGAAAAATATGTATACACTAAATTGCAAAAAAAGATAGAAGACAAAATCACAGTTTAAACAGTTAGAATTTGTCTTAAATCTGGCACATTTCGTCTTAAAAAGATGCAGAAAAACTGCTTCACGCATTTGTTACTTCTTGACTAGATTACTGTAACTCTTATTATCAGCCTGCTCTAATAAGTCTCTTAGGCCCCTCCAGTTGATCCAGAATGCTGCAGCTCGTGTTCTCACTCAAACTAAGAAAAGAGATCACATTACTCCTGCATTAGCTGCTCTGCACTGGCTCCCAGTAACATCAACAATCACATTTAAAATGATTGTCCTCACCTACGAAGCCTCATAGGGTCCATTGGACCTGGCTGGGTCCCGTGTCCTGGGTCCTTGCCCCTGCTTCCTGCATCCAGCCTCTGGCCTGGACCTGGCCTCCTTCCCTATGGCCCTTCTATGTGCCTCCTGCCTCAAAGGCCGACCTCATTGGTCTGGCATCTTTCGTGATGCCTCCTGCCTGGTGGGATGGATCCTCCTCTGTTGCTCTCCTGAAGGTTTCTTCCCCTTCTGGAGATAATTGTCCTCTCAGGTAATCAGCAGGTAGGAAGATTATGTTTTAGTTATCACTTAATGTATTAAAAGCTATGCAAGAACTCCAGGATGTAATGTGCAGCACTTCAACCTGCTAAAGCAGTATAGAGGCGGGCTGTTAATGTCTGCTGCCGAACTATGATTACAGCTGTTTACCCACTGGGGCAGGCGAGCCGTGTCTGAGTGGATCACACCTCCAGACGAATGCTTTCACACTGACATTGCAGTCCTCTTCTTATGTAGGCCTGTGCCTTTTATACACCCACTTCTCCGGCTCTGTCACTGTGTCTGTTCGCCTCGCTCCATCGCTATCTCCCTATGTCTCTCTCTCCCTCCGTCCACCCCTCTATAAACTGTGGGGATGATGGCTGCCTCTGATTGCCAGAGGCCTCCGAGTCCAGCACACTAAATCCGGAGTGCTGTTTGGAGCCCCGCGCCATTAAAACAAACGCCTCCACAGGACCAGACACACGTGACCACTAAGTGAGAGGTGGTCCGTGTGGTTGAGGAAGAGGTGGCAAATGAATGCACAACATGTGTACGCTGCTCTTAATCCACACTAAATTAATAACAATCACTGACATTTAATTTACCAGTTAATTATTGCGTGTCCAATTTGAACAGCTGATTTGCAGTCTTGTTATTTTAAAAGTGTAAATTACTCAAAGCTGCAAGTAGTTACGGACAAACAAACAACATGACTCATGGCTAAATTTAAACTTAATGACTATATACTGTCAGGGTGCCCGAGCGGCCGTGGAGGCAAATGAAGCGATAGTCAGCATTCAGGAAGAAACTCAAGTTTATTTCATTCTTCCATTTTCCCAGCCCTTCCCAGACAAAGTGAGCTTATATATATACACACACCATGTGCTGCCAATTAACCCCGACCAAGCATCCCGAGGGGAGTCTATGTAACACCAAATGTGTATCCTAACTATTTACCTACTCCGACTAAACCCCAAACTATTCATACCAATCTACCATCACATGTGTCGATCCTATTAATAAGGTACATTATGACTCCAGTGCTATTTAACTTGAACAGCAACACACATCCTTACTTCCCCCCTTACCCGCTTCCTCCCGTTGGTCTCTCCCGGAACTACACCTGGGTGTTTCGGGCCCCCGGGGAAGTATTTTGCCCGAACTCCCTAGGGAGGAGGAAACAGGTAGAGGTAAGTTGCTAACTATATATATACACCCACAATATTGTTGTAACAGCGCTGCGTCGTTATATAAACACACAATAGCTACAATACACCGTGTCATCTTACCAGCAGATGAACCCACCAGTCAGCCAACAGCCCACTTCCTTTTACTGTTTGCAATTCTACAAGATCAAGATATCAGAGCCAACATGTGGAAGGAACCGCTCGGACAAAACAAGACTAACTGCGTGTCAGGACGGAGTAGTTGAGTCTGGACAAAGTGGAAGAGCGTCACAGTGACATCGCCCACCCCAGAGCCACTGAAGGAGTTGTCACAGTTATAATGAAAAGATATTTGATCTTGATATATATTTCAGACGATATCGCCCAGCCCTGGGGTGAAACGACAACGTAGCGAGTTGCTGCAGCGCGGAGACAACACGGTTGTACACCGTGTAGCTCGCGGCAGGACGAGGCAGCACTTTGTTTCTGTCCCTGTGGCCCAAAGTGAGAGGTCGGGAAGAAGAGAAGGGGAGTAAGATGAGAGGAGACAGGCATGGCTTTGAGGTGACGTCTTCCATGGCAGAGATCGCTTAAGTCAGACTGTTCTCTTTCTCTCTCTTCCCCTCTTCTTCTTCAGTGTCCTTGGCTCTCTGCTCCCTCCAGATGGGCCAGGATGGGCGAGGATGACGACGTGGCGTCCAGCTGCTGCCGCCGCTGCTGCTGCTGTTGTTTCTGGGCCTGTACCACTTTCCACCTCGAGGAAACCTGATGCCACCTTCAAACGTGCACATCTGTTGGGCAACACGGGCCACACTGTTGCATCAGCAGTGCAGGTGAAAAAAAAGAAAAGTGTGTTGACTTCAAAAGAGGAAACACAAAACACTGAAAATGCTTTGGCGTATGTATCGAGTGGCAGGCATCGGTCATACTCCTGTTTAACAGAAGACCGAGCTGCTGAGCACAGAGCCCGCTGGAGAAGAACGCACAGATGCACTAACTGGAGACACAAGTCACATGACTCATATAAGGACAACCCCCAAAGGGTCAGGGTCAAAGATGGACAGAAGACGCCATTCTCCTCGACACAGTTACTCTTTTCTTCTCTCAGGCTTGAAACCTCTTTTTCGCATTGTTGTCTCTGTCGGATCCCCATGGAGGCTGGAAATAAAGAATTAAAGGCGAGAGCACTGGAAAACAAACCAAGTTGCAACGAAGTCGGGGAACACTGCAGTCTCCCAATAACAACACTTCTTGATAAAAGTCTATTTTCTGTGCACAATGTCTCCACATGATGTTATCATTTTTCTTTAAATTCAATAAAGTATTCTCCCGCCGCCCGCATGAAAACTGTATAGTTTTGAGATGAGCACACAGTTTTGTGCAAGTTTCCCATCTGAGGCCGCCTCCTGCAATATGACTTGCTGAAATACTGAGGATGAAGTGCTCGGTTGGATCAAGCCTGGATAATAAGTTTGTCCTCAGCAATCACAAGTCGAACTATTTCTGGAGGTCACATGTAAACACCTTCATTCTCCCTCCAGCCTCGCTCTGCAGCCTGGGGGGGGGGGGGGGGGGCAGAGAAAACACTCGAGTCTCACTGAACTCAAAATAGCCAACTTTTTAAATCATGAATACAATGTTTTGAGTTTTTTTATTTCATTTGGTATATATAAAATACACAAAACCAGAAAACTTCATTGCCAGATTCTAAGTGTGCACATTGGGTCTCTGTGTGTCATGGCAAAGAACACCTTTGTGGAGTGGAAAATAGTTTTGCCACCCGTCGCATCTCCTTCTGCATCTCCTGCACCGCGTGTGACGGGCGGTGAGGACTGCAGTGGAACAGACCGTGTGATCAAGAGTTGTGGCCAAATTGTTACCGGGATGGTGCGCCACGGAGTCTATAATGTAAACTCCTGGATATTAAATGTACATCTGCAATGTCCTGTAGAGGAGCTCTAATGCTCGTTCTTGAAGTAAACTGCAGGAGCATATCATATAAGTCACCTTTGAGATCAATACTAGAGGGCTCTCCTGAATTCTATTTTTGGAGCTTGGGGGGGGGGGGGGGGGGTTAAAGTTGATTTAATAGACAGACCTTCACAATGATTCTCCACAAAGGGTCATGCAGAAGCACCACTTTGAATCTGGTGTTTACCAGAGATGTGCTCATCAGTTTCTGGGAAAACAAGTCACTCATGAAAAAAGAGTCAAGAGATCTTGGTCAACTCAGACCGAAGCGACTTAACAGTTCTCGTTTTCTCTCTCGCCATGTTTGAAACATACAACTCTATATAGAAAAAGAAAACAGTAAATCTCTTAAAGGAGGCTATCTGGGTCATGGTTTGCGGAGAGCGTCACAAACAAAGTGTTTAGAAGCAACAACAACAACAACAACTGTGTATGTATTGGGTACATTCAGAAGATGATTGATCACACAGGCAAAAATGTCAAGTGGAAACATTGTTACCGCCTATCCAAAGAGCACCAACCCATGGGGAACCTCCAACACGACCGACCAATCATGTAGCTTCATCATTTAGCCATTTGCTTTCATAGAGCTGGCCCCTGCCCCCCCCTGACTGATCCTGTCACGCTGCCCCCCAGTGGAGCGTAACCGGGTCCAGCATGTAGCGTCATGAGCACACTCCTGCCCTCCTCTCGACTGCTGACACAGGGACCCGTCAGAGCAGTGGCTCTTGACAGCTACCCTGTCACTGTTTGGAAAGCACTGTACTGTGATACCAACGCACCACCACCCGTCAGATAACAACGCTTTTCCTTTTTCTCCGGGCGCTCCATTGGTCAGCAAGGGGGACCTTCTGCTGTCAACCTCCGCAGCCAATTAGAAGTGCTGCTAGAGATCGGTGGTCCTTCGTCCCCTTTTCACCCTTTATTACAGGCAGTATACAACCAAACCCCAAAATACGTCCAGCACCGATGTGAGGAAGTAACTGTGCTTCTTGAACTTGTGTGCATTCGGTAATTAATTGGGTTAATGAAGCGCAAGCACTCGCGGGCCTGCCCTGCGGTGAAAGAGGGCAACGGGCATATGTGCTACTCGTGGTGTTAGTGATGCTCAGGGTTCTTACACATGTCTGCCAATGGATTCCAGGACTTTTACATGACTTTTCCATGACTTTAAACCAAATTGCCATGACCAAACTGAACTCTCGGTGTATACATGAAAAAAAAAAATTATGTAGTATTCAAACAATGAGAATTACAAAGCATACAATACACCTTAAATGAAACAAATTACATTATCCCGACCGCTTCCTAAGCTACTGTTGCAATGGCCAGCGAACTTTCCAGTTAAGGTGGGTTCACTTGCAACGAGAAAAAATAATAATTGCGCCGATAGTATGAGAGCGTATGCCGGCTTAGATTTTGAGCGTCTTCCTTTCAAAAACATATGAATTATTTTAAACTCGGCGTAAATGAACATGTTGAATATAACACATTTCCATGACTTTTCCAAAACTTTTATGATTTAAGTTTTTTCCATGACTTTTCCAGGCCTGGAAATTACCATTTTAAAATGCCATGACTTTTCCCGGTTTTCCATGACCGTACGAACCCTGGATGCTCCTCTTACCAACAGCTTCTGGCCTCACTGGCACCAGACCATGTTCCTCTGGAACAGAAACGATAGCCACAGAACACCAATCACATATTGGGATGAAAGAAGGGAGGGCGGGTGGGGTTTACACATCAAGTCTATCAATTGTAGACTACACTTTCTACACAGCATACATACCCAAGGCCAGGACGAGCTTTATCGCGCCGCATTTGGAAAGTTTACAACTGCCGACTTTTTTTTAACAAGGTGCTAATACCAGATTAGGAGCATTTTGTCGTCTCTCAACGCGGCTGAGCCGAAGACTCGCAGCTAGCGGTGCAAACAGCGGAAACAGTGGCAACAGCCGAAAGAGCTATCAGTTTTTGCCAAAGGGAGAACTGGAGGGTGGGTTCTACGCTTCCGCGACAACGGCATCGGCCGGTACGCCGTCATCAGCACCGTTAAATAGAGCATAACATCCATTTTGAGCAGGGAAGTCTAATCCTGATTTTCTTGGGAAATCTCGATGCCTATTGCCACCCATTACTGGACAAACACTACGTTGAAGTACGCGCATACACACATTTCTGCTCGGTGCAAAGTGCTCTTCAGTACAATCCAGGTGGCAGATCATGCAAAGTGAACATCATGTCACCCACAGCGTGGAAAAGAATAATGTGTCAGCTAATGAACATCACATTTTGCTCCTGTCATCATTTCTCCGCAGGCCAAATGATTTGGTGCACAGCCGAGTCTTTACCAACATCCAGCAAATGGCATAACGAACAATAAATCAGAAAACACCTGGGAACTCTGAGTCAGCTCCAGAACATGTCATGATGTATGCTCGTCTGAGCCATCAATCTCAGTAATGCCCTCAGAAAAGCAGTAATGGCTTCCGAGTCCACCACGCGAGTCCTCCTTTAAGTTCATGGGCTCTAATGAAACCATCATTTGGGCTTTTGGTTTATGTTTGGTGGTCAGAGTTTTCAGTGGCGAGATGCATTTCACTGCACTGCACAACATAAATCCTCCGACTGCAGCATGTGTCCCCGGGGCAGAGAGGCCATGGAGGCAACTGCAGATGCAGGATCTCTTTCCACATGCTCCCCACCCTGTTGTATATATCCTCTCCAGCCGTGAGAAAGCACCGTCTGCTGCCAGACGGACTTTAATGACTCGTAGTACACGTAGCCGGGACGTGTTTATGTGCATGTGTGCGGACCTGGTGTGCAGCATGTAATAGATATTGCAATAATATTCCAAACCCTTCTGGGCTTCCTTGTTGTTTTTATCATTTCATCTCATCGTCCAAATCTGCCCACGACGCACACTCGGACCTCTCTTCGCACATCCTATCCGTCAGGCAGATAAATGAGAGTGATTTCTTTTGACGGCTCGGCGATGGAAAGGGAGCTACGGGCGAAGAGAGGTGACATGGTATGGACAACAAAGTCAAGTGAAGAGTTGGGGAGAACCAAGGAGCCCCTGACCTTTGTTGTCAGAGCGCCCTAGAAAAGAATCTGACGTGACATAATGAGGCAGAAAAAAAAAGAAAAAAAACAGATGAAGCGAGGTTTCGTTTCCACCGCGCGGCTCGACTCACTTCTGGTCTCAGGTCCTTTCCCGATGCAGAGTTTCCACTGTGGACACTAACCCCTCAGCGCAGCCAGGATTCTCATCCGATTGCCATAGCAACAGCATGTGGAACTGCTGTGACATCACCTTCAATGGGACACTCGCTGAATCGCTCTCATCGTCAACCAAACAGAAGAGCATCTGCCCTCAGTCAACACAGCGGAGTTCACGAAGAGGCATGAACGACCCTACTCCTCCTCCCCGTTGGCTGCATTGGTTCACGAGGAGTGAGATTGGTTCAGGTAAGCGTGTAAGGGGAAGCCAATCGGAGACAGAGTAGGATTCGTGATCACACGTCTCGTGTCGTGCCATTGATGGTGTTCACCGAGTTGTTCTGTTGGCACCAGTCACAACTTTTGCCAAAGGAAACGCGGCGACGTGTAACGCTCCAATCTGAAACTAACGGAACTGCTCGGTGGAAACGTTGCTATGGAGCGATTAGACATGACCAAAATGAACTCACATGTTGCCTGTGTTACATGTCATCACACAGAGTGGCATTTTGCTGAGCGTCCACCCACAGTGACAGTACGTGTGAAAGACTGCTCGACAGCTATTTGACAAGGGATGTCAGACACACGGCAGAAAACGGCATCCAAAAAAATGCAGCGTGTGCTTTCTGCTCTGGAATTTGACCCTGTGTGGCCAACTCACTTCAAACACAGCGAAAGCCAGAGAGTGCATTAACTTGCGCCATAGGAGCACTACGATGGCAAGTATCGAATATGTCGGCAGAGAAACCTCACAGGTTGGCCCCCACAGTGTAGCTCCCCCTGAAGGGCAAAGGTCTGAGAGCTGGATTTGTGTTAGCCACTCGGTTAAAAGGCGAAGGTCATACTGTAAGGAAACCCAAGACATCCATCTAATCCTTCCTGCATACGCGAAGGAATCCATGACCTCTGCTACACCACACGAGGAAGCGCTTGAGCAATTAAGAGAGCAGCACAAACATCATGAATCATTTAAGCGATGGTGATGGGTAAAGGGGCTGGGTCAGGGGAGAGGACAAGGAAAAGGGCAGCAGTTTATTTCCATCAGGGTCGCGGAGGAATCAATAAACACTAGCAAATTCAAAAGACACAGATAATGAGGGATGTCCAGCATCCTCTGGATTCCGTAAGGTTTCTTCAGCAGAACATAGCGGGGACTTCCACAGCAAAAAGGTGGCACATTTAAGGCGTGATAGAAACCGTAAGCATCAGGCATACAGAAGTAGAGCTGCACTGCAGCGATGAGCATGAACCTCCGATACAGCCCTGAGACCTCCTACTGGTTGAGCAGGATCCCTAAGAATGACAGGGATGCCTAATGCGACTTCCATTAATGACATGCTACAGGCCGGAGGCTGAGGCAGGCCAAGCCCAAATTGAAAAGTGCTGAAGCATAACTGTGTCGGATGCCCAGTTTCCTCGCCCCGTAGTGCGAATGATTGAATTCTTGCCTCGCCCAGTGAAAGAATTCCTAAGCTTCCCGTATTCCCGCATCTAGCGAGTGGGTTCGGCTGGTTGACTTTCTAACTAACCATGAACTAAGCCATGAACTGTCAATGCAGCCCACGATCAATGGAAGCTGTTGAGACATCGAATCTGGTTGTCTTGTTTTAGTTGAAAGATATCCGGTGACAGTAAAGCTGACCGCTGTGCCTTTAATTTAATATCAATGGAAACAGTCAGGGGTCACCAACGCGTGCTGATTATGTAGCACGGTGCACATTTGTTTGTTTTTACATTTTTGATAAACTACACACAACGTACCCGTGAGATGGGTAAATCATTTTACAATTCTAATAACTATCATAACTATCAAAAGGAGTTAATGCCGCTTTTGACACACATAACCGTGAACCCCAGTATGTTATTGCATACAGCCCCCAGTGGTTATTGTATTTAGCTGATATATGCTATATCAAAATGTAATTAAAACGTATTCCACCATCATCACCCAGCTTTGTTCGGCTGTGTATGCATATAATGAATGCTTTATATGCATATCAGGAATTATTACTGCACCATAATTTCACATCCTGGTCAAATCACCTGCTGTGTTCTGTTGCTGTTTATCAGCAAAGTAAAAGGTCAGGAAGTCGAGTTATGGAGTTGTAGTGCTATGCCCACCGAGAGAGTCTTAAAAAAGATGCAATGACGGGATGATGATCTGAGGTGTGAGGCTGTCGGGCCACGACTGCAGCTGCTAATCAGAGGCCGATTGTAATACGAGCGCATCTCATCTCCAGCATCGAGGGCCTTGTTAGCTGACAGTCGAACCCGAGTGCTCCGGCGGAGGGGTTGGCTGGCTGCTGCGGAGCCGTCTTCCTCCGCCGACATCGATAGGGGCTCCGCGGGAGGGTGAGGAAACAATGGTGTTGACAAGCAGAAGCAGGCCTAGCAGCATGAAGGCAGGGCACAACGATTCCATTTCCCAGCCAATTCCATTATCAGGACACACAGACTTTACTAATGCCTGAAAACAAACAATGCACAAGCATCCTTCTAATTAAGCCCTTGAGTAGCGCTGCTTAGTGCACCGGCATATCTGTGTTGGACGCCTGCGAACAGGCTGATTGGATTCATCAGCACTTCTAATGTGCTCCTGTTTCCTCCCATAGGCCTCCAGAAGACTCCTGGATTCAATGGCCCATCCGACGCATCCCGTGTTTAAAGCCCGAGAGGCAGATTGGGGTATTGAGGCTGTCAGTTCTTTCTTCGGGAGTACACGCAATCTGACAACAGCGCGCGGCGATGACGGAGCGGAACAAGTGTGTCAAAAATGATAATCTCCGTGTATTGTGATGCTAACTATTGTGATCCCGATTTCACGCCATCAGACAGTTTTAGTACTTTTTTTGAAATATAACAAAACACTTCACCTCCACAGGTATGTTGCTTTGTAGTTTGAGTTGGGTTAGGGTTTTTATTGTCTTTTTTGAAGCACAAATGCTGTCATAATAAAGACGTGGATTCAATTAAACCCTGTGGATTCAATTTAATCCCACTTTTATTACATTCTCAAGGAGGTTAAGAATGAGAGCAGCAAGTTATCATTCCAGGGAGGCTCTCTGTGTTTTCACAAAGATAAAGATGTTAATGACCAAAGACCGAGAGAGGCCGTAGAAGGACCAAAAAAAACTAAAGAAATAGTGAAGCGGACCTAAATGGTCATTTAGCAAAACGCTTCAAAGAGGTGGACTCACAATACCCCGAGGAGATCTAAATTAATTAAATGTTGAATTCACACTGTCCGCTCTTTTTGAGAATGAAGCAAATTAATAAGGTGATAACCTAAAAGCTCTCTGAGCTTTTATTTGGAGGATGACTGTTCTCTTTAATACTTCCTTTGATGAGACAGGGAGTGATGCACGTACAGAAGCGAGGATTCATATCTGTCCAGCTTGTAATTTCTTCCCTTTTTTGCTCGAAAGACATTATTGTTTCTGTGTGAGGATAAACACGACAACACACAATTCATCAAATACATATTTTATAAAAGAGTGCTGGAAGGCAACAGACTCGTGTCTGATCAGCACGGGAGCTGTCAAGCATCTTGAGCATGTCCTCAATATGAAAAGACTATCATCCATTTGAAGCCATGATATGTAAAGGGTATTAACCCTTCCCCCTCCTCATTCTTCTGAAGCACAATGAAGCAGCTTCCACCTTCAAGCAAGTTCTGTGGCCCTGTCCAGCACTTTCTTTTCAGACACGGCCGAGCAGCGGAAAGGAAGTACACACCGGTCAATGTACTCAACGTATCCGGCAAACCACCTGAGACGAGCTTTGCTTTACCAAAACTTGCCCACAGCATTCCTTGGTGAAAAAAAGTTAGGTCTGAATTGATCAACACATTGAATATAATACCACAAGGACATGATCCCCTGGAACAAAGCAGGGTTAAAGGGAAATAGAAGAATATGTCTTCATATCCAAGTACGTTGGTAATGAGAGAGTTGTGTGTTACTCCCCACCCTACTTTCCCCATCCCTCACATGCAGTAGAAAGGCCTTTCAGCCAGGAATGTGGAGCTCCAGCCAGAGCCTTCCATCATCAAGTCTTGTGGTTGCATTATAGTTTGGAGTGAAAGAAAAAACACGCTGCAGTGGACCGGGAGAATGTGGTCAATTTCCTCTCTCTAGAAAAAGCAACCTTTTCAGTAATGGAGTCGTGCTGCACACTGTATTAAATGCAGGGGGGGGTGGGGGGGGGCTTGGATTTAAGTTCTGCGCTGGCCACCCGAACTTCTCTGCGTCTCACGTGTGACGTTCATATTCAATCCAGCTGCGCTTAATAAGTTATTACATCTATCGACTCCCTCCGCGGTGCCGGTGGACTGCAGGCGGAGAACGGTATGGACACGCCGGTGCCGTGTCAGATACCGTGTAGGTTAGAGTGATTACCGGAAAGGTCAGGGTCTTTTTGTTGAAGGAGGAATGTGATAACAATACTGATCTCATTCAAGTCTGCACCGGCCATTCCAAATGGATACCGTGCAGTCCTCCTACACAACAACAAGGAAAGTGGAGAAAGAACCCAGCCGAATAAATAAAACAAAAAAGAGATCAATTGAAACTCTTTTCGACGTTAAAGGTCTCCTCCTCCACTTCCTGTGCACATCTCTCTCTCTGAGCAGAGCAGGATGGGATCAGGCCGTCTTGCACTAAGGGGAGAGATGGGGGCGATAAAAAAAAAGGGGGCCTTTAAGCCCCGCCACCTGTGGAGCGGTCTCGTCTCCGGCCTCAGGTGGCGCTCAGGCGCACAGCTGAGATTGAAGGCGAATCACAGACACTGCTTCAGGCCAAGCTGCTTTCTAGAGGCAGTACCGGTGTTATACCGTAGAGGGAGAGGGAGGAGGAAACAGAGAGAAGAGGAGGAGGGGCGGGGGGAGGAACATATCTCTGTAACAAAGAGGCTGTAACTTTGCGGGCCGCCTCCTAAACGGTTTGAGATGTGTCACGCCGCCTGACCTTGCATCAACAAAAAAGAAAAGGAGCGAGGAAGCCGATGCGAAAAGGCTAACTCCCTCACACGCATCAAAAGGCTCGGATTTGATTCCAAGCCAAACACAAGTCTCTGTTCCTTCCTCGCTCGCTTCCTTCCAGGCAGACAGACGCACAGACAGATACAGTCCATCTCTTCATTCCCGGACCCGCATCCTGCCGGCCTCTGTGCTCCCTCTCCGACAGAAAGAGAATCAGAAAAAAAAGAGAAAAGTGCCAGCAGTAATTCCAACGCTCGTTATTCCTCATTACGGAAGAGAATGGCACCCAGGGCTAGATCATATTTGCTGTTAACTAAAGTTTGAGAGACAATTAGCGCTGGTTGTTAAAATTAATCATTGTTACAGCCATAATCTCTGAGGCCAGCAGAAGCTGCAGCATTTATGGTTTGTTTATTTGCGCGCCTCCTGTGGATATCGACCCGGCCCTGTTGTAAACAGTGGGATAAGGCCTTTCTACGATCGTTGGCTGGATTTACTTTCTGCGCGGGGATGAGGCATCCAGTTGTGACCTAGATTAGACGCACAGAGAGGGGAAACACAGGCTCTCTCCGTTTAATGATCACAGCCTGAACAAACTTGTTATTATTTCTGCTGGATCGTACGGCGATCGTTTTCCCCCGTGTTACAAGGATAACATATAACATGACTCGGAATTTCAGTCATTTCCTCCTCTTGAAATCCCTCACAGCATCGAAGATTGACTGTAAACATCGGGGCCTCGTAGGATTTAATGGGAAGCTCCGTTACGCTAATCTAAGCCGTCTTTTTATTCACAGTCCTGCTGAAACAAGTTGAATGAAACACGCTTCAATCTCCCCATTATGGAGACATGCCTTCTAGGAATTCATTTTAATCCATATTTGTTTTTTTAACCTACATCCTACATCCGGCTTAAATGATTTGGCCAACATCCTTTTTAAATAGGACTTGTGGTCTGCCTCTAGAAGCCACTAACCCGGTCATGCTGCATGAAAAGCATAGAAACGTCCCGTCACCTTGTGTTCAGCTCGAGTCATGAGGCCCCTCCCTCTTCGAAGACGCCGTGCAGCAGTCGCGATCCCGTTACATATTTATGCCGTTACGCTCGGCTGTTTATGGCCTGTAATTTGCATTGAACCTTTGCCTGGTTTTTCGTTGGGAGACGGGACACCTGAGGGAGCGCTCTGCAGATATAGGCATGAATATCCCAAACCTGTGAAGGCGTGAACGTGCACATGATTTCTGGGACCTGGTTAGGACTCTGAGGACTTGTGCAAGACCCAGTAAAATACCCCACATCCCTCACCCAGAGCATCTGCAGCAGGCTGACTAATTTAGAATGGATGTGCTTCAGGCAGCTTTAAGGAATACTATTATTCCCCTAAAAAAGAAAAGAAAACAAGTATCTATATGGAAATTTCTCTCCACCTAATATATGGGTCTGCTGGATGGTTACATGATAATCCCAGTGTAATTAATGGTTCCTCCGGCAATGGGCTGCTTAATGCAGAGGCAGGCATTGGGCACATATGGATTTTAGTGCTAACTATTGGAATATTTAAAGGACATGGTAAACATGCCTGATCTCCCACAGGCATTAAAGAGACCACACACACACACACACACACACACACACACACAGGGTTTCCCTTTTGCACTTTTGGTTATCCGGAAGCCTCAAATGCACAATTAGAATATAACTGTCTGAAATAACAATTCATTTGGAATATAAAAGAAATACACACTCAGGTACTGGCCCAAATGATCATGAAACAATGCAATCACACAATAGAAATTTAAAAAAGAGGAAAGAGGAGAGCCTTAAAAACAACATATTGCTGTTTCCTTCTACAAGTAGACTCCATTTAAATGTGTCTTTTCATGCTGCATGGTGTGTCTTTCATACCTTGTTTTAATGCCTTTTATGTTTTATGTAAAGCACTTTGATTTACCCTGTTGTTTAAAGATGCCGTGCAAATAAACATACCTTGCTTTTAAGGTAGTTAAAGTAAATTGGGTCCTCTTGTGGCGACGGCTCAGAATAAGCTTCCATTCATACAAAGTGAGAAGAAAGAGATGGGGAAATAAGACATTAAAATATTTACATGCAAAGAATATAGCCAGCTTTTATTTCTCTTTATTTCTCAGAGCAAGGACAATGTCATTGTGAACCATTTCAATTATTCATTTAAATATTTAGAAGCGTTGTTAAACGTGTCCGCGCTGAGCTTTCAAACGTTGGCAAAACATGGCTGTGGAGCCGGAGGACAACAACGCTGCCGCAGTGCGTGAAAAGAATATTTAGCAACAAAACAAACTGTGCATCTTTATTTCCTTGCTGGAAATCACACCGCACCTTCTCTTAATTTGGTCATCTCCCTGCCCCCCCTACCCACCAACACCAACACCTCTCCATCACTCCTCCGCCTCCGTCTGTTATTAACGCTTCTTTAATAATGAACCCAACAGGCGTCCCCTTCATTAAGCAGGCGGGGGGACGAGAGGCCAGCCAGCCGGGCTGACCCTGCTATCCTGTCCTCATCGGGGATCTGGCACAGGAATTTTAATAGGAGAGCAACGCGGGCAGCCAGGTCGGTCCAGAGGACGCACCGTGCATGACAATCAGAGCTGACCAACCGGCGTGGAAGCGGCGAGTGTGCTGCGCCGCGAGCCCGACGGCCTGTAACAACCGTGGAGGAAGAGGAGGGAGAGAGAGAGAGAGAGAGAGGCGGTGGCAGAGGGATCAAGAGGGACAGCGCTGAGGTGCTGAGCAGCTATTCAGGTGAGAGGAGAGGTGGAAGAGGACGGACAGCCAGGGTGACGAGGGCCTGCTGGCCAAACGGAGACCGTCCCTGTCGTGCTTCTCATACTAATAAAGCAGCGAGGCTTCTTGTTAATTAGCTTTTTCTTTCTTTCTTTATGCATGCTTAACCCAACAATTGTTATGGGAGCGAGATGTGAGAATGCAAGTGCAACATGGGGCCTGTTATGAAGCTTGTTAATAGTAATCCGAGACTAAAAACGCGACTGGTGGATGTCTCCCCCTGGAGAGAGCGAGCTGTATTTCATGTCCCTTATATCAGCCACGAGAGTTGAGGCTACATAAAAGGGGTGAGCTTGCAGTGGGCTTTCAGAGCTCCTCTACAGGGCTGAGTAATAAACCCCTCGCTCTTTCCCCGCACGCTTAAACAGTCTGCCTTTGAGCTACACTTTATATCACCCATTTTAGAGTTACCAGCACCGGTGATTTGTTGTGTATTCACCACTGGCCCGGTGGACTTTCCTTTTCAGCTTCTCCCCGCCGTGGTAATTGCCACGTCGACCTTGATGCAGATAGGATAAATGAAACATATCCTGTCAGGACTGTACCATTAGTAGCTGCACAGAATTACCTCATTTCCTCTGTGATCTGGGTATACATTTCTGATCCAGGGCATTCGGGCTGCCTATTCTGCTGTATGTGCCTCCGCTGTCTGAGAAAGCGCTAACACCGGCACCTCATTGCAAAAAATACTGCATGTGCTCCTATTATGGGCCTATAGCTCAATCCATTTGCACAATAAATTGAGCATACCCAGCTCTCAGCCAAGAGCAAAACAGCTCCTCTGGGAATAAAGCTGAGGCTGTTTGATAAACCATAACAATTTTCTTATTCTTCTTTTTTTTGTGCAGATTTTGCGATCAGAAAAAAAAGGCAGGGGAGAGGTACATCCACAGTAAAGTGTTATATAAATCCACAGGGACTGGTTACAGCTAAAGAGTACATCTTAAGCAGAGGCAAAACATCTCTGTCGATGTGTTGCTGTGCAGACGATAAATAAATCACTGGGAATGAATTGAAAAATAATTTGAAGATACAGGATCATGAGTGAAATGCACTCTTCATGCTCAAATAAAGATATTAGCCTATTTTGCCTCATGGCTGTCAGACTGTGGGCACAATTGTCTGTCTGCTCAGCCCCACCTTCCTTGGTTACTGTCACGAAGCCTGAGAGGCTTTCAAGTCTATCATAAAAAAACATAATGTGCCATTCATCATCGTTATAATAGTGGCAGAGTTACCATGAGTTCTTCATATTCTCTTCAAACAATGGCTCCTTGATTTTAGACAGACAAAAGCAGGCTTGTCATTCCGTGCAGATAACCCTCAATTTTCCCGGTTGAATAGATAGATGGCTGTTCAGAAGTTGGTTCAAAATGTTTCCAGCTGACCGTCTTGAAACAAGAGCTCTGTAAATGGGGTCGTACAAATGCACCCGATGATAAAAAAAAAAGCTCTTGTGCCAAGCAAAAGACACCAGGTGACGGAGGAACATGGAAATAAGAAACTGCTTTGTATCGCAGCGTAGAAGAGAGTAAGATCAGATATTTAGTTTTCACATCAACATGCGTGTATGTTATCACTTTCAACATTACAAGAGAAAAATAGGTTTTAGGATGACGACATTTTGCTATCTTTGGCTGGAGTATCAACTTCCCTACATCCAATGAAGAGCGCCACAGAGCTGTTAGCGGTACTGTAACCTCTGACAGCACCCGGACATGAACGACTCCCAGAGCCAACAGCGCTGTGGTAGCGACCTGCCAATCACCAGGTAGCCTAGTCTTAGAGGGTCATCTACTTTATGGTCTATTTGACTCTAAATGGACCATCATTTACTCAATGAACATCATGCTGTAATGAAGAAGACTTGAAAGTAGCGATTGAGACCATAAACTCACGTTCACAATGTTTACTGAGGGAATTAATCAAGTGAGAAGGAGAGTCATTTACTCGTAGACTTCTTTTGCAACCGGAGGAGTCGCCCCCTGCTGGACAGTCGAGAGAATGCAAGTGTAAGGCCATTTTCACAACCGAGGGTTGCCCCCTGGTCACCGCTGCATGTAGAAAGCTCATTAGTCGGCCAACGACAGCAGGTTACATTAAACACAGTAATACTTTCTTTACACTATTGCTCATTTGTTTTTATAACGGCTTTCTTTTGATATTTTTCTTATTTTTCTTACAAACAGAATGCTTTCACAGTCTTTAAAGAAACCACATAACACATTTCCAACACAACAGTCACATATCTGCCCCAGCACCACCGAGGCACACATTTTCTTTTTACAAATATTCAGATGAAGTCAATAAATCTGCAGAGGGGAACAATAACAATATACAAAACCAGAGAAAGCTCATAAAAATAAATCACCCCTTCTGTAAACACATTTGCTTTGACTCCGTTCCATTACTGAGCATCGACTGCGGCTTTTCGCATCAGAATATGGACCCAAGTCCTGTCCTGGTAATGCAGTTCTATACAGTGCATTTTTAGCACTGACAGCAGCTATATTTCAGATTGGATCACACTGAAAATCCATAAATACATCACTTGTAATTGTCCACAACCTGTCAGTGCCACAATAACAATCTGCCTCGTCATGTGTGGAGGACAAAGACTTTAATGAAGAGCGCAGCACTGGGACTGAGTATTGTTCTCATTTCTTGCCCTGTCAGCTTTGCAAATTAAGAATGATGTTCCTATTTGTCTTGCAGTTTATTTGTTGGAAAATGGTTGATTTAGCGCAAACCAACACATGGCGCACAGCTCCTCCCATTAGTCCCGAGGCAGTAAGTACTGCAGTGAGAACTGTTTTCGAAAGAGAGAATTGGGAAGTGGTCGGACATGAAAACATTTGAATGCTTTGATTTTTTCATGACATATCTGACTTTTGATCCAAAGTAACACCTACTCCATCAGAGTGACTGAACGAATGCCAGTACTTCTAGAGGATGACAAACATTCAAACAGATGTTACCGCTTTATCCTGCACTACTAGAATGACCCTGGCACAGGTGCTGCTGAAAGCTCCCCAACTTATGAGTCACCCCAACGGCGGTGTCTTTGTGCAATCAACAATGTGATCGCGCTGCGTCATCAGAGATTTAGGACGTCGTGGCCAGATTACACAACAGCAAGCTATCCATTACGAAATGATGGTGACCTCATGGCATCACCAGCAGCAGCACAATGAGCACACGCTGTCGGTGAAGCCTGGGAGAAGTCTGATGGGAGGCCAAAACAACGCGCTTCCTCGTCAGGTACACCATCACCCTCACACCATCACCCTCACACCATCACACCATCACCCTCACACCATCACCCTCACACCATCACCATCACACCATCACCCTCACACCATCACCATCACACCATCACCCTCACACCATCACCATCACACCATCACCATCACACCATCACCCTCACACCATCACCATCACACCATCACCCTCACACCATCACCCTCACACCATCACCATCACACCATCACCTCACCATCACCTCACACCATCACCCATCACCTCACACCATCACCCTCACACCATCACCATCACACCATCACCATCACACATGACCCTCACACCATCACCCTCACACATCACCTCATCACCTCACACCATCACCATCACACCCATCACCCTCACCATCACACCATCACCTCACACCATCACCTCACACCATCACCCTCACACCATCACCATCACACCATCACCCTCACACCATCACCATCACACCATCACCCTCACACCATCACCATCACACCATCACCCTCACACCATCACCATCACACCATCACCCTCACACCATCACCCTCACACCATCACCCTCACACCATCACCCATCACCCTCACACTATCACCCTCACACCATCACCATCACACCATCACCCTCACACCATCACCATCACCCTCACACCATCACCCTCACACCATCACCCTCACACCATCACCATCACACCATCACCCTCACACCATCACCCTCACACCATCACCCTCACACCATCACCCTCACACCATCACCCTCACACCATCACCATCACACCATCACCCTCACACCATCACCCTCACACCATCACCCTCACACCATCACCCTCACACCATCACCCCATCACCATCACCCCATCACCATCACACCATCACCCTATCACACCATCACACCATCACACCATCACCCTCACACCATCACCCTCACACTATCACCCTCACACCATCACCATCACACCATCACACCATCACCCCATCACCCTCACACCATCACACCATCACCTCACACCATCACCACCCATCACACCATCACCTCACACCATCACCATCACACCATCACCTCACACCATCACCTCACACCATCACCATCACACCATCACCCTCACACCATCACCATCACACCATCACCCTCACACCATCACCATCACCCATCACACCATCACCCTCACACCATCACCCTCACACCATCACCACACCATCACCACCATCACCCATCACACCATCACCATCACACCATCACCTCACACCATCACCTCACACCATCACCATCACACCATCACCCTCACACCATCACCTCACACCATCACCCTCATCACCATCACCATCACCCTCACACCATCACCCTCACACCATCACCATCACCATCACACCATCACCATCACACCATCACCCTCACACTATCACCCTCACACTATCACACCATCACCCTCACACTATCACCCTCACACCATCACCCTCACACCATCACCCTCACACCATCACCCTCACACCATCACCATCACACCATCACCATCACACCATCACCATCACACCATCACCCTCACACTATCACCCCATCACCCTCACACCATCACCATCACACCATCACCGTCACACCATCACCCTCACACCATCACCCATCACCATCACACCATCACCCTCACCATCACCTCACACCATCACCCTCACACCATCACCCTCACACCATCACCTCACCCTCACCATCACACCATCACCCATCACACCATCACCTCACACCATCACCATCACACCATCACCCTCACACCATCACCATCACACCATCACCCTCACACCATCACCCTCACACCATCACCCTCACACCATCACCCTCACACCATCACCATCACCATCACCATCACACCATCACCCTCACACCATCACCCTCACACCATCACCATCACCTCACACCATCACCATCACACCATCACCTCACACCATCACCATCACCCCATCACCATCACACCATCACCCTCACACCATCACCCTCACACTATCACCCTCACACCATCACCCTCACACCATCACCCTCACACCATCACCCTCACACCATCACCCTCACACCATCACCCTCACACCATCACCTCATCACCATCACCTCACACCATCACCATCACTCACATCACCTCACACCATCACCCTCACACCATCACCATCACACCATCACCCTCACACTATCACCCTCACACCATCACCATCACACCATCACCCTCACACCATCACCCTCACACCATCACCCTATCACACCATCACACCATCACACCATCACCCACATCACCTCACTATCACGCTCACACCATCACCCTGACACAATCACCCTCACACTATCACCCTCACACCATCACCCTCACACCATCACCCTCACACTATCACCTCACCATCACCCTCACACCATCACCATCACACCATCACCCTCACACCATCACCCTCACACCATCACCATCACACCATCACCATCACACCATCACCCTCACACCATCACCATCACTATCACCTCACACCATCACCCATCACACCATCACCCATCACACCATCACCCTCACACCATCACCCTCACACTATCACCCTCACACCACCACCCTCACACCATCACCCTCACACCATCACCATCACCCCATCACCATCACCCCATCACCATCACACCATCACCCTCACACCATCACCCTCACACCATCACCCCATCACCATCACCCTCACACCATCACCCTCACACTATCACCCTCACACCATCACCCCATCACCATCACCCCATCACCACATCACCATTACACCATCACCCTCACACCATCACCCTCACACCATCACCTCACCATCACACCATCATCACACCATCACCCTCACACCATCACCTCACCACATCACTCACCCTCACATCATCACACTCACACTATCACCCTCACACCATCACCCTCACATCACCATTACACCATCACCCTCACACCATCACCCTCACACCATCACCTCACACTTCAGCTCACACCATCAAACTCAATAACAGTTACACACATTTATCACTCGACAGATTATGTGTTGACTCATAACTCAAAAATTTTTATTTATTATCACAAACAAACAATTACGTTTTGTGATACTGTATCGCTCCTTGGAAACGTGTTTTTAATGTTTGCGTTATGGCTGCACGATATTGGAAGCAACGTTTTCCTGTGATATAGTGTATGATATAAAGAAAATAAAAGAAATCGTCACCCCACATTTTGGAGCCATTTTCACAAATTAAAGATTCACTTAACTTAGACACTTTTTTACTCTAGTCCAAAATGTTATCATTAACCCTTTGGTTGTTAAAGATATGAATGGTGATGACACAGCAAAAAAGAAATGCCCACAAAGCTGGGTTATTGAAACGGGCTGCGTGTTTCAAGGCGGGTCATGTGGGCTGCAGTCCACTCGCATGACCTGCGATTCGACCGCAGCACGTACGCACATTGCAACGCTGGAACATGTTGTGCAGCCCTGTTTCATGTCGTAACAGACTGTGGATCAGATTGCACCAAAAGTAGTTCTACGTTGGAGTTAACTCTACCCCGAAAATGACCCGAGTCACCCCGAGTGATTGATGCACAAAATAAGCCACTCGACTCTGATGCATGCCAGCGTGTAGTTTAGCAAACTAGCTTTGAGGAGCCAAAAAGAGAAATATATTTGATCAAAAGTGTTGTTGCATGCGTATAAGTGCGTGTGTGCGTGTGTGTGTGTGTGTGTGTGTGTGCGCGCGTGTACAGATTGTCCATGTGTCACGTTCAAATCTCGTATGGGTTCCGATGCATCAGATTACCCCACCGCGGCGCACTCGTCCAGTGAGGCCGTCAGTCCGACACTAATCCTCCTTTGATGAGTCTGGCTTCACAGGAGAAGCATTGACATTTCGTCCTAAGGCCTTCTCCCTTTCCTGCCGCCACGCACGGAGGGACCTCGGCTCCGTCGAGATGCTCTTTCATCCCGACCTCGGCGAGATGAGGGTCTGGATTCAGACGACTGGTGTATTAGATGGCGGCTCACGGGAGACCGAGAGAACCGATGTCTGGGAGAAAGACTCAGGAGGCACGAGTGAGACGCAGCCCGGGTCCGGGGTCAGCGTTACTTAGCCGACTCGGAATAGCTTTTGGCGAAAAGGAAACTTAACGGGAAACAGCTGAATTGTTTAGTCTTCAACCTGTAACAAGAGATTGTGGGTTCAACTCTCACAGATGTGCTGCTGAGATGCTACTTGCACAACACAGATGGTGTTTAGTGCAAAAGAAAATGTATTGAAAGCCTACTGACATGACATAAACTGCAAAAAAAGAAAAAAGAGAGATGAAAATGGTATGTATCGAGTACAAGGACAACTAGATACAATTAAAATTGACAATTCTTATGGAAAAGCAGAAGGTAAGTGATCAAATACAAACCAGCCCATCATATGTATCTAGAGAGTTGTGTTTTGCTATTTAAAACACATTAGGGAGAGGCACTTAACATCAACATGCACGACGCATCAAATTACCATCGAATGGAGTTCTATCAGCGTGAATCAATGATCACTGCCGTGTCATTACATCGGGAGAGGGAGCCATTGTTAAAGGCAGTCAATAATGTTCACCCCAAAACTGGCTTCTAGCGGATAACAGACGTATCCAAACTTTGGCTTCGGAGGAAAATAACCCGCCGACATGAAAAGAAACGATGAAATGTCAGAGATGAAATCTGTTTTTTTTTTTTTTTTCTTCAACCTGCAGCTCAGAATACATTTTAATTTGCCAATGTATGCCACAGGATAACGTCCACCCTCGAACACCGACCTACCGGAGCACAGCAAGTGACAACAACAAACTGAAAGATTGTTTATCTCCACGATCACCAATAAACTGCGAGCAACTCTCAGTGATTATAGTTGAAGACTTTTCTGGTTTCAGCTTTCATGCGAGTGGATTTATCCTCTGAGAGAAAATTGAATGGATGCAACGGTGGGTTGAAACCTTTGATTACTTCTTCTCACGGACTGGAGTACGAACCCGCCGTTACTTTCCTGTTGAATAACGGAGCAAAGACGAAATGCTGAGGCTGGAGTTTTAACTGGAGCGCAGGAGGGAGAAAGATCGTATATCCCAACAACACCGACACCACTGCACCAGCTTTCAAAAACCTGCTGATTACTTATAAAGCACTGAATAGCCCATTTCCTGTTTACATTACTGGGCTTTTACGGTATGTACCGACTCAACACTGAAATGCAAGAAAAATTTATAACCGGAAAGCGATCAATCATTTGCCCTTTAAGCACCAACAAGTGCCTGATTTTTCTCACAACTGTTCAGCTATAGAGTCCAAATGTGTGTTTAAATTCTTCAATCTGACGACTCTATTGTTCGTTATGAGTATTGAAAAACTTTAACCGTTGTCTTGGGAACCAGAGCCGATCGCATTGCTTTGGAATAAATGGGCTCAGTGGTAATAATGGCTTCTTTTTTTAATGTTTCAGAATGTAGCTTTTCAGAGGGAAACAAAAATACTTTTCGGTTCATCTTTTGCCATTAATAGTTTGGTCATTGTCATCCATCGTTGTTTATTTTATTCTAACGTCAAATCAGCCGCCTCCCAGTTTCTTTTCAATGCAACTTACTTATTCAAAGTATGTGATACTTATATTGTATATGTATCATATAAAACTGTAATAACAGCCCCGGAAAATATCACGTGGCAGCAAAAAAAAAATGAAAAACCTCGGAAGATGACAACAACAAAAATAACTAGAAATAAATGTGGACGGAATAAATGTTGGGGGCACGAATCCAGCCGGAGACAGACGAGTAACGCAGACGGCTCCGGTGTAACCAGGCAGTCACACTGTGCTAACCACATTACACAATAACACCGCTGCTGTGGAAGCTGGAACACAAGATGAAAACCCTCTCGCTTTCACAGCACGGATCAATATCTTCATCATATACACCCCTTTCAAAGGCATGTTAGCTTTATGAACTAAAAGCTCCACTGTTGCTTTTGCCTCCACTGCGAGAACTTTGCACTGCAGACCTGACCGATTTAAGAAATAATAAAATCCTTGAAAAAACTGGACGTCTATTGATTTACCCCAACGGAGGCAGATCAAGAGGTAAGGTTATGATCAGACGGAGCGCAAGGAATTATACCAGAGCACAAACAGTTCACGCCGTTCCGTCCGATCAATAGCGGTATTGATCGGACGGAACGGTGTGAACTGTTAAAAAGTTAACCATTGTGTTCGCAATTTTGCAAAGTCGATGACAAGAGGAGAGGAAAGACACGATGGGTAGGCAAATGGGACTGAACTGTGTGTGTGTGTGTGTCCTAGAGAAATGCATCCAAAACTCAGAACTCAATCATTCCGATCATTAACGTGAACGAGAGCTCATCTCTCAGTTTGATTTATTTCTCCCACTTTTCTCCCCACGAGTCAATTATTCAGCGTAGTATTTTTATGTCATCGCTTTAAAATTATTTGCATACAGATTTTCATAGCAAATTGGAGCTTTGATGCATGTTGGCATCCAACAGGCTGGCTTCAGCGTAAATGTTCCTGAGCGAGTCCGCGCATGTTGGCTGTGTGTCACGGCAACCAGGACGTCACAGAAGGAGACACAATGGGAGACGAGTGAACGAGGTAAAACTACAAATGGAGATAAAAATAGGGAATGTGTATCAGATCATAAAGTTAAAATATACCCCCCCATTACGTGTGTCTCCTATCATGACATTTAACAGTAAGTGGCGCTGACTGGCCTCCCTCTAATCTAATTGTTCACTTTAAAAAAAATGTTTTTACCGTAACCAGTTGAGACAAGAAAACTAAATCGGTGGTCATGGGAGAGTTGTTCACTAAATGATCAGATGTTTTGCTGGGCTTTCGTGGCGTGTTGTTTATTGATGAGAATAGGAAGGTTCTAGCTGTGTTCTGTATTTATTACCGGTGGTGGTAGACGATCAGATCGGCTCTCAGACGAGGTTTTCTAATTCCAAATCAATTTGACGGTCGGGGTCTGCTGAAGTAATGTGGAAGAGGTTCAGCTCATTGCTTCAAAATTCCAATATTCATAATATAACATATGTCCATGTATCATAACATGGAGTTCCCGGGGAAAATATGGATTTTCAGTAATTATGAGCTGCTGTGCAATCAATAAAAACATTTATGGATTTATTACATGCATTTGTATATATTCTTAACATCAAATTAAATATTCTATCTATAAAAACGTGGTATCCCTTTATTACCTTTCATCACAAACCGTTTAAAAGCATGTCAAATAATAGATGCTAGGTGCTCTCAGAATGCAATTTCATTGCAACTTCAATATTTGATGAAGACCCGGCTGCAGTAGCCTTTTAGTTACGCCAATAATGATGCAGGACTTGCACAACGACTCCAAGCTAAATGATTATTTATGTGTTTCCACCCGAGTAACTTAAGCTCCAACATGATAAACACAAGGTGATATTTTGCATAAAACAAGATTGACTTGCCTGGTTCATTAACCAACTGAACAGGTGAACGAGTGATTAATTGAATAAACCAATGGCGGCGCAGTGGAGCCTCCTCTGCCGCAGCAAGGTGCGTCACTGCCTCTCTCTGGCACTGCGAGGAAGCACACACCTCCCGAACAACCGGCTGTGGATCTTTAGGGGTTTATGTCACTTCGCTCGAAGCAAAGCGCGATAACAAAATTCCCCCTTTTTGCATATGCAGCTGCAGTAATTCCCGAGTCGAGGTCCGAGGATGAGAGCGAGGCTCCTGCAGCGGGTGAACTGGCCGAGACACAGAGTCTGCTGCAGGAGGCTTGATGGTCGGTCTCCTGAAAACATAATCGAGAACTGCAGCTCCTAATCGGGTAACGTGAGTCATCCGCTGCATAGAAAGCCGAGAGGAGAAACCGATTGTAAACCAGCGCCGTCTCTGAGACATCCGATTAGCGTCAATGTGGGAAAGGGTCTGTGTATTTAAAACACAGATCACGGGGGTAACGACGTGAATCAGATGCCAGACGCGCGAGAAGGGCAAACAGGGTTAAGGTAATATAGGATCCCCCCCCCTAAAATACACTAAATCACATTTTCTACAATGAAGCATTGGCACCATAGACATGACGTCACTCAGTAGAATGGATCCGATAGAAGAAGACGAGTTACTGTAAGAGTTTGAATAAAACTCACGAGGTTTGAGTGATGACCTGATGGAGCTTTAAACAAAGCGAAAACGCTGGTGGTGTCTGTGTTTGTCTGATAACAAGGCCCCCAAGCATCCTGACAAAATCCTCCTCCTATCAAAGGGACTGAGAGGGTGTAGAGGAGGGTGGGGGGAGTGTGTGTGTGTGTGGGGGGGAGGGGATTATTCCCCACTACGTCCTCGTCCCTCTCCTTCAGCCTCACCCTCGTCTGTCCCCATGCTCTCTCTCTCCCGTCTCCGCAGACTCTATGATGGTACTTGGTCACCGTAAAGAGCCGTGATGGTGCTGTTAACTACGTGGAGGGAGGTGGTTGTCACGGTTACCTGATGCAGCATGGCGCTGGACCATCTGCCATGCAAAAAACAGCTCCCTGCTTACTGCTGTAATTACAGAAAACCCCAAGCAGCTTGCGAGCCCTGGCACACATGAGGAAAAAAGGTGTGTGTGTGTGTGTGTGTGTGTGTGTGTGTGTGTGTGTGTGTGTGTGTGTGTGCCAATAGCCAATGTATAAGCTCAAACCAAAATGGTGACATGCATGTTCCACTACAGGATGTCCCAATCCGATGAGGGCCGATCACAGTATTATTATGTTTGAACTAGATTAATCCGTTGCTGTTCCTTTGTTTTAACCCATCGTGCTCCACACACACACCAGCTGTCAGAAACTCCCCATCGTGGTCCGTTGCAACACTAGAGCTGCTTCATTACATGCAGCCGTGAGCGAGGCAAACCACCAAGTGCACCAACAAATAAACAGAAGTTTCAGCTAAAGCTCCCCCCACCCAAGACAGCGAGCTAAGTTGCTTTAATGGTCCATTTGCTTCACTTCGCTCTGGGACACTCCGCATCGGCGCCACACCTCAAAAAAGTGCCGCTGTTGGCAGAAAACGTAATTTGTACTTGTTGCTGTATTCATGCTGGGAATGACACCGACTGTGAGAGATATTATAGAAAAGCTGTGATGACGGGTATATTATTTAATGCAGCAATACTTGCTGCCAAATGTGCACAGTGGAGCGATATCATGCAGGTACATCAAATTCAGAACTGCTGATATATACTCCTGGTTTTTTCCCGTGGAATTTCTCTTCAAATCCAAATTGTAACCATAAAAACCCTCCCCTGAAACCTGAGGGGAGGTTCCCTTTCTGTGACTTTCCCTTTTTGTCGTGTTCTATGATATTTTCTGTGTAAAATGAAAATTCACAACCTCGCCAAAGCATTTCTTTTATTATGACGACCAAATGACTTTGGATGTAATACCACTGTGGAATAAAAACTGTGGTTAAAATAAAGCGACACTGTTTAGTTTGAGTGGCTTTATTATTCATCTGTTAGTCATGTAGTAAGCCTATTGGACCTCAGCACAATGCCCTTGCTCCAGCCTTATCCATTAAACATGCTGCTGCATGTAGCCAAGGAGAAAGCAGAGCACTGATTTGCATGCCTCCCTCCACTTGGAGGATATAGATTTTTTGTGGGTCGTTTTCAGAGAGATTTAGATGGGCGTTACAGTATATGCATTTACCCATATGTACAGCTTTGATCAATCCAAAACATTGTAAAACATTTTTGTGACGATAAATCCACTAATATTGGCCTGAGAGATGGATGTGGCTCACAATGAGCTGAATATTAAGTACTACGTGGCGGTACAAGAATACTGACATTCTAATCCTGCATAGGCCTGTTCCACAATATTCAACTCAAAACCAACAGCTACATAAAAAACTAGAACGGGCACTCGGAAGAGCGCATACCTTCGCATATCACAAGATTGGGCATTGAATTATGAACATTTCGGCATTGACCTTGACCTTTGACCCGATCGATCCCAAAATCTAATCAAATGGTCCCTGGATAATAACCAATAATCCCACAAAATTTCATGCGATTCAGTTTAATACTTTTTGACTTGTGCGAATAACACGCACGCATACAAATACACGGCGATCAAAACATTACCTTCCGCATTTTCAATGCGAAGGTAAAGAACACAAATACACCTCCACAGCTTCAAAGGCAGCTAGTGGATTGTACTTGCGGATCAGGAATGCTGAGCATGTGAAAGGTGAGAACATTCCTGTGCCGCGGCCCTACGATGAAACAGAGTGCAGGAGAAGGAGACGCGGCTGTGGCTCAGCTCCTTGCCTCCTTGCCTCCTTGTCTCTAATCTCCTGGCATCAGCAGCACACATCGAGGGCGAGCGAACTGGACACTCGGGAGCGACGATCGCAAACTGATCCTGTGGGGGGGGGGGGGGTTACCAGGGGCAACACCATAGGTTAGACATCGGTGTCGTCGCAGTGCATTGGCCATGCAAAGGATTTGGTGGGCAGCAAACTGCTGCTGCTGTAGTTTTTATAATAAAGTGCAGAAAAAGCAATTAAGAGCCAAATGTGGTTTAAATTGCTTGGTGATCCAATTAAAACCGAAGGCCTGCAGATAGCGCTCGGCTCCTAATGAGGTAAAATTAACACCATTAACATTGCCTCCTCCTGACTGTCTTCCATAGAAGACCTTCCTGCGTTCTGCCTTTTCATTTCACTTCTTCCTGTGGGCATGTTCTGTCCTCGGCGTCTGTGGAAAATAAATATGTGTATTTGGAGTTATTATCGCGCTTTAATTTACCGTAATGAAAGTACTAGCCTGCGCTGGCGGATGAGCCATTTTAATTTAAGCACCGAATGCAAGCCTGCATATTAATGACCTCATTTGCATAAATCATGTCACTCCACTCGGGATTCCAATTAAACCCTTGATTAATTGCTCGGCTGACCCGTTAAATAGAATCCTTTAAGTGGTTCAACAGGCCACCAAAGCCTGTTGACACACACGCACACATGCACATGAACGGGCGCGCACACATGCACACATTGACACATGCACGCACGCACGCACGCGTGATTTACTCTGAATAAAATTAATCAGAAGAAAGGGATCTGCTGATTTTGAAGCGTGAACATCCTCTGGGAAGTGTGAAACCTGCAAGATGAAATGTAGTAGAGTGGAAAGCCCAACACGCAGAGTCAAAACTCAGTTTAGGACGAGACGCTTCGACCAACATGACAATGATATCAGTGGAGAGGAAAACCCCACCCGGGTCAGGGCGGTGTTTGTGGGAGTGGGAGGCACATTGTTCCTAATGTCCTCGTTGTGCTCGAGCTATCATCTTTAGGCTCAGCAGTGCAGAACAGGAACATTATATTTTACACAACAGAATTTTAAAAAAGATGGTTTACACAGTGATTTAAACTCCTATTATCCTCAAAGAATTAAGGATGATGTGAAAGACCGAATTAAAGCGCACACACATTTACTTTTTCACACTCCTTTCAGACGATGACAAACACCTCCGTGGTCTTGGAGCCCTGCTATCGACTGTGTGCACGCTCCAGTGAGAGGTCACATGTACATGTGGCCCCTTGTTGTCTTCTTCTCTTCAACCCCGATGAAAGCTGCTGGGATACAACCGCCTGACAACAGCCAACATGTGAATCCCAGAGGCAGCTGTTGAAGCACATGCCCCAAGTTGTAACAAATAAATAAATAAAAATGTGCAGGAATGTGCAGGAGTGCATTCATGAGTGAAGCTGAGAGACGTTACTAGTAGAGGAGGGACGGGGCTCTCGGTCCGTATGGAGGAAATGTGAAACAAGATGACTGTGGCTCACCGATTGGTAGGGATGGGAATCGAGAACCGGTTCTGTTTTAGAACCGGTTCCCAGTGAACCGATTGTTTGGGATCGTCAGCCAAATTCTTTAACGGTTCTGCTAACGGTCCTCTGTGGCGTTGCGCATGCGCAAACTTTTTTTGTTTCTTCTTCAGACTGCAGCAAACATGGCAACTAGGCAGAAGCGTTCTAAAGTGTGGCTCTATTTCACACGACAAAATGACAACTACGCCACTTGTAACGTGTGTAAAAAGTCTATTTCGTCGAAGGGAGGAAATACAACAAATATGAATAAGCATTTGAACACAGCATGGAATTAAATGACAGGAATGTCATGTGTTCGATGCAGCAGCTCAGCTAACGCCGGCGCTTCATCTCTTTCTGTCCAAGGTAAACTCCTCAGAAGTGATCACAACCACTCACTGTGTGAAGCAATTGCCTTTATTGTGTGGAGTCGATCAAGTTATCTTCTGTCCCTTCGTTTGAAGCAGACATTTTAGCTCCGGCATTGGCTAGTGAGAGTGTGCTCACCTGTGTGCGCGCATCACGGCTGAGCGCTGCGCGTGCAGACAGCATTTAACGGAGCGGAGCAGCGCGTGCGCTCTGATCGCTCTTTTAATGAAGTATCGATACTAAAAATATGCTAAATCACATCGTGTTTAACGTACGGGTACTTTGTTAGCATCGCTACACCGTGCAGCGTGACAGCAGCAGATGTAGCGGCTAACATTCAAGCTAACCCAACTTCCCAAACGCTGTGGACATCTGAACGCTGATTGGCCGAGACGCGACACGTCCCATCAAAGATGTTTTATTGCGAAGAGCACCACTTCACATTTTCTCCGCGTCTCACTGCAAATCTCAACGGCAGCGGGCCGGGTGAAACAAATAATAAATTGGAACGCGTCTGATATTGTTCAGGGGGCCGGTCCACATGGGGAGGCGCCGTAGTTTGGGGACCACTGGGCTACAGCGAGCACGTCTTGTACACCTCCTCATATCTTTGTGTTCAGGCATCCTCCACCCCACCTGAGAGAGTGTTCTCCACGGCTGGAGACACAATAAGTCCTGAGAGATCGCGTATCCTCCCGGAGAAAGCAGACATGCTTATTTTTCTGCACAAAAATTGTTGATGATCCATACAATCACTTCACGTTTGGATTGAAAGTCCAGTTTTGAGAAATGTTTGATCGTAACGGTGTTAATTATCGGAGGGCGTGTGTTATCAGCAAACGTTCGCGTTATCGTGTTAACCCATTATTAAACTGAGCATATCGATTTTTAATCCATTATTAAATTGAGCATATAGCTACGCTAGCTTAGCTACAGAATCTTCCATTGTCAGCCCCCTACATTGAGGCAGAGGTCGTGTTTGCCTCCCCTCTTAATGTGGCTTGATGTCAGCTCAGCAAATTCAACAATTTTGTTAGTGCCATTTGTTTCATTGTGTAAACCAGCTTTCACTCTATAAATAATCTCCATTGCCATCCAATTTAGCTGATGAGGTTCAGTCAGACCGGTTCATTGGCTGGTCGTCTGTCTGGGTCACAGGCTACAGCTAGCACGTCTTGTACACCTCCTCATATCTTTGTGTTCATCCTCCAGCCCACCTGAGAGAGTGTTCTCCACGGCTGGAGACACAATAAGTCCTGAGGGATCGCGTATCCTCCCGGAGAAAGCAGACATGCTTATTGTTCTGCACAAGAATTGTTGATGATCCATACAATTGATGGTTGCACACTTGGTATTTGCCACTGCTAGTTTCATTTTTGGCAGCTCAGTTCATATACCCTTTAAAAAAAGGAAGGAGCACTGTAATTTCTAGGAACATGTTTAAATTAAACAGAATACATTTTATTTAAGTTATGTAAGTTTTATTTTAAGTTCAAGAGGAATATGTATAAATGTTTTTGGTTATTTAAAAAAATGTAAATGTGTATGTATACATACTGTATATGGTGTGCAGCATTATAGAAAATTATATAAAAGAAAATTAATGTAAATAAACCCGTTTGTGCTCTTTTTTCACCCCTTGCCCAATAAGAATCGATAAAAGAATCGATAAGGAATCGAATCGATAAGCAGGAATCGATAAGGCATCGGAATCGTTAACATCGTATCAATTCTCATCCCTACCGATTGTCCAATCAAACACAGCAGCTAAGTGAAGCAAACAACAGCTTTCAAATCAACGAATGACATTCTGATGACGGGACGTTCCTCCTCGGTCTCATTGGCTCCGGGCTGCGCTGCAAATGATGTTTGCAGTTGTATATGTGAGTGTTGGAAACCAGCCGTCTGTTGGATGTTCTCAATTTTGTTTTACTCCATGTTGTTCAGTTTCTTCATACGTAGATGACAATGAACACATCATAACAACAAAGACGATATTTTACTGCCCTCAGCGACACCAACATTAATGGATTAATTAATAAATCGGATGGATTATCCACAGTATTTTAAACACGTTTTAAGTTTTATGCACGTTTACGAGCAGGGTATTAATCTGTCTGGGCTGAGGAGGTGAGTGACACATGTTGGTTGAAGCAGAGCTCCACTTCCACCCCGGCACCGTCAGCTCTGTGAGCCTGCTGTCCGTCACCGGCTCTCAGGTCACAGCGCTGCCCTCTGGCAGCCTGACTGACAGGGAGGGGTGTGTGTATGTGTGTGTGTGTGTGTGTGTGTGTGTGTGTGTGTGTGTGTGTGTATGTGTGTGTGTATGTTTGTGTTTGTGTATGTGTGTTTGTGTTTGTGTGTGTGTGTGTATGTGTGTGTTTGTGTGTGTGTGTGTGTGTGTGCCACAAGTTGTCAACATAGATTGGCTTTACACTCTTTCAGTGGATGCATTGGCAGAGTTATACGAATAAATGTGAGTACAAACAATGTTTGTGTATTTTCCCAATAATGAGTTTCCAACTTCATATACTGTTAAATGACTTTCATTGAGTGGGAGTTTTTCCTGATCCGATGTGAGGTTCTGGGACGTCTATATGTACAGATTGTAAAGCACAAAATGGGCTATACAAATAAACTGAATTGAAACTGAATTGATTTGATAGTTATTGTTGAAAATATTGGTCAAAAAATGTATTACAAAAATTCCACTATTCATTTTAATTCTAGAAAAATGTGTTATCTTTAATTTAATTTGTAAAAATGTAAGTAGAGAGAGAGAGAGAGAGCGAGAGAGAGGTGTGTATGTGCCTGGCTCTACGCTGTTCTTGCTGGTCTTGGCAGAGCCGCTGTCATCTGACCGTCTCCTCTCTCTCGCTGGCTCGAGGCCAACCTGCCGGGCCGAGCCGGGCACACCGGATAGTATCCGCTGGGCGGTGACGTGGCTCCGTCCTTACATCACTGTCCTCTGCTCCTGACCGGACCGTGTAGCCGAGGCAGCACGGATGCCAAAGCACACACACTGCTGTTCCCACTGAGGCAGCTGGCTTTGAGTGTCTTTGAGAAAGTTGCATTTCTGCACACTCCTCTTAACTTTAACTCAATGCATCCGTCTCATGTTTCCAATCAATACAGTATTTCACCAGCGCATTAATTCTCCATGAATTGCATAATTTGTTAAGATATTCAGCTCTGTTGCGTTGCACCTGCATGACTATCAGTACTGATCTGCTAGCCATGCTGGATTCCAGCCATCGGCCGCCGGGAGCCAAAAGGAGAATCATGGAGTGAGCAGCCTGTGATTGTGGGAGCCTGCAATCCACTTTCGACTTCCATCTTGGAGGATTTAGGATCATCAGGCTGAAGTCAAAATGAGTAAATGTATTATTTCTATGTGAATGTACTTTATCAAGAAAAGTATGAAAACATTCATTGTGATGAGCCCGAATCTCGTTTTACTGCAAGCTCCCTGTTGTAGGAGGCAATGGAGGTGAATAAGGATACCTTATGGAGTGTGTATGTGTGTGCAGGGCTCCAGACTAACTTTTTTTACTAGGAGCACAGTCGCCCCTAACTTAAAATTTTAGGGGCGCAAGCAGAAAATTTAGGGGCGCACTTACAGGGTTTTTCCTGGGTCAAAATGGGTCTTCGGTGCTCCCCAAAAAATTTTGCGCGCTATGCGCGCACCGGCTATTCGTGCAGGTCAAGCTGTTGAGTGAGTGATCAGCAGCTGGCCGCTCGGTCCATTCACGCACCTCACAGTTGTGTATTGATCAGACAAGAAGACACGCTTATCAACTCCAGTGTTTCCCCTACCATTAGAACAGGGTGAAATCTCCACCCGCCACTCTGTAATTGTCATCCTTTTTTTTGCCTTAGGCGCTCGGGAAAACGGCTTAGGCGCGCGCCCAAATTTTCTCTGCAGGAAAAACCCTGACACACTATAAATCGACTTGCAAAGTTTTCCCATCATTTTTACTGTATTACTGATAAATAATTTGACAATATACAATCTTATGCCTGTTTGCCTTCACAAACTGCAAAACATTCACAACAGAGAACTCTTCAGAAGTTACTGTATTGAGTTCAAACATATTTTAAGGGAAAACATACCGTGAGCATGTGCATGTTGCACTTCGATGTGGCCAATCAAAACATTTATTGGTTTCTAGAGATGCACCGATCAGGTTTTTGGTGCCGATCACCGATCACTGAAATCAGTATCTGCCGATCCGATAATACCGATCACCGATCACGGTGTCGATTGAAGCATTCTATTTATTGTGTAGCATTATTGCTATGAGGACTATGAGGAAATACATATATAAAGCAACTCAAACATTAAAGAAATTACCGATTTCTTTAAACATTTCGGACTTTTACTTTGAAAAATATCCTAATTGATACATTAAAATTGTTTGATTGCTGTTGTAGGGGATTTCAGATATGTATGGAACACATCTGCATCATTCATTTCCTGGAACTCTTGGGGAAATCTATATACAGGACTTTTCTTAACATACAAAAGACTGACTAATTTTTATAAACTCTTCCTTGGTCCAGTAAAAATGTTTGAATGTTAGCATAATTTAAGCTAAATCTCAGAAACGATTTATAAAGATACAACATCAGTTCATTGTTTACTTTTATATGTTCGTGTATGATTTGTCGACATCTTATTTTGATAAACGGATGTTGTTTCACGTGGTTCTTTCCGCTAACTTTGCAAAACCGGATGTTGTCACTTAAATCCTTCCGCTAACTTTATCAAAACCCTCGCGCTCCCGATGGAATGTGTTTAGCGTGAGCATCAGTCTATAGGGGCTCAGACATGTGAGAGTCGGCTGAGTTGACCCAGAGATTCAACTCGGGGGACGGGGACGCCGCTCGGTGGTGAGGATCCCCTCGTGGACCTCTCACTCTGCGGCCCTCGCCCTCGTTGTGTCTCCGCTGCGGTGCGCCTCTTTTCACACATTAGCCCCCCCCACACACACAGGCCAGCCTTCTTCTTCGGTTTTCGTCTCCTTTCTTCTTCTTCTGGAGTTAATGTCGGTTAGCAAACCAGTCATTCAGGCATTACCGCTAACTATAGTGGGCTGAAGTGTAGAACAAGTTTGTCAGCAACAAAAATATTTAATAACAAAAAAAAGAAATCTGCTAATTTACTGGTCGCGCATGCGCGAGTTGATGAAAAATTTACTCGCACTGTGTCTAATTTTAGGCGCAAAATGCGACCATTTTGTCGCAGTCTGGAGCCCTGGTGTGTGTGTGTGCGTCTCCATCCGTGTCTGCATATTGCGTGCACGCTGTAATCAGTACCTTCTCGGCTTTGTTCGAGTCGTAAGCCTTTCATACTTTGTTACATGTTTGCCGAATAAATATTTTTTCTCCTTGATAAGATACAAAATATTTCCCCAAAGAATTCCTGTGGAAGAAAGTGAGAAAATGTATTATTTCGGAATTGTCCCTGAATTTGCTTTGCCTGGCCTCAATGGTTCTTCAATTTCAGAAACTCCACACAAAGTCTGTGCACTCTGAAGTATTAGAGGATATCAGAGTTATCAGCCTACACGCAGGATGCCCTCTGCAGCGGCTTGCCAGTTTTTACTCTGGGAATTTTATCATGACAATAGTGAAGCCGCCTTGGGGCCCTTTCAAGCTTCCCTCATTTCATTTCCATCTCTATTGCTCTCTGAGTTCAGTTACATTTGGTTGTGCATCACCATGGCAGCGGACCCTGGCCCCGGCGTCTGACTCAGACATCATCCAGTGCATTTCAGCCCTGAGTGAGTCATAATGAGTCCCCCTCTCCAGCGCTACGGCGCTGAAAATAGGCTCACTTTCCTCCTCAGGATTCCTCTGGGGAGAAGGTCTGTGATCATCTCTCAAAACCCTCCTTTCATTCTGCAACAAACATCCACCAAAGTAAGAAAGGGCTCCAAATGTTGAGACCCAGTCAAGTGGAGGGAGACGGCTGCTCCTGCGAACAGTTTTTGCACACAAGGATTTAAAAAATTCAAAAAACGTATACAAAGAAACTGAGACAAGCCTCTCGTATCTAAGACTATAAATATATATTTTAGACAACTTAAAAAGCACCTAAGCTTGTAAAATAAAACATTTCCAAATAGTTTTCTTCTAAAATACAGTAAATATACGGTGTATATACATTTTTTACTTTACAAGAACCTAAAATAAGAAGCACCACAAGTGAAAAAAGAAAAAGGTTTCATTTTAAATACACCGTCTCCCAAATCAAGATAAAGCCCTGCGCGGTGGAGCTGAGATTCATTTGGTTCGTATGCGGCGTCTGGGTCACATGACGCAGCCTCCAGGCCCACAGTTCTGCTAAATGAGAAGCTCCCTTTTTATTGTGATGGGAGGCGAGGAAAGAGGAGACACTGTGAGGGGAGGGATATTTCCCCCGCCAGAAATTTGTAAATGAGATTTGCTAACCCTGGGCACAACATTCATTCTGGGTCCCACGTCTGAAGAAAATTGTAATTTCTGTCTCCTTTTTCTCGATCTCTGATATCTTGACACACAAAAGATAATGCGGCGCAGTCCCTGAGCCGGCCTGTCACTCATCGAGACCTGTGGGTCGTTAACTCTTCACAGTCTGCAGAGCATCGCCTCGAAATATTCATATTACATTGATAACGTTGAAATGCCCATTAAGATATTACATGATGTGTTCAGGGGCACAGCTTACAGGTATGCTTTGCAGCGAAGCCAATGCAATTAAACATAGAGACATGAGAGATGGGTTGACTCCCGTCTTTGATCATTTGTGAGTGTCATTCGTGGTGTTATTGTGTTTCACGTACATTTTTTCTATTTTCTATTTTTACAACTGAAAGTGAAAGTCAACATCATTAACCACAGCAGGAGGAAATCAAACTAAATCCCAGGAGGAAGTTGGTGAGAAAACTGTGGTAGTTAACACAGGATGTGAGAACATTTTTATTTTAATTAAGAAACTGAAACATAAAAATGTTTGAGTCTAATTTAGCAAACCTGCAACTTGTGTCTTAGGCATTTGTTAATGTTAGGGAGCTAACTGGGCTGGTTAAGGAGGTGGAGCAGGAGAATAAGTAGCTGCTATTGCTATTCAAGCAAGATATGAGCACAAGCTCACTTTCATATACAGTATATATCTGTTGGGTGAGCGTGGCGCATCATGCATGTAGCTACTCAATGTGACCCGGGATGTTCCATGGGATTTTCAAGAGACCATCTTGCGACCATCTCACATCCAGCGCTGCACCGATCCAACTTGTCCACTCCTGATACCGATACCTGGGCTTCAGGTATCGTCCGATACCAAGTACTGGTCAGGTGCCTGTGTTTCATTAAGAAGTCGTACCCCTCACGTTGTGGAAGTGACTGGAATCCTTTTTTTTTTGTGCAAGTAAACTTCAGGCTTGACCTAAATATGGCTTTCCAAACTTTGTGAAAAATGTTTTAACAAATGCTGCATACTTTTATTCAAATCCTTTTCTGTCATTGACTTCATATCTCATACCTTATAGAAGTTGCATCTGCCGTCCATAATTATAACGAGGCTTCAAATTATTCCCCTTTAAACGTGTGGCCCTCAACCATCTTTGATAGGACCTATGAGCCCACAGCACACAGGCTATAGGAGGGTCCATAGAGCAGAGATGTGAGTAGCCACAGAGCACGAGCATGCAACAAGACGTATCGCTCCGCGTGTCCAACAAAACAATCCCGTCCGCTACAAACAGGGCCGTTCAGAACAGAGTAGAAAGACGTTCTGCTCCCGCGATCGCGCCACCTTTCCGATAGGATTTGCTAACTCTTTGAACATGTGCCAGTGACCCAGTCTCCTCGCTTTCATCTCAGACAGTGATTAACAGCATTACAAGTGTTACTCAAGTCTGCGGGTGCAGGGACACTGGAGACAGGTAATCATATAAAGAACAATGCAGAGCCACAGTGCCATTAAAGACACGTCTAAAAGGTGTGCAGTGTATCGTTATCAGTCTACTACCTTCAGTCAGGTCAGCAACATGTCACTGATAAGAATATAATTGTGCAACAAAACCAACAGGAGACCATCTGATCAGGTCGGATGCTGTGGGTGGATCGGGGGTTAGTAAAGCCTTCCACGATGACGATGCACTGCTACTTTCGCTGCTTGCTTGGCATTTAAAGGAAGAAAGGTAGGGGACGTTAAAATTAGACACGCTGCTTGAAACTGCACAGGAATATTGGACTCGATGGCAGGAAGAGGAGAGTGCCATCGGGATTAGAAGGCAATCTGGATTCGTCACAGGATCTGGGGCGCACATGGCTGCTGCTGCTGCAGGCATCGCATGACACGTGCACAAAAATGCCAAGTCAGGCTGAGAGCCCGTGACAAGAAATGTGGGAGCACTGCGTCCCTGTTGTTGTTTGCTTTTTTTTCCAACAACTCGCTGAAATCCTTTGTGATGTGTGAATGTTAGACGGAGTTCCCTTGAGAGGCGAACAATATAAATACACAGCCAGACACTCTCACTGTGTAGTAGCTCGTTGCTTTGATATCTATAAATTAACAAAGCACTGGCATGAAGTCAAATATGTACTCTGTCCTTTTTAAGTACAATTGGCTCATATAACTAGCGAACTAATAATACTTGAGAAATAACTTAATTACCACTTACTCTCCACAGCACTCCAATTATTGCCTTTACAAAAGAGCAGCAGTAATGCACTTTTAAGTGTAATTAGAGTTTATCTAATTAGGCCTATCGCACACAGGCTCGGGCATGCACACACACACACTGGTGAGAGAACTGTCATTTAGTAATTAGTCGTGGTGATGAAACCCTCTATTACCGTTTCATTTACACGTCATCACAAGACACAGCCGGCTGACCCGTGTGCTCGCAGACAGCTCTGCCTCGCTAACAGCTTTCATTTTTTATAAAGAGTAATATCTTCATGACAACTGTGACACTGCACAGTGTGATCCACTGGCTGCTTTGCCATTTAATGTCCAAGATCAGCTGAAGGCCGGTACAGTACCGTCATCTCCCCCTGCCTTATATCTCCTTCTGTGGCGTTAATGAGTGGGAAGGCGTGGTCCAACTGCTGAGACTAATAGGGATTGTCACAGTCTAACCAGGTGTGAACATATATATTACATGCCCCAGGGAACATAATCGAGGTGTTTTCTCTTATTATCACACAGCTAATGATGCCCCTGTGAGCTAAGCAGCCAGCCAGACAGTCCAGTTGTTCAGCTCTTTATTTTAAACCTCAACAGAGGAGGTACCTCACTTGGCCTGGATCCCAATTGTCGTTTGAACTTGTGTGATATTAGAAACAAGACTCCCCGTTGTGCGAGCATGGTTTATGATATATGGAAATCCTTTATTTTACATCTGGTGCAGAGGGGGACCAGAGGCCTGCGGTTGCAATGAGGTAATGTAAATATATCCTTCACGGTTTTGCCCATGTGGGTTGGTTTGCTCTCTCGTTTGCACCCGGATAAATGCACTGCCGTTGCCAAATCTCCAAACTAGATACATGAACTCGATTATTAAATCATTTTCATATGTGGACAAAAATATCATGGGAAATCGTTAAACATTTTGATGGTTTCCAGCACTATATTTATGGGTTAGTCATGGGGTTAGTCTGTCTTTAACATACACAATAGATGCCAGGGCTCACTGTGTGGGGATCCCAGAGGGCTCAGTGCCCTGTAGTGGGGACTTTTCCGCCTTGGCTGGAGATATAATCAGTGTTGATGTGTGGGAAGCCAGTGAGGGATCATGTTCTTATCACTAGTAATGCAAGTAAAGCTGCTAGACCACTTTCTAAATACAGGCCGGGGCGCTCTTTGTGTGAGGCTTGCAAGAGAGCAACCTGTTCACTTTTGCAGTGAAAATGTGTTCGAAACGCCAACAAATATGAACTAAAACAGAGTTCCCCTGATATGTTTCTTGAAACTAACTTTTGGACTCAACTTTCTGCCGTTATTGGGGATGTATGATCACAGAAGTCAGAAACAACCAGACGCAGCCTCCATTGGAATATCATTCTACAAATAGTAAAATACTAAATGGAGCCCAATCTTTATCTGCCACTGTGCAGAAATACCAGCTTTGAACCAAATGAATAGACATGCAACAAAAAAATCATTTAAATGTCAATGTAATGAAGGGTTTTCTCAGTGTATGAAAAGTAATACAATTAAATTGTAAATGCCATGAACGGATTCACACTGATTTCGTTCTGACACGTTTCGGGTTGATAAAACTATAACCACACAAACATACATCGAGGCAGCTTTTCTTAGCAATGCACACTTATGGTTTCAAATTCAATAGAAGATCATTTTGTACACTATTGTTACTTTGATGTCCCCTTGATTGTGTTATTGTTTTGAACACATCAGTGAATAAACCACACTAAGACTTACGGGAAACGCACTGCTGTTAGTTCATATTTAAAGAATGCATCTCACCACCAGTTATTAAGTTGTATTCATGTGTCTTCGATCATTACCTTCGCATTGAAAATGCCGGAAGGTTATGTTTTGATCGCCGTGTATTTATTTATTTATTTATTTGTATGCGTGTTATTCGCAAAACTCAAAAAGTATTGAACCGAATCGCATGAAATTTGGTGGGATGATTGTTTATTATCCGGGGACCAGTTGATTAGATTTTGGGATCGATCGGGTCAAAGGTCAAAGGTCATGAACAGGTCAAAATCTTCGCAGAACTCAAAAGTATTGAACCGAATCGCATGAAATTTGGTGGGATGATTGTTTATTATCCGGGGACCAGTTGATTAGATTTTGGGATCGATCGGGTCAAAGGTCAAAGGTCATGAACAGGTCAAAATCTTTCGCAGAACTCAAAAAGTATTGAACCGAATCGCATGAAATTTGGTGGGATGATTGTTTATTATCCGGGGACCAGTTGATTAGATTTTGGGATCGATCGGGTCAAAGGTCATGAACAGGTCAAAATCTTTCGCAGAACTGAAAAAGTATTGAACCGAATCGCATGAAATTTGGTGGGATGATTGTTTATTATCCGGGGACCAATTGACTAGATTTTGGGATCGATCGGGTCAAAGGTCAAGGTCATGAACAGGTCAAAATGTTCTTGAATCGCATGAAATTTGGTGGGATGATTGGTTATTATCCGGGGACCATTTGATTAGATTTTGGGATCAATCGGGTCAAAGGTCAAGGTCAAGGTCATGGAAAGGTCAAACTCTTTTTTTACCATAGCACGATACATTTTTGTCCAATTGGCATGCAACTAATGCCAAAATGTTCATAATTCAATGCCCAATTTTGTGATATGCGAAGGTATGCGCTCTACCGAGTGCCCATTCTAGTTATACACTGTTACATGTTGTAGATGTTGTGTAGAAGAGAGGGTAGTCATGCAATTTACTGTACAAAATAATATCACAAGACAGATTTAATATATTCCACATTTTCTATTTTTTGCAGTTGCCATTTTAGTTTTTCATATGTTTCGATTCAAATGAAGTGGTATTTATTAATCCATTTTCAATCAAAAAAATTAAAGCAGCTAAAAATGGGGGAAAACACTCTTTTTGCTTCCTCAAGATGTTATGAGGCCCGCAAGCCAAGTTTTGTCGAAACACTGGAAAATATTGATGCTAAGGGCTTGATTATAATTAATCAAACGCCATTTCCAAGGAGAAACAGACTGTCCAAATGGAAATATTTGAGCGTGTGTCACGACTAAACCGAGTAGCATCTGTCAAAGCAGACAGAACAGAGCTGAGGTCAGCCGCGCATGTCAACGCTCTTGTCACAGAGACGGCCCGAAAAAATACAGTTTTTCCTTCCTGTCAGGAGATTTCATTCTTACGGTGACAGCACTGTGTCATTATCATTTAACAAAGACAATACAGTCTGAGGCAACCTTATACCAATGCAGACAGTAGATTGTGAGTGTATATAACATATACATATAAAGAGAGGGAGAGAGAGAGATAGAGAGATACAGAGAGAGAGATACAGAGAGAGAGAGACAGAGAGAGAGAGAGATACAGAGAGAGAGAAGTAAACAAATCATTCTTGTATGCAAGAAAAATGAAATGGCATCAGCCGGTGTCTCCGATTCTGAATCTGATCTACACTCAATTTCCATACTTCCACATTGGATTAAAAACCAGGCACCAAGTGGAGGGAAATACGTTTTTTGGCATGACGGATATGAATATAAGCCAAGCATGCTCTATTTATTTTTCTACATTTGTGCAATTAGTTGAAAAATCTACTAATACCTTTTTTTGTTCTTAAGAAAAATGTCAGCAAGGCTTTCTCATGAGGTTTTCTGTGTTTTTGTATTTGGCCAGATTCAAAACCGGCATTGGCTGTAATGATTTCATTAATTTGTTACGGCCTGAATCAGATAAGTCATGCAGGAATATGAGGAACATAAAGAACAGAGTAGAGCTCAGTTTGTCCTGCTTTTCCAACCTGAAAGTGTCTCACCTAAAAAAACTAAAATGATTCCCCTCATTCATCGTGTTTAGAGTAGAACACCCCCTCAATTAAATTATTATTTCCACGGCCGAAGAAAGATTTGTGATATGTGTTTGTCACCACGGATATGAAGAGGATCAGTTCAGTTGTTGTGGGTTTGGAGGTAATAATACGGAATACTTGTCATGGTACCTTTTGTGATGCAGAACGGACCCAAAAACCTGCCAGTATTTGAGTTAGCAAAATATGTATTTCACTGACATTCCCTTTCAGAACAATTGTAAAGCTGCATATTGTGTTTCTGTAATTCCATCACAAAAGCCACACGATGTGCAGCCTATTGCCAGACATGAGAACATTCAACATATTTTCTGGCAACATGTAAAACTCATATACCATTCCACCCTGAGAAGAACAGGATTGGCTGCTGCTAAACTGGCACATTTGGTAATTCTGTGCAAGTCTTGCTTGACCTTTCCTTTGCTGCCAAGTCATCACAAACTGAGAGAGTGAACAGTTCCCAGCCTCGACACCGAGTCAGACACACAACCCCGTACCGACACACATGCCTCTGCACAGCTCCAGCGTAGCGGACACACAGCAAACATCCACAGGGTGCACAGTTCATTAAAAAGTGAAAATGCAAAAGGGATGAAATTATTTTAATCACAGCGAAGGATTTTCCAGATGGCCTCCGAGTCCTAAATCGGTGGGCTTGTGCTTTCAATACCAAGCCAGATTCTCTGCCCGACGAAATCAAGCTGCACGTCCAACAAATATGTATTTAGGAACCAACGAACGACAACAGTATAGTGGTGGTTTTTTCTTCTTCTTCTTTTTCCATTTTAAAATGAAGTTTATGGCTTCAGGAACTCCCAGAAAAAAAATAACTGCTTCGATGCATCCTCAGATATCTTGCATTATAGTTAGAAAAGAACAGCGATGTCAACACGGTGCCGTCTGAACACAAACCGTGCATATTAGTCACAAACGAGCACATACAAAGGAACAACCGCCACGACCCTCAAAGGAGCCTCTCTTTTCCGAGACTGAGCAACTGTAAACGGAAAAAGAAAAAAGAAGCCAAACCCTGTTTCAAGTCATTGGTGAGTGTAAGGGCTGAAGGTCAACTGGATAGGATGTTGAAGTCAAGGCAGGACTGGAGTCATGACTGGTGAGCACAACGAGCCCCTGAGGTCATCTGTGTCGAGGGCGGATTAGGAGCAGTCGGTGATCCCATCAAAGCGATGTGTCACCAGCGGCGTGTCTCACCACTGAGCCACGCACTCGGGCGAGCACTGATCTCCTTAACTGGCTCTCAGCCGGCCCGGCAACTAAGGCAAACTGACAGCGGGGCTGTTTCCGGGCAGAAAATCCGCCCTGTTTTCACAGGGCCACAGATAGAGGCGGCCGGGCCCATGCCATCGCTCTCCATTACGGGGAATGAACAGCGCAGTGAGGAGCCCACTTTTCCACTTTGCAGCAAAGAGCAACCTTTTGCTCACGACAGCTCCCAGAAACAGATGAGGGGTAAATGTGTTGTGACAACAGTTAATAAGAGAGAGAGAGAGAGTGCAAGCGTGCATGCGCGTGCGTGTGTGTGTGTGTACGCGTGAGTGCCCACGTGTCTTTGTACCAAGACCATGCTTTGCTCAGAGGAGTAAAATGCACTGATGAGAGATGAATAGAGCCGCTAAAGGAGGTTGCATCTTGATACATAACTACATGATACACATTTGACATGCTTGATCATCCCCTCCTCTTTCATAAGACAGATTCAAAGAGCCAGTGGACTAAAATAGTCAGCAGGAACACAAATATAGCCTCTACAAATAGCCAGAGCCGGTCGCAAAACGCATGAAAATGAAATAGCGTCACACCGATTAGCGTTTCCTACCACATACTGTTGCTGTTACTAAATAATCTACCATTCAGTTTTCTGAGAGAAAGAGTTATCCAAACAAAATGTTCCACTATTACGATTTGAGCGGAGGTTAAATATCACCATCCCCAAGAGGCGTAGATGTACAGTAGGCATCCATGCAGTGATCATACATTAAAGGAAAGGATCAACAAAATAAAATAAAAGAACATTTGACAACAATCTATGTTCAATGCTCTTTAACCTTCTCACTCATGATCGTCCATCCCTAATACATGAGATCATGGACTCAGGCTTGACCTCACCAAAGCAGGAGGGTTAGTTTGGACCCTCCTGAGACCATGTGTTTTCCTTAACTGATAGGAAAGTAATACATTCTTTTCAGTGGGAGAGAGTCACAAGTTCTTTAAGTTAAAATAAAAAAGCATTTGCAGTGAAACAGCATCGTTCTCAAACGGCTTGATGCCTGCTTTAGAACTCATTCGTCGTGTGCTGGAGTTGCTCAGCTCAGACACGGCTGGCCAGTAGCAGTCAGTTGTCTCCACGTCGGGTGCTGATGTAAATGCTGCATCCTCTCAACTCATGACTGGATATTTTAGTCATGATCCTGCTGGGCTTCCTTACAGTTTTGCCTCATTAGCACTGTGCAGAGGGTTCATCAAGCTGTCCTACGTGTTTGGCAACCCTTGGACCTCAATGTTTGGAGGAGTTGACCGTGCCCTCGCTGCCTGTCTTTGAAATGCAGTACCAATATGTTGCTGATATTGCCTTGATATATACATACATACATACATATGTCCTTGAGCCAATGACACAGTTGACGTTTGTAAGGCCCTTACTGCTGTGAATCTTCTGCACTTCCATGCCGGGTGCTACACTAAAGGAATGCGTCTGGTTTTTATCGGGTTAAATTTGTTGCGGTAAAAAACAGGATGACATTTGCATCTGTAAATGTACAGTATTCAGTTCTCAATTTGTACATTTGCAAAGAGCACATCTCAATTTGCAGTTTAATGTGCATATTATGTCCATTATCAGACATACTAGAATATTGATTAGCACGTGCTTTAGGAAACCTGCAGAGTCGTATGGGGCAGACTCCTGGACCGCTCCCTCCACAACCCATCAGCCCACCTCCACCACCCATTCATATCCGGAGGAGGGGTGTGGGATCGATGGCATGCCGGGATGCTATTAGAGCCGAGGCGGCTGGGCAGCCAAGTAGCCACGTCTTCAAAAGCAAAGTGTGGGAGGAAAAATAACACAAGGTAATTATCTGGGCCCCGCTATCCACCGCCGAGGTAATCTGTAGCGTGGAGGACGGAGGGGGGCGACTGTGGAGGTGGTGTTCAGAATGTCTGTCCATATTTACCTCAACTCGCTGCTCACTCCAGCAGCGCTGAGGGAGAAGACAACAACTTTCCCTGGCACACTTGGTAATGTTATTCTAATTTTTACTTGGCATTGTTAGGTTGTAATAGTTTATTTTGATAACATGTGCAGAGGTCTTATGCTTTAAATTAATACATATAGAAAGATATTATAATAGGAAATATTAGGGAGAATATTGATATTGTTATTAATGTATTATGAAGCATAGGGGTAATGTTTACTCTATGCAAATGTAAATGGCAAGAATTAATGTATGTTGCATGAGAGTGACTGTATGTTAGTATTATAGATTGACGGGGCCGGTTGAAATCCGTGAAGTGACTTACAATAATAGGCGGGACTTTTATTGTGAAAATACTTGACCGGAAGTGACGCTTTGACCCGGGGTTCAGTGACATTCGACCTCTCCATTGTTCTAGCGGGACTTTGAACCAATCACTAGGTGTTAAAGGCTGGACTCACCTTTGAGAGTGAGGATTGGCTGATTTTGAGTCTAAGACTTTGTGGATTAATGATAGCGCTCTCTTCCCACAGGATCTCGAGGGCGGAGGAGCCGGGACCGATGAAGACCACGATCGTGAGCCTTGAATGTTTGTTTTACACTTCCTGCCATTAAATGTTGATAACTTAATTCACGCGCGTCCGGAAGCCTGTTTTCCATCATTTGCGAAGTGCCCAGTTTCAGAACATCCTTATAGCATCTTTATTCAACTTGCAGTACGAGACCAAAGGAAAACAAAACAAGAGGGTTTACAGGCAACATAGCTTTTTAGGCTTCATTTTAAAAAAAGACACACCAAAAAAAAAACTAGTAATCAGAGGGAATCACATCCCAACCTGTCACCCTGCAGCTGAAGCCAAATGGACAAACAAGGTGAAAAGCCATCTGCTTTTCCAGCTAACTTAAAAGTCATGATGAATGAGAAGCACCATCGAGAGCATCCTGACCAACTGCATCACTGTGTGGGGCGGAAGCTGCACAGACCACAGCAGGAAAGCCCTGCAGCGCATAGTGAAGGCAGCTGGAAGGATCATGGGTGCCTCACTCCCCCCCCTCCCATCCCTGCAGGACATATACAACACCCGCCTCACCCGCAAAGCGACCTCGATTGTGAGTGACCCCTGCCACCCCTCACACGGTCTCTTCAGCCTCCTGCCCTCTGGGAGGAGGTACCGGAGCCTCCGGGCTCACACCGCCAGGCTGTCCAACAGCTTCATCCATCAGGCTGTCAGGAAGCTGAACTCTCTCCCCATCCTCCCACTCCGTCCTCTTTCAGACTCACATGTCTGAATGCTGCTAGCACAATTTATGTTGTCTATATGTTTACATGTTTTTTTTACTATTTTTGCACTTTATGTTGTCTATGCACTCTATGTTGTCTATATGTTTACATGTTTTTTACTATTTTTGCACTCTATGTTGTCTATATGTTGCACAATTCACTTTATGTTGGACAGAAGAGAAACGCAATTTCGATCTTCTGTATGTTTGCACATATGGAAAATTGACAAATAAAACTGACTTTGACTTTGACTTTGACTTTGAAGCAATTAGGCAAATGCTTCAAGAGCATCTGGACAACAAGTCATCGCAAAGTCAAGAAAAGTTCCACTTATCTGACTTGAGCGCGGACAAGTTGATTTTATCAATTAACAAACATAGAATTCATTCCAAACTTGACTAAATGACATCTGTGCAGATTGTTATGTTCTGATCGCTCATCTGGAAGTGCACACAAAGACTGCAGTTTGATATAATTAGCTTCCTCTGATCCTGAATGTTTTTCTATTTGTATAATCAAATAATAGCAATAATCACTGGTACGATTATTCCACTCCACGCCTAAAAGCTCCATCCCCAATGATCCAATCCTAATGGAAAGAAAACACAAATTACCGCGGCGAGGAAGAGATCGCTCTGTTTAACAAACATCCGGGATGAGAAGAAAAATAAACTGCACGAGCACGCACATAAACACACACTAACACACATTATTAAAATAAAGAACAATCGTTAAAAAAAAAGAGAACTGCCCGATCAGCGAGCTAACCGCTACGTGCGTCCATGAGGCTTTGTGCTCGTCGACTAATTCCTGCTTCCTGAGCAGTTAATGAGATAAAAGGTCAGGAGGCTGTTATGACACCAATTAGTTCAATATTTCAAATCAGCAGTGTTCGCTCATCATCAGTGGTGGTCGGCTGATGCTTTGAGATCTCAACAAAGCTAATTGCGGAATAATGAGCACAAACCGATGCGATCACAGCGAGGGATGCTGCGAGAAACGATCCCTTGGGGTGGTTTATAGGTGGTGGACTGACCCTCAGCTGGTGTGGTGGATAAACACGCGGGTCAGGGTACAGCGCAAGGGGCGAGGGTTATTGTGGAGGTTTAAGTGCACGGTCGGCTTTAACACCTCCGAGAAGGAGAATTGATCCTGCTCTTTCCTGGGTAATCCTCTTTGAAACACACGGTTGCTGAAGGGATCGAACCAAAGAGGTTTACTTTCAAATTCCCAAATGTGCTCAGTGTGATCTGTTCACAGCACATACACAGAGGGTTGACCACAGAAGTATAATTGTGCAAACTATATCAAGCTATAAGCTAACTCGATGATAGCTTTAGTTATCCGAGTGGAAAACAAAATGAAATGTCGCACGACAGTCAGAAAACGAAACGTGTTTACTTTGATTGCAGCTCATATTCACACAGAGAATACGAAATATTCAGGCGGAATTATCTGTCACGTATCAACAAATGTGATGCAAGAGAAGAGTAAAGTCAGGGAGTCACGTGGGGTGATATATTGATTCCTGGGGCACATTCAGCCAAAACAAAATGTCTGTTTGTCATGTGAAGACAATATGACCTTGAGAAGCAACTTGAAAACAGCATCGCACCGCCGGCCAATGCATCTTCTAATGATGGGAGCATTTGATTTCAGTTTGACTGCAGATGTATGCAGCATTTCATTTATGAAGCAGATGAATCTGCGGAGGCAGATGTTTGAGGTAAAAATATGAATACGAACAAGACAAAGACACATCTCTGGGCCGGGACATGTCTAATTGAGGGGGGCCTCTCAGATGTATTTTGTACATGAATAATGCCGCTCCAGATTAAATAATGAACTAGTTTAAAAATAAATAAAATATGATATCATTATTTCACACTTTGAAGAGTTTTTGATGAAATTAAAATGCTTCAAAAGCCCTTTTTTCTTTCCCAATAGGAAGATCCTGAAGTGTTATGTCGAGTCTGCTCAAAAAGGACTCAAAATTGATAGATCAAGCCATGACGAGCATCCCATTCAGAGCTGCCAGTAGCAGTCAGTCCAGTTATCTGATGAACGTTTTTGTATATCTGTTGTGCCTATAGAGCCTCTCCGGCAGATTGACGGTTAGAGGTTCTGGCTCCTGCCAGCGAAGCATGATTGACGTCCTCGAGGTGGAGGAGAGCCAGCAAGGACCTTTCAGTCACTCTTGGCTCCAAGATGGAAGAGGGTGGATTCGTTTGAGAGTCAGCGCTCACATGGTTTGATGTAATACTAAGCCATTCTGAATGTGCACGGCAACGCTGTGGTTGTAGTATGGGTGTGTGTATCTGAACTCATCAGAGCACGGCAGCACATTACCTACTTCCTGTGAAACCACCAAAGCCAAAGACCAGAAGTACAGACAGTTTAATTTTTCTTGCAACAACGCCGATTGAACAAACAGTTCCTTCCAGCACTAGGTAACCGAGAACGTCCTGCTCCTTACTTGCAACGTGGCTTTCCGTCACAAGACATAACTGTGTGAATGAGCAGGACTATCTCCATGTGATAGTATGGGACATATCATCCAGAACGGCTCACCAGACATGCAGGATCTCATCGCTCATCACACACACACACCAGCAGCAGCTGCAGATGTGCAGCAGCAGGACTCTGCGACTTACTTTTGTGTGGTCTTTCTGGTTTGCTGGCTGCACATCCTCACTGTGGCTATCAGCAGAAGACCTGCCGCTGGCATCCGTCTGTCTGTCGTCTAACTCATTATGCTGATTGGGCCCTGACAGAGGAGAGCTGAAAGGGCGGGGCTCCGGCTGCTGAACGCCACTCTGGATGTCCATCTTCCTCGACAGTGTCTTGAAAGGGAAGAGCAAGATGGAGGAGGATAAGGCAGGGGAAAGGGGTTGAGTTAGACTGGTGGACTGCACGCAGAGGATTCATGGACTTCTTCTCACGACCGTCTCACAAATACAACGAGCAGTATTTACTTCCTAGACTGCTGGTTTCTACTGCGGATGCGCGCAGAAGGAGATTTTAAGAAACTTTTGCTGGAGGATATAAATACACAGTGCAGGTAGAAACACCTTTGATATGAAACTTGATCAGAAGCTAGAAGGAAAAGTAGATACTTAAGGTTTCGGCATTTCAATGCACGACGACACATGGGCCTAATGAAGAAAAATGAGTTGGTCCAACATCCATCAGTATTATTTAACTCAAATTTTTTTTTTTTTAAATGAACTAGACAGATACAAATCTGCTGTTTCAGAACTCCTGTGTCACGAGTCATCCATTATCGAAAAAAAGAACCCCCCCTACCTCCTTCTGTTTCATGGAGGTCTGGATCGTAGTCCATGCCTACTATGAACTATTCAGACATTCTGTCATACTCATTGAATGTGTTGTTACTCTGTCATGATTCCTTCTGGTCACATGACATTTATTGTTCCGTCCATCCTGGAGAGGGATCCTCCTCTGTTCCTCTCCTCAAGGTTTCTTCCCTTTTTTTCTGGGAAAGGTTTTTTCTATTTCTTGAGTTTTTCCTGATCCGATGTGGTCAAAGGTCAGGGATGTCGTATGTGTACAGACTGTGAAGCCCTCTGAGGCAAATTCATAATTTGTGATATCGGGCAATATAAAATATACAGAATTGAATTGGTCCAGCAATATTCCTTTCTTTTAAAAGAGGATGATCTCTATCCAGACACAGAAAAGGAAAGCACAGGTGTATTTATTAATAATAACAACATTGAATGATTGTTGTATTCCGGTTAGGCGAGCTAGTTCCAGGGAGCTGGTATTGTGCATGCTGGCATATTGTCGTGGTTTACCGGTGGCCACTTGGTGGAACTGGGGCACAGTTACAAAATGTGTTTCACCTTTGCTTTTCCTGCTATGAGCGGTCAAAACATCTGTTGAGGAAAAAAGGACTATTTTAACCAATCAGTTGCCACTTAATGAAAATAAATCTGGGTCAATTCATTCAGTTACAAACCCTCCAAGCCTCAACAAAGACTTGTTGAGTGCCCAAAATGAACCCCAACAGGCTTCAGAGTGTTGTGCTGCAACTGCTTTGACCTCGTATCTGACTGAGAAGGCGCAAGATCAAAACCTGACTGAAGGACGCATAAGAAACACTATTCCATTATCCTGTTTGTGTTGAGCACCATGAGGGCACGGCGGAAAACAAATGCATTGTAGCCTAACTTGTTCTTTTTTTAACATGGTTTCATTGCGTTGCATCAGAAGCAAGTACACAGCGACAAACCTCGGGCGAAGGACGGATAAGAAACTATCCATCTGAAATCTGAAGTTTAGCATTGAGTCGCTTCATTCTGCATTCTGGGCCATCAATCAGTGATGAGGTCACTTGCCTCATAAATACGCGTCCCGAAGGACGTGGAGCGAAACGCGGCGGGCAGAGGGACAGGCTGCAGCACGTGGCGCCTTGATATCGCAGGTGAACGCACCTGGCGAGCCCTGTTAATTAACGCCCACGTGACGTGCGCGCACAAGAATTAGCGCGTGTGAGACGAACGGAGCAGATAATTGAGAATGACGTTAGAAAATGTCCGACTGCAGCATGTGCTTCTTGTTATACGGGACACACACCTTACCTCAACTAGTTACCCGGCAGGTGGCTCATTAGCTGATGTCGGACAACTGACCGACATCATAACGATGGGTCGTCGCGCGCTGACAGTCAGTGTCCGGTATTATAGCTTCAACAGACACATGGCGGCGGCACACCAACATCAAGCTAATTAAAACAAGTCGCAAATGAATGCCACAATACCTCTCGTCACTTCTTGGCTCCTCGTGATGCCAGAAGCATATCAAGAGGAGGACGCGGTAGTGCAACTTGCTTTACATCTCTGTGGCTCTGAAAGACGCGGCAGTCTGGGGCGGGACAACAGGCAGCCGCTCATTTGGTTGTGCGAGAAGTTATTCCGTCAGAAAGAAGCGGAGGGGCCGCGAGACGCCTCAGTCGCCGCTGAGGAGGCAGTGCGCGGTGTCAGAGCCGCACACACCCTGCTGGCACAGCGGGGCGGGGCCCGCGCGCGAGCCATCACCAAAGCCTCCTCGAGGTTACCCCGAGCACGCGTATCAATAATGGTGCCTTCAGGTGCTCCTCGAAAGATCATCTATCCGAGAGTAGGAAGTTGGGACCATAAACTTGTCCCAAAGCACAATTCAAGATGCAGTGAGACGAACTTTTGATACGAATCTTCGTCCGAAACTAGAAGTTCCCTTCAAGTAGATACTTAAGGTTACAGCATGTATGGGCTTACATGAGTACTAAAGTGCAATAGTACATATATAACCCAAGATAAACACTGATAAGATTGACACCTTGTTGGAACTTTCATTTTCACCCTCTTTGCTAGTCGGCCTAGTTCATTATGAAATAAATTAAGTGGCAGAATAAAAATAAACTGGAGCCCTAGGACAACATGTACCGTATATCCATAAAAATGCTTATGTAATTGTATTATATTTATTGTTTAAAATTATAAGGATGATACTGTCAATATTTTGTACACATGTTTTCAATTTAACAATTCCAGATGTGTCATATGTGTTGATGTATATGAATTGAGAGTAAACTGTAAAAGCAAACCAGACGTCCTCTCCAAAACTAAAAGCTCACATATGTTTTCCACAACCAAACACCAGTAGGTGTCACACCGTGGTGAAGCTTGTCTTGTCTTGGGGTTTTGTCTCGTAACTTCCTGTTTTATTTTGAATCGCCCTCGCAGACTCTAGTCCTGGGGAATCCTTGGTTATGTCAGCACAACCCCCACGTAAACTGGAAGACCGGGGTCCTGTCTACAAGGTCAAGAAGTTATTAGCTGTGCGCAACCGTGGTCGGGGCAAGCAGTACCTGGTGGACTGGCAGGGGTATGGCCCGGAGGAGCGTCAATGGGTCCCATCCCGGTTTATACTGGATCGGTCCCTCATCGAAGACTTTGTGAAGGACCATCCTGAACTGCCTGGGCCGTCAGGAGTCGGCCCTTAGGGGGGGGGGTACTGTCACACCGTGGTGAAGCTTGTCTTGTCTTGGGGTTTTGTCTCGTAACTTCCTGTTTTATTTTGAAGGCTAACTCTCCTCTCGTTTCAGGTCACTTGCCCTTCCTCATGTGTCACCGGTCTGATTGTCTCCCCTGATCCCTGATTGTTTCCACCTGTTCCCCATTACCCTCATGTGCTTATAGTCTGCGTCTTCCCTCTGTCCTGTGCCAAAGTGTTTCGTCTCATGGTCGTTCACCCAGGCCACATTCATAGCCACAGATCCTTTTTGGAAAACTTATTACCCACCTCTTAGGAGAGTTTTTGTTGTGATTAGTAAACTGCTCACTGACGCCTCAGCATTTGAGTCCTGATCGGAATCTCGGCCTGACAGTAGGCTCATAAACGACATGGTTAGTGCTTTGTAGTTTACTACACCCAATATACATCTATAAATACAACAAAGTGATAACCTGTTTTATGAGCAGTTCAACGAAAAAATTAACTTTTATTTTTCAGATTGTTTCATTTGTAGGGTAATAATGATCTCTTCCATTATCTTGTGACCCCTCTGATTTGTCTGGGGAGCCTTTGGGAGATTCCAGGCTGAAATTGGGAACCAACTAGCAGATAATTATCACAGAGATAGCAAACCTCCATGATGGCCACAAGGTGGCAACATAAACCAAATAAACACAGAGGAATGAGACACGCTTGAACCAACTCAGTTTGGATCAAAAGACATAGTGATACCCACCAAACCACAGTCTGTGTAGCACTATGTCAGGGAGCAGTGTGTGTGTGTGTGTGTGTGTGTGTCCGTCAGTAGGAAATGATGAACCTCTGATAGGTGCCATGTAGTACATGTATATTCTACAGCATGCATTCATGCATCGTCTTTCTGCGCTCTTTGATCACCGCTGAGCCCTATGTGCCGTGTTTAGCCTAAACGGGGCCTTCCAATCTGCTGAGCTGAGCCATAACACGAAGGAGGCGGCATCACATGGGCCCGCCGTGCCATCTCCATCACCTCCCTGTCTGCCTCAACCTAGAGGCCATACTGGTGCGTGGTCTCATCCAAGCAGAAGGGTATTACCCAAACGAACAACTGCTCTGACAGGCGGGCCCTCATCTGTTCAGACGGAGCTGCCGCCGTTGCCAGAGAAGGCAGACAGGCAGTCAGAGAGGCAGGTGGATCGGCAGGCGTCTCGAGGAGCAGGAGCCCCGTACACTCGGGGGCCCCTCTGCGTATCCAGGCGGGCATGTGTCCTCCATCGAAGCCAGCAGGGACGCATAGTCAGGCATGTCAGTGGCCCCAGCCGGCACAAGCAGATGTTTTCCGGGTATTGTTGTTCCGCTTCCGTGGTAATTGTTTTCCTTCAGGGCCAGCCAGTGGGACAAGATGCCAGGCTTCGCTGTGGCATGGAGTTATGGAGAGATGGAAAGACAGAGTGTATTATCAATCAGCAAACGGCATTGAAGGCTGCTACCCACAGACTGTCCATCTTTCTCCTTTGCGCTCCATGTGGCTTGAATTACAGCACGGCACAGGGAGAAGCGTGTCTTATCACAATCGCCACGACAAAGAATGTGTTGATGGTGATGGCGAGCTGTCATTTCGAGGCAGTAGAGGTATTTGTCGTCCAGTCGGGCCCGCAGTGGGGTGGTAGAGCGAGTAAAGAAAATGCAAGTCAGATTAAAGTGCACAAACTGCAATGACTAATCATTTGCAGATGGGTTTCTTTGCACGTACAGCTGCTAGTGTTTGACGATTATGCAGCACCTTGGTGATGTGAAGTCAGTTTACCCTCACTGATGTTTAGCAGTGAACAGAAAACAGCTAATTCACCCCAACTGTGTTCAGCGCCGGGTGTCATCCTGTGATCCCTAGTGGTAAAAAAAGGCCCTCTTAATTAACACAGTCAACGACTGGGACCTGATAATAGGGTCAAATGTTCTGCAGACCTGGTTTAGAGCAGAGACGGAAAAGACCCACTAGGGGGCACTTTGAGACTTTGGATCAAAAGCATGAGCAACAGAGAGGAGTTTGTGTCAAGTAAACTGTGATACTACAGTTTGGGGTTTTGTGAGTTGTATATTTGTGTGTACTTCAAATTAAAAGTGATGCATTTCATTTATTTTTTGCCCGGATTGACATGCTACCATTCCTTCTTCCCCCTGGCAGTCATCTGGTGCGCGTTGTAGGAACTGTTGTTAGCCTTCAGACGGCTTCATGGAAGATTTTCAGCGACTACAGGGCCCAAATCCATCATTTGCGCTCTGTGTTTTGTCAGTGTCGAACCTAAAAGTTGTCGAGCGTCCATTTCCCAAGAAGGAGCACCAACTCAGGAGATGGGTCCCGGATGGGTCCCGGTGATGGTGGAGCCCGCTCTCATCCGCTGGTGGCATGCCACACTCCTGGGAAACTGCAGCCTTCACTAAAAGTGTCAAGATGTTAAGCTTTTTACAGGCTGACGCAAGATGTAAGTAATTTGGTCCAATCATGTTTTTTATAGATATATATATATATATATAACAAATAATTGTAGGTGTTAAGAGCGCTGTTAAGAGCATGTGGGGAAGGCAGACAGAAAAAGCTTCAGCCGTGGAATCTGCTGTTCACACGCAGAGCATTGGATGAAGACTGTATTTCATAATCTGCCTTCTCTGCCAATAGATGCAAGAGAAAATAGAACCAATGTCACATCTGCCGTTTCACTATTTTCGAGGCCGTGCAGCATCCCATTTGTCTAATCCCGGCGTGAACATCGGCCATGCCAGACACAGTGTTTAGTCCCCGGCTCTCTGTTTGTTTGGTGTTTGCTGAGCCCTCCTCTGTCGCCGCTGTAGAGACGTCTCGCGACGGGGTCACACTGCAGCCTCGTGAAGTTTGCGTCTCACCGTACGCCGCTGGCAGGACCGGGTACAACAGTCCAGCCTAATTACAGAGTAGCAACTTGGGCCTTCCATATCTCTCACACCCAGGATGAAGGAGTGGCAGCATCTGTGGGATAAGCCTGTTTGAGATGAGATGGAAAGAGAGAGAGAGAGAGAGAGAGAGAGAGAGAGAGAGGCTTGCATACCTGAACAGGAAGCAAGTATACGGATGCAGGACGTTGAAGTTAGGCCAGGGGTTTTCGGTTTCTTCAAAATGACAGGATCGTCCTGCTGTGACGGACAGACATTATGAACATGACTTAATTGTATCTGGATTTTAATCATTGTGTTGGCTTGTGCACACGCATGCCTGCTCCTCACCACTGAATCAGACCTGTCGAAGTCACATCACCGATGACTCAGACTCCACCCACTGTCGGCATGATCGGCAGCTCAGGCAAAGTTCAAACTCCACGGTCTGGATCATCACCAAAATACAGCTGCTGCCGCATGAGGGAGTGAGCACCTCTGAGTCACACAACAGGACCTTGAAAAATCAAACTCGCATATTGATTATTGTAATCATTGCTTGCTGGTCAGTGGAAAACTGGAATAGAGGTCTCTCAGAATAACACTCCCTATATTCTTCTGGTAAAAAAACAACAACTGAAAATGGTATCTTATAAGGTGTTTAAAAGGAGAGAGAAATAAATGACAAATAAAAACATTGGAGTGATAATTGGTCAAGTGTTGCATGTTCCTCTTATTTCTTCTGTGTTTTTACATTTACGTCATCCATACGCAGGACAAAAGCTCAACGTGCTCCAAGAGTAGTGGTGTTGGTAAAACTAGCAAGAGGACAAAAGAACTGCGCCTGCTGATATACCATGTGTTAGCCCCCCTGTGTGTGTGTGTGTGTGTGTGTGCGTGTGTGTGAGTGTGCATGCATTGTATGTGTGGATGCTCAAGTGTGTGTGTGTGTGGGTGTGGGTGAGTGCCTATATGAGCAAGCACATGCATACATGTGTGTCAACCACAGTGTGCAAAGAGGTGACGATGTTTAAAAAAAAAACATTTTTCAATTTTATTCCTTTTACGGGTGTGAAAAAAATAAAAAAATTACAGACCAATTAGTTTTATCATGATCAAAAAATCTCTCAAATATCCAAACACTAAATGATGGCGAATTCTTGAATTTAGTAGATCTGAAACATAAAGGACAATTTGACTTATTAAATTTAATAAACATATTTTTTTGTTTGTGAAACAACTGTTGGCTGCACAGTTTGACCTCATGCGTAAAACATAACCAATCACACACGTACACTTCCCATAATTGCTCCTACTGACTTTCACTTGGGTCTCTCTGGAGCTCACAGCCACGCGCACATCCAGTCAACCGCCGCGGCTGCGTGTGTGTGCGCAGGCGGCGCTGCTTCATGTAAAACTGCGCGCCCAAGTGTTACTTGGTGTGTGTTGATGTTTCCAAGCTGGGTTGAATCATTAGGAAGTGATTCTCTCTAACAAGGGCTAAGGAGCTGTCAGGAGACATTCACAGGCAGGTTTCGCCATGGAGAGTGTGAGGAGTCTTATCGGGGTCTTAGCTGTTTTGCTGCGCCTGTTTATAAAGAGCCTGCTTTATTTGGAGTGAATGCATTCTAGCAAGGTCTCTGCTGTTTCTGTGCGTTGATTAAAAGTGTTTTCACGATTACCCGTAGTGAGTCTATTCAAGCCTAACAGGGTTACTAGCAGTTTTAATGAAGGGGAAGAATCGTTACATGTGAAAGGGGTTGTGTCGGGGTCTCGTGCCGCCTCTGCCTGTCTGCTTGTTGTGGGTGCGACGGGGAACTTTGCCTCCGTGACGGTGACATTACACTTGTTCGCCGGTTTTAAAACAACAACAAAAAGAAGAAGAAGAAAAAAGGACAACGATGTCTGAATTTTCCACTCCTCCGTTATGTCGTTTAAAAAACAATTTTTTTAAATCAACGTTCATAATAACACAACACTCTGTTAAATGATCTGTACACAATGTTGCAAACTGCAATGCGAGTCATATATCTTTATTTGTGTCTGCCTGCGTCTCTCTTCCTCAGTCGAGTTCTGCTCGCACGCGCGCGCTAATGTGGCTCTCTTGCTCTGCTCCCGTGGTTGGCTGTGGTCAGCGTGTGCGCTCGCTGGTGTGAGTGGATTTCTCACAGCTTCTCGTGAATGTGTTTTTTTGAAAGTCCTATTCAACATTTGGTGCAACTATAATCGGCACTAAGCCACTACGCTCATGCAGACGTGTCTGTGCGTTCACACATTCAGGCCTTCAGAAATGTTGTGCCATCTCTTTTTTAATTTCTTTCGGTCCAAATAGCGACTGAAGTAAATGCTGTAAATCGATTAAAAGGAATTATGATGGGAGGCAGACTGGACATTTCCTTTGAAGTTGTTGGTTTTGCTCTGATTGTAAAATATATAAATAATAATTTAACACTGTTTTTTTAAAGAGCAATAAATAGTGTTTACAGTAGTAGATATTGTTTTGATTTTCTTAAAATATCACAGAAATAACATATTAAAACCTTTAAGAAATGTCATAAATGGCCCGGTTGTACATTTCACGGCTTGTTAATTCCTTTAAAAGCGTGTACTTGTCTTGCGTTGGCATTTTGTAATAATTGTAGAGGTGTGCTTTGGCCCCATCGAGGTTCCTCTTATCAACAACCTCCCAATCGTACTCTCACTTCCCTTTTCTTTTTTCGGGCTGTCGTCTTAAATTTAAACATTCGTTCGAGACCCCGAGCGTCAACTATTTGTGTATGGTGGAGGACACGTGGCGCTCCGCCCCTGGGCACGTTATCTACTTCTGTTATCAAATCAAACAATTAGATCTGCAGCCCCGTAGCAGAAAATTACATTTTGACACAACGGTGCATCTTTGATTAATATATTGTAACATCTGCCTCTGTGCTTCTCTGATGGGGCCCAATAGATAATAAATGGGTTACTTGTGAAGCTATAATGAAGTGACTGTCTTGTTATCGACAGGGGAGCCTCCGATGCTTTAGAGCTTCCAACGGAGGCCCTCCGGTGCACAGATTATTACACTGGCCGTTAAAATGAGCTAATGTTTTGCTGCCAGTGCACTCCTCCAAGGGGACAGGCGCTGAATTCCCCCCTCACAGCTGCAAAGCAGAGGTGTAAATTAAAGCCAAACAAAGTTTTTTTTAAAAGAAGAAAAAGGAAGAAGAAAAGAACAACTCAAACGCTCGGGCCAGACTGCAGTATTCCTGTGATTAAAATGTGGGATTTCCTCTGTTTCTGGTGGAAACTGCTGTAGGTGTTGGGCTTCTCTCATTGTGTTATGTGTGACAGATGACGTTGGTGCGGCTTTTGTTGTGAACTGTGTATTTGTGCAGCGGACATGTGAAGTATTTTCTAAAAACACAACATTTCCCACTGACAAAAAAAAGAGTAACAGATTTAAATCTGTTTGCTTTTGTTTTTATTTGATCTGTTTTGGCTGTTTTGAGATTTGTATTGTGAAAGGAGGCTTACATCACGGAAAGTATGCTCCAAAGTGTGTGTGTGTGTGTGTGTGTGTGTGTGTGTGTGTGTGTGATGAACTGTATGTGGGTTTCATTTGTCCAGGTGAGCTGAGGCGATGAGCTAAAGTATATAGCCTAGTGTTATTTGCTGTTGTTTATTTCTCCAGTCGTAAGGCGCCACCTCTCCCCAGGTACTTATTAGCAATGACAGCGTATGTCGGATTTGACGGGGGTGACAGGTGTAAATTTCCCTTACACACACAATCCAACTCCAATTAATTTTCTCTCTCGCTCTCAGCCAGCACCACTGAATCAAGGAAGCTTTCAAATGCTGGTTTAGCGCTTTACAGAGTAAATTATTTTCAAATTGTCCACGTAATCCCCAAAAATTACACTTTGAATACATTTAACTCACATTGGGAAAATAATAAATTGCAATTACTCGAGAAAAAGGAAAGAATCAAAGGCATAGAGACAATGTGTTCATTAAGAGGTAAAAAAAAGAAGAAAAAAAGCACTTCACAGACATCAAGGCATTTTAGGGGGTGGGGAGTTGGGAGTTAGGGGGATAACAGTGAAAAAAAGATTCCACTTTGAGAATGTGCAAGATCTCATGCAGTTGCCTCTCTCTCACTCTCTCATCCCTCCTCTCTGTTGGCGCTAAATCACACGTTAGTACAGCCAGTGGATGTGTTGACAGTTTTACAAACAGAAATGTAAAACGCCATACTCAAGGGGGTCTAAGAGATAAAGGGGGTGGAGGGGGAGCCGAACGGGGCAGGAAACAGAACAAACACGGCCCGCAGAAGCATAAAAATGCCACGTTGAAACACCTCGGCTGGGTTTTTAATTACATAGGGTATGCCACTCTGTCAGCTATAGTGTCGGCGCGGAGAGGAAGCTGCTCCATTCTGCTGGGATTCATACGTAGCTCGTTTCCTGCGGAGCAGATGTAAAGTGTGAGAAAAGTATAGAAGTGTGGTTGACACATTAGCGGATGATCCCTATGCTTACCATGATGGTTCTCCATTAAGGCGTATGTATATGAACTGCCCAATCAAACCCCGTCGGGCACTCAGCTGACTTCCAAAATGAAACTTTTGCCACAGTGAATCCCCGCTGTCTTGAGCTCACTTTGAATAAATATGTGTCGCAGAAGTGAGAGACATTCCCAATAGACTGTCACAGCACAGAGCAGAGAGGTTCAGGGACGTATAGACACAGCCAGGGGCGCCATCAGGAGAGAGTTTGGGGGGGGGGGGGGGCCTGAATGACCCTGTGACACAGCACGGATTACAGATGTATGTTGAGTCAGAGCTGTCTAGCATTCCAGGACCTGATAGATACAAGCCTGGACAAGCACGTCTTATATATGTTTTCTTTGTCTAATATAAAGATATGTATTTCTGTCCCATCAGGATGCGACATGCACAAACTGTATTATTTTTTCTCGGCAAAAAACAGTGTGACAGCTGGACATCGCTTCACTCTCGCCGCGCTTTCAGTGACGCGATTTATCATGATTTTTTTTTTTTAAACACCTATATAGCTCAATTCACTGTGATGTTCTGATGCAGGACAGGCAGGTGAGCTGTGTGTGAGGACCCTAGCCGAGCAAAACATACCAGCAGCAGACTGGGGACCCCACATTTTGAGTGTGTGTGTGTTTGTGTGTGTGTGAGTGTTTATATCCCGTGTGTATCTACATGTGAGGGAGTTTGCTCGTGGCTAAATGCAAGGATTTTTTCATCAGACGGAGTGGGGTTGGCATAAAGACAGCGATTGGCCCCGACTGGTCCTGGTGCTGGTAGGACACAGGCCTCGCCTCTCTGAAAAGGAATCATTAGAAAGTGACAAAACTGCCAGGGGCAAAACTGGCCCCGGCACAATGATCAATTCGGCAGACAGGATTGAATTATAGGGGGAGGGCGAGCCTTTAAAGAAGGGGACTTGGAGGGAGTTGGTATAGTACAAGGCCCCCTACTGCTTTAATTACTGATGTGTGCGTCTCCCAATTAACAGTGCACCTATGGTCCGCCGGCCACTCGGGGCCCGCACAAAGCTGGAGAGGAGAAAGAACATTCTGCGGAGAAGCAGAGAGAGAGAGAGAGAGAGAGAGAGAGATGCAGAGACTCACAAACCGGGCTCCTCATTAGCGAATGGTAATCAGCGGTCGAGAGGTTGGCCACTCACCTCACAAAACGCCACATGTCAATTTGTCCCCTTCCATTCATGAGCCCACTCTCATTCCACCCCTTTCCCTCACGCTGCCTTGTTGAGGAGAATTGGACGGAGCGCCGTGGGGGGAAACACTCGAAGGGAAACGTAAACACAGGCCCGGAGTAGGGGCCGCTTCGTCAACCAGGGACCCTGGCTTCTTCTCATCTGTCCCCCCTCGCGCGGTTACAAGACATCAGTCTGACTTCCATCGCCACTTATTGTCATCTTCACGTCCCGTGCTTCCTACATCCACCCATACAGCTGTGGCGTGTGGGCTTCGAGTTCCTCCCGGCTCCTATTTCAAGCATTTGAAATGTGCTACACGCCACGCCACGGTGTAATGTATATGAATGAAACACTTTCACAGGCATTAGCAGCAGTTGTGCTCTTAAGCTGCCGGTGTGACACCGATCCTCTCGGTTTCATGTTGTTTAGTAACGGCAGTGATTATATACGCTTACCCTGCGACGAGAACTTGCCACCATCCTCCTTTACCACTAAACCATAATGTTTACACACACACACACACACACACATTACATCAGCAGTTTGATATTTGCCAGATGAGGAGATGGATTCATGTTCATATTAGAGACAACAGTGAGTGATGCCAGTCTTGTCACTTGTCACTGTCAGCAAGAAAGTGAATGGGTGGCACGTTCTGTGTGTTATAATGTGCCTCCAGCACGGTGTACTTGTAGTAGTCGACTATAGTCATAATGCTTTATAACAATAGCCAGACCACAGTATAAAGCATTTTTTAAGGCAAACTCACTGACATTCTTTTCAAGTCCCTGTCTATAATAAATTCTAAATATACTTATGATGTATTGTCTGATTATACTGCATATAGTATGCAAATTAATGCATTATGTGCCAGTATAAGAAGATTATAATGTATTATGATGCAGTTATGAAGTGTTTCTATAGTCAACCTCATATACAGTTTAATAATGTGTTTTTATCTAGAATCATGAATACTCATGAATGCTTCTATCTCTGATTACACAGTGATATAAGTAGATTAATATGCACTTTGGGTATGTTTAAAATGCATTATAGACCCAGGCGTCATAGTGTTACCATCGAAGGTGTCAAACTATTCCTTTAAGTTGCTATCACACAAGAAATGCCTTTTTCACCAGAAACACCAAAGTGTTAAAAAAATTAAATAAAGTCACAGTGGACGGTCACATATGAAATTCTTGACATCCTTTAAGGTTTTTAAGTGTCTCCCGTCTGATGGGGTAGTCATATTATGGGGGCTGACCGAGGTTCACTGTGGCCTCATACATGGCCGTGGCCTCCAGCTGTGAGGGTGTGTGTGTCACACCAAGCCGGTCTTTCTTCAGGCCTCACACACACGGTCCGCTGGGCAACGGGAGAATATCTCATGCGCCGGAGCCAATTTCATCTGAACTGAAACCGGGGAGGGCTCGCTCACGCTCTCACATTCAAAATTTAAATCAGATCTCCCCTCAGTCGGGTGGAAACAATGCGGCTCTCCATCTTACTTTGAAATTAGACCTGGTCGTCCTCATGGATTATAGGTGGCTCATCATCATACATATCTCTAGAGATCCATCTCCATCCCATCCTTCTGGTCCGCATCTATCCACCACTCCCTGTGTTCCCATACTCTCTGTGTATGGATGAGATCTAGTGGGGTAGAATGAAGTAAGATAATCCATATTTTAATCAGAAGGATCATTTCGAAGCAGTCCTCATACATGTGCACACATCTTCAACAATCTTCATTTTGCACTCATCCTGCATTCGGTGTTCAGAACAGTCAGGAAATGGTGGATGAATACATATTTGAATACATGGATAAACATGCTTAAAAAGAAGAGACATAAATAAAAGCGGAGCACGGCTTTGATGTGTTTAGCTATTCCACTTCCTTTGCACCTCCATTTTCTCATCAGGGCAGCTTCAACAAGGTTTAATTGGTATGGAAATAGAAGTGGTGAAACATGACAGGAACTTCTCAAGCCCGGCTATTTAGACCCATTATTACTGTATACTGTCCTTCAACCAATTATCGCCAATCTACTGCTCGGCAACCCCCCACTAACCTCCTCCCTCATGACTTAAGCGGGCTTCATGCAGCTGCAGAGAGGCAGCTACGGGTCGATAAATATAACTAGTAATCCAGTGTGGTGCAAATTGAGTTTCTATTGGAGAATAATAGTTTAAAGAGCTTATATGAGATTGCAGCCCCCCCCCCCCTCTCCACACACACACACACACACACACACACACTCACATCTACAAAGCAACTACCCAGCTACGACACATGCTCCAACCAGCCAGCAGTGCTCTCTGTTAGTCATCATTCACTCACTAAAGGTTGCACTTCTCCCCTATAATTTGTATCCATACAACTTAATTGGGAATTATGTCATCTCTTGCACCTCCGTCTTTGTCTGTGACAGCGTTTCTGTGTGAGCTTTATTTGCACATATCCAGGAAATGTCACCTTGCAAAGCATATTCACAGCTCAAGCTGTGTGTGTTTGCCACATAACGGAGAATGACTGGACCTCCGTAGCAGCAGGCGAAAAGAGGAGACGAGTTACATCTGCATAAGCAGACCGCTCTTTCACCTGAAGGCAAATCCATTCTCAGACATTTGCAGACATGCGGACAATATTTGTGTTAAAGTCAGGACGTCACCGGGCAGCGTCTTATTTCCCGAGGTGAAAACAGTATAAACGCCGCTGCTAAATCTTGAATGTGCAGCTGCAGTAGTGCAGCACTTTACGCCTCCTGCAAGAATTGGTCCCTGGCACACTCGTTTGGCACGGCCTTCCCACGGACCAGCTTGTTGTCTGGGCCATTGTTAGCCCAGGAGGCTGGCCTGAGCCCTGAGGGCTTGGTCAGCGTTTAGGGTGTTTTTCAGGGTGGGTTGGAGAGGGAGGGAAGGGGTGAGGCTGGGGGGGGGGAGGCTATAGAGATGGGTGCAGGCCAAGGCTGGGCAGGGCTCAATGCCAGTGTCTCAGTGGGACACCCTTCTTTCTGGGAGCCTGCTCAGCCCCCTCCTGGGGCCCCAGCAGGGTGCAGGGATACATGGTCAGTGCAAGACAGGTCCATCTGCCCCACTACCTCTGTCCCGCTCATGCCAGCACCCTGCCATCGCCTGCTCCATCGGCACCTTATGGAAATGACCTACTGCTGCCTGACCTGGCTGACACGCATGGTTCACCTTCAGCATATGCCATCGTGGCGTCTGTGCTCGGGTTTATGAATGGCTGAGGTCGACTTTAAGCTTCGAATACATTACCGCATGAGGAATTAATCCTCACGTCAGCGACGTCATCGGCTTCTTTTGTAGGCCTTATATCAGTGAAGCTTAGTGACATGTGTCTCTGATGTGGCGGCGTGTCGGGGTGTTTTTGCGTGTTTGGAGGGGGACATAAAAGCGTCTGCTAAATGACATGTAATGTAATGTAATGTAATGGACAGGGGGGTGGGGGGGGGGGGTTCCTTGAGTATATCTTTAATTGCTCCTCTTTTGAAAGCGTTGTGTGCAGACGCAGGCTGGATCGTCGGCTATCACGGAGCCGCGCAGCAGAGCAGAGGGCTCTGCATGTGACGGCTGTGCTATCTCACTGTGATCCCACTGAAATTTACAGCACGGTCTCACGAGCAAGAGAGAATGTGGAGTTGAACTCTAAAAATAAGACGTCCTGTGTTTGCAAAGCAAACACCTTCTTCAGGAAAAGCTCTGGTGTGAAGAAGAAGAAAAAAAGAGTGTGCGGTACTTTCGGCGACTAAAAAAGTTCCGAGTTGTAAGATGATTTCTGAGGACGAGGACACATCAGGCAGGAACCGATACCCCAAAAGAGATTCTCAAGTTTTGATTGGTGTTCAGCTTCTGCTGAGGTTATAATAACAGAGATAAGACGAGGAAGAAATGTTGGGGTACTGTCTCTTGAAACCACACGTTGAATCTTTATCAAGCTAACATCTATTTCCCTTTTTGGGCAGTGTGGTAAACGGACATGTTCTTTGTGACTTTGTGGAATAATAATTTCTGTCTTTTCTAGTTGGAGGTGTTAAACAAAGCAGGGCTGAAAAGGAGAACTTCAGAGTCGTTCAGAGGGACTTCGCTCTCACTACTTGATCTTCTCTATTCCTGTGCAAGTGTCTCAGAAGCAAACATTTAACTGACAAACTTTTCTTTCGGCCTTTTGTTTTTTCCCGATACCACAGATGTCCGTCCTGTCTGTCCTCAAAGTCAGCAGCTGTCAGTTCTCAGATCAGAGCGTTTGTTATTCTCTCCTTACCTTCGCACGTCCAGTGGGTTGGATGCTTCTCGGTGCAAACAAGAGGACTCGAATGATTCTGTTGAAACGAAATATGGAAAGTCTGGATGCATAAGCCAAAAGCCAACGCAAATTCTGCACGGGGATGTAAAGACAACATGCAGCCTCGCTCTCACTAGCGGACGCTGTGTCACTTTGTTCCCATCGAGTCTATTTCTAGTCTGTTTTAGACTATTAAAAATGAAGAAGAAAAAAATCCTGTTTTATGGCCGGATATGTTGAGCAGAGCCGAGGGCACTGAGGGGCTCTCATACTTGTCAGCTGTCGTCAAAAGCTCCAGATAATAAGACAGCTGATCTTTAGACATATATCTAAATCATAAACTGGGATCTTTCACCCTCCATCAGTGGGAACGAAGAGATTTGATCTTTACAATAGGAGCTCATTTAGATCACAAACACAAATGAGCTCTCTTGCCTCTGCGAGCGGGTCACGCGGCATCGGCCCCCATTGGGCTGCCACCGCGGCTGAATGCGGTGAATGGGGAGCAGTCGTGCCCTCTGTGCAGCCCCAGCTGTCTCCGGCTGATAGGATGGAGGAGGGGGACGGAGAGGTGTAAGGAAGTTCAGGAGGCCCCCGCAGATTTGTAACGCAGCTGAACAGACTGTCGTGGTCGTCATCTTAACTAACCGACCGAGTGGGCCACGTGCGTGAACACGCAGCGCGGGCGACTCAGAGCGAGATAATTAATGCAGCCAAATTAGATCAGCGGTGGAGGCCCAGGCCAGGGCCATATTGCTAAATAGCTTCCTTCAGTACGGGTCTGTGTGGCGTAATTACCACCGGGCCACCTCACAATGCCGCCTCTATGTCCCACTGAAAGTGATTTCATGTCCCTCATTCCCACATTAGCAGCGTGTCTTTCAAATGTGATGAGAGAAGTCTGTCAATGGTTATTGTGTGTGTTTGTGTGGGAGAGTGCCAGTTTGCTTTGATTGTAATGGACAGCTTGGTGGATGTATTGAAGCCGGCACATGTTCACTCGATGCGGTGAATGCGAGGCCGCAGCCCACCGGCACGTAATGATGGACTGATGGACATTAAATGGGTTCAACCTGTTGTCGTGATAATTCTAAGCTATATGTTGTGCTCTGAGGACGGGGGAAGTCAGCGCGGCAATTAAGAGGATGAAGAAATGTGGCTGCAGTAATACCTGTGACACTTCTCATTGTAAAGACATAGTGTGTTACATGCCACGCTACTTGGTTGACAACCAATCCCCAGAGTGTTGTTGTTGTTATCTTGTGTTTTATGCAAGTTTTGACAATTAACGAACTTATCGCTAAATCAGTGCCTTCACCCAAAGTGTGATGGAAGTGGAGCGGAGCGAGCTCAATGGATAGAAACAAGACGCCGACAGCTCCCTGTGTCTTATCTGGGTTTACAGCTAATCAGGAACGTGGAGCATTTTAGCAAAGTCAGGTTAGCTCATTGTAAACATATATTCCTTCACTCATTTATGTATTTCATTGACTACTTCGGATAAAAACATCACGCAGGCTCATTTTGACCTGATTGGATTTATTTAGGTTTTGATTAATAGAGAAGAGAGACGACGTTAATGACATGTTCCTGATGACAATTTAGATCATACACATATCAAGACATTAAAACACGACTGAGCTGTAAACGATGAAGTAAGGGTGAAGTCGTCGTGTACCCTTTTCTTCCTCCTCATCTGCTGCGGCTGTCCGCCTTCATAAACCCCCAATTCAAGTCGGCCTGAATATAGACACCGACGCCCGTTTGGTGTGTAATGTAGCAGAAGCATCTCGCTGGCCGCCACTATAGTGCCACCCTGACACTGTCAAAGGTGCCACGTTTAGCCCCAGGCACTACTCCTCAATCACTGCTTGGTTCACAGGGGCCAGCACACCAGCAGGGCCCACTAAAGCTTTACTAACTCTCATGGCCAACCCCTCCTCTGCTCTCCCCCTCCTCCCCCCTCTTCTCCTTGTCGGGACAGGCAAAACCAGCGTCTCGCTCACCCCCCGGGTCTTCGTGGATTGAGCTCATCCCCTCAGCACAAATAAAAAAAGAAAGGACGCAGCCCATGTTTCGCTGGGCCTCCCGAGCAGCAGCGGCCCTCGGAGGGTCCCGAGGCAGAAAAGCTCAGCGACTGCTCCTGGAACCCTCCCTGACAGGACATGTGTGGTAATGGGCTGCCATGTCCTAGACCTGTCACGCTGCAGCCCTGCAGGGTGCACTGACGTATGCCAGAACTCCATCCGCAGGAAAGAAAACAAGACATTTTCAGTTTGAAGAAGTTTGTCTGGAAATGATTTATGAGTTACGATGAGATGAATACGACTTCTCAGCCCCCCTTTTTGTTTTGGATGTGTGCTAACGCAGCGAACAAAGACGTGAAGTCATAATATAACTACTGTGAAATATGGACATTATATGAACGTGTCGTGCCTTTTTAATTCAAACTGCGAGTTGGGGAGAAAGAGGGACACAGAATATAAGAAAAATGTGAAAAAAAACATTCCAGGGAGAGGATGCTGAAGACAAATAAGAGTAGGAAAAGTAGAGGACAGATGAGAGAGGAGCGGAGAAGCATGGCCGAGCCACAGAGATCAGATCCGGTGTTCACAGGTCCAGCTGGGTAGGAGGTGAGAATTCAGGGTCAGGCTCCGACACGACTCCCTGACTTCTAATTTGAAGATTCTCATTTTCAGTTCCCGAACCGAGGGCAAGAAATCGTACCTGTGAGAAGCCTTCAGGCAGAACAGGGAGAGGTGTGGAAGAATCTGTTTCTGCCAGAGAGCCGGCTGCTCGACTGCTTGCCTTTCTCCATCTGTATGTTTACACCATCACAGTGGAGAGTTGCGCGTCCTGTGTGTGCGCTTGGAAAGCTCGTGGCTTAAATATCTTATTATATGGAAAATGTATATTTCTTTGTGTCATTGAGCTACATTTTCCTAAATGAGCCACACTGTCTGTCCTTAAACACCACACACATGGGCCGGGACCACATTCATCCACAGAAGACAATAGTCACCAACCAAATGCAGTTTGAGTGCCCAGCTGTGTTAGGACTGAACTGATCCTATTCTAAAAGGAAACATAACTGTTTTAATGGTTTCACTTTGTCGGTAGAGACCGACGGGCTCGAGTGCAACAGATGAGGCAGGGAGTGTTGAGAGACCGACCGGCACACTGCGTCAGTCTTTCATGGGATTTGTTACCAAAGAGAATATTGGCACCGTTCATGGTATGTTTGGGTCAGGTGAGGTAAAGTGTTTGACGAAAGGTGTTAAATTCCAAATCCAGAGCAATAATATGGAGGTAAACATCTGCCCTGCTCCTGTGTGCCGCTGAGCTCCGCTGTGCTCTGAGTGTGCATGTCGGTGCATGTGAGTCCCGGTGTGTGGCACCGCTCGGCTCCGCGCTCGTATGGCACGACGCCGTCCCGACGCACGGCGGCGATGGGAAGGTTAACACCAACCCCCCCTCTCCCCTCCCCCGCCCGCCCACCCCACACACACTTTAACACCGTTAGCTCCAGCGGCGCTGTTGCCGTCGTTTGCGCTGTTGGCAATGATACCCGCTAGCTGAGGCTCAGCCGTGGCCATGTGCTGAGAGCCGTTGGGAGGGAATCGAGGAAAATCAAGGAAGATTAACAACATGACTTTGACTTCAGCTTTATTGATTTGGTCTGCTGTCACCACACAACCTGTTTTTTATGTGAGAACGAACAAACTATAACTTCTGTAACTCAAATGCTACGGCCTTAAAAAAGTGAAGCTTTGTGTTATGAAGAGGGCAGGACAGTCATACTCTCATCATCGAACTGAGTTGTTGCTGACCACACACACACACACGCACACACACACACACACATTTGATCAAGTTCACAATTCATATCAACACAGATTTCTCCATCAAGATACGCTGCGTGTATACACTAGAAACACATGCATCCCCACCCCCTCTTTCTGATAAACTCTCACACACACACACACACACACACACACACAGAGCCGGGGACACTGTTGTCTCATGGCTTCAACGATGGTCAACTTGTCGAAGAGATGAGTGGGACCTTTCTCTGTCACGGCCACCACAGCCTCGCTCTGAGATGAGGCCCATTTTCACTTCTTCATTATGTCAGAGTGTCATTGACACAGTCACAAGTATGTACACACACACAAACACACACACACACAATGTAGCTTAATATAAACATTGGCTTGGTCTCAGAACATCTAGAGAGATGTTGATGAGTTGGCCAAGTGAATGAATATATGGGGCTGCTGATGCCTTCTTATCTATTTTATATTGTTGACTTATTACTGACTTTTAAATCTCGACACACATCTCCAATTCGTTCAGAAATGTAAAATGCGGTTACTGCTCGACACGACAAAAACAGAAAGCACTGATGAGTCATCGCGCGAGTCAGACGTGATGTAGGTGATCATAGGTTGTGGAAAAAGCATGTTGTCACTATAATCAGTGGTGAAAGCAGCATTATTAGGAGTCTTGGAATCATTGAAATTATTTTTTCTTTTGTTTTCACTCGATTATTGTGCTTCTTTCAAACGTATTTGTATCAGTCAATTTATATTTAGTGTATCCGTAAAGCCAAAGTGCATCATCCACCCAAAAGCCTCTGTATCTTTCCTGTTTAATTGTTCTGCTGTGTCTTAGTACAGATCTATTTTTCCTCTTTTGTTCTTACCATCCCTCGTGTTAAAGCCGGGACTTATTCTCTCAGCGGGTGTCGAGGGATTCGGTTGGTCTCCTGCTTGGAGGAGAACCTTCTTCCCCGTGAGGCCTTGGCTCTGCAGGGCTGCGGGGTTCACTGAAGCAAGGGGACGACACACTCCCTTTCCACAGAGAGCACCATGTCTCTCTTCAGAACCTCACAGAGGAGACACACACACACACACACACACACACACACGCGGAGTCCCTAGCCACACACTCTATGACCCCTCCACCCCGAGTCCTGCTCCTTGTACTCCCCCCCACCCTCTCCTCCTCCTCGCGGCCTCGGAGGAGAGGAGCTGTATTGAGCGGGAGCTTGAAACCATGCTCGTATTGTCAGAGGAGTTGCCGGCACTTACCTCCACTTGAACATTTAGTGCTGTCTTGCTGGGCCTGGACAGAGAATAGCACTATAGGGTCACTGATGAATTGCTATTTCTGGACGAGAGATAAAGACACTGCTTTGTAGGGATTATCGCTCCAATCTGTGGCGGCAGAGCTGAGATTTATATCTTCTGTCCGTGTGTCTGGGTTTGAATGTGCAGCGTTGTACTCTGTGTATGGGATGTGGAAAGGCTCGATCATGTCTGCCATGATTTAAATTAATTACAGTCTGAATTACAGCCAAGTGGGAATAACCAAGTTAGATCTTTTTTTGAGTCCTAATCATAACTAATATTAATAAAACCCTCTCCTTTCCTTTAGATCTGAGGATGTTGATCTTAAAGCCAAAATATGAATCCTCATCTTAATGTTGACTCCAGTATTTTTGTTTCATCATACAAAGTGAGTCTACTGTTAATTGTTACGTTAAGACCGAATAATATATTTTACTGAGCTTATTTAAAATATGGCACACTTGAATATGAAATAATGATTACATATATGTATCTTGTCAGTACTTCTGGTGGGTCAACGTTAAGTCAAAACTCTGAATTTCCATGATGACACTGCTCACGTTTAATCATGGTGAGAAAAGATATCGTAAAAAATATGAATACAATGTCTAGATATACATTTATAGATTGAAAACGACAGGATTTTAGTTTTGTTTCAAAAGACTTTTCAGTGTGTGCAGAAGTTTAGCAAAATAATCAGATTGCTATTTATATGTGGGCTAAGACGAGTAACCTATGAGAGCTCAGGAGTGTGTGAGACGCCCTAAACAGCTGCCACTGTGCGTGTGTGTCGGTCATGCGTGTGTGTGTGTGTGTGCACATGTGGGTGTCCGTGCGTTTTAATAATAAGGTGTTGACTCTGCCCTCTAAGGCTCACCTGTGGGGATTCCCAAATGGTGTGTGTTCGGACCTGTACCCATTGTGTGTGTGTGTGTGTGTGTCACGTTGGGAAGTGCGGATCTGTGCACCACAGTGCAACACCTGCCAGAGGCTGTAGCTGTTTATGACAGAGGCTGTGTGAGCTGGAGAAAACGCGGTGGAGCTTTGCCAGCTCCGTGCACACACACACACACACACACACATGAACAAATCACACAGAAATTGCCTGTGATTTTTATTGCAATAATTCATATTGTGCAAACACAAAATTCACACAAGCAAACGCTTCTAAATTGCCAGACATCACACCTACACTGTAAAAACTATGAGAAACACACCCGCGCGCACACACACACACACACACACACACACACACACACACACACATGGGTAAATGTAATAACCACAGGGCCGGTGTGATCTGTGTCTCTCTCCCTGGGTCTTGCTGGCTGTGCAGGTGCCCAGCAGCTCCCATATTACAGCAGTAGGCAGGGGAGCCTGGCAGAGCCACCGGCCGACAAAGTTCAATATCAGCGACCAGTGGGAACTCCCAGGGACCTGGCAGGAACATGCTTAGCCAAGTTAAAGCCTCACCAGCCCTTCCCAGCTGCCCATGACTCACAACACGCATGTACTGTGTGCATATGGGCATGCGAGGCTGCACACACTCACACAGTTGTACACACACTGACCGCCCACATGTTTCAGGAGTTGTGGGGCGTCCAGGGGCTCTTCATGTGTCATTTCATTTGTTGATTGCGCTTGCAGTTTGAGGATTGAAAGAGAAGACAAGCTATCTTGAATTCATACTTAAGAGAAAGTAACATACGGGGTTCTTTATTAGAGTCTTACGTTGGAACCAGAGCAGAGGTCCTCAAAAGGCTCAGAAAGAAAAGGGAAATTTAAACATCTGCCACGGAAACTGAGCAACTCCATCTACTGACGAACATCATGTGATGTGATTGAAAGCCCCAGAAAAGATATTACATCATCTGTGAGTTGAACATTTTCTTTAGATGCTCTTTTAAAATAAGGATGATAATAATGATAATAATAATAATGATATCAATAATAATAATGATATCAATAATAATAAAAATAATGATAATGATAATAATGATAATAATAATAATGATATCAATAATAATACAAATAATGATAATGATAATAATAATGATATCAATAATAATAATGACATCAATAATAATAAAAATAATGATAATAATAATAACGATAATGATAATAATAATTATAATGATAATGATAATAAGAATAATAATTATATCAATAATAATATAAATATTGATGATAATAATAATAATAATAATAATAATAATGATGATAATAATAATGATGATAATAATAATAATAATAATGAACATTTTTATTGAATTTCACAGAGGAAATAATCCCAGACAAGGCAGATATATAAAAACAGATATCAAACATTTCCCCAAGTTAAGAGAAAAAGTTAAACGTTTAATAAGTAAAAACAACAACACAAAAAACCATCACTTCAGCATCACAATGGAGCAAATCTTTATGTTGCGCTACATATCCGGCTTATAATTAGCTCCGATTGGTAACTCATAGAGCAGAGAAAAATTGATAACGGTGAAAATGATTAAAAAGCACACATTTGCTGTATTTTAGTCTTGACAAAGCAGTTTCAATTTATAGGATTCATGAGACTAAATCACTTCCTTTGGACATTGAAAGAGAAATCCTTTCCCTCCTCCTCTCCCGCTCTCAGCCTCCTCTCTCTGTCTGCTTTGCGGGGTTGCTCCCCTCTTCGGAGGGCTGTGGACGCAATAATGACCCGACAGATGGGTTTATTAGAGGGCGGTTAAGGCAGCCAGCGGGTGGTTTGTTCAGGGGGAACCAAAAGCCGAAGCACCAGGAGCTCTGGGTGAAAAGCAGAGTGCCAGGAAGCGAGTGACTCTGCCTCTCTCCTCCGTTGTTGGTCCAATAGGCTCCATCTCCTTCTCGTAAGGACCCGGGCCTTCAGGGCTGGCGACTCCTTGTCCCTTGTGTGTGTTTCTGTGCTCCGCCCGTGCATATGTGCACTCCTCCTTTCGTAATGCGCCCACGCTTTGTATCTGTACATTTCCGTGCACACGCCTCCCCTGTGAAGCATGTGCACGCCTTTTGACATGTAAATGAGATGCAGCTGGCTTTGTTAGTTACCTGTGTGTTACTGCTTGTTTAGGATGTCATCTGTCTCTTTTTGCCTCTCCATTCAGTGGGGCGGGCGGCGTGCTTTGTGCCGCCGGCCCCCAGGTGTCGAAGGAGGTCCTCCAAGCCCTCGTTAGGGTCCTAGCGTGTGCTCTGCTGCCTGTCAAGATCACAAGACAAATTGGGCCGCAACAGATCCTTTATTATTCCCTTTGCACTTGTTGGTCTTCCCGACACTTGTAAGCGTTCTCTGATCAATAGGAGCTGAATGGAGTTGATTTAGCAAATAAAGGCAAAGAGTGGGACATTAACTCAGGCATATGGATTGAATTTAGCCATCAGTGGGAATGAAATCAGTAAAAGAGTCTCTAATTACCTGATTAAAAGAATATCGGAAGTTTGCTTTCCGTACGGCTACCATTACTTATCAATGATTCAATTCAATCAATGAAAATTGCTGTCGCCTCTGAATGCATAGAAAAAAAAGACTAAAAAGGATTTTTACAAACGGAGGAGAAAGGTAAAATAAATCAGTTCTGGCCAACAGCATTGTCGCACATGCGCAGCGCAGCACACACACACACACACACACACACACACACCCATCCCCCTGTTCCCTCAGGTAAACGCCGTGATCTCCGTCAGAACCTCTGGTGTTGTGTTGTGCTGTTGGCGCTGTTGGCACCATCAGCACCATTAGCTGCAAGCCACCGGCTCAGCCGCCTCCATGTCGAGACGAAATGAGAGAGAGACAATAGGAATGTTCACAATATCATATTTTGCACCTTAAAAGTATAAAAACTAATCTATATAAAAATGGCAAAACTGTACAATGAGATCCTAATTTGCACCAACAATGTGTGTGTGACGGTGAGAGCTGCAGGCCAGGATGGTTCGCCAGTCAGTCACAGGGCCGACACATTAAGACAGAAAACCGTTCACACCTACGGCCAATTTAGAGTTGACAATTGACCTAACCTGCGTGTCAGCCCACCTCTGGCACAGTGGGGGGCGGGGGGGGGGGGCAGATCATGCAAACTCCAATTCGTTTGATGGTGCTGACCACTGCACCACCGTGCCGCCCTAAATTTGTCCAGCAGATTTAAGTTCAACCTTTATTTATACAAGGTGGTCCAATGAGAGCAGTTCACTCTCTTTGACATTCAAACCAACCATTTTATTGTCACTGGATTTTTAAAATATATTCTATTGAGGGAAACTCAACCTGGACCCTGTTTTCCCATGTTGTTGTGTATACATGCCTAATGAGGACAACAATTAAAAAATATATTTTAATGATGAGCGAGGGCGCTGCAGCGGACTGAGTCCACTAAAAGCTTTTGTTCTCACCCCCAACCGGCTCAGATTATTACTGATGACGTTATGAAAATGACCCAACGGACAGATCACAAAGTTCCTCTTCACATGTCTGTGTGTTACCGTGTCTAACCACGTCTTGCCGAAGGAGAAGTCTCGTTCTGAAATCTTGCGACAAGTGAGTCGTTGCCTCCAGACAACGGTGGCAGCGTGAGTGAGAGTTGGAGAGAGAGGAGTGTCAGAGGGATTTGGCGAATGCTCCTCCGTGCTCGGGCGACTCACGGAGGAATCGCCTCGGAGGATATCGCCCCGGAGGATATCTCCTCCTCTCTAAAGGTCATCCCAGCCTGGCCACCGCCCCAAAACCATGAGGAGAAACAGAATATAGGGTATGAGCGCTGAGCTTTTAGCCCCTTCTCCCTCTCTGGGGGTGATCCATCTCCTTTGTTGTCTCACTCCAGCAGTGTATACTACACCGCCAGTCTTCAATCATTTATGGAGACCGTGTCCTGCTACAGTATGAAGTCACCTTTTATGTAACGACAGACAAGTTCACCATTTTTCTTTTGACAGCTACGAACGACTTTGCAGGTTCCTATTGTACATATAAAAACACAAATCAGTTCATCAGGCACCTCTGTGGAATAAAACATGCAGCGGTATGTAAATCAGTTTAGCACCTTCGCTCCATCAGCTGCAATATTAAAATGCTGCCTACACATGAATGCATGGATATGAATAATGAGAAATTATATAACATTCACACTCATTTGACACACTGAAAAGGGACATTCCTTCCTTTATTTTGGACACTTGTATTAACTGTATAGGCTCAGGACACATTATACATGTTACTTGTGTTTTAGGTCTTCTTTGAGTTAAAATGCATGATAAACTGGCTTGTGAAAAAATGATGCACTTCCATGACTGTCAGTCACCGATATCTACAGAATCATGTGTATTTAATATTGTTCTCCCAGTCTGACATATTGATCTTCTTTGCCACTAGATGATTTAAAATGAGGTCAATAAATCCCCAAAATGTATGAAAATATACACCGTTATGTACAAAGTATATTAAAAACGTTTCCTTTATAAAAAGAATATGCATGTAGCGGAGTATAATGGATAATATTTCACTCTGAAAGGGAATGCAGTAGAAGTATAAATCAGCATTAAATATAAATACTCAAGTAAAGGACAAGTAGCTCAACACTGTACTTGAAATGATAGATATACTTCACATCTCACCGATTTAAATGCAGAACTTTGTATCTTTTTAATGGATTTTAAGTAAAGGATCTGAGTACTCCCATTGATGCTCACATGAACACACACACACACACACACACACACACACACACACACATTCATGCATTCACAAGAACACACCTTTTGGGCACCACTCCTGCAAAGACACAATCCAGCCATGTCTGTAATCCTCCTAATCTGCCACCATGACCCAGGGTAATGCCGTGTCACCACAAGTGTTTGGCTTCGCCTTTCGACTTGACACCACGCGTCTCCTCAGAAACTCAGCCTGACCCCGGCTGCAGCCCTGTGGCCTCCCACCCCTCCCCCCACACCGCCGACCCACCGTGACACCGCGGCTCCTTCTGCCCTGTCTCAAGCGGCTACCGTCGTCTCAGCCGCGGCTTGGCCTGGAGCCGACACCGTGGTGCGCGGCAACCCTGATTCAGGTGGCGTAAATATAGCCCGGGCCTGACACTGAGTCGACGCTACACGCACCTGGGATGTAAACAAACTTAAGCATCAAATCCTAAAAAAAATCATAGAAAAGCCTACAGCATGGCTCACAAGAGCTTACGATATCCACCCTTGACAAAAGACGATGCCAGGATCTCTCGCATCTCACTTTTGCCTCTTCTCTTTCTTTTTACGTGACACGGCCGTTTGCACCGAGCGCCAATCGGCATGACAGTGTGACCCCCGACCTTTCTCCTGCTTGTCCCCACATCCCATCCCCTCACATCCCCGCTCTCTTTTCCTTTCCCTGTCCCCTTATCATCCATGTCCCCCCCCCCCCCCAGCCCCTCCTCTAACTCTCACCACCCACACCCCTGCTCTTCCCTCAGTGATAATATCCCGGTAATGGTGGCCTTTGTTTTTCTTGGCCCGGGCGCCTGGATTTGTCAGGACGCATTTCCTGGCCGCAGACTGAGGGGGCTGCTGCTGCGTGGCAATCTGGGCTCACTTCTCAGGCAGCTAAACCCTTTGACACTGTGCTTTTTAATTAAAATTACATTATGATTAATCAGGCAGAAGGAGGGGCCCTCCCCCTCACTTGCCCTCCTTCCACCTCCTCCTCTCTCCTCTCTCCTCTCTCCTCTTTCCTCCTGCCCGGTCTCCAGGCAGGTTTGATTACAACCTGTGACGGACGTTCCTCGCTGCCAAGCCGCTAAAGATGTGCTGGCAGATGCGGCGGCATGGCCAGCTTGTCAAGCCCCGGGGTTGCAGGCAGCCGGAGAGAGAGGGACGCAGGGACGGAGGAAGGAAGGGAGAGCAGGGGGTAAACAAATAAATAAACAAAAGAGTAGAAGGAGCAGCGATGGAAAGAATATGGCAAGGAGAGTTTGTGTGAAGCAAGCACAGGTATGTGAAGAGAGAGCGACATTAAGAGGAAGGAGAGGAGTGATTTGAAAGAGTCGGTGGCGAGCCGTCAGGCCGACTGACAGGCAGGCGGAGCGGTATTGATCTGAAGATCTCCGCTGTGGCACACGGACAGGCGGAGACGGGAAGACATGAAGCGGGGAATCATGTCTCCCGTCAAGGAGCCGGGATACAAGAGCCTATACTTAACTCCGGTGTCGAGGCCGGTACTCTGGGTCCTTTATGGCGCAGTGGCAGCGGTGGCATGTAACCTGGAGCTGTGTGCGCTCACGTGTTTGCTTACTCAGGCTGAAATAGTCATGTTCGAAGTATGTAGAGACATAAAAACAAAGGGCAGAGCCGATGGAGGGCATGTCGATGAGGGAGGAACACTGCAGACGGGGCATTCGAGTACTGTTGTGTTACATGAGGCCACAGCTCTTTATTGAGCATTTTTGTAAAGAAAAAAACCTCCTTCTTTTCCTTCTTCCCTCACCATGTGTATGTGTATAGCAATTGATAAGAGGAGCTGCATTACACTCACTGTAAATCAGGTCAAATGGCTGTTAGCGCATCACAAACACGGCCATGACCCTCGTACACTCTAAAAAAAAAAAAATTGAGTCAACTTAAAAAAGTGAGGCAACCAGCTGCAAAGCCTTTTTGAGTTCACTCAACTAAGGGCTAATGTGTTGTGTCAAGTTATGATAAGAAGTTCACTCAAAGTGATATCTTAAGTTTGTCAAACGTAACATTACTATTCAGACGTACTTATGTATTTAAGTTAACACTACTTAAAATATTGCATTTGATCTACTCATGTACTTAAGTTCAGAACACTTAAAATATTAAATTGGAGAAACTTTAAATTGTGTGTTCTTGTAGATTAAAAACATACATAAACAGCACTTAACATTTTTTGTTGAGAAATGTTTTGTTGAGAGAACTTACTTTTAACTTAAAATGTTTTGTTGAGAGAACTTACTTTTAACTTAAAATGTTTTGTTACTAAATTTCACTGCCCATTATTTGAGTACACTCAACATTCTTTGCAACGTTGCCTTCATTTAAATTAATTAAAAATGTACACCGTTTTTTGGAAAAGTCAACAGTTAAAACAAACTTCTTCAAACACAAAATGTTTATTAACAATAACTAAACATTTGTTTGCATAACTATATGAATTCCAGGTGTCAACACTTGAACATAGACAGCAGAGGGTCAACATCCTTAAAAATCAAAATGGCTGCATAAAGAAAAAAAAAGAAACAAATCTGTTTTGTGAATCCAAAATCAAGGCCTTGAAACAAGCTTTGGAACATGGTTGTGACACGAGTGTAGCCGTCACTTCCTAAAGCACCAATAAGCAACAAGTAGCCAGAGGGATATTCGCTAATAAGGTTTATTCCGACAGCAGACTGTGTCTCTGCTCTCCACGCTCCTCTCATCTCCTGTCTGTCCAGCTCCTTTATGGAGACAGACTCAGATAACCGACACAGATCGTCATCAGCTGGACTGATTACCAATCTGATTACCAATCAGTCCAGCTGATGACAATCAGACACCGTTCCCTGAACCACACCCCCGCTCCACCCACTCTGCAGTATTCCCAGTTCAACTCCTTTCACATAAGATTCCTCCGGGTCTGTATTCTACACAAAAACAAGCATACAGAGACTATAATAAATATTCACCGCCTCTTTTAAATTGTCATTTTTTTCCTTCCCATTCTGTAACAATACAATTTAAAAGTCAAAAGACATTTTAATGCAGATTTTAAAAACTAAAATATACCACTTTCATATAAGAGTCACCTCCTACACATTAGTATTATAGTATTTCAATCTTCATAGTCTGTTAAATTAAATAAATAAATTGAGCAAAATACAGGGAAACATTTGCTCTCACGGTACAGGCTCCTTTAATTCAATAAGTGACACAAACCTGAACTGGAGCAAATCTGCCATTAAACAATGGACAATATCCTTCCAAATCTAATCCATATCTAAATATAATAAACAAACAATGGTATCAAAAACCAATGTATTTTAAACAGGGGCTAAAGAAAATATGTTTATATTATTTTATTATTTAAAATATAAGATTAAAGTAGTATATATATGTATTTACATATATATTATATATGTATTTGTATATATATATATATATATATATATATATGTGTGTGTGTTTACTGACATACCTGCGCAGTGGCCTTAGTTACCTCAGCAGATGCCCAAACCACTATATTAAGTTTTCTCAACTTAACATTTTAAGTGGATTCCACTCTTTATTAATGAAATTGACATTTTGAGTTAGTTCAACTTTTTTCAAAGGCATTTGTTGACTCAACTTTAAAAAATGTGTTAGGACAACAAATTTGAAGTTGGGCTTTTTAGAGTGTATGATCTGCAGTGGCCGCGAAAAGAAATGTCATTTTGCGGCCACGACTCACAGGATGGCACGCGTGTGACTCGGTGCATTTGTACGCGCGAGTGTCTGAGGTTGTATTTTGGTGCGTGCGTGTGTTTACGCATGGCTGTATGTGTGTGTGTGCGTGTTAAAAAAAGCGGGTGCTGGTGATGAGGGGGTTGAGCAGGCGAGACCGCCACGGTATCGAGCGCGCCTCCATCGCTCACAGGAGTGTAACAGAGTTTATAAAACTCAGACGGGATCTGGCGAAAGGACAGGTACGCTGCTTTTGTGATTTATAAATAAGACATCTTATATTCCGTCAGGCCAAACTGGTCAAAACTGCATTCAACCATTTGGCCTCCTCAACATGTCAAATGATAAACGTGTGTTTGCTTATTTATCCAAATGTTTTCTCTTCATTTAGAATAAAAAAGTAGTATAAAATTCATTACAATTTCTAGATAATTATGTCATTTCTATTTTACAGTAAAAGGAATTGTCCTCTTTCTCTTTGTGGCTGCCTCTCTGCATAGCTCTCACCCATTCAGCCCCCCAAGCTGAAACAGGCCTGTATTGAGTGTCCTGTGGCCACATTGACAGGCAGTATTAAAAACCAGTAGGTGGTCTTTCACTGTCACTGGGCAGAAGCCCCTCATCACAGCACATTAATTACACACTCTCACCAGCTCAAACAAGCCTCGCCTGCTCATGCGTGGAGATGGATTAAGACCAGAGTGAAGTGTGTGTCGTTGGGAATCAAGAATTTACTCGGCGCGCTCGCCCCTCGAGTTGCCGCAGCTAATATTTTGCTAAGGACATGCAGCGACGATGGCAATAAAGGGAAGTGAGCAGCCACTATTTAAAAATGTGAAAATGAGTTGCGTCAACTTCAGTGGACCTTGTGATGCTCCTCGATGAGTGGGCTGGAAAGAGTGTGCAATCTGGTTTGCATTTGCCGTTTCCATTAACTCTATAAATACCAGTGTTGTGACTGCAGCGCGTGAAGCACGACGTCAGTGAGCTCTTTTCTGTCCGGTGTGTGTGTGCCCACACGTACATACAGGTATAGCGCGTCTGTGTGTGTGTATGTATTGAGCGCAGGTCGTTGCACGCAGGTGTATACATCCATGAGTGTATGCATGGATTGTCACAGGATCCACGGCCGTCGCCTTCCTCCCTCTGACCTGACCCAGCCGTGAACCATGTTGCCCTTACGATCCATACGTATCGTTTACCCAACGCCCTCCCTGTCGTCTCGCCTAATCCACGGAGGCGTGAAACACCTCGTAATGCTCAATCACAGCGGGGCACAGCATGCGAGGAGCCATCCAGAGTGACAGGGAGGCGGCCGGCTGAGGGACGAAATACCACATCGCCCTCAGGGAAAGGAAGAGGGGGGGGGAAGAAGGGTTAAGGGCTAGAAGGGTTTAGAGGGGGAGGGGAGTCGGGGTACAAGTGGGGGTTAAGTTGGTCCGGGTCCACGTCAACAACATGCAGAGACATTTGAAAACGCGATTGGTTCTATCACAGCGTTGGCAGGTGAGTTTTCGGTCCACTCGCCAAAAACAACAAAAAGAGAGACAGATTCCTTCGATTTCTGTTGGCAAACATCACAATTGAACATGACTGCTACATCATCATCTCTGGAGTTGAGTGGGTAGATATTTTTGACAAACATATCAAGATTTCTACTCCATCCCAGCCGACTCTCAGGTCACCTTCATGTCAGCTCGTTTTAACAAAGCTTTCAACTAAATTCAGGCGTTCTTTGTTGTCTAACATGTGCTGGAGCATAATCTACTGATGGATCACTGGTGCTACATTTCAACAGCGGCCCTGTCGGGAAACGTGATCAGCTATGTTGATACACAAAATATATCCTCTCTGGTTTGAGATTTTCAGTTTTCGGGGCATCGTAGAATGCCAACAACTTGCCTTCGTTCGCGTGAACACGTTCTGGAAGCTCAAGAAGAAGTCTTGGACCAACTTCATGGTGGTGAAGAGGATTCAATGTTCCTGCAAAGTGAGCGCAGTGCTGGGATTTGCAAGTGAAAAACATTAAAGGGAAGATTAGACAAGAAGGAGGAGGGAGGGAGAAAAAAAAGATGGAGAGAGAGAGAAAGAAAGAGAGAGACGCAACAGACGGAAGTCACACTTGTGAAGTTGGAGGTGTGAAGGAAAAGACTTGATCGTGTTTTTAAGGCAGCTTTTTGGACTGCTGTTTTAAAACCCATCAATGTGCAGCTTAACTCTTTCTGCTCCGAAGCGGCAGATCTGGTTTTTACACTTTACCAACAAACGTTGGTGCAAATCAGAAAAAATGCAGCCAAATGTTCTGAAGATGTCAGCGCGGTACGATCATTATTTTTAAAACTCACCATTTATATAAACTCCAAAAACATTGAACATCCGTGGCCCGATCTTCTAATTTTATCAAATGCAAAAACCTTTTTTAAATCACTGACGCCTTTTTCTCCTTGTAAAAACCTAACTAGCGAGCATCAGAATGTTTTTACACAGAGATACATGAGCCTCAGGAAGTGTGAGACACGGATGTTGGCAAAGGGATCCATCTGATGCATGAGAATAACACATCTTTTAGCTCAAAGTCAGCACAAACATTGGATGAGATGTAAACAAGAGGAGAGGTCTGCTTCCACCCTGGCAAAGCCTCCCTTGTCCTTGCCCGTGCCCTGTGGACCCATGCCCAGGACCCGGGCCTCTCCCAGGCCAAGCTGCCCAATGGTCCAGTTAATCATATGCAGCGCCACGAGGAAGCTTATGCTGGCCTACGCCAGTATGTGCCTCGAAAACCGCAGGTTGTCGAGGCCAGAACCGCAGCGAGAGGAGGGCCCGACAGACTGGCTTGGCATCGGAGGCCTTGGCTGGGATTTGAAGATGAGTGGACCCTTCAGAACCTGAGCTGGTGCCCCCTCTGACCCCCTCCCTGTGTTTCTCCCTGTGTCCAGGTCCTGCTGTGGGTCTGCTGACCTCGCTGGCTGTGTGGACAGAGACCCTGCTGACCAACACAAACACTGACATTACTGCCTCTCAGCAGGGAGACCCCGACTCTGAAGGGCAGTGCTTCGTTTGATGTGAGTCGGGCACGTGTTCGTGTGTTTCTTCTCAAAGTGAAGACCCCGCTGCCCCTTCCTGCTTGACTGTTGAGAGAATGTACATCAATCCCTTCCTCTGATATGATTCATGGCCTGTTTAACATTTTTTTCTCTCAGAATCATGTCATTCGATTGGAGAAAAACGCGCTTGCCATTTCAACTAGAAGTCTCGGGTGTAAACGCTAATTCAGCGAGGGGCGGAGCCAGACCACAGGGCTCAGCCCATGTCCACGGCGGTTCCTACTGGAGTTGCTGTTCATTTAAACATATAACCCAGTTCATTTCCTGTTGCAGTGTATGTGAATGACATCAGCTGACAGAAGGTATGTAGTTTGTCAGCAGACTTTTGACCTGATGATCACCAAATTGAGTTCAACAGGGATTTTTTCTCTCCAGAAGTCTACCTGCTCATTCTGCTCATAAACGTTGTCTTTACCCCGGTGCCTTTCTCCCATGTGCAACTCCTAACAAGTAACAACCAAAACTGCGTTTTTTTTTTTTTACCACTTTCTAGGCTAATGTGGCATTTTTCCTGCCCTGGCAAAGGATCTTTATGGTTGAGCCCTGCAAAGCTATTACAATTCAGTAGAGCATGACAATATGTACCAAATGTAATGGCAATCCTTCAAATAGTTAAAGGAAACATCAGAACATTTCCGTCAGACATCTTTATTGTCTGAGGATCATGAATGTCTGATGTGCCGATGCATAAAATAGCTTTGGAGACGTTTCAGTGTGGACCAAAGTGCTGCTCCGTGGGACCAACAGACCAATATTGGCATCCATAGAGCCACAGTAGCATGTCTTAACATACAAATGAACAAAAATCACAGTTTACAGTAATCTATGCAATAAACAGTCAAGAAAGGGGGCCTTGATATCTTCAAAGAAATGTTTTTGGGATTATGCCAAACCAACTAACCACCCCTGCCCACTCACACACACACAAACCACTTGTACACATGCTTTTAATCTGTTTTCTAAACAGCTGAGTGACCTTGTGTGCACCATCACAAAGCGCGCTGGAGGTGTGATCCTTCAGCTGAGGAGACACAAGGAAGTCGAACCAAGCCTAGGTTTTACAGTTAAGCAGCACTCTTAATTTCTATGTGTCCAGGATTAGTTTAACCACCAATGTTCAAAAAGTGCATGTGAATTAACGTTAATGCGTGCATGATGTGGTGGAATTAAAAGGTGTGGTGGAAATACGTGGCCGTGAATAAAATGCATTTTGATCCGCGTGTTCATGCGTTTTGTCACAAAAGAGCAGCGCGGAGTGACAGCGCGGTGGGGCTGGCCTCTGGCCGACGGTGACCTTTGACAAGTCTCTGTCACTTCTCACCTCCGCAAGACGAGCGCACACGACACAACCGACCAACACATTCTACTGTCTCTTCGATTAAAAGCTTAATAGATGTTTTAGTACTCTGCCACTTTGATGACAGCATGCTAATCTGCCACCCTCGGATCTCTGAGAAGCTGAAGGACATGGGGAGGAGGAGGAGGAGGAGATATCTTACAGCTTGGGAGGGAAACTGACAATATAATCACGGTGAGACACTGCAGCGTGAGGATTTTTTTTTTCTCACTTTTCACACGCGGCAGACCCAAAGGGGTGGTCCTGGTCAGGGCATCTAGCCCGAGAGCCCAGTCTCACCTCACTGACATGGAAGCCACCCTGGCTGTCACTTTGCATCTCTGATGCCTAGAGAGGGAGACCATGAGCAGCCCGACAGGGGCAGCGGAAGGTGAGGACCCAAAATGCTTGAGACACACTTGGCTCAGAGCCAAACTCTACTCCTCCTTTACTTCCTATCGTGCCCCCCTCCCCCCCACTACCACGCTCACCCTCCTCCTGACTCTTGTCTATGTGAACTTTGATTCTTTATGATCTTTCGAACCTTTACATTCGGGGAATAGAATCTGATAGCCCTATTAGTTTCTCCCCTTAAAGCCAATCAGGCGTTTTGACTCAACTGTAAGTGAGAGGAAGGCTCACTGGATTTTAAATATGACGCTTTGGAAGACAAAAGCCACCAGAGATAAACATGATTCTATTTTTTTTTTTTTTATAAAAAAATTGAAGAAAATGTAAGGTTATTAACAATTAGTGCCTCCACTGCAATGTGTGAAAATGAATTGTGAGTGTCGAGGAAAGTTTTTTCAGCGTCCACTATTGATTGATGTGCTGCACATAAAGGCTCAGCTGGTCCTGAGGAGATTCCACACCGACACGCCGCCCTCAGACACAACCACGGGTGGGAGAGGCACCGCCGAGGCTTCTGCAGAAACCCACCCACCCTTAAGTGGGTGAGGTGTATCGTGCGTATGTGTGTAACTATACTGTTCACATGCTGTCATATTGTTTCCGTCTGTAAAAATGTCCCATGGTGCGGGCAAGATGTGATTATCAATGTTGCTCGGGCATTATTAAAGTCCCTCGCACACAAGTGTCATTTAGTCTATGTGTATTGGATTAAATTACAAATGTACCACATTGATTGTGATCATGATCAGCGTTTCACAGAATTTATATCTTCATAAATGTTCCCTGTATTCAGTCCGAGAGTCTAAATAAATGTCAAATTAAATGCAAATATTGAATATATGTCCATTATTAACTTGTTATACACTTTTTAATGTTTCATGAATAATTTAAATCATGGGGACATCAGATGCTCGTCCAATAAGTTTCAGGACTGTAGTTAAAAACTCACAGAACCAGTTATCAGCACCCAAGAGCATTTGATTGGTAAGATGTGACTTCAGAGATCTTAGTTGGGTGGGTATGCCACACTGCACCAAGAAGAAGAACACACACACACACACACATGCAAAGAAAACACTTGAGTCTTTGGAGTAACCCCTCAGGACTGGCAGATGTGACTAATGTTGTGATACCGTGTGGGCGTTGCAAAGCGAACAAGGGATTCCACGTTTCTTGCAAAGCAAGGTGAATCCTGAAAGCACATCAGAAAACAGTTCCGGTGGTCTCTTTGGCTTGGACTGTATTTATTTTTTACAGGGTTGTTTAGTGATAGAGCAGTAAATGATGCAAAAACCCATTTGAAGCGTTTGCAATTTCCCTTTACATTCTTTTTCAACACAAACCCAGGGGGACATCATCTAATTAGCATACAACAATGTAATTAGAAACTATCAGATAGAAGAAATGAAACTTGATTCCGGCGTCGCTGTTCCGTGAGCCAAATGTCTGTGACAAGTGTGACTGCTGCGCCTCTTGTCCTCACAGTAAGAGGCATCTCGAGACGGCTGATCTAAAAGTAAAAATCAACACTCTGGTACCCTGTTGCTGCATATATCACCGGCTGGTGCATTTCAGGTGAACAATATGAGACGGGGACATTTCATCTCCCAGGAAACTTTTTTTTGATAACTTCCAGTGAACCAGCTCGAGCGTGTTCATTTCCGCGGTGGTGGCTGGGCCAGCGGCAGCATAGTGAGAACAAGACAATATGTCCCGGCCACTCAAAATGCTTTTCATGCCCCTCACGAGGCCCGCATGGCCGCACAGCATTTCCTTTTTCAATCGACACTGACGGCGTCTACGATCCCTGAGACGTCCCATAATGTATTCTGCTACGAAGCACCATTTGCATTGTGTTGTGGCACTGCCACGGTATTAAGGGCCCAATTCAGTATTGAGAACAATGTATCATGAGTAGGAGGCAGTTGGCAAAGCATGTGTAGAGTTTCCAAGACACACAGCCAAGATTTTTATTTTATTTTGATGCACGTAATAGCTGGGAGCTGAGGAGATACGGCTTTGTAGGTACCAGCAATCTGTATCTGCACATTAGCAGGTCACACTTCTGACGGTTCCAAAATGACTCACATGGGCATTTTGTCGTGAATCCCCTCTGATTGTGTTCTAGTTGAATTACGGAACTTAAAAACATTTGTAAGTTTAGGGGGAGGTTAGAAAGAGGTATGCTTTTATGAATCTAAAGTGGTCTGTTGTTAGAACAGGACCCCAACAGAAGCGTCACACTGTGCATTCAACTAACATACCCCAAACTCCACCCGGATCATCGTTGCAGATGTTTAAGAACATTACGCTATTAGTTTACACTTTTACTATTTAGCCTGTTCAGATCCCCCCCCCCCCCCGTCGGTCGATCGCCTTGACTTGGTCACATAATAAGTAGCTCGCATGCTGAAAAAGTGTGAGCACCCCTGGTTTAGACTCTCCATCCATTGGAATAGACCACATCATATTTTAATCATTTATTTTGATTGAGCATTTGCAGTATAAATATATGTATTTTACTTGAAGAGCATTGTGTTCTGAACAGGTTAGAGCCGATACTCAGTTGTTTGAATAATGAGGAAAGCAAATTAAACAAAACACACCGCTTGTCCCCAGATGTGACTCCACTATCATCCGGACGACATCATTCGCCTTCGCCTTCTAAAACTGATGTTTAAAGATATCAGAGGTTTCTGTTCTGAAACCTCTGCTGTGCTTAAGGTTTGGGCTCCACGCCACGTCCATTCAAACACCTGCACCCTTCCATTCCTGATCCCATCAGTCTGCTCTGCACAGTTGAACTTGTGCCCCCTGCCTTCTTGTTGACCTCCTCGATAGAGTGCTGTGAACCCATCACTGCCCCTTCCTTCCATCCTCTCCTCCTCCTCCTCCTCCTCCTTCCATCCACTCCTCCTCCTCCTCCTCTTGTTCCAGCTCTTTCAGCGCGGCAGACTGTCGATCCCGCCTGGCCGCCCCTTGCCGTCTCGCAGAAGTGCGAAAATAAGATGGCATTGGATCTATTAACACATTGGGCTGAGTGTTAGTGAGGGGGCCCCAGCCGAGACCACTCTCCCAAGGTCCACCGACCGCCATTCTGTCCCTGCTCTGGCCGGGGGCAAGATGGAAGGTTGTGGACGGCGGGGGGGGGGGGGGGGGAGGGGATGTGGTTCGTAAAGGCAATTAGAGATATCTGAGAGCCATAGGTGGGGGTAACCAAGAGGCAGCCGTGGAGCTCGAGTGCTCTGTGTCGGGCACGCTGACGCTTGTCCATTTGAAATATCACCTGTTCATCAGCAGCACTCCGACAACTGATGGACTGATTGGAGCGATGATCGATAGCTGGCCCCGATCCGTTCAACAAGATTCTCTTTGAGGGTCTTTGTGTGCGAGAGAGAAGCAGAGAGATAAATGGTCCTCGATGTTTTTGGACTTTTAGTCGCGAGAGTAAATGAAAAGAAGTGATTTTGAGGTAATTTAATGTACTTTTTTGTGTGTGACAGTGAGATTTTCTGAGGAAAGAAGCCCTCACATAGGCATCAATGTTAACGTGTTATTTATCAGTGAGTGTGGGTCAGTGGTTAGCAGATCTGCCTTTCAATCAGGGGGATTGTGGTTCAATCCCCGCCCTCGTTGATTTGTCCTTGAGCAAGACACTTAACCCTGAATTGCTCCTTGCAGCTCTGTCTACAGTGTATGAAATGTAAACATGTAAAGCCTCTTTGACTCTCTTAAAAAGCGCAATATGGATTATTATTATCAGATATCTACACCATCAGCTACCACAATAACAAATGCATTATTATCAACAATAAATTATAGCTTGGAGCCGTATTAGCTTGCTGTGCACTCGCTAGCTAACGGGTTTGAATTGGTGATGTGTGTGTTATGTAACATTCATGTGGCAGTTCTTTTAAAGGAGGAAAAATCAAAACATTAAACTATAGTTATGCATAAATAAAAAAAATTGTGAAGATCAAAATTTCAAAAAGATTTGCCCTCGTCGACAGCCTCGAGAACGTGAATTAGTTGTTATAAACATTTAAAAACTAAACTGATAACAATGTGTTTGTTGGTTTCACAGGTGTACATGTGTGCATGTGTTCGTACCGGTGTGTGCGTGTCAGTCCCTTGTCCCCGTTGTGCGTCCGCACCTGCGCAATGTGCAAATTCATCCCGACCAGTCAGCATATTTTTCTATTCATAAAGGTAAAACATAAACTGCCACCAAAGCTGCCATTTCTCAGATAACCTTGTTCCAATGTTATGATGACTTTACATGTGCTCGCATCCACAGGATTTCACTCCTGAACTTGTTGGCACGTGGAGACGTAATGTGTGTCTGTCTCCGAGTGTCTCTACCTCGGTGCGATTGCACGCCCACAGATCTCCCAGCTCCATCACAACAGCAACGGAGGAGATAAATAAATAAACCTCACAACTTTTTGTCACACTTCAATCACATAACATTAACCGACCGCATGTTCGGAATTAATAGACGGTGTTTGCTGCTATTTATTTGACTTTTCTTTTTTAGCAAATGATGAATGAATGCGCCCGCGCGCACAGTTTTACGACAAAAGGAACATCGCCGCGCCTTTCGTACGTGTTCGTTTTCTCTGATTTACAGGATTACCGTGGAACGTTATCGTCTCTTCTCTTCGTCATCCTGGCTGTGGAAGCGAATTCCACCATCGCACCTCTGCTGTACAGCATGTGGCCCTCCCTCAGAGGGGCTGGTTACCAAGCAGATTAGACAAGATATTTACAGGTGTGAAAAGATGCATTCTTCTAATACAGTGTGAAATTCTTCTGTTAAGTGCGCTCTTTCCAATAAGCCTGTTCACAATGGGATGAGAGAGAGGAAGAGCGAGAGAGAAAGAGAGAAAGAGAGAGAGAGAGGGAGGGAGAGAGAATCCAAGAAGCGACTTGTCTTGTTTTTTGGCTCTGTATTTTAAAAGGAGCTGAGGCGTAGCTGAGCGCAAGTCTTAAGAAAAAGTGATAAAATATACAGTGAGAAAAGCTTTCAAAGTGTCGGGAAATTAAAGCGGAGTGCAGCAGCAGGGCGGGGGACGCGGGTGGGGTGGTAGTGGTGGTGGGGGTGGGGTGGAGGGGGGTTGGTTGTCGGGTGGTGGTGGGAGAGCAGTGCTCAAGATGACTGCAATCTGCTTATGTGACTCCATCGTGGAGTTGCCCTCAGAGGCCTCAGAGGAGTCACATCAGCTGGACGACAACTTCGTGAGTTAATCATTGTTCCCGAGAAGGTGTATCTAACACCGTCTGAGAATATTTTTTGGAGTAATTCTAAAGGGGTATGGGGCTGTAGCAAGTCTTTTTTTTCGTTGTTGTCACCTGGCGTGCCCCGCAAGCTTTAAGTTAGGAAAGTGAAGAGCAGGTAGAGGAGGGAGAGGAAGAGGAGGAGGAGGAGGAGCGGACACTCAGCCGATCCAAGATTCAGCGGAAGGGAAGAGGATGGGAGGTTGAAGGCGGTGGTTTCGGGTGAAAGCGAGGGAGAGGGGGTGAGGGGGTAGGATATGGGGTGTAGTCGTGTTGTGACCACACGCCCTCACCCGTAGAGCATGGCTTGGAGCCCAGACAAGTCTGCGCTGGGCCTGCCCGCTAAGGAAAGACGGTCATTCTGTTTAGGAGTCAGGAACAGCAGCGCAGGGATCAAAATGCTGCGGTGCCAACTCTCCACCATGTGGGGAAAAAAACGGGGGAAAAAACGATCCTAGCTGGTAAATTCCTGCAACTAGCATTTGCATTAATGAGTCTCAAGGTGGAGAAATGTAACGCACTTGTAAACCCGGGGATCTTTTTCAGGGCGAAATACATTATTCATATGCTGAAAAACAAATGTCATCAAATCAAGTTACATATCGTCCAATAATTTACAATTTTAAACAAGACAAATACTCAAATAAACAGGAACAAAATATGAAAAAATGGTTGCAAAAAAAAAAGAAAAGAAATCTACAACAACAACAACTTATAATTCTTCTATTTATTTTTTAATCATAAAACACATATTCCTCTCCTCCGTTTCATTGTGCACTAAAGCGTGAACAGCCACGGCTTCTTTTGATGCCTTCGCTAAATCCAGCGCTGGCTCCTCTTTCATCCATTGCTGCCAGTTGTCCTCGCGGTGTGTACGGCCGGCGGCCCCTCTGCCCGCAGCCCTCTCCCACCGTTACAAGCAGCGACACACGGCTTGGCCGAGCAGAGAGACCCCCCTAATTAATGGAGGCAATCTTGGAGCTTTCAACCAGCTTTACATTTCTTTTAATAAAAGGATTAACGGGGAGCATTAAGACGTATTTAACCTCCAGCGCTAGCTCTGTTTCAATAAGTATTAAACAGGTCATTAAATGGAGTTGGGAGCTCAATTAAAGCAGACAAAGGCCAATGTGCTGAATGCGAAGCGAGGGGAGGACTCGGGGTTCGCTGTTCGCATTTAGCATCTGCCCAAACAGCTCACGGTGAGCTGGAAGAGAAAGAGAAGTGACAGGATGCAGACCACAGATTGCTGAAGGCCCGTCTTATATCTTAAATAAGGGGATCGGAGAAAAATATACATCGACCAAATGTGACATTGTTTTAAAAAGATGTATGTAGTCTACCCACATTGGAAAGACGAGCCAGGAATCTCAGAAATCTATTTTCTAAGTTGTTGATTTTACAAAACAATCAACCGCCACCGTGTGAGCCGTGCCAGAGCCCCTGCTGAACAATGATGGTATTGTTCTCTTGGAAAAGAAAACTGGCGTGGGCTGCTGCATTTATCAATTTTCCCTTTCTCTTTTTCACCCACTACTTGTTTGTCATGGCATGGTGAAGGCCCGTTTTGGGCCCAGCAGGTTGTCCTGCGCGCATGGCATCACCTAAAATTAGTTCAATCAGCGGTGGCCTTTTTTTGCAGCTTTGCCACTGCGGATGTTTGCGGGGAGAAGAAAACTGCTTTGGCTCGCTCACTTCCCATGTTTGTGGCAGACCTTGTTTCTTCCACGTTTTTTTGTTCTTCCTCGATGGAACAACAATAAAAGAAACTAGTGTATATTTCAAAATGAAAATCTCAAAGTGGGATTGATGCCTTATACAGTTCACTCAGTTGTAAATGAATCTGTCAAACATCTAAAGCCCATCAGCATATTCGTCACATATGTTTAAAGAAAACGCAAATGAGGAAATGGGAGTCTGCGGAAGTGAATTGTTAAACTCCTCAACATAACAGACAGTCATGCACATAAGTGTTAATTAGTTTTCGGATCCATCTTTCTACCATGAGCGTATTGAGAATGACGTGGCTCAGTAGTTAAATGCATTCCCTATCGTATATCATTAGCCCCCCTCCCGTTGCAGGATGTGGCGGAACAGCTTTTCTCGGGTTGTCTTCCATTGAAATGATTAGCCTCAAACTACATTTCAAAAGTGTTTGTCAGGGCGCGTGGCATGCTGCAGCGGCTCTGGGAAACAGATGGATTTGCTCACGGAGGAACAGACTGAACGTGGTGCGCCTTCAACGAACACGATGCAACCGTGGCACAAACCCTCAGTCCGTATCACCGCATACCCTTTAGATTCCGCCGGCATTCGTGTTAGCCTGCAGGCGCGTGTTGCGGTGCCCCGTCTGCCGCCGGAGAAGAATTAGAGTGACAACTAGTAGCGAGAGTGAATTACGAGGGTTACGGTTGAGCAGACATTGATCGGATGACGACATGTCATTTTAAATGTCTGGTTTTTGATCGCTTTTTAAAAAATGTAAATGCTGGTGGGGTCGTTAAAAGTCTGATGGAGATTAGCGTTAGCGCGGAAAAACACGAGCGTGCCCTTTAGAACTTAATAGCAAGGGGGAAAGTGTGAAACCAAAATGCTCAAGAAACAAACCCTACTGCGTGCCTCCACTGATCAGCACAGTCGTTTACACTTAGCGGCAGAAAAGGTTCTTCCTCGAACCAACAGCATTTGTAAAAAAGACCCTAAAAACTATAAATATTGTCTCGGGTTTCAAACCGCCCTGCAGTTGTAGCTGCCGCTTGTCATGCACGATTCATGAACTCTTTAAATAAATCACAAATGTTTGCACTAACCTCGACCCCGTTGTGCATAATTATATCCACAGAGCTGTTGTTTACCTGCGTGTGATGCACCGACTGCCTTCTTTTAATTTTCAAACTCAAGATAGAGGCCGCTCGGGGTGAGATTGTTGCCATGGAGAGGAGGAGGAAGAGGAGGTACTCTATATTGTAATGTATCTATTGTGCGGCTGCAAGATCCATTAATTGGTATCACTGAGCTCCTGATTCTGGGAAAGCATGCTGTTGCTCTGAGCTGCGCGGCGAGAAATATGAATCTCATGCCTACTAATGTGTGGCAGAGTGATGTTTCTGGTTATTATTTCAATTTGGAAGTTGTTTTTCTCGCACAGAATTGTTGCCGTTAAGGTTTTATGTTGAATCGGTTTGTGACCCTTCATGCACAGTGTGAATGTAAATGGGATTGAATTTTCACTTCGACTTCGAAGTTCCTATGCTAAGTTTATTTCATGCATACAGTCTGTGAACATCAAACCGAGGTCACTCTGAAAAGGATGACTGCTCACCTCTGCAGCGATGGGTCGGGTGGAAAATGATGTACGAGGAGGAAAGTCCTCCTGCATATGTTTTGTTCAATCTAACTTTCAGGAAGCTCCTCGGTAGAAATCCCAGAATGATCGCCCTGAAGCTGCTCTTCATCCTCCTGGATGCATCTTTTTGAAAATATCTTCACATTATCACTTTGTAGTCTGTAGTTTATGTCTTATGTTGGTCTGTTCTGTGCACACAACATACATTATGTACGAATATTACACGTCTGTCGTCATGACAAAGGAATGCCTTGTCAGTTGCTCTTTGTGGCAGCGGGATGTGGTTAGGCTCGGCTGCAGAGTTCAGGAAACGGCGTCAAATTGGCCTCAGCTGGTGGCTGATTGTTAATCAGCACCAGTTGGGGCCAATCTATCTGTGTGTGTGTGTGTGTGGACTGAGGAGGGAGAGCGTGGAGAGCAGAGGCTCAGTCTGCACCCTTTAATACAAGATATGACCAAATATCCGTCTGTATGCTCATCCTTGAAACTCGGGAGAGAAACCACAAACCTGGTTCACTCTTCATAGCTTTCTTTGGTTTTTCCTCATGCGAAGCGAGGGTCGAAGAGGATTGTAAAGACCCCTGAGGCAAATTTGGGATTTGTGACATTGGGCTCCATAAGTAAAATTGACTTGACTGGACTTGACGATAGTGTATTGATCCGCTACCGTTAGATTTCTACCACTTTCCATCATTATTTCACAGCTTAGGTGTTGTCAGACACACAGGTCAGACCTACATGCAACACTCTTTATGGCTGAAAGAGCACACCAAGCAATGGTACAGAAAAGATAAGATAGATTTACACACACACACTCACAAGCACACACACACACACACGTCTACACTTTTCAGGATCCATGAAAAGAGTTTTCAAAGTTTGGTTTCAAGGGGATCTCAGAAGCCCTCCAGAAGTACATTCAAGCTTTCACAGAGTCGGCTGGGGAAGAGCCAAGACTGGCAAATACCCCTCCTGCTGTGTTCATTGCACCCCGGTCTCAGCTCTCAGAGGTATCCCAGGCCTGTTGAGCCTGTGAGGGAAAGTGAGAGGATCAAATGGGAGGAGGAGGAGAGAGAACATATGAAAGTTAGAGAAAGAAAGAAAGTGAGAGAGAGGGAGGAGGGGGGGGGGGGGAGTTCTGGAAGTGTAAAACAAAGAGATGAGTAATGATGTGAGACACCCCTTGTGTAATGGTGCCTGCAGTGGACTCACAGCTTAGCACAGGTCAGAATGTGTTCGGCTCTTTCTCTCCCTGCCTGAGAACTGTCATTAAGTCACATGATGGTGTAAAGTCTAAACCAGTCAGTCGCTCAGCGCAGTGCCAACATGTGTAAGAGCTGCTCTTCTTCTGGCCACACGTGCTTCAATATATTTCAGAAGTGTTTTACGGTGAGATTGTTGTCTTTTAGTTGCGCTGTTCAACATTAAATGAAAACTGTTTGTTAAAGTAACAATGGCATGATCCCTCACCTGCTTCCCACCAGCAACCGCTGACAATGGTGTTCTTTCTCATGCACGGCCGAGGGGTTTATTATTTCATTTCATTTGACCTTCATTTAGATAAGTCAATTGAGAACAAGTTCTCATGAACCGGCCAAAAAATGGCAGCACAACCTTTGATATTTAAATGCATATGGCATATAGCCATATACAATTAGCAGACACACGAGCCAATTACACGTGATTTTAGTTATCGACCACATAGTAAATTGAATTAGCACAATCATTTGTTCCTCTAATTATTTTCATGAAGGAAAACAAGAAACACAAGGAGCAATATCAGATATGCACGAATACTGTCGGAGTTATCTGCCACCGTGTCCCTCTTGAACTTGAGCGAGACACAATCAAGTCAAAAGAGTAAAAGAAGAAATGAAATCCTCCGCTCTACACTTCTATGAACTCCGTGAAAGCTGCCCGGCTTCCCATTGTGTCTCCGTGCTGAACTGTGACAAAGTTGAAATGGCCCAAGCCAAGACTCGGGTCCTCAGCTGTGTGTGAGTGGAGCCAACGCACGGTGAAGGCCTTCACTGGGGTGATGAGAGCAGGGAGCAGGGAGCCAGTGCACGTTAGCTAGCTAGAGCGTTTGGTAAAAGTGCAGACAGCTTGGGAGGTGCTAATGAATGCCGGGCATTGCTAACCGTACTGTACCCAGGCTCCGGGCGCAGCCTGGCAGCCTCCTGTCCCTCCTGCCCGTGCGAAATGTGAAAGATCAACCGGTTGGAGGGAGCAGACGGGAGCAAAAACGCACACACACACACACACACACACACGTACAGACATACACAAAGTCACACTGACAAAAAAGCCATGCATACGCAGCGACACAGACACACTTCGGGCCTGGCTGGCTACGCTATCACATCGCAAGGGCTCCAGCCAGGCCAAGCCATGAGGCCTCAGCTGAGATGATTCAAGGCTCCCCGCTGGGTCCTCACTCAATCAGCCAGGTGGAGCTCCGCACCAGAATGACAGCAGAGCTCCAACACGCCACGCTACAGCCTCTCTAAATGTGGAAACCAATTGGCGTGTGAATTTGTGCTAATCAAAGTAGTATGAGGACTGTATATTTTGAAGTTGTAATTGCAAGACAAATTTGGGTGGTATGTGGTCGTATGACTCAAATTCTGCTGGAGAAAAAAGTTGGTCTTCAGCTATTTGTAATTCATTTTTGTCTGGCCGGAAATACTAATATAAATATTCATATGAATGTGTTTCTAACTAGTGGAGAACTTTCAATGTACTAACGCACCAACCAGATAATACAAATAATTAAAAAGTAATATATCAGTACAGGAATGCATGAATTTTAAAGGTTTTATTAATTAGAGGTATATATACATTCTGCAATTTTAAAAAGACACTTGAAGTTTTCAGGTTTTTATTCAGGTCTTAACAAAAAAAAAGAAAGATATATAAATAAAATGAAAGTGACAAATACTTCTGGAAAGTAACTAATACATTGCGAATGTCACCTGCTGTTCGCCCAACATTACTCAAAGGTAGGACAAAGCATTATGTGCCCGAGAAGTGTCTCAAGGCGCCAGATGGCCAACAATTTGCAGCCAATAATTATTTTGAATCTTTACATTTCCTTACTTGGGTCTAAACATAATACATTGCTTTACTCTTGTAATTCTTTGTTCGAGAGGCAGAATCAAATCAGACTTTTTCTATAAAAGCAAAATGATTTTCATTTGCGAAAAATAAAAGTTTTGGATGAAAAGCTCAGGTAGAATTAACCAATTAACATCTGCAGTGAATAATAAACACAATTTAGATTGTTTCACAAATTGTAGCACCAGTCGTTGCCTTCATTTCATATTATCATATCACCATTATCTTTGCAAAACATAACCTCATCTACTGTGATACAGACGGGAACAGCAGTGGGGTCTTCTGTGCTCGGTGTAACTATGAAAAGAGAGAAGTCCTTATGTGAGAGTATGGCAACACTTTAGAAACAGGCACGCTAGTGTTGTACTTCTTATACACCCACAACGTTCAACCTATAGCGTTGGAGAGATGCGTGTTAAGTATAGAAACGTCTCTCCCGTGGTGACCCGGCTCTGGGACCGTAAAAGCTGTGAACTCTCGTTAGGAACACGTCCTGATAATGAAGGAATCAGCCGCTCACATATGTAAGTACATGGGGAGTCTGGTTCCTGTTTTTTGAAAAACCTGGCAGGAATACTCGTCTCTATTCTACACATTGTCTCTGCGAATTATACCCAGCTGTATGCGGTGAATCATACTCGCCATTTCTCCTCATGAATATTCATAACCCGGTGTTTTGCATATACCTTATCTAAATGGATGGTTGCGGAAGTCAGTGTCACAGTTATAGTCTGTGTCCTACCATCTGTGGCGTCCTCCCGTATTAAAACAAACGGATTGACGATTTTTGAAAAACTTTTTTATGCAGCGTGAAAAGAGAAACGGACATGATTTTTGTACGTGAAGCCTTGAATATTTATATAAACGACAATACAGCATTGAATGTGATATGCTGCAAATGTGACTGCATTGTTACGTTATAATATGAAACTCCCACCTGACTCTCAGGTACACAATGTAATGCTTCTGATTTAACTTTCTTCTTCACGGTAGCAGCCGATCGCAAGTAAGTTAAGTCTCATTAAATGCTCTTTGCGAGTTGTCTGGAGATGTATCTATTCATTAGCTTCAAAAGGGTGTCATGTGTATGAATTATGCTAACAGGATCTAATTAGCAGATGCAAATGAGGTTTGTCAAAATTGTACTGAAGAGACAGAAGAAAAGCTCCATGGGATAGTTGGAGCTCGACAGCTCACCAACCGCCCCCACGCTGGGCACCAAATGTGATGGTTCGCCCCTGCTGCTGCTCTATACAGGAGGCAGGACTGAACCATAAACACAGACGTGGGGAGGGCAGCTGTTGGGAGGTGTACTCATCAAAATCCCATCTTGATAATAACAGTACGTTTTTTTGTTTAAAAATGTTAAAAAATCGAACTCTGCTGTGCTAGAATTACTGGCTACGAGCTTACTTTGGTGTCAATGATGTGGTTGAAAGTCCACTCGCCAAAAGTTAGCCCCCCCACCAACTCCTCCCCCATCCCTCCTCAACACAATCGCAGACATGCATCCCCCCCACCCCCACCCCTATCCCCGTCACAGAAGAAACAAGTTACACAACCAGCTGATGGAACTCCAGAATCCGGCGTGAAGAGGACTCACTAATAGCAGCCGCCTACAAGCTCCTGCCACTCTGACATCAGTGGCCCCAGACTGTGGAGAAGCTGGCAGGACTTGGGGAGCATGCCTTCTGGCCTCGGCAGAGAGGAAGGCCAGCAGGCTGCAGCACAACACACATACCGCACACACACACACACACACACATACACACTTCACCCTGCAGTGGGAGGCATGGCTATGCTAGCTCACGTGCACACAGGGTTAGAGGGGCGTGGATAGGGGGGGCAGCAACTAGTGACCCTGTTTATGGCAGGGATCAGAAAGCTCCAAAGAGCAGAGATCGCTGTTAATTGGCACGGGTCGGACGGTTCCTCACCCCTGTGCTGAACCCCCGAGTCATGTCGGCCCTGCCAAGACTGGCAGAATGTCGTTAGTGAGCAATGCAAACTGGCACGAGGTTCAGCTCATGTTAAACTATAGTGTGCCAGGTTGACTCAAATTGTGTATCCAATCGTATGTATTTTATCCGAGGTTACACCGGGATGGCAAGTCCCTGGTAAAAAAATAGAAAAGAAAAGAGTGCCTTGGTGGCCAAGTTCCTACCGCCAGGCAATGGACTGGAATGTTTGAGTCCGATCGGAGAACCTTTGAAACGTCTCTAATTTACTGTCATCTATTCACTGTCCACTGAGCAATAAAGACATAACATGTCCAACAATATTTAAAACACAAAACAAAACAAATGACATGTGCACATTCCAGCTGACAGACACTAGAAACCTTCTGAGAAACCTTTTTTTCGGCACTGTTTGAATCAGCTGTATTCAGGGGAGTTTGTTCATTTGGTACACCTCTGTCACCAAGACGGAGAGGACCACTCAGGCGGATGGACACTCAACAAAAAGATGGAGGGCTTGTATTTAAAGTCCCATCACTGTTACAAGATAACGACCAGCCACCACAAAGTCATACCCCTCGGCATTGCGCTTGCTGGCTCACGGTCTCACTGTCCCACTGTTCCACTGTCCCACTGTCCTACTGTCCCAGGGTCAGACTGTCCCACACTCAAAAAAACGATTCAAGCCCTTCTTAGAGGTGACACATTTAAATATTGTTTGATACATTTAAATAAATCAATTACAAAAATAGATATTTATATTTAATGGATGTAACAGAAAATGTATGAATACTTTCATTTATTAGATTTATTTAGGTTAGATGGTGTGCATATCAACTCAAAATAAATGTGTTTCATTGAGGACTACCCTTTGCGCATGCACCTTCTGAAAATCAGTTGTTTGCATGAGGTGAAGACACTTTCAGGGCTGTACGGTGGTGTAGTGGCTAGCACTGTCGCCTCAAAGCCAAAGGGCCCTGGGTTCAATTCCCAGTCGGGGCGTTCCTTCTCTCTGGAGTTTGCATATTTTGTTAGTTAGTTAGTTTATATTTTGAGTTGGACAAACATAAATTAATTTAATTTAATGAATATCGTTATTTTATTTTAGATGTATTTGATACAAATGAGTTAGACTAACTTAATTACATTTTATTGCACTGATGTGCTAAATTTGAGTTGGAGTTGCATATAATTGTTGGATGGAAAACCTGCCAACAATTTAATTGAGTTCATCCAATGAGTCATTTCTTTGAGTGCACCGTCCCAGGGTCAGACTGTCCCACTGTCCCACTGTCCCACTGTCCTACTGTCCCACTGTCTTACTGTCCCACTGTCCCACTGTCCTACTGTCCTACTGTCCCACTGTCCTACTGTCCCACTGTCCCACTGTCCTACTGTCCCACTGTCCCACTGTCTTACTGTCCCACTGTCCCACTGTCCCACTGTCAGACTGTTAGAGCATTACTTGTACCTACAAACAGTGGGTGAGAACAGCCTGCAGAAGTTAGTATGCTACAATGGCCTTTTACACTTTTACACTACTACAATTTGACTCTGCAATCCAACTTTCTCGGAGAGGATTTTGAACAAGAATCAGGGAAACCTCAAGTGAAAGAGAAAATAGCTTTAGGGTGGTGTGAGACCACCCACACACATCCTCTGGTCTGGGTGACTCACCGCCAGCCACCGCTAACCACACAGGTGTACCTACGTAGATCGCCTCTGAAGCCAAATGAAACTAAATGAAACCTTATGGAAATATCTCTTTTTGTGTTGAGATTCTTGCATTTAGGCTTATCGGGAGGCCTGTAACGCATGATCACTCAACTGTGATTGATTTTGAAGGACATCCCCTGAATTGTTTCTTACATCTAACAATTAACAACTTCATAGGCAATAAGCAAAACCCCAAAAGCCTAACGGTGCATATAATTAATTGAACTTTCACAAGACGTGAAAACAAAGCGAAAGCAGTTTTCTTCCTTGTTCATTTTGACTGCAGCAGATCCCCTGTCTTCACACCTCCCACGTTGGTTTAACGTGTTGCATTGTCCCCCACACAGCTATGTACATACACACACACATGCACACATCAGAAACACATTGAGACCCACACACACGCTCACACTCACACAGCTATACGAAGACCACACCAGCCCGGGGCTCCCCTTTTGCCTGCCTCTGTGCACAAGGTGTGATCGCTGGTTGTGCCGGTGAGGAGGTGGAGGACGTTCTTCATCCAGGGGTGGAAGGTATGTCCTCCTCATGTAATCATACTTAGACTTGTCCATCATTGGGGATCCCCCGATGCGCCCATCAGAGCAGCCACACCAAGAAAACATGAGGTTCCTTGCACCTTAAGTCTTCGTTCTCCTTTACACAAAGACTCTCAAACTGCAACACAAATGCGGTGGAACTATTTTAGACTTTAATTACTGAAATAAGGGAATAGTTGGACATTTTTCTAAATATGCTAATTCAGCTTTTTCGCCGAACATTAAGGCAAAGTTAGTTTTTTATTAAAAATACAAATGAAAACAATAGAAAGGCAAAACGGAAACAATGTAATGTTACCCCTCCCAACTCTTTGGGACTCCGCCCTCGACCATTGGTCCTGGTTCAAGTGTTTGTTTGAGCCACCTCCCATCATGAAAGGCTCTCCCTCTCTTTACACTCGGTCACTTGTTCAGAAAGCAGCACATTGCATACAAATGAAATACAAAAAGTATGAAAGCTGTTGTTATTGAATGCAAAATGACTTTGTGTACTTTTAATTTACACGCCAAACTACACCGTTAAAGGGGAGCCCGATGACAGTTTGTCAAACAACACAGTGAGACAGGGACTTTATTCATTCCAATGAATCACTGTCGGCATCTGGTTTTCATTTGAAAATCGAGGCATGCCCCTCTCTCCGACTTGGTCATGAGTTGAATCATCCAGTATTTGCAAACCACGTAAATAACACCTCACTTTTTAATTGTTTCAAGTTGACTACAGTTTACGCAACTCATTCAGACACTAAAACGTTATTAATTCCACGCTGTGTGTGTAAAGCGCAGCTTCTTTTCCCAATAGCTTCAACATACACCAGACTTTTGGACCATTGACACTGGGTATGGGTCCAGCCTGTCTCGGCTGGTCTGTTCTATCAAGGTCCACAACCATCAGATGAACCTCGAAACAAGCGCACCCCCACATCCGACAGAATGTTTGGTCCATGTGTCTAGACCTCCACCATGTCTGACCCGCCAGCACAGAAGGACACACAAACACTCGACAGACGAGCATGAGGAACAAACACAGGCAGCCTCCTTCTCCTCCACCATGTGACTTGGATATGCATGCTCACTGCTGTTCGTAATTTCTTATCACTGACACCCACCCTTCCACATCCACATATACACTTGTCAAATATGACACCTCTACGCACAGGGAAGAGACCAGGTTATCATCCCTCCTCTCGGACGCCCGACTAAAATGTCCCACCTAGGCAAACGTGAGTGGCCCTTGAGCGTAGACGACTTCTGGTCTCGGGCCCTCAGACATGAGGGCCTTTAGTCCTCCACATCTCTCCCTTGCTCTACAGTCAAAGAAGGAGACCAAACCATGGACCACTTCCATGATATGTGGGAGTCCCTGCTGTTTCAATGGCTGCCAGGCAGGCAGCCTCTTCCCTCTCCCATCGGAGCGTTTGGCTCCATCACCGCGGAACCCATCTGATGTGGTCCCCCCCCCGCATCCCCCCCCCCCAACCCTCCCGTCTGACTAGCAGCTCTCTTCGACGGGCCCAGACGGCTGCAGGGACGGAGCCGAGGAAAGGGGACGCAGATTGTTGTAGACCATTTACATGTAAATACACAGACCGGGCCTGGGTCTGGGTTCAATATTGAAGGTGTTCGCTGCACTGAGGTTCCTCTGTGTGTGCATATATGAGCGTGTGTGCATACGCGCCGGCATCCGTATACGACCGTGTGCGCACGTGCGCGCGCGCGCGTGTGTTTCCATGTATGTGCATGGCATGATCCAGTACATCTAAATTATACAGCTGCCAAATTGCTGCAAATGTTTTAATACAAAAGCATTCTGTGGTCTCTAATTATATCTAATGGCTGCTGGGCGCATTTCTCCAGAGCAGGAATAAGAGCCTTTTCAGAGGATGATTTGGCTTTTTATCAATTAGTTTAATGTCTTATTGAACAAAGCAATATAAATACATAATAATATTGATTTAAATGTGTCCACTATTCGTATTAATGAGGCCTTAACAGGGGGAGTTTCAGGGTGTTTTGGTTTGACAGACAGAGGCATCAAAGGGCCTTCTCGCCCTGTGAATGTAGCCCCTTCTCCCCAGAGGAGACTGAAGATACCGAGGCTACATCGCTGTATCACCGGGGGGGTCAACCTGAAGCCATTAATCATGTCTACATAACCTCCCTCCCACTAGCATATGCCTGGCTGGTAGACAGTAAGTCAGTTCGGGCTTTCCTCTGTGTCGCTCTAGAAGCTTTCATACCGGGAGAGAGAAGTGTTAAAACTCTACATTCTCACTTCTGACTCACTGATTTAACCACATTGAGGCAGGAGCGGCAGCAGAATACTCCTGTGGTGTAAATCTGTTTGTGTTCCCTGTCCCGAAGAAGAAGAAAAAGAAAAGAAAAGGTCCCCCTGAAATGCAGTTTCTGAGTCGGGGTTAGCAACGTGAGAAAAGCCCAGCTTGTTTGCCAGTAATCGTGCTGTGGGAAAGGACGGAGGACCAGGGGTGAGCCGGGTTGGGCTGCTGTGTCTTCGGTGGCTGGTTGGTTGATGAGCTTGAGTGTGGGTGTGTCCTGTCCCCCCCACCCCACCCCTCCTCCTCTCCCCACTCCGGCTCACCCCAACTCTCCTTGTGTGCCTGACTGAGAGGGAGGCTTAATGCCGAGTCGATACAACTCCGCCACCCTCCCTTACACCTCACGTTCCAGGGAACACATATATCCAGTCTACGCTGTCAAACTTTTAGCACCTGCTATTTTGCTCCGGTCCCTTATGTCGATGCCTCTGGTGTTTTCAAGAGGATGGGCCGGGAGAAGTGGGTCAACAAAGGTTGATGCTAAAATGGGGATGAGAAGGGTGAGACTCGGGCCATCGGTCTGCCGTTGGCTTCTCTCGCTGTTGTTGTGTGTGCTCGTGACGACACAGTGGGTGAAAGTAAAAGGGTGGATGTGTCAGTCGGCTGAGTGATCCGCTTAGGCTAAAAAACACACCATGAAGTGACACCCTGGATTTATGTAATTACCTTTTTAGTGTTAAATATGAAATATTTCAGCTGCATTTATTTCCCATTTTCTGAACATCTGGAAAACATATGGACTTCGGAGGCTTTGAAACTTCCTGCAGCACATCAGCGCCAAGTGATAATGCATTTGTGAGAGGATAAGAGAGTAATATAAGAGAAGCACCGCTACCTGAAGCGCGTGCTGTGTAGCTGCTGCGTTTCCCCACAGGCCCTGGGTGACACTTCCTATAATGCAGTAATCCAAAAATCATGTTAGCGTGCCTCCGGGAATCAAATACAGTGAGTGCAATCCTATTTCCCTGAATGCAGCCAGTACACCTTATTTTTACAAGATTTGTCTTAACACAGTGGATTATCATTGCCCCCTGAAAACCCTTCGCATCACAGAAGCATCGGGCTCACATATCCCCAGATACATTTCTGCAATAATCCACCGCTCCTTCCACGGGAAAGACACACACACACACACACAGAGAGAAAAAACAGGCAAACACACACGCACATGCATGCATGCATGCAGCAACATGCTGACATTGAGACTTATCTGTTGATTTGACGCAAAGTAGCATCTGATGGTTTTATGCAATCTGGCGTACTTTAATGTATTTTGAGGAATTCAAACGTGCTGCATATATAGAGAGAATTCCCGCGGGTCTCACTCACTGACTGCTTGCAGATGGGGAAGATTCCCATTTCATGATAATTTGCTCTGCTAGAATGATACGGGAAATAGCCGACATGACATCAAACATGAATGTACTTTACATATGCTAATGTTCTTTGAGTATAGGTAAAAAGAAAATGCATTATGACAACAAATACAAATACATTTTGTCCAGAAAATAGAGGGAGAACCTTGTGCTGTTTAAATCATGAAGAAAATGGCGGGGACAAGGAAATAAGACAAGAAAGAAAAGGGGAGTAATTGATGAAAGCAATATGCACCCAAATGGGAATTCATGAAAGCTGTCACCTTTGTATCTTTGAAGACAGCAGCGTGACTGTAACATAAGCTTCCCTCGCGCCAAGGCTACTGCATGCTTTGATTAAACGCTCGCAATCCCCCCGCACACTGGAAAATATACTGGGGGACATCTTTGATGAACTTGTGAAATACATTCTTTCCAATAAAAATGCTCTGGAGGATGATGATTTGCGGAGGAACGCAGCGCTGGCACGGTGCACATTGCACTCGGTTCGTTTCCCAGCACCCCTCCCTCCAGGGGTCTCGGTGGCGAAGATCTCTAATGAGACTTGCGTTATTAATCCTTGCAATGGGGTACATGAATTCACTCCCGAGGAAAGGTTTCAGCAGCCACCTTGGCCCATAAAACCTGGAATGTATTCCTTTCATGTGCTCTGTTGATGATCTACTCTGACAACAATATGGTAAGACTTCCCTTCCCCTGTCGCGCGGGCCCTGGCTCGGGGCCAAGGTGGGTCATCTCAGACACACTTGGACTTTTATAGGTGGTCAAGAAACACGCTGACAGGTCACAAGTGGGAGCTCCTTTATGAGTGGAACCTAAACATCCACCTCATTTGGAATTAGTTTATTTATAGGTGGCCTGTAAATCACATTTATTTTGTTTTCTATATTGCTTTCAAATGGCATCTGAGTCTTCGGGGTCATTTCAGAAAAACCAACCTACTTTACTTCAGGCCATTAAAAACAACAGCGCTGAGTTTGGTTCTGACAGGATTTTCTTTGTCTGTGAAACACAGGCATCAAAGTTGTGAAACAATTTCGTGCAAAGGAAAGTTCACGTGCCTCACGTCTTGCAGGGTGACGTGTAGTCAAAATGTTGCCTTTTAAAAACGTTCTCTTAACATCATTTATCAGAATTGTGCTGATCGTGCAAGGCACCATCAAATAAGAGATTAATGTTGACAGCTCGAGTGAGCAATGCTCGACTTTTGTTCTTCCTTTGAACTATAGATTTAGACTCCGACTATAGAAGGACAGCCTGCAGTAACAGAGTCAAGAGAGCAGCCCCTCTGATGTGTGTGTGCGTGTGTGTGTGTGTGTGTGTGTGTGAGAGAGAGAGAGCCAGAGAGATAGATAGATAGATAGAGAGATATAGATGATAGAGACAGACATATATATATATATATATATAGAGAGAGAGAGAGAGAGAGACAGAGACAGGGAGATATAGATATATATATGGAGAGAGAGAAAGAGAGAGATAGAGAGACAGAGACAGAGATTGATAGATAGATATAGAGATATAGAGAGAGACAGAGAGAAAGAGTGAGAGAGAGAGACAGAGTGAGAGAGAGAGAGCAAGAGAGAGAGTTAGGAAATTGACACACAGACGTATATATCATACTAAATTCTGGATCAGGCTCACAGGCCCACGGTGATCTTCACAATGCAAATACTTGCTAATTTTTCCCTTTTTTTGCATCAGGCATACTCACTCACAGCCTTTTGGGATTCGTGAAAAAAAAACGGGCCTTTGCAACAGTAGCTCCTCCCAATTCTGCTCAAATGAAATTTTACATTTCACAAAATCCCAAAGCTGCTCCGGTGGCACCGTCTCAGCGTCCCCGGTGGAATTCTGCATCCACATCTAGAAAGAAGGAGGACAATCTGGATGTGGTTTTGGCTGCAGATAAGGGAGACTCTCTGTTGAAGAGAGGGGGGTAAAATAAATAAATAAATAATAGAATTGCTTTTTTTGTGTTTTTTTTTTGACATTTGGAAGAAATGCTTGATCTCTATTGTCGGATGTTTGGTGTTCCCTGCCTCTGTGCGGCAGTCTGGGACGGCTCTCCGGTCTTTGATTGACAGATTGTGTGCTGTGTGCATGTAGCTCTGGTCCCCTGATGGCCCAACAGCCAGCTCCACTGTCCCATTTATGACACCAGCCAATCTGCCTCCAGCAGAGACTCTCCCACAGCTTTTCACAGATCTGTATCCCCATTTTCCCCAAATTCATCTCACCCCCCACTCTCCCTCCAGCTTACTTTAAGACGCACATGCACAGACTGCCCAGACACAGGCAAACACACACACACACACACACACACACACACACACACACACACACACACACACACACACACACACACACACACACACACTAAAACACAAGTTGAGTTAGCGGCAGTTGAAGATGATGCAAAGTGAGATGCAAGTGGACAAAGTGAGAGCCTGCATGCAGCTCTATTTGAATATAACCAACGATGGGAACTGTTGCCCATATCCTGCTCGGTCGCTAGACGGCGCTGTCGCCGTGCCACTGCGCACAACTCCCCCACGACGAGGTCTGGGGGCTGTGTGAACCACGTTTGTGGTGCGACCTGTTTCTTTGATTATTTCTGGTTTCGGGAGCTTTCGATCCCTCTCACTCGCTCCTTGAGCGTGTGTGTGTGTGTGTGTGCGTGTGCGTGTTTCAGACACAGACGTGGGCAGTTCAAAATTACTTTATGTTCAGTAAACAGGTAATATTTTTGTTCATTTTTATTTTTTTTAAATTATAAACCAATAACTGTGACCATGTGTCCCTTTAATTTTTATTTTATTTTAATATCATTTTTATTGTTGTTGTCGTTTGTTCGCCAGTGGAGTCTACTTATGCAGCGTTAGTGCTCCCTTTCTCTCAGGCCTGTATAGGCCAACCGGTATTTTAATTTCAGTGTCTTAAAGGGAGATTAATTTTTGTTAAACGGCAGTTGTCTTTTTAATATATATATAGCTTATTAATACAAAATGTATTTCATACATTGGTGAGAACAAATTCGAACAGTTTCATAATTTAAATCAATTAAATTAGGAAATAGATCACATTTCCCCCAAATATCCAGCTACTTTAAATACTATCTCTCATATAATTAAAGCATTTTTGGCGAGTTAATTAGTGACCAATTCAACGTTACTTTAAATATCGTATACCATTTTTTTTAACAGAAGGAAAAAAAGACCCATTTATATTTTTATAAAATATATGGTTTTTGTCTTTGAAAATAATTAAAGTCAGCAACAACAATGCATTTGTCGCCTGAGAAAAGTAAAAAGAAGCTGCAATAATACTCACCTTATTTTCTCATTGAGCAGAGACAAATTAAGTCAAACGAAAAATTAAAAGCGTGTCTTTATTTTTAATTTCAGGTGGTCCTTTTCTGTATGTTTTTATTTTACGGTGGACTATTTTATTTGAGCCAAGACTGAAAACCTGGAAGTAGAAGAGGCCAATCACAGGAAATAAGGTGCACATGTGATTGTGTTCCTTCTCTTTCTTAACGTGTCGGGAGTGTGTGCAGGTCTTCGTTGTGTGAGTAAGTGTGGAAGTAATCTCTCGAGCCATATGTGGATGCACATTTTACGTGATGGCTTGAAGCCGAAACTGAGCGTGTATCGGGGATTAGAAGCGGCGTTGAACGCACCACCAGTGAAGTGCGATTTATTTTCTTTGAATGCGCAGAGACACCTGATTGTCGTTTGAGCTTCTTCGAAATGATTTTTTTAAACTCCCATTTCACAAGAATTGTTAAAGATTCTTTGCACCTGTAATTTATTATTTTTAAAATCTTGGATGCGATCGCCACTTCGAGTAAAAAAATTAATAAACGTAACGACACTCGAGGAGAATTTTCGCCCGATATATTATTTCCACCAGACGCTTTCTAATTGAATTAGGGTAGCGCGACCATTGGCTGTGCAGCGGACTGGTGCCCCCGCGTGCATCTCCAAGAGCTCCTCCCCTCTCGCTCACAATCAGTCGGGTGTGTGGAGAAGCACATCTTTATAAGAGCCGCTGAACCTCCTGTGTCCAGCCTAGAATCTGATCCGAACTTCCGTCGGCGAGGAGACGGTTTCACCTCCTTCCATCATTCGTACGGGAGGGAGGCGTGCAGAGCCAACAGACGACCAGGGCGCCGGTGGTTGCGTCGCCTCCTTGGATGAGATTCACTCCTCTGGAAACTCTCTAAAAACTATTTGTATTGCAAGGTGTAAACAATGCAGTTAGAGAACATCCTTCCCAGCGTCAGCATCAGTTTACCCAAGACCTTTTACAACCTCTCGTCGTCGGACAGTGCCAACACCAGCCCGAGGCCATCATCGCAGCTCGACTACCAAGAAGTCGACCGGACGGAATCGGAGTCCAGCAGCGCCCCGAAGAAGTACCTGAGCGGGGTAGGGAACGGGATGCTGGGCGAGGGAGAGGGGGACACTTTCGCTAAAACCGGCCCCGATGGGAGGAAAGGCTCCCCGGTGCTCGGCGAGGACGAGTTGACGAGCGGTCGACGTTACAACATAGACGAACTTGGCTCAGACAGATACTTCATCTCGTCCACCCAGGCGAGTGCCGACATGTCAAGCCCGTGTTCCCTCTTCCCTTACGCGGGACAGACCGGCTCGGTGTACACCGGGTCCAGCGGCTCCAGGTACCCGGCGTCGCTTCATTACGGATCCGTCCTGCCGCCCACGGGCTTCTCCTCCTCGTCCGTGTGCACCGGCCGGAGTCAGTTTAGCAGCGGAGGGTACCAGTTCAGCCAGGGTCCGGGCTGTTTGTACCCCTCCTATCCCGGGACGGGGACGGGGATTGGCTCCATGTCTCTGCCGGGGTCTGCCGCCGGAGCCAGAGCGCAGGTATATCTGTGTAACCGGCCTCTGTGGCTGAAATTCCACCGGCACCAGACCGAGATGATCATCACCAAGCAGGGCAGGTAAGCTGAAGGCCCCATTTAAACACGACAGACGTGTGCAGAGTGTGAAATTCGTTTTAATGTGTACCGACGGCCTGTTTCGCCTCCTATATTTCTTATGACATCGGTCATTTTAATCCCACTTTTTACGCACGACCAACATTTTACGCACACTATTCCTATCCTTTTTATGACTTTGTATGTGGGTTTGCACTTTTAAATGGAAAGTTTCTGTTTCTGGTAAATGGTGACTGCACAGCAGACTAAACATGCCCAGAGGAAATGTACAATTATTTAAAATCTAATATTAGAGAAGCACTTTGCCAAATGTCACGCATGAAATACGCGTTGTACCTGCTTTTACGAGCACAGTTAATTATTGCTGCTTTTTTCTTTTTCTTTTCTAGGCGGATGTTCCCATTCCTCAGCTTCAACATCACTGGACTCAACCTCACGGCCCATTACAATGTCTTTGTAGAAGTTATTTTGGCTGACCCGAATCACTGGCGCTTTCAGGGAGGAAAGTGGGTCACTTGTGGGAAAGCAGACAATAATATGCAAGGTGAGATTCAAATTGAAGAAAACTGATTTGGCTCTGGCAAATATGTATTTTGTTAATTTAAATAAATAGAAAAATAAATGAATAAAACGTGGTTGGAAATAAATAATGCAGCAATGTAGCATTCAGTCCTGACAGCTTGTGGGGATCAAACGTACATGTCAAAGATTAAGAATGTTTGGAAATAAAGACTGCTCTTTTAAATCATAATTAATTTTTTACACATTTTTGGCAACATGATTTAAAAGGTTGCATTTTGTAGTTTTTTAATGCGATAATTTAGACTCATCTCAGAGAACCAAATCAAGTGTGACTTGTCTTTTCAAATGGCTAGTACTTGATGTATTAAAATATATTTATTTAATGATTTATGGATAAGATATTATTACACGGAAATTACTAATTTTCAGCATTGTTTTTAAAACAGAACTTTTAAATTTATTTCAATACATTTTATTAATCTGTCTTGAATCTTCTTTCAAGTAATACTTTTCATCAAAATATCCCAAACAAAATAATGAATGTTTTATGTGATTTTAATTTGATTAAAGTCTTGATAGATGATACAAAATCATTCGTTGACGCATAATGTCAAAAAGCAGTATATAATTTATTATTCTCTCCGTTTGCCATATTACTAACCGCGTTATTTAAATTTCAGGAAACAAAATGTATGTTCATCCTGAATCTCCAAACACTGGCGCTCACTGGATGAGGCAAGAAATATCGTTTGGCAAGTTGAAGCTGACCAACAATAAAGGGGCCAACAACAACAACACACAGGTACGATCTGGATTTCTGACATGCTCCAATTTTCTATTCGTCATCATCGTCTCCGATTTTTAACTCCCTAAAAATGAATTGTGTGTATTGTAACTTTGAAGCATGATTGAGATTTTTTTTAAAGAACATATTTAAGCACCCCATTGTATTTTTAATAAAGAGCACAGAGCGATTCACTTTGTCTTCGGCAGTGCACTCATCACATCTCTCCTCTGCAGATGATCGTCCTGCAGTCGCTTCATAAATACCAACCGCGACTGCACATTGTGGAGGTGACTGAGGATGGAGTGGAGGACATGAGCAACGAGGCCAGAACTCAGACCTTCACCTTCCCAGAGAACCAGTTCATAGCAGTCACTGCATACCAGAACACAGATGTAAGCGCTGGAACACTACATTTTATTATAGTATCTCACAGTTTACATGCAATTTATGTTTAATTGCATTCAATAAAATGTCATGTATCTCTCATTATTGATGCAATATCTCTTGTTTGTTTTAGATCACCCAGCTGAAGATAGATCACAACCCTTTTGCGAAAGGCTTCCGGGATAACTATGACTCGTACGTGTGTTGCCCATCAATGTGCTTGATCAGTCTTTTTCCTGCGTGGTATGCTATTTGACTAATTTCTCGGATGCTAAATTTTCTTGTGTTCTTGTTTTTTTTGTCGAACAGGATGTACACGGCTCCAGAGAGTGACCGGTTGACCCCGTCCCCCACAGACTCCCCTCGCTCCACCCAGATTGTGCCCGGGGCCCGCTATGCCATGCAGCCTTTCTTTCAGGACCAGTTCGTCAACAACCTGCCTCAGAACCGCTTCTACGCCAGTGAGCGGGCCGTCCCCCAAACCAACAGCCTCCTCTCCCCGCAGAGCGAGGACGTCAGCGCCGCGGCCTCTGCCCATCGCTGGTTCGTCCCCCCGGTCCAGCCGGGCTCCAACAAGCTGGATCTGTCCTACGAGAATGACTATTCCACCAGCAGCCTGCTGTCCTACGGCATCAAGCCCCTGTCCCTGCAGACGTCCCACGCCCTCAGCTACTACCCAGACTCTGCCTTTGCCTCCATGGCGGCGGGCTGGGGCACCAGAAGCTCGTACCAGCGGAAGATGACCACGGGCCTGCCCTGGTCCCCTCGTCCGAGTCCCCCAGCCTTCCCGGAGGACCAGCTGGGGGCCACAAAAGACAAGCTGACTGAGGAGAGCGCGCCGCCCGCCTCGACTTGGATCGAGACGTCCCACTCGCTGAAATCGGTGGACTCTAGCGATTCCGGTGTTTACTCCGTGGTGTGCAAGCGGCGCAGGATGTCCCCTGGGGGCTCGAGCACAGAGAACTCCCCCACCATCAAGTGTGAGGACTTGACTACAGAAGAGTACAAGGACAACCCAAAAGGCATGGGTTATTATGCGTTCTACACAAGCCCCTAAGACTGTATTTATTGAAACTACATATAATTCTTTTGTTTATAATACTGCGTGCTCTCCATTCCTTTTTAATGTCTGTTTTCTCTTTTCTCTAAAGGTGCCAAAGCTTAGTGTTCTCTCTCCTCCCCCCCCCCCCCCCCCAATGCAAGCTGCACATGGTTATTACCCCAGGCCAACCCCTCTCACATACCTGAGCAGAAACATGCATAGTGATTGTTGTTTTTAAAAAAAGAAAGCATGTCCCTTTTTATTCATTTATTTTTTAAACTTTTTTTCTTCTTTTTTTTACGAATGTGACATTTTTATTTCTTCTCCCCTCGCCCTGCGTATTTAAGTCATTTCCGTTGTACAGTATTCGTGCACTTTAGAATGTGATGTATCTTGTACAAATTGTCTACATGGAGGTGTTATTAAATGGATAATAAAACGGCTTTTCACAAAGCAGCTGTCCAAATGTCTGTCTCGGTGTATTTTAACGTCCCGTGTGAATAAGACGAGCCATTGGCAGTTCTTAAAATCTACTTTCATCGGCGAAGTCTCCACATTTTTAAATGACAGTCGCTGCCGGAACTAAAATATTTGGAAGAGATGCATTTAATAAAGAAAAAGAATCATAGGTCTGTGTGTGTTCCGCAGTGAATGAGTCGTGGGCCCTGTTACTGTATTTTATGGCTCGTTGTAGAGGCCATGCATTTGGGCCTCTAAAATAATGGCTCCCTGGGTGGTAGCTGCCAACAAGTTGACATAGCAACAAGCCGACTATATAAAGTCTTTGCATCTGAAGAAGACGATGCTTTCAAATGGAGCGGCGTGATGATAAAATACAACCAATTTTGTTTTGAACTGTTTGATTTAAAAAAAAAAAATCTTATGAAACAATTCTCCTTGAAGTGACTTGATACCAACTGCAATTGAGTGGTAAATTAATTTCAAGCAATGTTCCTAAGAATTGTACAAGATATATATATACCGTCTTAAATCTATTGTCCTTCTCTGCTATAGTAGCACATTTAACGTCATTTCTCAAAACATTTTCAAATACAAAGACTTGTAATCAGGTGTCATAAACGCAAATTAACATAAGCAAAGTAAACAACAGACACTAATAGGGGCATGGGATGGCATATAGTGTGTGAAAGCCTATTTTTCTGTTTGAAGGTCTCAGTCAACACTTTTTTTGGTGATTTCTTGAAATTATCCAAACCCATGATGTTTATCCACTCATTTGATCCTTTTCAAGTCTCAAATGAGTGCAACGAGGTAACACAATTCAAGTGAGCAAAGTGTGATTTTAATAGGATTTACATGTTTTTAGATGTCATGACTCAACATAGACCCAGTTAGGTGAAGAAAAGCACATCGTCCTGTACCATTCCTTCTGTTGTTGCCATGGTGGCTTCACACATTTGTATCATTTACCCATGTAGTGCAACCGCATTGCAAAGGCGTGCGTACTTCGAAGATATGAAATCAGGCTAAATGAAAAATGGTCCATCGGCCACCCAACTAAGGGCAACGCACAGCCCAACACCTCTATTTATACGCAACTCAAAAGTGGATTAGTGGAGATAAAATCCATGAAACGAGAAGTCATAATATTCACACAGAGACTACTTGGCTCATGTTCACAACACCTGTTTTTTTTCCAAAGTGAAAATACTTTGAATCCTCCCCCATAAGGACTCCAATTTGAATTGATTTGCATACTCGAATTCTAATTAATTCTGTTGTCAGACTCCCTGACAAAGTGAGGAGTCTCACTAACTCCAATTAACACCTCCTCACAAGGTAGAGTGCTTGATTGCCCTGGCCTCTCAGGAAAGCTGTAAGAAAAATGCTCTTGGGGGGCGGGGTTCGAGCTGGGAGAAAATAAATGTTTGCACTCGTGCGTGTCAGCAAATTGTATTTCGGAGGATCTGACGATGTTTTTCTTCTCCTTTTCATGCAGCCTTAACCTCCGCTTGTGAGGCAGAGGATGGAGATTATGACTGGACAACTACAGCGACGACAAAAGAGAGTAGCAGCAGTGATGTGACTGTAATCGAAAATCAATTTTGAGGTCCTCTTATTTTATTTGTATTCATCCTTTATTTCACCAGGTTCATCCCCTTCATTTACAATGGGGTCTTGGCTAAGATGCAAAGTAAAAGTTTCACAAAAACGCTTCACATAAAAAACATAAATTACAAACTTAGACGAACTTAAACTGTAAAAATAACCTAAATTTCACCTAAAAGCGATGACAAAACAAACCGGCAAATTGCATCAATTGCAGTTGAGGGTCAGCACAATATTCAGAGCATAAATGGTCCTTAACCCTTGTGTTGCCTTCGGGTCATTTTGACCCGATTCAATATTTAACCCTCCTGTCGCCTTCGGGTCAATTTGACCCGATTCAATGTTTAATGTCGGTGTTCTTTCGGGAGTCAACAAACAAACAAACATAAAGTACCTCACACTTAAACTTGGAAAACCATATTAATTCTAATAATTTTCTGGAGATTTTAATAGCTGGGGTCATATTGACCTCAAGGGTAAAATATGTTAGTAAATATAAAGGTAACAGGAGGGTGAAACATTGAATCGGGTCAAATTGACCCGAAGGCAACACAAGGGTTAAATAAGTATGTGTGCAGTTTTTATGATGCTCGAACTAACACAATTCTGGTGCTTTGTATTGACCTAAGAATTTGCATGGGCGATATGTATTTCATACCAATCATTGGAATCCCTGCAGTTTAAGTTCCAAGAAACATATTTGCTTATTTGTCTCTCCAGCACACATACAGTCAAACCCCAGCACACATGCACGCTTCAAAGTGCATCTATGGGTGTAAATGCCTCATCTAATGCATGTTGGCGCTGCATATGTAATGTCTGCCATCCTCCTCCTGGAATGAATCCTCACACCCGGCGACAACATGGCTGACACACACGGTTACAGGGACAGAGTACAAACGTCGGTCTCGGTGGCCACTGCTGCTCTGTCAACAATCCTCTTATTATTTATTTGAAGGATATTGCAGGCGATTCATGGGCGCCCTCGACAACTCCACAATAAAAACCTAGCAACAAGTCGATACGTTGCGTATTACTCAACCCGTTCATGCAAGAAGTACAGTAAACAATAGACACCTCGACAGCATGCTACCACAAATCCAGACCATGTCAACTCGCTGTAAGACCCGAAGAATTGACTTCCCTTGTTGCAACATTGCTCGCTACAATCTCAGTGATTGACTGGGTTTTGCTGCAGTAGCAGTCACACGAGGCCTGGGAGAAACAATCCATCAGTTTGTCGGATTCAAAGCGCTTTGGTAAAACTTCTCCTTGCCGGATGTGTGTGACCAACCTTCCCTCAGGCCGTCCAATGGAGACCACGTTGAGAGTTCATGTAAGAAAGGCCAAGGAGGCTCCGGAGACATTGTACCCAAGGAGGGCTGACATCTAAACACAGATGAAGGCCTGAGGCCGTTTCCTCACCTTCAGTCACACACTATTACTGCTCTCACTGACTAAATGTAGCCACAGGCAGACGTGTGTCTGGGTCAACATTTCTTTTAGATGCCACCCCCATTTAAAAAAAATAAGTACCCTACAGATGAGCACGAGTGAGACGGTGGCGATTATGTTTCCTCTTCACACTACATTTCCCCTTTCGATGTGTTGATAAATGTCACCTCGGTTAAATGCTTATCAAGCCAGTTAGAATTACTGTGGAATTGTTCCCGAGGGACGGTTTGAGCCTCGTGCGGCCACTCTGCTGTACGGTGATCTATTCACGCGTGATCTAGTTAATGGCTTTTATTTGACAAAGACTTTCCTTAACATCTTGAGTTTAATGTCATGAGTCAGATCTTTTTAACTGGAGGAAACGATGGACACTGCAGGCACATGCAGGGCCACACTGGAGCCAGGCGCCAGGTCCAGTGTGCTATATTATATTGTAAAACTAGTCCGACACATACAGTACATGTACGGTACACAATGCCTGTTTCACCTGTAATGAGGACATGTTCTTTGTTTCAAGTAGAGGTTGTGGGCATCAACATACCCTATGATGCTGACAAACGCTCTCCTTTTGGCTCGCCCCAGGTGTCGATGTACACAACACGACGCTATATGCCGTCTCCCTGTCTGCTTTGGACCTGGTTCATCAGCAGTAAATGGGTGTGTGGTGGTCGGTTGGCTGGCGAACTGAAGGATGGGTGCTTGCAGGTCTGATGGAGTGAGACCCTGGTGTGAGCTGAGTCTCAAGTTGGTGGGGCCACAGAAGGGCGCTGAGTGTCGGCAGTGAGCGCCGAGGTGAGAGGAACCGGAGGCAAGGCCGGGCCCTCGTGTCGATGCCCTGAGACGACGCGCAGGCAGCGCCCTGACTCGCTGGTGCATGGATAACGTTGGAGGGAGTATCCCGCGGCTAAGCTGCACTTAACAGCACATTGATTTCAAACCCCCGTGTTCCCTCTTGAGGGCAGTGGGCCGCAACTCAACAGGCCGGACCCCCCCCCCACACACACACACCCTTTTCTTTTCCCCTTCTGACCACCACCATTTATCATCTCCGCAGCCTACCCCTCCCACCATCTACCCATCTCTGTGTCGATTTGGGTACACCATGCTGGTCACTGGCCTCAACCCCACCCCCACGTCCCCATCCCCACCTCCTCTGAGTGTCCCGGAGGACTTGAACAGGTTTCAGGGGCACTAAGGCTCCAGCAAGTCCCATGGTCTTGAAAGCGATGATTTGGATTAGGGCGTGCAGAGGCAGCCGCGTGGAATAGATCTGTGGTCAAAATCAATGCATTGGCACTTTGATGGAGCGCTCCAACAGATTTGGGGATGTCACATTCTGGTCTTTCTCTCCTGGCGCCATCAGAAGGCCTCGCCACTGGAGAAAAAACATCATCCACTAAACCTTCTGGGAGAGAGGGACTCTTCATTTCTACAGCCTGTGGGACAAAACATGACACAGTCAATATTCATTTGGTGGCTCGCACCTAACATGTTACTCTCTCCGAACGGTCGACCTCTTGCTGCTCAAAGCTAAATGAAAAATGTCTGTGTAACCTTTGCACAGATTCTATAGATCTACAGCCATTACTTCTGGATTTTACATTTGACATTAAAAGACAATTATTCCTCTATGTAGGTTCAGTATGACTAGTGCTTTTTTTCTTCTTTTTTTCTTTCTGAAGCTTCGAAACAGAAAACTTTCTCTCTCAGCATCACCACACCTCGCAGTCTGCTTCTCTTTCCTCGAGTCCCCCAGCACAGGTGGAGGCCAATGTGGTGCTTCTTCCACTTGTCTAACTTCTGACTCATCTCCCAGCTTCATTATGCGGATGCATGTTTCAGGAGCAGTACACAGCACTCTTCGGTGTGCGTTAATGGGCTCTCAGCATCTTTAAGACTCAGGGTACAATTAAGAGGTGATAGTTTGATCTCCCACCTCGCAGTTCTATTTTTGAGCTGCCGCGTGATTATGCTGGAGGTTGATGAGGGGGTGAGGAACAGGCCTATATTTAAAGGAAGACATCCAACTCTTCTGAAAGAACAGACTACTTTTTCTGTCTGACCACGTCTGATTACTGTTCTAACTGTACTCCACTGCAATATAATAAACGACAGGATCATAAAGTCATTTTCAAATAATGACCGTAAGGTGGTTCTACAGTTGATTCCTATTGGTCATTAACTTGTAATCGCAAAGACTAAGCACATCACATTGTATCCACTCCAATTTGACCTACCAGATTTTACACTAATGGTCAAAACACTTTCTTATTTTGTATGTTTAGTTTGTGATCATTCACAACTCAATCACAACATATTTATAATATTAAGTATTCTTTCACAGATGGTTTCACCGGACTAATTATTCAGCATTAAAGACCAGAAGTAAAAGATTACAACTGAAAGTGTTGCCTCTGAAGAGTGAATTAAATATATACATGTGCGGTGGCCGACTGCTGTTTTACACAGGAGAAATGGTTAGTACAGCATTGCCCTCTGCTGGGGAAAGTTCAATATTACAAAGTAACCATTATAATACATGATGAGCAAAGGTGGTTTTGTGGAAGATGAATTATAAACATATGCCAGGAGGGTGTAGGACAATAGGAATGATTTGATTTCAAATGTGTGCATATACAACGATTTAGCTTTCAGTCATTTACAAATGTTATATGTAAAATAGCCTGTACTAATTTAAATGAACTGTAATATCAATATCTGAGGATTTGCAGGCACAAAAGGCTATCATAATAACAGTAAATTCTTATATTAAATTCCTTTATAAAGTAGGTATGTGTAGATTTAAAAATCTCCAGTGTTTGAATGTTTAACTATCATCAAACTAAATACAACCTAATTAATCTTGTCTGTCCTGTTATCTTATATTTGTGATTTCATTATTTCAGTGAATAACTTCAGATCATAATTAACATCTTACAACAATGTCATTTTAATATTGGTTATTTCGTTTCTGAATGTTTATATTGCAGGCATATAGTGTATCATTTGTTTACACTAAATTGCGTGTGTTTGTCAACTGTTTGTGTTTGTCACAATTGAGAATAAAGGTATTCTTAATAGTGCTAGTGTAAATATATTTCTACATTATCAAAATAACTAAGGCTGGATACATTTTGATTGATGTCTTAGACCTGTCGGTTGGTAACGGTATTAATTTCCATTGTTTGTGTTACTTTGCCTTTAAGCATCTCTAAAGCTGAAAGACACACAGTTGTGATGGAATAGAAATATAGATCCTGTAGCTGCTTGTTCTAAGTCTTCATTCAGGTTATCGTGCCCACAAAACCAAGATACTGGAGACATGAATCATTTTCATTTGCAGTTAGTTTCGATATGAAATTTGGGGATCTAGACTTCTAAATAAGTTGTATTTATTTCAACAACTCTACTCTTTACAACTTAACCTACACTTCCAATGACCATGGTGGCAAACAGTCCCAGCAAGTTTAACGAAGTAAAAAAAATCACACAGAAAACCGCTTTCAGGAGTCCGCAAAGTAGCCCCGCCCCTCGTCGTGACGTGTTTAGATTTGATTGGCGAAGATCGCCGGGCATTGCACGCGGATTGGCACTCCGTCACTGTCAATCATCTAGAGGCGTGTCGTCACTGTGTCGTTAGGGAACGCATAGTCCGCACTGTTCACGCACTAGTCTTTACCGGCCCGGGACCTTTCCGTTACATCAACTGTTTAAAAATAATACAGGTAGTGGGCAGAAGACCGGCGGCAGGTGAAATGGACGAACCGTCGGAACAAATGAGGCCCCTTTTGAGAACAGTAAGTGCCCGCCCCACACAGTTAACCGTTGGCCCACCATTACATCTGTGCGGCTCTTTGTCTGTGTTTGCCCCGTGTTTGCCAAAGCAGCCGCAGAAGTCACGTTTTCCAGTGATGCTCGGGAATCAGATTCAGCGGGGCACCACCCGGCGGATGGCTACTATTGTTAGCCGGCTTTCTGCTTCTGACACGTGGCATGGATACAAGTTGTGTTCCGGTCTCCCGTTTAATTCAACCAGAGTCGTTCATTCAAACACACTTTTCATATAAACGGGGTTCTCTGCCGCAAGTTGCTTATTATTTGTTTAGTTCCTCTTTGCTTGTTTTCAGACAGCACCTGCTAACGTTACCGGAATAGCCGGGGGCACGAGCGGAGTCCAGCATGTTAGGTGCCGTTATTAACGTTAGTTGTGATTAATAGAGGTCCCGTTTTGACCTTTCGTGTGCCCACGAACTGTGAGCAGCTAAACATAGACATAAGTAGCTCACAGCTAGATTAAAGCCTTTGGTGTCGCCCCAGTGAGTCTGACGACAGGCTAATTAACGTTACGTGTGTCCCAGCTGTGTAGCATCCCCCCACTCGCGTTCAACAGGTCCACCTGTCTGTTACTACGTAATATGCGTCCCAGCTAACGTTAGTCAATCGATACGATCCACTGGTACATTTTACAGAGATACTAGCTTATTTTGCAGATCAAATCTGCCCAAAATAGGAGAGAGGGCGAGTGCAATCACTGGCACCGACAACTCAGTGGCAAGTCTGTGGCAAGTGCTGCTCGGTGCCAGTCCTCAGCGGCGTGTTTGCGACGAGTCGCCGGTGTTACGGTTCAACCTGAGACCCTGTTAACTGGCGACCTTCGGTCGAATGCGTCTGTTGTTGTCGTAGTTACGGCAGATGTTGATAATAGCAAGAGAACACGCAGCTGTCCTCGCGAATGCCGCATTGTTTAGTTCTACAGTTCAATGAGAAAGCTTCTCGTGTCGTGTCTGGTCTGAACATACCGGAGGAGACGATGTGGAAGAGAAAGCGTCCAGCGACTTGAAGCGTCGCGTGTTGTTTATGGGTTGAAACAGGAAGTTAGCAAACTGCCCTTCCTTTGAAATACATTTGGTCAAATAAATAAACACTTAATCAACATACAATTGGGAGTCTGTTTTGTGCAAACATGTATCACGTAGCATAACTCTGTAGTAAAAATAAAAATAAAATATATATAAGGATGTTACGGGATTCGAACTCATGTCTTTGGGAGGAAAAAAGGTTAATTGACGGGGATCTTACCACTAGGACAAGATCGACACATTTACTCTGTTCGCACAATTAAATAACCTGCACTGCGGTCACTGGTCACCACGAAAGGCAGAAAACCACCAGATCAACTTGTGACCAAGCACACCGCCGACCACCATGGAGCATGTTGACGTGAACGAAGGAGCACTCTACAATAGTGATGGCTTCTCAAACAAATATTCAGCTGTTTCAATTCAAAACGTCTTTAAAAGGCTGCACATTAATGACGAAAATGTTTGTGTTGTTGTCATGAGGTAAACATACACAATCTGGACAATAAGACCAGAAATTGTCATACATGTATGAATATCCAAACATTACACCCATATGTGATTGTCCAGATTGTGTATGTTTACCTCATGACAACAACACAAACATTTTCGTTGATCTGGTGGTTTTCTGCCTTTCGTGGTGACCAGTGACCGCAGTGCAGGTTATTTAATTGTGCGAACAGAGTAAATCGTGTCGATCTTGGCCAAGTGGTAAAATCCCCGTCAATTAACCTTCTTTCCTCCCAAAGACATGAGTTCGAATCCCGTAACATCCTTATAATATATATTTGTTGTTTTTGTACTACAGAGTTATGCTACGTGATACATGTTTGCACAAAACAGACTCCCAATTGTATGTTGATTAAGTGTTTATTTATTTGACCAAATGTATTTCAAAGGAAGGGCAGTTTGCTAACTTCCTGTTTCAACCCATAAACAACACGCGACGCTTCAAGTCGCTGGACGCTTTCTCTTCCACATCGTCTCCTCCGGTATGTTCAGACCATACACGACACGAGAAGCTTTCTCATTGAATTATAGAACTAAACAATGCGGCATTCGCGAGGACAGCTGCGTGTTCTCTTGCTATTATCAACATCTGCCGTAACTACGACAACAACGGATGCATTCGACCGAAGGTCGCCAGTTAACAGGGTCTCAGGTTGAACCGTAACACCGGCAGCAACACTTAAGTGGCAGGACGGCAGCAAGCTAACGACACTCGCTAGAAGCTGTAGGTGGAACAACCATTGTTGTTACGACAGATCAGCTGCCGTTAATCAGTTTTATGATCATAGAATGGAGAAGCTGCAGGTTTTTTCTTTTGTCATTGCCTAAGTGTACAAATAGATAGATAATGTATTTTTTTAGACTTACTTACAATATGCAATACGATATTGCTGTACAATACTGCTGTACTATATTGAATATTGTTTTGCTACTACTACGTTTCACTTTGTAATATATAACACTTATATACCATGATATATATAATGTACCCGCCTTTCTTTAATAAAAAATATATATATAATAAAAAAATTTACCATGTCATACTGTTATACCTCCATGAAATTCTACTTTGAGGAGATGCCACTGTTAGTCTAAAGTTTAAGCACTGGCACTCAGTGGCACTTGCCAGCAGTTGCCGCAGCTAGTCAAAAAGTGCCACTACTAGTTAAAAAGTGCCACAACTAGTCAAAAAGTGCCAGCAGACGGAGGGTCGGCCAGGCGCGTCTGTGACATGTCTGCGCAGTGACGAGTCTGCGACGACTCAGTGACAAGCTCCATTAAAGTGCCCGGACAGCAGAAGAAATCACTTTCATGATCACAGAATGGAGGAGCTGCGGTTTAGCTAGATAGATAGCTAAAATAGCTAGCTAGATACACAGATGGATATATATATATATAATTAGTGTCTTTTTGTAGACACTTACTTACAATATGCAATAAGATAGTGCTGTACGTTACTGCTGTACTATATTTAATATTGTTTTGCTGCTACTACGTTTCACTTCGTAATCTATTACACTTATATCCCATGATATTGTAACGTCTCGGATGTTATGGACTGATGACACGGAGACGGGACGACGTTATTAATCCTCCCTTTATTGGGCATCCACCAACACAGACAGCGTGCTCCTCTCAGGTCAGCAGCTCAAACGTCAACAACAACGGTTCCCGTCAACCACCCTTAACTCCCGTTTTCCGACAGGTTAACCCCGCCTCCCCTCTACTCCGCCAATCACAGGCACGCCCCCTCGACCAGCATGCACGGTGCCACACTGTGATTGACAGCCACTTCACAGGGTCGCTACAAAATGTATAATGTACCCGCCTTTCTTTAATAATAATAAAAAATAAAATATATATATTAGTGCTGTGAAAAATAACGCGTTAACTCAGTTAATTCAATTTCAGGTTTAACTAGTTTTGTTTTTTTAACGCATTTAACGCATGCGCAGAATGAGCTTCCAATCCGTCTGTTGTTGGTCGTCGGGACGAAAAAAAAGTCACTTGCAAAATGAGCTTCCAATACACCACTTCAATCTGAACTCTGTCCGCTCTCATGCAGACGGTCTGTTCATCGGTAATGATCCTTCCGCAGGTTCACCTACGGAAACCTTGTTACGACTTTTACTTCCTGTAGATCAGGGTCTCAACACGTCGATCGCGACCTGCCAGTCGATCGCGGCGTAGTGTCGGTAGATCGCATGACATTAAAAAGATTGGCCCGCCCCCTAACCAGTGGCGTCCCTAGGCTAAAAAACCTGGTTTTTAATTAGCCCCGAATGTTAATTTCAACAACAACAACAAAAAAGATTTGGCACACAAGTGGTTAACACCTCCAGGTCGCACGTGACGTCATTCACCCAAAACAGCGGAGTCAGACTGGCAGCAGGCGCACGTAACAGCAAGCTGCTGTCTGAGAGTGTTTCTATGTCTACACATTTCGCTGCTTCACTCCTCTGGGCTAAGCCCAGCGCCGCCGCTCCCATAACGCACATCGCTCTGCCGTGATGCGCGCCGACACATCCGCACACACAGGTGAGCACACTCTCACTAGAAAAACTCACTAGCACCCCCCCCAGCAATTAAAACCTCCAGAAAATTATTAGAATTAATATTGCTTCCCAAGTTTAAGTGTGAGGTACTTTATGTTTGTTTGTTGACTACCTAAATAGCCCTTTAAATAAATAAAAAAGTTGATATTTCTTATATGTTTGACACAGTGAAAAACAGCCTGGGGTCAAATTGACCCCAAAGAACACCGACATTAAACATTGAATGGGGTCAAATTGACCCGAAAGGTAACAGGAGGGTTAAACATTCTGTTTAGGATGAAGATGTATTAATGTTCCATCTGGAAGAAAACTGCTAAATAACTGCTGAGTTGCAGCACCATTGTATAGAAGAATGTATAAATGTATATATCCGTCTTTTGTCATAAATCTCTATGTTCTCACAAAATATACCGAGAATATCGGTAATATGTGATTAATCATGATTAATCCACAAAAACCTGTGATTAACCCGATTAAAATTTTTAATCGTTTCACAGCCCTAATATATATATATAATTTTTTGTTTTACCATGTCATACTGTTATACCGCCATGAAATTCATCTGCTGGCAACTACTGGCAAGTGCCACTGAGTGCCAGCGTCGCTAGGGGGATCTCGCCCCTACTGCAAAATAGAGCAGCCTTCCTGCGTGACATTTCCAAGTGAGGAAACGCTGCTAATTTTACGACAGGGGTTTGTCTAATTTGAGGGGAGAAATAGACGTGAACAATATCAGACACGTCAGGTAAAGTTGGTCACGTCCGCCAAACTCTCCAATTGAGCTATTTTAGTTGTGGGAGTAGAGACTCACATCCTGTTTAGTTATTTTTCCGATGCAACGTTTACCGCCACAGACAGAATGATGAGCATTAGACGCACAGCGGTGTGAGCAAGCCCAAAAGAAGTAACAGGGATTAGAGCTAAGTTTAAAAGGCACACTGGCTGACATCAATGTTGGTGTTGGGTTATCCACTTGTGTGTGTGTGTGTGTGTGTGTGTGTGTGTGCCTTTACACGTGCGTCTGAGGAAATTTGACCCCAGACTGTCCTATGAAAAGGAGTTGCTGGTTTGCTGTGCACTCCTTCCCCAGGCATGGATGGCAATGCATTCACTGACATGGAGCCCTGACATTCAACTGCTTGGTGCCTATGAATGCCAATGTTAAGGTATTGAGTCTGACATTTAGCTAGTGTGTGCATGTTGAACACACAGGAATCTGGTTTCAAAAAGAAACCTTTAATATTCAGACTTGCTGGTTGACCAATGGCACTCCTCTGAACTGAATAGTTAGCCGTTATTGTTTAGTTTGGCCTCAACTTCTGTACTTCTGATTCGTACCAGTTGGCCATGGGGATACTCGGCATGCAATGTCAATGATGTCATTGAGCGGTTGTTGTTTGGCTGCATTTATTCCACCGATTATCATCTCAGGCTGTTTGTGGCATTAATAGAAGACTACGTAGACAGATTTGGCTTTGTATTTAAGTGACCTCTATTAGCCTCAGTGTTGGAGATGATCTTCCATCTCTGCCTGCCTGTGTTTTGCATGTTAAACCTTATGAGTGCTTAGTGGTCAAAGATTAGAGCTATGCGCACCACACCATGTAGTTGAGACTTATACCAGAAAGATAGGTTAGCTATGGAAAAACTGAGGATATAGACACTGAAAGAAAACAAAGATTATAGTAGCGGTTTTATAGCTTGGACCATTTGGTTTCCCTTCCTGGTTGGTCAATGTGCATAATGTGTATAATAATTAAATTTGTCACTGGGACCCCGCAAACTCTGTTTTTCAACCATATGCCATCCATCCCTTATTTATAACCACTGATGTGGTGGAACTTTAATCAATCCCAGGTTACATTGGCCCGCCTTGCAGTGGGCCGACAGTGCCGGTGACCACCCCGCTGCGCAGCCCTCTGACGTCTGATCTCATTGAATTTAAGCTCAGGTGTTAGCCATCTTACCAGGAGCAGAGGGATTTGGGCGGCCTGCTGTTCCACTAGTGAAAGAAGCCAGGGTCGGCTCTATGAGCTGGACTATTATTGGCTCAGCACTTACAGCCGGGGTTAGTGAGTGTTTTATAAAGCTTACTCACCGTATGCCATTGCTTTGAATGGGCAATTACACATAATGAGCCTTTTTTCCAGTCTGATGGCTCTGTGCACTGTTCAGCTGCACTATTACGAGAAAAATACATAATTCTTACCGTACACAACTATAGGCTAATTGGTGTACACAACAGAGAGCCCGTTTGTTTATATTGTCCAAAATGTACTTTCAAAAAGTAGCATGTGATTAAACATACCACAAGCGGTTAAGTGCTTGTTGGAGGCAACGATCGAGAAAGTCCACTCCGTAGATTAGAAAGTGCCACAGCTATGTGTCCTGTACTTTGTTTCTTACTCACAGTAAAAGTCGTATTACATTTTTGGGATTCTTTTGCTTGTCAGGGCCAAATGGCAAGCTTTTCTAACTCCTGTGCCCCACCGTGACACGGTTCAATGCATTTTCAGTACATTGCCATGCTGCTTTGTAGATGAGAAAGAAGCCGTCGAGGTGGGGGAGAGCGTCATGAATTACCTTTTGCCACCCTCTTCTTTTTCTAACTAGCCACGGGATTCAGAGCAGCCTCAAGGATGCTGCTGGTCCAAAAAATGCCATAAAGGCTATTACATGAATGTAAACACAGAAAAGCAGATCAAAGGGCCCAATATTGTACTTATCGAGTTGGTAGGATGGTTTTGTCCACCAGGGGAACAGAGAGGATTTGAAAGTTCATCCAATGATAGGAAAATGTACGAAACCTCATCAACCCCAAGCTGCTAGCTGTACTCTCCAGTCAATCTGGGTTTTTGCTTATTATGTTTTCTTGATCCCAAATACTTTTTCTTGTGCATAATCACTGCATGTACACGTGCAACCCTGTGCCAAACAAACGTCAATGTCTTTCCCTTACGAGAAGCTACATTTACGGCTGTAGGGATTGATATGGTTAGTCGAAGAATTGATTATTTGATTGACAAAAAAAGAAGGATGCAACTTTTATGATTTGATTATTAGATTTACCGTTTCAAACGCATGTCCGATTCTCTTAGTCGCGGTTCTACAATGCAAGGACTTTTTCAGTCTTTTTCCCCCCCATGTTTCATGAAAGTTAGCTGGATATCCATGGGTTTTTGAACTGTTGATCAGCAAAGCTAGCAGTTTGATGTCGGCTCTCAACACTAACTTATACAGTGGTGGCCATGCTGGTAACCAGGCATCAGCCTTGGAGAGTGAGCCCACTCGGCCGCTGCTGTGCACTGCTCTCATCCAGTGGTGACGGACGATATGCCAACCTGGTTCCCCTTCAGGTACACACTGCTAACCCTGGTAGCACTTTTGTCATAGGCCATTTCTCAAAATGCGTTCTGGTCTGTATGAAACATAAGTTGTAGCCCAAGTACTGTTCCAATTCAAAGTCTGCATCTCGCCAAGCACGGTTGTGACTTCATCTGCCCATTTAACCGGGGATGCATTCTGAGGTGACTTGTCTTTACTGGGGACAGCCAAATATCCTAGAATGCATTTCACACCAGGGAACAATAGCAGAGGAGAAAATACACAACCAAAAGTTAACATTTTCTAAATTGTTGAGTCACGGAATGTAATTTTAGGATTTTCTTTTCAGGCAAGAAGTTAGTTGAAGCAACACATCTGTGGCCAGTTTGTCAAGATGCAGCCTACTTAAGAATATGCCCCGACGATTTTGGAGATGTGAGGTGTGTGGCCGCAGAGAACAGTCTGATCTCGGCAGGACTTCTGGAATGATTCCTGGCTCCGATGTCTCCGTAGCGGATAAATATGAGATATCATTTGGTTTGGAGGATCTAACAAGCACACGTGTACCTTCTTTTATATATATATATTAGTGCTGTGAAAAATAACGCGTTAACTCAGTTAAGTAAATTACAGGATTAACTAGTTGGTTTTTTTTAACGCATTTAACGCATGCGCAGAATGAGCTTCCAATCCGTCTGTTGTTGGTCGTCTCGAACCAGCAGCATGTCATTCTGTCTCTACGTGTCGCGTTAACACGCAGAGCTCGGATGCCGGCGTGTGCGCGCTTGCACCCCCCCCCAACCCCCCCGTCAACAACTCTTCTCTCGGCTCGCGCCGCAGAGTTCCGATGCCGGTCTGCGCGCATCGGGACGGAGCAAAGAAAAGTCACTAGCACCCCCCCCCCCCCCTTGTATGACATGTACGTTAAAAAGAAACGACACCTCCTCTTTCGTTGATTAAACAGTTTGTTGATAAACAACACTGTAATACACCTTGAAAGAAGTGCTATGATCAACAATGAATGGTTCCAGTGCGGCTGTAGCTCATGGGGGGAGTGGTCGTCCCGCAACCACAAGGTAGCCGGTTCGAACCCCGCTCTCCCAATAGTTTGCATGTCGAGGTGTCCTTGAGCAAAACACTGAACCCCCAGTTGTGCTACGCTCTGAATTGTTTTTTTACTTCCACACATTGTTGGCAATTTATAGAAAACAACAATTCCAGTTAAAATATTGTCAGATAAATCAATAACAGAAATTGTTTTTAGTTAGAGTGGCATTTTTTTTTAAAGCTCTTAATTCTTATGCAACTCCTTGTTAGCTTGAAGTCATTTCTTCCCAAAAATTGTACATGCACAATAGTGCAGTGTTGCTCTTTGTTCAGTCTCAAGACCTCAAGTTGGTAAGTCCAATGTGCCTGAACCCTTGGCTCAGAGAAGGTTCGGCCTTGAGATGGCACTCTTTCTGTTTAATGTCATGCACACTTTATACCCTTCACCATGGGGCTCTCTTCATTGCAGGTCCGGTGTGACTTTTGCCGTGGTCGTTTTGAGGTTACTTATAACCGACTGGCGCTGTTACGGACTCTGCATTCAAAGGGTCTCCCTGGACCGAGCTCCACGGCGCTTCTTTCAGTTAGAAAATAGTTCCTGCTTAGGTTTCAGGAACCTGCTCCTTTTGCCCTACTCTTGGAACAGTTGTGGTTTTGGACAGAACGCTAATGAGCCATAGTGCTTTGTCAAATTACAGGTTGTCGAAAGACGTGCAGCCTTCAGGCTGCGACGAGGATTGTGAATGTCAAAAGCCACAGATGCATTCGATGTCTCAATGAATACGCAGCGATCGCTCCTGTTTCAATTCAATGCATGCAGCCTGTGAGGAATGCCCGGCTCACACGTGGGCATGTTTCTGTTTCTCTGTGTTGGGGGGAGGAGGGGTCTTCATTTGTGACCCGAATACCTCTGCGGGGGAACATTTGAATGTCCTCCAAATGTGCGTGTACGTCCTCCGTGTGTATGGGTGTGTTTTTAGGCTCTTGGCCGGGGGAATAAAATATTCATGGTGGCATGGTGGGATTTGCCACTGAGCAAAGAGCACCGTGTGTTCTGAAGCGGCTGTCTCTCGTTCCCTCTCTCTCTCTCTCTTCCTCCCTCTCTCTCTCTTCCTCCCTCTCTCTGTATGTGTGTATAAAGAGATGAGCGGAGCAAGAAGGAACAGTGCGATATCCTTGCTGCCTTTGCTTTGCCGATGTTTTAGTCTAAATGGATGAACAGAGCGAAGGGGAGCATGTGCTTACGGTACGTCTCGTCCTCTCTGTGTGTGTGTGTGTGTGTGTGGTTTTATGTTTGCATGCACAGAGCCCGTGGATCCTGTCCAAGTGTAGAACATGAGTGTCAGCCACGCAGTGTTATAACTCTATTTGTTTTGTGTTGGTTTGCCTGCTTGTTGTCTTCTACGGTAGAGTGCAACTGTCTGTGCCAATAAATGGAGCAGGTGGTCAGCACACAGGCTCTGTTGCCTCATGCGTGTTTTGATATGGAAACGTTTCCTCCTCTACCCTTTTATCGCCTTTGGGGAACAGGAAAGCGAGGAAACAGACTGAAACAGTTATGGCTGCTTCAAGGAGCGGGACAAGGAGAACAGGAAGAAAGAGAGGGGGACATGAGTGTTGTTCGGGGGGAGATGTGTGTCTGCCAAGGTAGCTGAACACAAACAAGATGCATGTTGTCGATTAGAGATTTTTAATTTACATGAAATGCTTGTTTCCATTGAGTCCAGATAACATTAGAAAGGGCAAACATTACTACACCCAGAATGGAATATGTGTGAGTCAGAGAGAAGGGAGGGTTTCCATCTTTGTTTGCCTGCAAAGTCTGTTACATGTTTGGTAGTATTGGCTACATCCAATGGAGACGATTACAGGGCGTCCGCGGGTCCTTAAAAAGTCTTAAATTGCTTTTCCAAAAAATAAGGCCTTAAAAAGTCTTAAATTGTCTTAAATTCAGATTGGATTGGTCTGAAATGTTTTGGGTGTCATGTCATTACGAATATGAGGCAATCTGTTCCGCCAGGTCCGTATTTTGCTCCGGTTGCTCTGCGGTGTCTCTGGTGTCACCGGGGCCACGCCCCTTCTCTTAAAGGGGCCCCGCGTATTCGGTCCCATCCCCTACAACGTGAAGCATCGACTAGTTTAGAAAACATGGCAGGATGCAAGTTCAACAACGGCTTGAAAAGAACGAGTGTTTCTGGTCACGGTCGGTGAAATGCTTCTGAAGCTGCGTTATGTGTCGCGAGACTTTCCAGCGGTGGAATCTCACGAGCAGAGCAAGAAGCACAGAGACTAGCGAAGGCCGCCAGCAGCCCGCGGGGCTAGCTCCTGCTCCGCCGCTCGCAACGACGTCAACGCTACAACGCTGGAGGTCACCGGAGGAAATCCAACGCCGTGCAACAAAGAGCTCATCACCCAAGACCAACGCTGCAGTGCGTTCTTCATTCTGTTCCACGAGACTCTGGACCAGACCACCGCGAGCAGACAGCTGGACTTCATGTGCTCTTGGTGAAATGACCACGTCCCGTCAGGATCCTGTGGAGCTCATGGGCCATGACATCGCCCAGGACCTACTTCAGCACCTCAAAGTAAGTCTAACATAAATATATGTATTAACTAACCTCTTGTATATGAGTATGTGTTTCATATAGTTAAGCTTTACGCATGTGTCAAGTTTATACATACCTGCAAACTTGTCACCTTTCGGTGAAATTCACCGTTTTGAACTCAAAATAGGTCATCCACGTGAATCGTGGAGATCCGAAGAGTTTTTGGGGTCACCTGGCCCGCTGCCGTTGAGATTGCAGTGAGACGCGGAGAAAAGTGTGAAGTGTTGCTCTTCGCAATAAAACATCTTTGATGGGACGTGTCGCGTCTCGGCCAATCAGCGTTCAGATGTCCACAGCATTTGGGGGTTCAGGTTAGCTTGAATGTTAGTCCGCTACATCTACTCCTGTCACGCTGCACGGTGTAGCGATGCTAACAAAGTACCCGTACGTTAAACACGATGTGATTTAGCATATTTTTAGTGTCGATACTTCATTAAGAGAGCGATCAGAGCGCACGCGCTGCTCCGTGTCGAGCTGTCTGCGCACACCGCTGCGCAGCGCTCTCAGCGAGAGAAGAGGCACAGCTTTAGAGACTTCGGCTTAAAGAATAAAAAGATGCCAGAAGTGAAATGTTTCAGTCTGTAAAGTTGTGTAACTCTCCAGCTGCTCATCCTGATGAACTGTGGATCATCTGGTCAGAGACTAACGGCCTCATAGTGTATAATCAATGCTATGATGGAACCATGTAGTTTCATTCATATCTGGCTGTATTAAAACTAATATTACTGCCATTTGTTAAGTGTTGAAAAAGTTTGTAAAAAGTGAACCATACAGATGTTTTATTTATTACTATTATAGATAAATATACCAGTCTCATATTTATGATACCATATTGTTTTTATGGTATTGAATTCTGGTATCGGGTATCATGATATTTATGGCAGGTATGTAATATGTATAGAAGTTATAATATGAGTATCGTGACAAAAAGGTAGAGACAGAACAGATTCAGGGAAAAGTCCATGACTGTTCAGGCAAAACAAAAGGAAGTTGGTTCATGAATGACTAACCATATTATATATAATGACAATGTATATTTGTTACTACTATCATTATAGGGCTGAGTCAGAGCGGAGGACCTTTTGTTCTTAAACTGTTTATTATCATTATTTAGATTTGTGGTCAGAACAATAAAATGACTGTAGTTGTGGTTCTAAAAGCTTTGAGGCTTCAAACGATGTGGTGTGGTGACAACAACAAAAAATGAAAGTCACCTGCACCCCCCTCCCCCCGTTGTCACCTTTTTCACCCCTCATGAGTTTGCAGGTATGTTTATAACAGCTATGGATAGGCGCACTACACATTAATTAGACGAACAAAAAATAGTTTTAGAATGGTAGAAAGTAGAGTGGTGTTTACCTGTCAATATGTCTACATAGTGTTCACTAGGCTCAAGGGATGGCTCGCGTTGCTTAATTTGTAAAAATAGTTTTCATTCATATTGATCCAGTCTCTGTCTGACATTAATCTGAAGTGGTGTCATGAAGAGATGTGGTGACTGTTGTTTGGTTAATGTCTGCCTTTTTTTTCTTTTTTCCAGGAGAATGGACCAAATGTCAACTGGAAGTTTTTTTTATTCATATAGTTTGAAAAGGATTATTTTCCTAGTATATTCACAAAAGCTCAGGAGTAGACATGAACCTGTGCACAAACATCCATCACATAGAGACATGAGAACTCACTCGCTCACTCACACACACACACACATACATTATATTATGTATTTGCATTTTAAAAGCAGCTGGAATTGTTATTTACGTTATTTTATAGATATTTTTGTTCAAAAGGAACTGTTGCTTGTATTTTTTTAAATATATTTACTTGATGTTATAAGCATTTGTTCATGGGACCTAAATGTTCTGAAAATGTTGTATTAATAAATATAATTTACAACAGCAATGATATTTTTGTGTTATCCTTTCGCATTACACCATACTGTTCATTTTGAACAAACAGTGTGTTTAGATTAATGTATATTTCATCCTTTTGATTTGTATTACCATCACAAGTTAGGTCTTACATTTAATTTAAACGTGGTCTTAAAAAGTCTTAAATTTCACTTGTTTATTCCTGTAGACACCCTGTATTATTAGTATCTGTTTGTTTTCCGCCAAATAAGCAGTTTACACTTTAAAATTAAACTACGTCTTCACTCGGGAGACATCAGAGACGGGTCACAAGCGTGTGACTACCTCTGCCTTCTAAGTTTTGCCCTGCCTCATGCAGATGGGCTCCAGGGAGCTAAATAATTGAATAGCTAGCCCGCAAAAGCTGAATGTTGCTGCCTGATCAAATGATATCATCATTATCCGTGTTTACCTTCGTTATCCAGCCTCTGCTAAGCACCGTGGATGTTTGTGTTTTCCTGAAAAGCTTTTTCCAAATGATTTATTACTTGTGCGTATCATTTAATGTACATACATTGGTTAGCAGCCAACATAATGCTTCACATTGTCTTTTCTGTTTTCAGACATTTAATTGGTTACATAATTTACCATTATTTGGCAGTAAATAAATGTCAATATTCTCATACGTAGTATGCAATTGTGCATTTTGGCAGTGCAAGACGGAGAGATATCCAGTAATCTCGAGGGACAGTTCCCTCACGATGTAACACCTCTCTTACGTCGGTCTCTATTGATTGGATCTGGTCCCAGTAAAGCAAGGCTGGCAAGGAACCAGGCCTGTTGGGTGGCTGGTTGTTTGATTCACTGTCTGGTTGGTTAAAGAGGCATTTGGCAGCTCTGTGGTTAAAATTACTCCCACGCAAGCTTAATAACAGAGAGAGGTTAACCTTCATGTTGTCAATGAAAAAGAAAATTAGTCAACAATTTAAAATACTTTCTGGTTTGAGCCTCTCAATTGTCAGTATTCACTTTAATAACATATAAGATACAATTTAACATTTGAGTCACAAACCTTTAAAAAAAAATACTAAATGGAAAAAAAACACAGCCATCACAATTTTCCCTGTGGAGTTTTAAACCTCTAGGAAGTAGATTTTATTCTCTGAGTCGGTCACATTTTACTCGTGCATATGCACACAAGGATACACAATGATACACATGCATGTGCATGACATGACACATTCCTGTCAATTGTTTTTCATACTCACTGATCTACAGGTGCCCGTTGTGTGCCAAGATGAGCAGCAATGTGCTGGCATATGCAGGAGAGAAGTCGACTGCTTTCTATAAACAAAGCTGTAAATACAACTGTCTTTGCCCAAAATAAAAAGCTCTTAAAACTAAAAGTTTTACTTTTGAAAGAAATTTGTTACTTTTGAAATTTTTCAAGTCACCACTATCACTACTAGTGAAATAGGAACAATATATACATCAAGCAGCTAATTATATGTAGTGTGTAATTGAGGTAAGGCAGATTTGAAACACAATGACGTGAACTGTGACATGAAATGTTTATTCAGCTCTGGTAATTAAAGAGAATAATACTTTATGGTATTGTACAACAGAATGATATAATATCTGAATGACAAACCTTGGTATACATGCATGAACAGAATTTCTCATCAAGCCCATCCTGAGCGTGAACATGTCCATTTAATGTGGGTCATATTATCACAACCTTCATCTACTGGGAAATCCTTATATAAAGTTCAATGGCGAGTTCAAATGGCGTGTTTTCTTTGCCATGGGATGGACACGCGGTACGCCTTGTGTTTACTCTTGAAGCTTCACGTGAACCAGAAATCCCCACTCGTGCATCGTACCCCATGTTGAACGTACCGCTCAGCTGCTGTAAAAGCCAGCAGATCCTCATATACCTTCGCTGGCTCCCGGTAACATTCAGGATAGACTTTAAGAGATTACTCCCCACCTCCAAAGCCCTAAACAACCGGGCCCCTCCCACCTTCCAGACCTCCTCCCCTCCAAGCCCCAACCCGTTGCCTCTGAAGACCATCAGGACCAAGAGCCGGAGCTGGGGCGACGAGGCCTTCTCAGCTAATAATGCATTCTTTCTCTCTGTTGAGCAGCCATGAAAACACTTGTTGCCAGTATTAGTTAGTTGTATGGAATTTGTGACAATTTTAGAAACTGCAGCAGATCAAACTGATGTTTTGTGGTTGGTGAGGCTCTCACTTAGTTAGCTTCCCCCTAAGTATTTGCTCAGTGAGTTACTTCAAGACATTTGAACAATCCCACCCCCACACGCACACTTGCGCACACTCTTCATCTAGTCTTCAGGATTAATTTTTAAAGCAAACTACAAACTTTTGCAGCAACATTTCAAGTTAGTAAGTGTAGTTTCATGCTCAAATTACTTTTAGTATAACTTGGAGGAACTTGGGTAGTTTTTGGTCCAAATGTATCATTTTTTTTTCTCATCTTGTTTGACTTTATATTGTTATTTGCTGACTAATCTGGCTGGGATCAGATGCATTTGAGTAATTTCATTCTAGGACCAGGGGCTTTCTGAGGCCTGAGATGGCCAAGACTTCTTTTCCCATGAACTGCTCATTGTTTAGAGTCCGATTAGCAACTTGAGATGGAAGATTTTATACTGTAGGAGTTGAGAGATGACATGTAGCTGGCAGTTTACATGCTGAATACAAAGCAAATTCATCGTCTGACAATAGCCGGTGGGTTGTGCTTTTGCATTTCAGCCAATTTATTCCACCTCTTTTGCTCCCCACATGGACTGTTTACTTGTATTCAACCACATCCTGCTGGAATGAAATACGAGACGTGTACAAACGGAAAGCAGCACGCTTCCGATGCCTACATCTTGTGTAGGGATGTATAAACACAGTATCTATTTTTAGACGGTAATTGTAAAAATCACATTGCTTGATGGTTGCGAATAAAATAAAAATGATATTGCTGTTTTGTTTTTACTCCCCCCACAGATTTTCACATTTTTATTCTAATGGTATTCCCACAAGACACCTATGTTAGAGAGAATAGAGAGTGAGGGGGCTGGGTTGGAGAACAGAAAGATAAGAGATCATACAGACTGACACTTCATGATTTGATTGTGTTGTCTCGGCAGGTTGCCCGTTGGTGTTGCCTACCTCTCTCTCGATTGTTATCTTAAGTGTTTTGAGAAAAGCCAGGCAGGGTTTATCTCGCACCGGACTCCACGCATGCTTTGGCTTCTTCTGAACTCGGCCTGGAGGTGATGTGGTGGTCCCTGGTGACCATCAGGGGGGCCTGTGATCACCGTGCTGCACATCTGTCGGAGCAGAATGCAGAATGTAACCCGTGAGTCATGTTTCTGTCGTGTGGCAGCACACACGTCTCAGTGAACAGGCCAAGAAACGCTGTGCTTATATTTACTAGGGATGCGCCGATCCATATCGGCCGATATTCCCATTATCGGTTTTGATCGGCGTTCTCAAAACGGCCGATCAGATGACGTAACATCTGCGAGAAAAACTATCAGACGTTTCATTTTATAGATTAAGCCCATACTTGTTTATTTGTTTATTATTCATTTGTTTATATTTGTTTCCATGTATCGTTATCTGGATCACTATCTAGCATTTGTTGTGCAGTCTCCTGTTAATTGAATCCAGATGTACTTGGACAATGTGACCTGCAGCTTTGTTTGGCACTCATGTGTTTCAGAAAGGTTTGGTTGGCATATTTAAAACAAACAATATTGATAATTATTAGACACTCTACATCCACACAGAAAATAAACCAGTGCTCTGCCCACAGTCATCACATCTATTAATGGTGCCGGATGATAGCTTTTCTTCCCCAGCTGGCAGTTCTCCTGGAGCCCAACCACAGTTGTGCTTTGTGGGCATAATGGACCATTGCCTCCCTGGCCTGGGGACAGGAGGTGATAGATAGTTTATATTAGACAGCGCTATGTGACGGGTTGCATCATGCGTTCTTAGATTGTACAAAGCAATGTGGAGTCGAGGCCGAATAGAGTTTTAACATATATGCATATAATACACCATAATGGTATGTTAACTGGTGTTTACAATGTACAAATAACAGAATTGTCGAAGAGGTAATTTTAGGAGTTTAGGAATAAGACCCATAAAGCAGGAATATTTTCACACTGGCTTTGTGTGCTGTGCTTGTAAACATTGGTACATGTGATTCCAGCAGATTAGGACATTAGGACTGTGGCTGGTAGCCAGGATTTGTTCAACGGTTGTTCTAGTAATTGATTTTAGTTTACTTTGTATTCCTTAGTTTATTTAATGTTTAGTCTTTTTCTATGAAAACAAAGTCTCTTAAATTAAACAAATAGCAAGACCATTAATCTTGTTTAATCTTGCATTTATTGAAATTGAAAGGTGTTTCAGTATTAATAGGACTCAATGTAATCTCTAAATGTGTCGGCGAGTGTGGCTTACACAAATGACCATGAGGAACCAGTCCAGTTTTAGTCACCCTTGGTCACTTTTACACGCCCTTGGCGTGCGGTAGTGGGAGGGAAATAACTCCAGTAACAAGAGACAGATTAAATTCTCTCAGCTCTCCTCTCAGCAGCTGACTTGTTACCATTCCTCACGAAGGCACTGTCGGAGAGCAACATGGCTCATTGTCATGCAAATCCACGAGCAACTGCGAAACGCAAGCACACAAGTGCACACAGACACAATCACAGATGGCATCATTCATCGTACGTGGGGTTCTAACAGGAGAATGATTATGCTAATGTGTGGAAATCTGAATGTCATTGAGGACATATCCACAGGAGGAAGCGACTAATGAAACGGGGAAAGCAGGACGTGGACATGGAGGACATGCTTTCTACCAGACTGAGAGTTCAGTGTGGTCTGTATTGTACGTCGGGGCGAAGACATAAACGAGACCCTGATGTCAACTACGTATCCCGTGTCTTCAGCATGTGGCTGTCATCGCCTTTTTTGTTTCCACTCTCCTGCTCGGCAGCAATGCCTCTCTGTGATTGGCTGAAGGAACTGAAAGGCTCATCCAATTGGGGTTTGTGGTGCATCAAAGAGTTTGCACACGAGGCAAGAGAGCAGTGCATTTGCAGTTGGAGCGGTGTCTGATCATGTTTTATGACTTGCGTAGAAGACCGAATGTTGGATATAATCACTTTAGTCTCTGTAGAAAAATACAGAAATGTATACAGAAATGTATTTTTAGAGTGTATTCTACAATTCTTATTAAGACACAAGTTTAAACAAAAGAAAGAAAGAACTGGACTAAACTTGCCATAACTGTCACAAACATATATCTTTAGATTGTTATCAGCCATGCTGTCGGAGCCCCCATTGGATCACTCCCACCCTGTGGTTTGGAGACCCTATATTTCTTCTTTTGATTCTCTCTTTCTGGTTTTAGTGACTGCTTTTTGGAGGTGTGCATTTCAATGGGGTGACATTAAGTTCAGTATTGGCCACACATGCAGCAGTAACTGGAGACTGTCTCCATGGTTGCCAAAAATATTGTGACCCTTACATTCCCAGTGAAACAGAAGTTAGTGAAACTTAAGCTTCCATACTTTCACATATTTCAACAGAATATCGTCAAGTTACAAGAGGGATTTAATTAAATTCCTACACATTTGATTGGACCTCTTACAGCCAGGTGGGTAGGCTGAGAGTTTAGCACAATACAGAGCTACAGAGGATTGTTTGCTCCACACACACCTTCTGTCACCTGTTGTCGGATAAGGAGGATGAGGATAGAGAGATTAAAGGGAAACTTCTATGTTCAACTAGGTCAGTGTAACTGGAGCACGGGCAGTACATCCAGCCGCCAGGCACCGCCCAAGCTTACTGCTCACCTGCTGGCTAAACCCCGCCGGGCTATTCACATGTCCTATGGCTGCTGCAGGCACAGCCGGTTTAAAAGCAGCAAGGTTTTCTTTGATTACGGTTGAATTAGGCCTTGCATTTCTCTCTCTCTCTCTCTTGCTAAGCTAAGACTGGGCTTCATCTCAAATGTTGAGGATAAATGGTCTGTCCTCACAAGTCTAGCAATGGGTGCTGTAATTGCAGTTTCAAGGCAATATAATTTGATTAATAATATGCACCTTTATTGCTATGCATCCTGACATGTATATCTCTAACTGGATCTTTCCATCTTTTCATTTTTCCATTACGTTGATATCAGGCTTATTATTTTCACTCCCTCGCCTTTTAATTAGTGTAGCCAGGCTCTTCACGATGCCGTGAAATTTGACCTTTCAAGGCATTTTGTTTTCTTTACTGCAACACATAAATATAAATCTGCACTCATAACCAAAAGCAATTAACATAGTTGTCGTGTTGAGGAAATGTAAGCATCTCCGTGCTGTGTTGTTCCCACCAGTCTTATCACAGCCAAGCCAATCCTCGCAAAGCTGCTCCGCTGAATGGAAAACCTGCACCCTGATAGACGGGGTTCCCACGCTCCCTGGATTACCTGGAAAACAGTTGACCAATTTTCCAGTCATAGAAAACACATGAAAAATAAGAGAAAAGATCAAATGTCCTGTAAACATGTTTCAACATTCTCCTATTGTCAAAGGATCTGTCGGAGCGCCCCAAAATGGATAACAGTCATCTGAAAGGGTGAACATATGTTCAGGATTATACTCGCGCTCAAAGGTGTTTATGGACGAGAGAACTTCAGATCATCACTGAAAAAGTCCTTGAAAAGGATGTCTGGAAAAGAGCGGGACACCTTGATGGAGTCGGGCACCTTTTCTCTTTTGTTGGTTCGACACATTCCTCTGCTACATCTTATCGCCAAGCCAACAGATCTCATATCTGTCATTCTTGTTCATCATCCTATGAAGTTTGAGCTAAATGCTACATTTTATAATATGTTTAGTCTGTCATTGCTCGTAACATTGTGCTTTATTGCAGCGATGAGACGTCTTGTTGAATGTCTGATCCGTCTCTTATCTTTTTATATACCTTCTGTCCCTTCTCTCACACTCTACCTCTTCTCTCGTTCCCAGGGTCTAGATGAGGAGGCGATAGTTGACCATGGGAAGAGCAGCTTCACCACTCACACAAACTATGAAAGGGAAGATTTGGAAAGTAAGTTTCAAGCCAAAGACTGAAATGTTCTTCCTGTCACAAATATGCTTTTTGTTTATTGATGAGAAGGGAAGGTACCAGTTTCTGCACATGCAAAATATAAATGAGTGTTGCCTTTTCTATTCTATTAAATGTTTATTTTCATTCACTTGCTGCTGGTTGCTTTAAGTCTGACACATCAGAAGAATGTGATACACTTTAGTGCTGGGAAATAATTAAATATTAGATATTTATAGGCCGTTTGATGACCTGATGAATCAATGAATATCGTAAGCTAATGAATGAGATCAAAAGTGTTGCTGCTGTTCACATGTAGAGAACGTAGTAGCACTCTCTCAGCCCACTGCTCTTTCTTTATGTGGGTCCTCCACACTTCATCTCCTCGATTTTATAACATCTCCATTGATCCCATTCTCCCCTTTAGTGACATCCCTGTTGCCCTGTGCTCTCTGTCAGCTGTTTATTTCCACACCATCCTCCTTTCATCTATGGTGTTTCTTTCTCTCTTTCTCTCTCTCTCTCTCTGTGTGTTTGTCTATGTTTTTTCTCCATCTGTTCGGCTCATGTGTACTCTGTACGTCACTTGTGCCTCGAGTGCTGCATCTTGGTTTCATTCCTTGTTGGTTCCAAATCAAAGTGTGATGACTCCTCTGTGAAAACATGTGCATTGGCAGAGAATGTAGGGCAACAATAGGGTGTATGCGTTTCAGAACACAGTTTCTGCGTGGCAGTAATAATAATGAGGGTGGAAAATGTCAATTTCTTACTCTGGTTTCCTTATCATGAGAACTACAAATAAATGGAAATAAGTTATTTTCTTCGGCCTAAATTTTAGCGAGTCTGTCCTTTACTACATTCCTGATCTTTTTTTACTAGCAGACTGGGACAGTAAAACTGTTCTTGTAGGCTTAAATTGTACCGTTTTACGATGTAGCCTTGGATTTTGCAATTGAATCATGTTGTCTATTGCATTTGGAATTCCATTCATTCTATTGCTGTCTGTGAATAATCTGACATAGTGCTTCCTTTGTCAGTTTATTAGCATCCATCTATGTGTGTGATTGACACGAGTTAGATGGGAGGCTTCAGGTTTTACTGTAGAACACTTCCCATCAGATTTCATTGTGTTGTAGGTGGAACCTGTTGATATATCAAATGCTATTGTCTTTATCTGATGTTACACAAACAATGTGGTATAATCTATTTAAAATACATGACCGGTTTCTTCCTCTCTCTCCTCACCACCTAATTAGTGATTGCATAATACTAAAGATGTAACTGAAATAATATTCCGTGTTTTATGCTATTTAACCTTTTCTTTTGTTTACATGGTGCTTTCCTGCTTTTTTTCCTTTTCCAAATTGTGTGTAAGTGAGTGTCTTATTGGTATTGCACTTTTCTTCTCCCCAGGCCACAGAGCAGTGTACGTAGGCGTCCATGTTCCTCTTGGAAGGGATAGCAAACGGAGGCATCGCCACCGAGGACATAAACATCACCGAAAGAAGAAGGAGAGAGACTTTGAGGAGGGGAAGGAAGATGGCAGGGAATCCCCCACATATGGTTGGTCCTAAATGTCTAAATGCCCCTTTAAGACTAAACCTTTTCATTTATTTGTTCTGTACTGAGTTTCTATCGGTTAGTACTCCATATTGCAGTTGATGTCTACGATTAGAGCCTTCAACTGTGTTTATTCATACATGCACAGGACCCTCTTCAGACGATGAACAGAAACCCTTGCTATCCACAATGGATAGACCGAGCTTCCATTTGGCATACTTTTTAAATATATTTTTCTGGTGTGTTTATTTTGGCAGTACACCATCTGCTACCTGTACAAATGTTCTTTGTAGATGCTTATAAAGCTGTGATTCGCTGGCCCCAAATGGCCATGGTCATGGAGTTTTCAGGCAATATGAATGTTATCTTCATTTTAAAATGCGCTAAAAGGTGCTCAACAATGTACATCTTGCCAGGTTATAGCACCACTCCTATAGTCTTCACTCGCGTAACATTTTTCAAATGTTTCTGAATAAAAAATTCAGCTCAAAGGTGTTAAAGGCCACTAGTGACGGCGCTCTAACACTGATTGAAGGCAGTGACATTTAAAGTGATCTGTGCATGCGTTTGTGTGAGAAGTTGCTACATCACCTGAACTGCAAGACTTGTAAGCATCCAAACAATGCTTTGAACTCTGAAGGGTTATCTAAGGCATTTCTCATTTCCCCTGTTTGTACATCCTTCGATTCCTTTCCTCGCCTTTTATTCTTGCATCTTAGTCCCACTCACAGGAGATGAAAACGAGTGCGAGGAAAGGAATTGAAGATGTATCAGCTGTCCTTTGTATAATGTATCTGGTGTATCTAGCATAGCATAACGGTGTTGATGACCATTTATATTTTTACCAATAATTTAATTCACAATGTGACGAGTGTACAAATGTCAAATTATCTAACTTTGTTTATATAAAACACATGTATGTCACGATTGGAGCTGTATAATTGGATGTAGCCTATATTTAGGATAAAAACAAATAGTATTAAGTTGAACTGTCATTAAGAAATAGGTTACATTTGTAGAAACCGGTCATGATTTGCTCTGTCACACCTGTTGTTTACGTCACGGGTGCCGAAAACAATTCCACCAAAGATACACCCATGTTTCCTTGCTTGTAGCTCCTTCGTCAAGCCTCCTTGCTACTTGAGATGTATTTTATGAATTAGAATGCCCGTCAAATTGAAGCGCTAAGATTGATTTCCGGGTCCCAAGCCGGTGAATTGAGGACACCAGCAGGCACAAAATGGAGAAATTATAAATAGCCCCTCATCCTTTAAGACCAAGCCAAACAAAACGGTCTTGGTCCTGTTCTGGTGTTCAGCACGGACTGAGGGCACAGAGCATCTGAAACGGCTCATTTACACAGTCAGACCCGATGCTACATGTCTGTGATCACATATAATGCTTGCGCAGACGCGCAGTTAAATGTTGCAACTTCATCTTGATTCCTGCCATCTACTCCAGAAATGACAAGCAAACACCCTTCAATGTCTTTATTATGAATCAACATCATGAGCTTTTGACCCAGAAACAATAATTGTCAATGGGTATATCAACTTTATGTGTAGTAAGTAACCGTAAGCAGCAGCAACATCAATATGAAGTGTACTCGAGTACGTGCATAATACACACCAGACCACCACACACAGTATGTGTGAAGTTCTGTGAACGGACTAAATCTGTCCTTTTTTGCTCCCAGTCATTCCATCTCTGCCTCCCTGTGTCGCTTAGTTTTTTAATCTGCGTTACCGATTTCGGTTTTCTCTTTTTGGTTCCATCTGTCCTGATATCTACCCTCTGATTCAATCAGACAGGAATAGAACATACCTGATGCACCATCTCAGCATCAAGGCTGCAGATGTATTCCTTCTTATGTAGTATAATGAAAGCAGTTACAGTGGTGTAGTGGTCTTTCTGCACCCTACCCCCAAAAGGTGAGATCCTATCTCCATCTTCAGAAGGCTTGAGGGAAGTTGTACTGGCCAAACACTCGCACATGTTTTTTTTTTAAACGAATCTCAAAGAATTTAGTTTCATCCTACTACCATTTCCCTGTTTCCACTTAAAGAGATTCTGTGTTTACATTCAGCATTACATAACAAACACAAAACACTTCCTTACTCATCAAACCTTTCCAAAGCGGAACAACTCAGATGTTTACTCGCATGCAGCATTTACCTTCCCCATTCTACTGGCACATTGCTGCATTTCTTGGTGCATTACAGCCACCTGCAGATTGGTGGAAACCGTTGGCAAGACTGCATCATGTCATGTGCAAAGAAATGTCAAAACCTCCACAGGTTATCTTTTAATTACAACTAATGCCTGAAGAGTTGTTCTGTTATTTTAACATTGTAAATATATGACATTAAATTTTATTGCCACCCTTTGTGCAGACACACCATCCCAGCGGGTCCATTTCATCCTGGGTACAGAGGACGATGACCTGGAGCACGTCCCCCACGACCTCTTCACTGAGCTGGACGAGCTCTCCTTCAGACACGGCGGGGCCACTGAATGGAAGGAGACTGCCAGGTCAGAAAGAAACTCAAGGGGCAAACGGCATGAAGTGAAAGCAACACGGAACGATAAACCTTTTTAAACTTGATCAAATAAACCTTTAAAATGGGGACACTTTTCTATTTTCTTTTGTAATGCTTGTCAATACATTATTTGACAGGAAATAAATGTGGACCAAAGCTGTTGCCATAGAAACAGAGTAACAATGAAAAGGTCTATAGTTCTGTTGGCTTTTTGTGTGTCTTCAGGTGGTTGAAGTTTGAAGAGGACGTGGAAGACGGCGGGGAGAGGTGGAGTAAGCCCTACGTGGCTACGTTGTCACTACACAGCTTATTTGAACTGCGTAGCTGCATACTCAACGGCACAGTCATGCTGGATATGAGGGTCAACAGTATCGAGGAAATTGCGGGTACATTTTTCCAATACTCACTGAAATATTCATACCATTTTACAGTTTTTGTTATGTAGCAGTGTGGTGACTATTATGAGAAAAACTCTGCAAATAATCTTCATTATTATAGTAATAGTATATTGAGTGGTCTTGCTGTGTGTTTACTCCCCTGTCTTTGTGCGACTCAGACATGCTAATAGACAACATGGTGGCGTCAGGCCAGCTGAAGGAGGATTTGCGCAACAACGTTCGAGAAGCCATGCTGAAGAAACACCACCACCAGAACGAGAGAAAGCTCAGCAATCGCATCCCTCTAGTGCGCTCCTTTGCCGACATAGGGAAGAAACATTCTGACCCGCTCTTGCTTGAAAGAAACGGTGAGATACAACAACACACTCGCATTTCTTTCTCCTTCGTTTCTTTACCACCATTGGGAAACTATTCCTAAAAACCTACTGTTGAAATCCTCCAACGCCATCGTCGAAGGTGGATGGTAAAAATGAGTAAAACCTAGAGTCTCAACCCCAATAATGAAAGAGAAATCTGGGTGTGACTCACTGCTAACCTGTATTGCTGGCCTGGCTGGGTATTGCATTAATGATTGCTTTCACTCCAAAGGTTGACACTCAGGAAATATTGCTTCACCTGCAACTGGATTCAGCATTGTGTGTTGGCATGGCCACAGTGGTGTTGATGTATGGTGGGCATTTTAAGAACCTGTGGTTTCTAAGAATGAAAGAAATATCACATTCTCCACTTCCGTGCCTGTGGTTCTTGTTGGGCTTGCAAAGGTCAAAATGATATATGTCACATGAATGGCTGGTGATGATGTACGACTTGTGTGAAATGAGTATGTACGGTGTAGGATCAATGACTGGTCTGTTGTGGTAGAGCACACGTTTGCTTACTGTGCACTGATTTCGTGCCGACTCATCCTCTCCTGCATGTAAATCTCTGAGTTTTGCAGTACCTCCGACATGGTGTCTGATCCGTTTGTCTGGAGTGTAAGTGAGAACAGCTGTTTGGCCATCGCGGACCCTCCGATACGCCTCACTGACTCATTCTTAGTGTCTTCTGCTCACACCCATGCTTTTCGCTCGAGCATGATTCTCTCTAACTACACCTCTGCTCCGCTCTTGCTGCCCACCCCTTCTAGCTGTGTCTCCTCCAGATACCACCTCTGTGATGTACTCCTACTTCATATGTTTTTCCTCTCTGCTCCATCCTTTATTCCTCCTCCTCGTCCTCCTCCTTTCTCTCCCTTCTCCTATCCCCCTTTCTGCCATTGTCTCCTCTGTTAGGAGAGGGCCTGTCCTCTTCCCGTCTCTCTCTCCACAAGCCGGGGGCAGTCTCCTCTGTAACCAACCTCTCCCAGAGAAGGGAGTCCAGGGTCTCCATCCTGCTCCACCATCTCCTGCCCTCTTCCTCCTCCTCCAACACTGGGCACGTCCCAGGCCCTGCGCTCCTCACCACCCCTCAAAATACCCCATCTGCCTTCCGCCGCTCCTCCCAGACCCACGGCGCGGGCCTCGGCCCTCAAGGCATCCCTGAAGTGGTGGTTTCCCCTCCCGAAGATGACGACCCACAAAACTCTGCAGAAGAGGCATCGTCACCGGAGCTCAACCGGCGACCATCCTCGGCATCGCAGGGCTTCGAGCTGCTGCCCTTAGAAGGCAAATATCTATGTAGCCTGCCAGTGTGAGTCACGGCTTGAACAGAGAACACTAGCACTAGCATGAAAGCTCTGCTCCCTGTTTAAGGGACAGTTTACTCCAAAATAAAAATGTGTAACTGTTGTGCTATTTATCAATATAGATTGTTTTGGGGTAAGTTGCCCAGTTATTAGACATCTCTATGGCTGATATCACTAAAACTAGAAAACTCGCACCAGAAATAACCTAGATTGATAAATGGCAAAACGTGTAAGAGAAAAAAGATTTATTTTTTAACTTTTGGGTTGAACTGTCCCTTTAACTTCCAACCCTGCGGCCATCTCATCAGTAACCCACAGCAAGGCTCACACGCTAAGACGCTTTCCCCACCGTATTTATCCACAGTTTGACACTTCTCTCTGCCTCATGATTCTTGCTTCTCTCCCTTCTGTTTACAGACCCATTCTTTTCTGCTAATATCGCTCCTTCTCTGTACTCTCCAAACTCTCTACTTCTTTTTTCCACTCGAACTTATCTCTGTCTCCTAACACATTTTCAAGACATTCCTCAGCGTCTATGACTTGCTTGGCCCGGTCCCCATTCACACCTCGGACATTGTCGTTGCATGGTTGTCATTCTCTGAGTCCTGTGATGTTTTATTTTCTCATTTAGCTTTCTTCCCCAAATTTTTTCTCAGTCGAGGCATTTCATGTAAGACTGGTTTAAAGGGATGTCCTGATATTTTTTCTTTTTCTAGAAGTCACTATTTTCTCACTTGTGTGCCATTACATTTTGGGTATCTGCTATTGCTTATCATATGTACAAATAGGTACATAATACAATTGCCCAATACGAACTTCATCGGTACATGATACAGTTGCCCAATACGGACAAGGAGGTCTATATTCAAATCAGAAAAGCCAACCTGGACTGGTTCAACCGCTTGATATCTTCAACAAGAAAATGTTACCTGCATGAGTGCTTTCCCATTAGCTTCCCACATAATTAAAATCATCAACAAGGAACTTTTTGTGTGGGTTTTTGCTCTGGAAAGAAGTGGAAGGGTTTCCATGAGCATCAAGACCCTTTTCTCATAAAGCTCTTAATCTGGCGAGCACAGAACAATCTCCGAAGAAAAATACCAATTCAGGATATGTTTTAAATCGCATCTATCATATTGGCAGTTCCAATGTCGTGCTCTTCCCAAACCAAAACTGGTCAGTTATTAATAGACTGAGTTTGCCTTTCCCTCGGTGCACCTGTGTTTGTCTCACTCTGGGAATGGCTCCATTTCAAAGTATGGGCCATTAGGTGGGAGCTGTATCTGAAAGGTTGGGGTGGTCTTATTATAGCTGAAGAGCGTTCTTTAATGGCACCTTCTTCTCAGAAAATACACACTATTTCACAAGTAAGCGTCTTGACATCAGTGTGTGGGTTATTATTCAGAAGTGGGTTTCAAGCCTTCATTGTTAAATCAGCTCTATTATATGTGTTTGTGTGTGTGTATATATATATATATATTATAATTCAGTAGTAACAGTGTGCTTGCTATTTTTTTTTAAATGTGACGTAATGGTATTGACTTGACCGCTGGCTATTTATACAGATACAGGCAATGGATCCATTGAGCATGAAGTCATGGGTGGAATACCTGTACAGGGGCCATACAGGGAGTACTGGCCATACAGGGAGTACTGGTACACCCGCGCCATGTTATTCTAGACCCTGTCGGAAAACTTTTCAAATCATCAGCATTTCCTTTTGACAGTTTTCTAAAATATTTGCCTTTTATTAAAGTATATTTTTAAGTGGACGTATCCAGACTAGTTGGAACCTAGTGTATGTACACACTCCATGTACATTAAATACATGCATACATCTGTACAACTACTTTAAAGATACAATTTAAATCAATATAATCTTTTCACTTTTAAATCAGAAAAGTCCCAGTGCTACCAGCTCCACAAGAGTCAGAAATGCTGTATAATGCATTATTTGTTACTGTTTTACATATGAATGGGGAGCGCTATGATGCCATGTTTAAAAAAGCAGTTTGGGGGAGCATTCCAGGGCTTAGCTTCCTGAATGAAGCATGTTGGCGATTGCAACCTAAACTAATCCCTCCCTTATTCCAAGAGGCTTTGTCGGGTATGTGAGCAATCATGCTCCTGTTCAGCAGTCAAAGCTACCCAGCATCCACTTGGGTTGCTCTACGGTACAGTTCAAGGGTGTGGATCACTGGCCAAAGCAAATGCTGTTTATATATGGCTCATTTTAATTGTGTTTGGGATTATTATAAATGAACATGCAGCATAAATGTACTTTGTTTTATGTTGGCTTGAGAACTTCCTGTAGAAGAAACCCCTGGTTAAAAAAAGTGTTTTTTCAGAGCATGGATTGCGAATGCTATCCTTTGATTCAAACTCACGCCTTCCTCATCTCATCTCATGCGCTCATGTCACCTCAAGTGCTAGCGTTTCCTGTATCTGGCACGGCTCGAATTGCATAAGCAATGTTGAAGTGTGCAGCCAATTATGCACAAATACCAAAGCATCACCACTTGAAGGTGCTGAAGTCTGAGGAAGGTGAACTGTTGGGCACATACCCCCCCCCCCCCCCTTCACATTTGGCTCAAAGCTGACATGAATCGAAGCATAGCCGGACTGACTTGAGCGTAAGAGTTATGAGCTCAACAGACGGGGAGCAAAAAGGAACAGTGCTGCGTGAAGTCTATTGTCTTCCCTATTTATATATTACAATGTAAATCCAACTACTGTTTTAGCTGATATAGAGCTTTATTAACTTTTACCCAAGTGTTATACATTTTATTACAATTAATTGTAAAGGAATGTGGTTGGCTAAGTGGATACTATTATAAAATATATTATTATTATAAAACGAGACAAACTGAGAAGTAAAGAAACAAAGTGGGGACATTGTAACTTACGAGGCCAAGTGGCTGCATATCATTGATGCAGTGATTCTTGTTCCTGCTCCTATGACCAAAACGATGTAAATATCACACAACAACTGAACTGATCTGTTTAACTTGTAGCATTGTGACTTTTTTTATTTATTTAAAGAACTCTGATCAAATATGAGTACGACACCTGTAGAATTGCTATTGCATTGTTTATCACAGACGAAAATGCCATGACCATTTATTGAATTCTCAGTAGAGAGAAAAATGAAAGACACATGGCACTTAATAAATAGCTTAATGTAATGAAATCAGAAGTTTCATTTCATGGTGATGCACACTGCAATCCTCAATGTCTCGACCTGTCGTTGCTTTCCAAGTACTGACGCAGTGTCCTTCAACACTTTGTCTCCTGGCCTTTCTCTCCCTCTGTCCCCCAATAGGACCACTGCTGTCTCCGAACTCTGTCCCTAACAAACTGGATGGCAACAAGTCAGTGGAGAGGAGACCTTCCAAAGTAGGGGTCAGTAGAGAAAGCAGCAGTGTCGACTTCAGCAAGGTAACCTAACCGAAGTACTGAGCACAGAAACAATCCATCATGGTGGAAAGGCCAATGAGTTCCTCAGTGTCTTACTTCAGTTTCTGGACGTCCACGGACATTAAAATGGTATGTGTTGAAAATTGCCTGAATAAGAGCCACCATCACATACCCCAGCGGTCCTATTGCAGGCTCAGTAAGAGGCTTTACCCGTAATAGACTAAGAAATGATCAACAAAGTAAAAGTCTTTCATCGTTATGCAACTGTGTTTAGTTTTGAAAAATCCTCCCTCGCATGGCCTTCACTCATCTCATTTTGTACTTCATCCATTAAATAAAATGGCAGGCTGCCATAAATAGTTATTATAAAACCATCCATTATGCCTGCCAACAAATAAGTGTGAGTAAGAGGATGCACAACAGGGACGAGCACAGTCTTTTCTACAAAGAAATTGTTGCTCAGATCTGCATTGCACATAAGAGATTTATTTAAGAAAATATGACGGCAGCTGTCTTCGCTCAGTACTCGGTAGTCCTACATATAACTACTAACTTTCCTTATCTTTAATTTGTTTTATCTTAATGCCCAACCAAACTGCATGTGTGTTTTTGTAAGCGAGTCCCTCATGCTTTCTCTAGGTTTGTCATTAGTATTTATTTGCTTATCCGACTCTTTCATTTAATTAGTTCCATTGGTTTCAGGTGGACATGAATTTCATGAAAAAGATCCCCCCGGGTGCTGAAGCTTCCAACGTACTAGTGGGAGAAGTGGACTTCCTGGAGAAGCCCATAATTGCTTTTGTACGACTGTCCCCTGCGGTCCTCATCACTGGCCTCACAGAGGTGCCAGTGCCCACAAGGTACAATCATTTGGAATTGAATGATATCATGACGAAAAACTTTTTCTCCAAAGATCTGGACTCTGGCGTTATTATTCTCTGGCAGCAATTTAAAGCAAACGGAGTCATTTCTAAAAGCCCTATTCACATGGGACTAATGTGACCTGGGGATTGACTGACTCTAAATACACACAGCCTTGTTTTCCCTCTCTTTAATCTCTTCACTAACCCGAATAACATGTCGTTCTGTGAAGCTCTAATGCTCATTACACACCAGTCACTTGGTAGTGCCTCTGGAAAAATGAGACTCACCTTTGGTTTCCGTTTCCAAATATTTGGGCAACATGTTTAAATTTGGCTCCGGGATGATGCGCTCTATAAGCACATTGGTGACGCCATACACTGCAGGCCGTTTCACTGGATTTCAAATAGTCAACGATGTCGGTGACATGTCAAGAAACTTAGCAATGTGTCATTCAGCAAAGGCAGGAAAGATGACTGCAAACATGAATGTAAACTAACATTAAACTACCATCAAAATATGTTTTATTAAATGGCTTTGCAAAAACAAGTATGTAGCTTTTTATAATATGTGTCATCCTCAAGTATATCCACAATGCTTTCAGGTGAGCATGAATGTGTGTTGCTTTAATTGTTTTAAGTGATTATGAGCTGTCGTGATCAGTATTGAGATCTGTGTTATTCATGGTGCATTTTATGATTACTTGTCTTTTTCCAAGGTTTCTTTTCTTGCTTTTGGGTCCTCATGGCAAAGGGCCCAAGTACCATGAGATTGGCAGATCCATGGCCACACTAATGACGGACGAGGTGAGACAAAGAAAGAGGTCTTTTTGGTATTTTGTTTTTTCAACTTGACATGTCGTGAAACTGTATAAAAAATCATGAGGTTTGTATATTTTTTATTGCAGATATGTTTAATAACTCCTCACAATATTCACTATGTAGATTTTCCACGATGTGGCATACAAGGCCAAAGACCGAATGGATCTCCTTTCTGGGATCGATGAGTTCCTTGATCAGGTGACTGTACTGCCTCCTGGAGAATGGGACCCCACAATCAGGATTGAGCCCCCCAAGAATGTCCCGTCTCAGGTTAATGACTTTTCAATGTGTATTTTTCAAAAGTGTGTGTTTGTGTGTTTTACAGACGTATACAAATTAAAATGCCATCGACAACAAACATACAGAGGTACTGATGCAGAGATCATTAACCTGCATGGTAACACAGTGCACGTGTACTCGACTTTACAGATGTATTTAAGTCTGGTCTCATTAACTGCAACCGATAAGCTTTTGCCTGTATTTCTGTACATCACACTTAACGTCTCCCCACTATAATCACAGTGCCCCCTTATGGATTTAAAGCATCATGACAGAAAATGAACTTAATTGTGTGAAACTGTTATTTTTAAATGTCTTGACCTGCAGATGAAGAGGAAGAGACCAGACCAATTAAACGGCTCTGCGTCTCGAGCTGGAGAGCAGGAAAAGGAGGAAGACCACCTGGGACCTGAGTTGCAGAGGACCGGAAGGTTAGTTTTCTAGGCACACCAATTTAAATGAGTTGTGGAACTTCCTCTCTACAGTAGTTTATATTATATCATTCACTTGTTTAACATATTATGTTGAGACAAAATGCTTCCTGTTAACCGGAGCTGCAGGAAAAACTCATCAAGCTTCTTTCCCTCTGGACAAAAGCCACTAATACCCACTAACCGCTTTAGTGGGAAAGGTTTTACAATTGGCTTTCATTCCTGGAACAAATTACTCGGCAGTAGTTGTGCGTCTGTACTAGCTCCAAGCGGCAGTTATGGAAACATGACACCCAGGTGGACGCGCTAATTGTTCTTTCTCATCTCAGCCACAGATTCAAACTGTCTCCATTCAAGTAGCGCTCAAACATTGTTACAAATTATAAAGAGACTTGGTAAAAAATTTAATTATGAATTAAATTTAAAAAATAACTAACCAGCTAAACTAATTCACTGGCCCCCATGCTGCTTTCTACTGTTTACTAACCTGGTTTTGAGGTCAAACTTGACGTCTACTCAAAGGCTTGATCGTCTACTTTATCCCGTGGGAAAGGGACTTGAGAGACTCAGGACCTCATTGTAGTTCCTTAAATTACAGTCACTCATTTGTAGTTACAATAGTTAGAATGTCCTTGTTGTAAACTAATTTAAATGACAATGAGATGTGTTGCAGTACGTTACAGTATGTTTCTTCCTGACCCAGAGCGTAGTAGTACTTGACCAATACGCGTTCAGTTAAAGCTTTTGGAATTATTTCTGAGATTAAAGTAGAATTTTAAAATGTATGAAATGTAAAAAAATTGATACGCTCAACATTACTATGCGTTTCAAGCCGGTACATATCTAATATTCGCAGTTGTGACATTTATAGGTAACTCATGCTGGGTCTCTGCAGACAGTACACAGAGAGAGAGAGAATGTGTTTATTTAAAACCTCAGACAGAAACACACACACACACACACACACATCGGTTGCAAGGCACTGTATTATTTACAGTTTCCCTCTGCTTTTCATCGCTACTATAAAAGGCTCATGCTACTGGAGGACAAAGGAGTGCAATGACGTGTAAGAGGGCTAATATAAGGAAAATCTATCAGAAACCGGGGCTGAATAGAAGAGACCATGGGGGTTGTGGTGGCAGGCAATAGAGGTTATTCCAGAGGTGTGGGGGGCAGGGGGAAATAAAATGTAAGAATACCTTGAATAGGTGTCAGGAAAGAGAGGAAGATATACAAGGTGAGAAATTAACCCTTTAAAAACAAGGTAAAGCGAGGCAGACCGAGGAGAGGGCAGCACTGTCGGTGTTTAGGTTTAGAGGTTGAGTTTGCTGCAAAGATGCAAACTCGCGCCTCAGCATCCATTTTAATTCAGTGTTAATAGCTTTTTTAATCAGTTCTCAAGGAAACACTTCCTACCGATTTACTGTCAAATTGGCTTCAGCACCTAGAAAAGATCAATACAATCTCATTGTGTTAAGAAACTGCATTTTAACGAAAAAAAGATTGTGTTAAACACACAATTACGATTTACAGGGTATTGGTGTTAAGGGACCTGCAGAGTCACTTTTGGTAAATGACGGCAAACCTTTTTGTTCAATTTGTAACCATTACAACACCGGTTACCTTTTATCTTTTGCACAGTTTTACGAGCCATCTGAAACGATCTCAATGCAATTGATCGATGGATCATTACATACTTTTCATGTGATTTATGTGCCACTCCACCCACCTAACACACTAATGTGTTATTTAACCATGTATGTTATTATGTAATATCATGCACTCCTACTTGAAAATTCAAACCAAACATTCGTCTTCCAGGATATTTGGCGGTTTGATCCTGGACATCAAGCGGAAGTTACCGTTCTACTGGAGCGACATCAGAGACTCCTTCAGTCTGCAGTGTCTCGCCTCCGTCCTGTTCCTCTACTGCGCCTGCATGTCCCCGGTCATCACATTTGGAGGTCTGCTCGGGGAGGCAACAAAAGGCAACATCGTGAGTCTGAAAGCTTGACTCTCAAAAGTCAATACTTGTGCTTTTCATGAGGCCAGCGGGAATCCGACCCCTAACCCCTGGTGGTCTAGGTGCCATGGATACGTAAACAACCAGAACATGGTAGAATTCTGCACTGATATCTGAGGAAAGGCCATAATACAATGTATAAGTATAATTTCTGCTGGCACTCTGTCAAGTAAAGTCACCATGATCTTTCACCCACTTCTCCGTGCTATCACATTCTCATCTCTCTGGATCTGTCACTGAGGTCAGAAATCACTGTCCGAAGTAGGATATGATGAATAATCAGCCTCCCATGCACTAATCTGTTATCATAATGCAAGCTATATAGTGTCTCTCTTTTTATCGCTCCCTCTGTCTGCCTCTCCCTCCTTTTTAACCAGATGTCCTTACAAGGGCAGGGACCGTTGGCATAGGCACAGTCTGTGTGCTGGTGTGTGTGTGTGTGTGTGTGTGTGTGTGTGTGATGCGTCTGAGTAAACTCGGCAAGCGAGGGCTACACAGATATCTCTTCGGACAAGTCAGTGGGGCAGAAACATTCAAACTGTTTTTTTTCGAGCCTCTCCGACCCGAATGTCTGTTAAATCAAAAGTGTCTGTTCTTTCGGGCTCTCTTGTTCACTCTTCTCCTTCAGTCTCTCCCTCTCTATCCTCCTTTGGGTGGTTTCACCTCCCGCATCCCCCCTCACTCGCTCCCTCTCCTGTGTTTCTGCAGAGTGCCATAGAGTCTCTGTTTGGGGCCTCACTGACGGGAGTGGTGTACTCCCTCTTCGCGGGCCAGCCCCTCACTATTCTTGGCAGCACGGGCCCCGTTTTAGTTTTTGAGAAGATCCTCTTCAAGTTCTGCACGTACGTTCAAGCAAGTTTGCTTCATTATACCGAGTCAAAATACTGACGAAACCAAATGGTCCGCAGAGTGGTCATCATTTAGTTTGTGAATGTGTGAACCTGAATCCATTCTCCATCGGTTTCTCCACCCATGACTTTCCTTCCCAGGGACTTCGGCCTGTCCTATCTGTCGCTGCGGACCAGCATTGGTCTGTGGACAGCCTTCATGTGTCTGGTCCTGGTGGCCACAGACGCTAGCTCCCTGGTCTGCTACATCACGCGCTTCACAGAGGAGGCCTTCGCCGCACTAATCTGCATCATCTTCATCTACGAGGCTCTCGAGATGCTCTTTCACCTGGGGGAACACTACCCGGTCAACATGCACAACAACTTGGACAACCTGACCCTGTATTCGTGAGTACTCATGTCATATTTAGTTTTATATTATTCTTTTATTTATTTGTGTATCTCTTGTTCAAAGAGTTGGCTGAATAAACTGAACATTTCTAATTAATAACATGTTCAGCATATGTGTATTCTGTTTAATCGGGAGTATGTATTTATTCAGTAATTCAAGCAGACCTGATGCATTCTTCAGATCAAGATGTCATGTTAAATGCTAAAGGTCTGCATCAAGTAGTGTATTATACATAAAGGTCCCATGAAGAATGCACTGCTCTTGTTGCTGAAAAATGGACTGAAAATAGTTTGGGCTCGAGCTGTTCCCAGTTCATGTCTTCCCACAGCTCAGAGGGAAATACCCCTTTGTCAAATATCTCATTAAATATGACCGATGCCAGTAGATTTGCTGCATCCTGTGTTTTTAATTGACTTCAAAATGAAGCAAACTTAAACTTAGCATCCGTACTTGGCTCAGCATTTGTTCTCCCGTCCCCAGGTGTCAGTGCTCTCTACCGGTCAATGCCTCGGAGGAGCTCATGCAGAAGTGGAACATCACGCAGAAGTGGAACATCACAGGAAACGGCTCAGACTCCATCCCATGGAGCAGCCTCAATGTTTCGGTGAGAGCAGCACACAATGATCTGTCCTATGCAGGAGACCCTCCCATGTATAGGATGTGTTGATCAGACAGACATCATCGGTCTATATTTTATAATGTACATACACTACCGTTCAAAAGTTTGGGGTCATCCAGACAATTTCGTGTCTTCCATGAAAACTCACTTTTATTTATCAAATGAATTGAAAATTGAATAGAAAATATAGTCAAGACATTGACAAGGTTAGAAATAATGATTCATATTTGAAGTATTAATTTTGTTCTTCAAACTTCAAGCTCAAAGGAAGGCCAGTTGTATAGCTTATATCACCAGCATAACTGTTTTCAGCTGTGCTAACATAATTGCACAAGGGTTTTCTAATCAGATATTAGTCTTCTAAGGCGATTAGCAAACACAATGTACCATTAGAACACTGGAGTGATCGTTGATGGAAATGGGCCTCTCTACACCTATGGAGATATTTCATTGGAAACCAGACGTTTCCACCTAGAATAGCCATTTACCACATTAACAATGGATAGTGTGTATTTTTGATTAATGTTATCTTTATTGAAAAAACAGTCCTTTCCTTTGAAAAATAAAGACATTTCTAAGTGACCCCAAACTTTTGAACGGTTAGTGTACACTTGCCCCAACTCACTAATTCACACCGACTAAGTTGTTGACATCAATGTAAGCGCTACAAGAAGTGTGACCGGTCTGCAAAAACAACAGCTACCAATAATTCGGTCCGTACTAGAACAGCTTAACAAGTGTTGTATTACAATACTAACCTAATACTACTCTTTCTGTAGATGTGTAATACACTTCATGGGGAGTTTGTGGGTCCAGCCTGCGGTCTTCATGGGCCCTACATCCCAGATGTTCTCTTCTGGTCCCTCATCCTCTTCTTCACCACCTTCTTCCTGTCTTCCTTCCTTAAGCAGTTCAAGACGGAGAGATATTTTCCCACCAGGGTGAGGCGTGTGCTACATTTGTTATGTGTATTCTTCTCTAGGTACTGCTCGTACTAGTCTTAGAGATTTAATAGGTAACATTTCCACAATTAAATGCCTAAACCTATATGTTATGTATTTTCTTGGGTTGCGTTCTTACGTTAGCCTAAATGTTTCCAACAATGTTCAAACCCAGTAAGCTCTGTGATAGGGTTCACGGTAACGGTGTGTTATTATTTGGTTGCCTGTCAATAGTGTCAGATTCCATTTACCACAAATATGTCTAGAAAGGATCAGTCCTGTATAAAACTAAGTTTATCTGTGTCCTTGAGAGTTTGTGTTGGTCCGACAGCGTGCGGTCATGGAGTCATCCTGTATCTCTCCATGTGGGATGGTTGCATTGTGTGACATGCCAATTTGAATGCAGTTTGGAATTTGCATTAGATTGTGGTTCTAGTTATAAATTCATGAGTCTAAGTCAAGTTTTTTAATATCTCTAATTTACATTAAACTTTTCTTTTGTGCTGAGTTTGTGTCCCTGTGGACACAAGAGTAAATCTTTATTGCTTCTGTGCAGCAGAATCCCCTCAGAAAACCATTTTACTGCAGCAGCGTCTGACATGGTTTCATTGGAGTCATGTTGATTATCATCGGCTACGATTGTTGTTTTAACAATGGAGACGACGACTCCAATGATCCCGTGCAGGGCTGCAAAATTCGAAATCTCAATATGGCGTTTCAAAAGACCATCTTTTATTAAACATTGTGGTGCTGCAGTTGTTCCTGGTCTACACATCCTATTTATCAGACTTCAGACAAAACAGCTTTGTTTGGTACAGATCCTCTAAAACTTTAATAAAAATGCGAATAATTATGCTTCTTTATTGCAAATTATATCGCAATATCAGTGCAGATCTAGCTTATAAAGCTTCTCACGCTATGTACATGTTTACACTGTGTCAGTCATCATGCTGTAGCAGTCTGTGCAGAAAGAAGAGACTTCCTTGCATCCTCCCACACACTACCAGCATCACGTGGTCTTCTGTGTGTGCAGGTGCTGGTATTGTCTGAATTGTTAGGCTTAGACTGTTGACAATGTAATTATTACTTTGACCATCAGTAAAAGGCTGTTTGACAGTGGAGAATAAATCGCTGTGTTGCATGTGTGTTGTGTCCTGTAGGTGCGATCCACTATCAGTGACTTTGCTGTATTTATAACCATCATGGTCATGGTGTTGGTGGACTATCTGATGGGGATCCCTTCTCCTAAACTGAATGTCCCTGACCGCTTTGAGGTAGGCATCTATTCCAACACGTGTGTCTGTCGTCATGCATGATTAACCCAAATTACAAGGGAACGTCACACATTACTGTTAAAGTCATTCTTATGTCAGCAAAGGTGTAAATGCTATTCTTAAATACAATTACTCTTGGTATACTAGTACTTAACTGATGTAAGCTTCTTCAAATGTTCTCAAATAATAATGATAAGCCTAATTTACTAAATGTTCCTGCTTTTTCCTCAAAGCCAACTTCAAAGAACAGAGGCTGGCTGATGGACCCGTTGGGGGAAAATCCCTGGTGGACGCTGCTGGTGGCGGCACTTCCTGCCTTGCTCTGCACCATCCTCATCTTCATGGACCAGCAGATCACTGCAGTCATCATCAACCGCAAGGAGCACAAGCTCAAGGTCAGAGTGGCATGTGGAGATTTACTTTTGTCAGTGTTGCATCTTAGTTACATGCAAGAATTGGAATTTCCTAGCGAGTGATTTATATTTCTTCCTTTGGTGGCATCTATTCTTACTTGAAGTACAGTGCTCCCCAGTTACAAACACGGTTCTTCACGAGCTCTCTGACTTATTTGCCCTCTCTCGTCCCCAGAAAGGCTGTGGCTATCACCTGGATTTGATGATAGTGGCAATAATGATGGGCGTGTGCTCCATTATGGGCCTGCCGTGGTTCGTGGCCGCAACCGTCCTCTCCATCTCCCACGTGAACAGCCTGAAGGTGGAGTCTGGCTGCTCCGCCCCAGGAGAGCAGCCCAAGTTTCTGGGCATCCGGGAGCAGCGCGTCACTGGATTCATGATCTTTGCCCTCATGGGCTGCTCCGTTTTCATGACGTCGGTGCTCAAGGTGAGATACGAGAGAAACACCGGGACGATTCTGGCCTCGCTTTATAGATCACCCTAAATGAGAAGTTCATCTCAGTAGCTAATTATCAGTTAATTCATTTAACATGTTTTCACTACGTCTTCTCAATTTGTCCTGGTGCAACAAAATATGCTCAAAGCTTTTCTAATCTGCAAGTTGAATAATGTATATCGTTGTTGTACTTCTGCTCTTTACAGTTTATTCCTATGCCAGTCCTGTATGGAGTCTTTCTCTACATGGGCGTCTCTTCCCTCAAAGGCATTCAAGTAAGACTCAAAGTTCAAGTTATTTGTTTTATTAGATATATCGCACAAGACAAATACAAGTTCAACATGGTACACTTCAGGCAAGTTCTTGTCCATCCCTTCAAATGGCCCGTCTCCAAGGTCCTGGACCATTAAAACCTTTGTGTAGAGCCAGACATCAATACACATATATTAATACTTGGATATAAATATCTCTTCAGACTCTACTCTGCTGGTCTTTAAAGATAATCTGCCCTTTTTATTCTAAACACAACAGCAGCCATCAGCAGTTAGTCAAGGTGAACATAAGTTTCCCCTTTGATCGTTATTCAGGAGAATCCCTCTTCTGACGATGGTATTGAACCCCCCCCCCCCCATCCCTCCTCCTCATCACCCCTTTTCTTTGTCCTGATCACTTCTTTTCTCTCTCACTGAGCCTCTTGTGTTCTCCGCAGTTCTTTGACAGAATCAAGCTGTTCGGCATGCCTTCCAAGCACCAGCCCGACCTGATCTACCTGCGCTACGTGCCGCTGTGGAAGGTCCACGTGTTCACGCTGGTGCAGCTCACCTGTTTGGTGCTGCTCTGGGTCATCAAGGCCTCCAGAGCCGCTGTCGTGTTTCCCATGATGGTAATGACCTCGGCACACGTCATGATATGTTGAAGACAAGACATGTCAACGTGTGTTCAGCTGTAAGAGGATGAAAACAAATTTGTCACCATGCATTAAATTAAGATATTAAAATATGTTTCTCAGTGTAATATATGTATTTTTATTCAGTTTTATGGTATTTTATTTACATTTCGTGATGTTAAAACATATTTATAATGGCTTCCTTATCCATGTCTCTTGAGGTTCTGGCGCTGGTCTTTATCCGAAAGCTTCTAGACTTTTTCTTCACAAAGAGGGAGCTGAGCTGGCTGGATGACTTGATTCCAGAAAGCAAGAAAAAGAAAGAGGACGACAAGAAAAAGAAAGCACGAGAAAAGCTGGTAAATCTGCAAGGGAATGTACAGTTGTTCTATTCTTTAAGGAGAAATGTGACATTTGAAGCACTTTCACTAAACGAGAGCATAAAACGGCCTTCTGACAGACCCCCTTGATACATAAACATCTGTGACATGATGCCATCACTGTAACCGCTCCACATTCTGTTCATAATGTCAGATCATTTTCAATTAAAAGTCTGGCTGCGTCGTACATTACACCTTTAACACAAAGTTGACTGGAGCAGCCTTTCACAGTGATTTCGTTCGTCCTGCCTTGACCCCCCCTAACCTAAATCAACTTTGACTTGTTTATGACACTTTATTCTAAATGTTCAAACTATGTACTGTATCATATGTATAGTCAATGTCCAAACATTAGATGCTACCATTTGTAGTATACTATATCATTACAGTCACTCACAATTTAGGTCAGTGCAATAATGCTTCATTTCAAGTGGTGGGATCTTGATCCATGAAAAGTGGATGTGAGTCACACAACTAAAGGATAAGGACCATAACCGGTGTGTAAATGGTCAGAGTTACAAGACCTTTGAGATATCCGCAATCTGGAGACCCTCCAGGTACAGCGGCAATGCAGCCATTGCTTTGGAAAGTAGAGGTAACATTTTATCCATGGCTAAAAGTGTCCTGACGAGTCTCCTGTGGTGCACAACAATGAAGGAATACTCTTACAACAACACCAACCTTGAGGTGGCCCTAAAAACTAGTTTCAGAGGAAATGAATATGACCGTTGTGTGTGTGTGTGTGTGTGTGTGTGTGTGTGTGTGTGTTACCTGGCTCACTGCAGTTGCTGCTCTTTTGTGATTTAGGCGTCCGCTGCTGTTTTCACTGAAGAACAAGAGCCCAGGCCGTACAAAGAGGAGTCCAGGGAGCTGAAGGCCGACTCTGAAGGCTCGAACCTTCTCAGCATCCCGGTGAAAGCGCTCTCGGAGAGGTAAGCGGTGCAACGGCGTGAAGCACACGTTGACGCCCAGCTGTGGCATGAAAAGCAGCTTTTTATTTAAAATGCTCCGAGAGGCATCAAGTGTTTTCTATTTGTAATCAGACAGAGATGGTGATGTTATGGTCTGACCCTTATGAGGCCACAAAACATTTTTTTCATGGTGTCTCAAAATGCTTTATGCCATCATCAATGCGAAAGGCCCACATTTCTTATTGACACATAAACATAAAGCATACATCATTATTTAGTAATCTCTGATTTCTATGCATGTTTGTGTCTGCTTGTTTGAACTGTCCTGCACTGAACCGCTCGTTGATTTGACGTCTACATGCCTGTCTTCTCTTTGTTTTTGTTTTGTGTGTGTGTTTTTTGCATTTTCTTTTGCATGTAGTTCTGATTCTGACCCCTTGGTTGTAAATATTTCTGATGAAATGGTCAAAACGTCTGCGTGGAAAGCAGTGAGTCATGTATCCAACCTGTGAAGCATAGCAGAAGGTAGCTATGCCATCTGACCCCCTCCCAAATGCATTACTTCTGATATTATAGTGTAATGTTAACAATGTTGGGGACTGCATTTTAGGACACTGCAAGATTATTTTCACACAGCAGTGAAATAAACATGAAGCTTATTGCTGCCTTGAGTATTTAATGCAGGAAAGAAATGTACATCCAAAATACAGTGAGGGAAAAAGCCTCGAGACTCGTTCCTTCTTGCATCCTGTTGCTACAGCTGTTGAGTGTCAACAGGAACTAACACTTTCTGAGGAAATCCATCAAATATTGTCAAATTTGATCTAGAATGGTCTCGACTTGCGTATTACTCAGTCCTCCCGTAACGTCCCCACGGTGTGCTGTAGGTGGTGAGAGCTCGTTCAGACGGCTCTGGTACGATCCCTCCTCCAGGTGACCATCCCAGTTCCTCTAAGCGCTCATCTCTTGTGTCTCTTCTTCATCTCTTGTGTCTCTTCTTCATCTCTTGTGTCTCTTCTTCATCTCTTGTGTCTCTTCTTCATCTCTTGTGTCTCTTCTTCATCTCTTGTGTCTCTTCTTCATCTCTTGTGTCTCTTCTTCATCTCTTGTGTATCTTCTTCATCTCTTGTGTCTCTTCTTCATCTCTTGTGTATCTTCTTCATCTCTTGTGTATCTTCTTCATCTATTGTGTCTCTTCTTCATCTCTTGTGTCTCTTCTTCATCTCTTTACCACAGCCAGGAGAAGATGGCCTGCGTTAGAGTCGACGTCAGCCCTGACTCACCAGGAAAGGGCTCCACGAGCGAGACCTTCCTGTGATGAACGGAGGCCCCTCCTCCCGCCTCCACACCTCCCCACCCCACCCGACACCCCGGCGAGCACCACCTCAGTGGCAAAGGGGGCAGCGCCCCCAGGCTGTGAGTCCCACTCCACTCCGAGTCTCGTCAGCGAGCGGCGCCGACGCACCGCAGAGCGCACATCTGGAGGAATCCTGCGGTTACTGCCCCCCCGACGCTCACTGTTTAGGAAGTTTCTCAAACTATCAATTTGTCACACTTTAAAACCACAGATGCCAAAGGCAGCCCTCACTGGTGAGGGCGTTAGACTGGTGGGAATTACTTTTGACTTTCATCCCAGTGTACATTCTAATTTCTGTTTACGCTTATTGTTTTAGCTGAGTACCACGCTGTACATTTGGGGGTTCTTTGCAGCTCATACACCACGAGTTGCCCTGTTCACATGTATTTTAGGCTGGATTAAGACCCGTCGACTAACTACACCAGCTTCAGAACTCGTTTGATAAGAAACTTTCAGGTACGGTCATTGCCAGCTGATTCTTTCCACAGATTGTATGGCGCAGTAAATGAAACCAAAACGGAGGTACATCAGATAGATACTACTCCTGCAGCACACACACACACACACACACACACACACACACACCTTTGGAGCATTGAGTCATCTCTTCTGTCTGCAGGGGAACCCTCAGTGTTGACGTCGGTCGGTTGTTTTCACTGTAAACCTCACTGTTCATATTGTTTGTTATATTATAGACATATTACGTATGTATTCTGTGTTCTTTTCATTTGTAACATGATAGGAAACCGACTTCAGAGGCCATATGAAGTCTGTACTGTACAGTAAGCACTTTGCCGGGATAGTTTCTTACCAAAAAATGGATTACAGTGCGTTAATATCTGCGTTAATTATCTTTAGAGCTGTTGTTCAAATGTCGGTTAAACAACTCAGGAATCTTGAATGATTTCTGACTGGTCACATGACGCATCATTTCTTTTGTCACACGGCAGCGAGAATTATGTGTCCACCATATTCCTTTCGTCGCTGGTATCGCAACTATTTTAACAAATGCTGTAAATCATAAGACATACCGAGTTGTTAAATTAAGAAATGAACCAGTTAGATGGACCGGTTTTTATACTGTCTGTATTCCTGTGATAGTTTGTACGTGTGCGTAGCGTGAACATAACTTGGTTTGTTTAGCGTCGCAGATCATTTTATGCAAAAATATTTCTTCAGTAAATGTATAAAAAAATATATATTCTCAGAAGTTGTTCTTATTTTGCTAAGTGCAGTCCTGTTTTAGCAATAAGTATTCCATAGCGTGCAATGGACTCATGAACCTGGCTAATATTCAGGCAGAGGATAATTGGTGAAATTATTCCTCTGTGTCCATTTCAGCGGCTCTGTGTGTAGCTCTAAACGTGCCTTGTCGAAGCTCTATGTGCAAAGTCTCTCACTGAGGATTCACACCTGCCGTACCGGTACACACCTGCCGTACGGGTACACACCTGCCGTACCGGTACACACCTGCCGTACCGGTACACACCTGCCGTACCGGTACACACCTGCCGTACCGGTACACACCTGCCGTACGGGTACACACCTGCCGTACGGGTACACACCTGCCGTACGGGTACACACCTGCCGTACCGGTACACACCTGCCGTACGGGTACACACCTGCCGTACCGGTACACACCTGCCGTACCGGTACACACCTGCCGTGCGGGTACACACCTGCCGTGCGGTACACACCTGCCGTGCGGTACACACCTGCCGTGCGGTACACACCTGCCGTGCGGGTACACACCTGCCGTCGGGTACACACCTGCCGTGCGGTACACACCTGCCGCGGTACACACCTGCCGCATGGGTACACACCTGCCGTGCCGGTACACACCTGCCGTACGGGTACACCCCTGCCGAACCGGTACACACCTGCCGTACGGGTACACACCTGCCGTGCGGGTACACACCTGCCGTGCGGTGCACACACCCGCTGCGGCCGTACACACCTGCCGTGCCGGTACACACCTGCCGTGCGGTACACACCTGCCGTGCGGGTACACACCTGCCGTCTGGTACACACCCTGCCGTGCGGGTACACACCTGCCGTGCGGTACACACCTGCCGTACCGGTACACACCTGCCGTACCGGTACACACCTGCCGTACGGGTACACACCTGCCGTACGGGTACACACCTGCCGTACCGGTACACACCTGCCGTCAGGTGCACACCTGCGTGCGGTACACACCTGCCGTACCGGTACACACCTGCCGTACCGGTACACACCTGCCGTACCGGTACACACCTGCCGTACGGGTACACACCTGCCGTACCGGTACACACCTGCTGGCACACGAATGCCAAAGACGGACCACCTTCAGGTTGCAGCAGTGAACCAGTGCTCAGCTTCTGTCGTCGTCGTGTTGTTCCTCGTCTGTGTGTCAGTCGTAGCCAGAGCCACCGACTCAACGATGTAACTCTACTTAACTTCCATTTGCAAATGTTACTCTGAATACCGTGTTTGTGTGTGCGTCTGTGTGTGTGTGTTCTACTGTCACAGCTCTAGTATTTGCTGACATTTTAAAGCTCTGTTAACGATATTGAGGTACTTTTATTTATTTATTTTAACAATCGGGGAATGGCAATTTCTTTTTTCTACCGTCAAATGAAGTCGGGGACATTTTGCCAAACCTCTATTTTTTTTTTTTTTAAAGAAGAAAAAATCTGAATTCAGCCACAAGTATTGCACAAGTTATTTCCTTACACACGAGGACCGTCTGATTTAAAAAAAAGTGTGAGCTGTCGATCGGTAGAATCAACACAACCACGTGACCATCCACCACCCAAGTACTTCTCATTGCAGAATATTTATTTTGATTAATAACCTATTTTCACATGACATCGGTTTCAACGTTGATGTATAAACTTGGAGGCGGATCATTGATGTCAACAACAGAAATGTGGAGATATTACTCAATCATCACTTGGTAAGAATGCAATTGTTCTGATGCACAACACCAGCGAAGCACTCGGCATCCTGTTTGAATTATGACTTCTGTCACGAACGATTTGGTGCAAAGCAATAAAAGTGAATACATGGTGACGATCTTCTGTCTTCTTTTTCAAAACCACGCCGGTGCCTTTATTCGTAGGTGATGCTCATGGGTTCTTACGTGTGTGGTAACTTTAGTCTATGGACTCATCACACTGAGAAAAAGCTCTTTTTGGGAGGTAATGCTCAGCCTGAAAAGATATGTCTCTCAGGACTTTAATTTGTAAACCTGTAGATGACCGGCTCTAATGTAGTCGACACTGTGGCAGCACCATCAGACACACGTCTCTAGTGTAGCTTATTGCACATATATAAGATTCGTTCTACTTTATTGTCCCCTAGGGAAATGTGTCTTCGGCTCCAAGCCGCTGCATCACGATCATCACGCAGAGAACAAAGATCGTACACACTAGTGCTTACACATGCTCATACATGTAAAAGCTGAAATGATATTTTATATTTATAAACTGTCTACGTTGCATAGTTTAAGGACAGCTTAAAGGTGTATTTTTTAATTATAAAATCTCCCACAAACTACATATTTAAATCAAGTCTTAAATACCTGTGATCAAACTTGCATATGTTGTAGAGAGGTTCTCGTCTGCAACATTTTCATCAAGCCAAAAGGTGGCGACAGATCTCTTTACATGCCGGGTTGGAAATTACACATTTGTGTGTAATCAAATTTTGTGGCTGCCAGATTTATTCATCCAGCCCTGCAGACACGCCGCAGCGCAGCGCTGTCGGCGCCTTAAGTGTCTGTGTAACCATGGTTACAATCGTTGACAGGACTGATTACACACAGAGAGAGAGAGAGCGCATTAATGTTATTAAATACACACACCTCGCTGCTGTTCTGTTTTTTAATAAACATGATTGTTATGGGTACAGAACGTGTCAAACAGCATCAGCCATCTTCACACACTCGAGGTGTACGTTTAGTCCAACGTGAAATCTGAACCTTGGCAGTGCAAAGTATCTCCTGTTGGGCCGTCAACATCTGATGCTCCTTTGAGGAGTGGAACATCAATTCTTCTACCTCACTCAGCTCTCACTCGTCAAAAAAAAAGATCACACTTCTGTAGCCAACATCACTCTGGGATACATTTCAACACTACACAATGTGTTCAGACACATTTCTATGAACTTCATCACTCATGTTAATTATCACAGGCGTTGCATGACTCAGGATTATTCTCTGAAGTTTAACTTTTGGACTAAAGTGGCCCTTTTTTAAATAAAATGTATTTGGATATAACCGCCAAAACAAACAAATCACATTTCAACAAATATTGCAGCTCAATGTTGTAAATATTTGTGTTAATAAATGTGCCTGTTGTCCCTATTTTATTAATGCAGAAACGATGCATTGGCAGACACTTATTTTAACTATGCTTTGTAGCATCACGAGTGATTCTTGTGTATAGCAGCTCACTTATTCTGTCACTTGACAGTTCAAAATGTTTTTTGTCCTCTTCACGCCAAATCATCAAATCAAGTCTCTTGTGTTAGGCTCAAAGTCTCGGACGCGTAGTAAAGTACACTGTTGGGGAACTAAAACACGGCACTGCAACAGGAAGCAGGCAGGATACTCGTCCTCTTGAAGAAGGAGCGTGTCCTCGTGGAGAACCGTGGAGAACGTGGCTCAGTTGGCAGCGTTTGGCCCCTCCGGGATGAGCGACATGAAGAAGGTTATGATGAACGACCACGTGGAGGACAGGAAGCCCGCCTCGGCGGCGCTGTTTGGATCCTCTGCTCCTTCCTCGCCACTTTCCCCATCGTCCTCCGAGCCGTCATCCATCGCTCCTTCCTGTACGGAATCAAATGACAGGAACATCAGATTCAACACCGACATGCAGCGCACTAGATTAGACATGTCTGACTAACATGTAGCCGCGATGTAAACTTGAGCAAAAGCTTCTGAAGGCTGAGTTACTCTCAATGTCTCACCAATTCAGACTCATTGTATGCAGATGTTCAAAAGGAGTCAATGTCCATGTTCCCTGGTGAAATGGCCGTGCGACCTAAAATCACATTTCCTCTTCTAACGGGGACAAAGTTGTTTTGTGTCCTCTTAGAAACATTCACTTTATTTTTCACCACATATATTGTAATTTGCTACACTTCAATTGTCATTTGTTCGAGTGAAAGCAAAGTGACATGGAGCAGTCCTGATGAACAAGGTAACAAGGTAAAAAGAGGAGGAGCAGCAGCTGGGGCAAGAGGAAAGTGGACGGTTTCAAATGAAGATCTCGTGCTTAAATATAAATAAAATAAATATACATTTTTATTAATCCCCAAGGGGAAATTGGTTCTCTGCATTTTACCCATCCTTAGTTATTAAGGAGCCGTGGGCTGCAGTGATGCGCCCGGGAAGCAACTGGGGGTTCAGTGCCTTGCTCAAGGACACTTCGACTTGCAGCTAATGGGGAGAGCGGGGATCGAACCCACAACCTTGCGGTTGAAGGACGGCCCTCTTACCCCACTGAGCTACAGCCGCCTTATTGGGTAGAACTGTACCGGGACGAAGTCCAAACAACTTCGCACCAACCTACTTTCTTTAAACCAGAATTCCTTCATAGAACTGCTCACAACAAGGCTGGTGGATTATCTTGAGTAACCGGGTCATAATCTCTGGAAAGAGACATTTCTGTTGAGTGTTTCAAATGTAACATTTCCCCACGAGCCGAGAGCCGTGAAGTCCCGTTGTGTTTGAGAGGAGGCCGAAATCTCCAGAACTAGGAAACTATTGGGTGAGATTCCAGCTGCTTATCGCTTTTACTTCGAGGAAAGCTCCTTAAGGTGTATTTACATTTTCTGTCAGATCCTGTAAATATCTGGAAACTGGTAAATCAATGATCGACTTGAACTGCAACTACAAACTCGGCTTCCTATAAAGTGTTCTGGTAAAGCGGAGCTACCATCTCCTGAACGTCCTGGTTCTGGAGCTCTGCCTCCACCTCCTCCTGATTGGCTCCGTCCCCAGGAAGCTGGAGCTCATTCTCCAGGTTGAAGGGAAACCAGCCGACCTGATGCCTGCACACACAGACAAACAGCTGATATTAGATACTTTTAACATCCTAATAACAATTAATATCCTATCCGTTCATTATTAATCATACATTTGGTCTGTGATAATTAAAACACATGAAAAGAATCGTGGGAGGTGGACGGCATAATGGAGGACCACTCACAGGTAGAGCACGAGCATGGCCATCATCACCATGACGAAGCGGCTGAAGGACGAGTAGAAGTACACGATACTGAGGAGGATGGCGGCGCGTGAGAACGTGTACACCCAGTCCAGCCAATCCCGGTTCAGCTCCTCCTCGTTCAGGATCTCCCCTCCCTGGGCGTTCATCTGGACTTCCGGGTTGCCGCGGCGATCCGCCTGAGGCCGCTGGCTCAGGGGGTCGGGCTGGTTGGAGGGAGTGGAGGACTGGTCCGGCCTGACGTGTTGAGAGGAGGCAGCCAGCAACTGACTAGAGAGAGAGAGAGAGACTTTTACTTTTGGGCTAAACAGGAACTCGGGGAACAAGCAGGGACTTACTAGTGCATGTAGTACTGCCGGGCGTACACCTGCTGCCACCACATGAGCGTCATGGGGCTGATGTTAGTGGGAGCTGCCTGTGAGGAGTACTGATTCCAGCTGAAAACAGAGACAATGCATTACAAAAACATTTCACTTGACACACACACACACACCTACTATTTGTCTTTCATTGTAGATATATTAGACGTATTAGTTATTAATGCATCAACCAACAGCCATAGTTATTATATAATCAGGAAACAGACCTAAATGTAACTTAACATGAACCCCAGAGGGTGAGATGTCCAGGAAATCAGAGGGGTGCAGTCCAGTGCGTGTCATGGGGCGTCATTACAGAGCAGCTATGGGGATTGAAGAATCCCTTCTAGGTTTATTTCCTATGTTCTACAACTAGATCTGCTGCAGTGAGCCTACCTGTGCATTAACTGTGGATACATCTGGTGGTACGGGAAGGGTCCAGTTCGCTGTCTGAGTCCATCACTGCTCTCAGCTGGAGGCGACTGGCCATGTTGACCAGTGGAAGGACTGGTCGAGTTTTGAAAGGGCTGAAACCAGAACATGAAATTCCAAGTTTATGGTTCATCTCGAAAGAAAGGCAAGCCCCTTTTAATTGTTTTCTTTTTAAATCCTCAAGGAGGTAGATCACAGCAGTGAGCTGGATGATGAAAGGAAACGCATTGATGATGAAATGAATAGAAAGGTGTGGTGAGCGCGTGGCTGACCCACCGCGGGACCAGCAGAGTTCTCCTGAGGCTTGTTACTGCGGCTGCGGGGGGGCTTTGGGGAGCTGGGGGGGGTTCGGGAGGCGCACACCAGATGGAGCATGTGGTACTCATCCTGCTGGAGACGCAAACACAGAGCGTCATTAAAACACAGAGGACTGCATGTTCAAAGAGAAGAACAAAGTGTGAACTTTATGGTCATTTTGTAATCATTTGATTCAGGCAGATATTTAAAAAGAATAATTGTTTTCATGGTATCTGTTTGATATCAGTAAATGGAGAACCACGACATGTCCAGTGGATTTTCACAATAAAATACCACCATATTGTGGGAAAATCTGGGACAATACATTAGTTTAACTAGAATGGGCACTCGGTAGAGCACATACCTTCACATATCACAAGATTGGGCATTGAATTATGAACATTTTGGCATTAGTTGCATGCCAATTGGATAAAAATTGACTGTGCTATGGTATATAAAATAAATAAATAAACACTTTTATTAATCCCCAAGGGGAAATTAGTTCTCTGCATTTAACCCATCCTTAAGGTGGAGTGGGGTGCGGTGGCCTGGAGGGCAATCAGGGCAACTGTGCCTGCAAAGGACAGACTGACACTTCTACTTGCAGGAGAACGGGAGAAACCCCAAACCTGTGGGTTGCAGGACAGCCCTCTTACCCCACTGAGCTACAGCCACCCATATAGAAAATGTTGACCTTTGCATGACCTTGACCCGATCGATCCCAAAATCTAATCAAATGGTCCCCGGATAATAACCAATCATCCCACCAAATTTCATGCGATTCGGTTTAATACTTTTTTAGTTATGCGAGTAACACGCATATAAATAAATAAATACACGGCGATCAAAACATAACCTTCCGCATTTTCAATGCGAAGGTAATATCACCATCCATCACACCTGAGTGTACCTTTCTGGATCGCGTGTTTGTGTTTCACTGTTAAATACCAGAGCACCTGGGATGCTGTTCCTTCTGGGAAGGCTTTCCAACCGGTCCGCAGGGCCACGGGAGCCTTTGTGAGGTCACTGTCCTGCTCACAGCCACATGTAACCGCTTCAAACGGTGTTTGATGGGGAGGTCAGGGCTCTGAGTTAGTGCTGTCCAAACCGGGGAAACTACTTCTTTATAGACCTTGCTTCGTGCACAGGGAGCAAAACATTATTTGAATTTGTTCTATCAGTAAGATTTATCTTCAGTGAGACGAAGAGACTGAGCCCAAACCACGGGAGCCAGACAGGTTTCCACTTGCTGACCGTCTGCAGTTGGTGAGATGCAGGCGGCGCGTTTGCTTCTTGGTAGCTTTTTAAATGATTAAACAAGCATCTCTCTAATAAACACAAAGTCCACTGTGGAGAGAACCTACCTTTCTGAGCACATCCTTTAGGGTAAAGTGATCCAAAAGCAGCTTCCCAGAATACACCAGCCTCTGGTCTTTGGAGCTCTAGAAAAGTAGAACAGGTAATTGGGTCACGGTATGTAACAGAATACAGTTATTTCCATGTTGTTCAACCTTTTCTGGAATATTGACAACAACGTCGACGACAACGAGCAGGAAAAAAACGCAAACTCTGCAATGTCGATGACGAGTGAGCGAGTAATGAGGATGAGATTATCGTAACCTCAAAAGGAATAAGTGGGTTTTAACAGTGGATTAACCTGGCACTGCATCAAGGTCGGCGTGTCCTCTGAAAGCCGACATTCACTCTACCGCCAGTCAGCAACTCTAATGGATTTCGTTCACATCCTGGCCGACTTCCCCTGGGTTCAAGTTGCCTCATCGTTAGATGTGCCAGTCACTGGACTCCAGAGCTTCTAAAGGGAGACGTTTGTCCCCGTGTGTTTCATACAATGATGATTGCATCAGAACTATTCCTGGGCGGAAAAGAAAGGGGGTCAAATCAGATTAATATCACAATACAGCAGGGGTCTAAATGTCTTCCTTTCATTGTTAGACCAAATCCACAGACTCCAGGGCGGTTTCAGCTGCTATGACTCTGGAAACCTAACTTTCACTTCAGAGAGTAGATCCGTGTCAATGGTCTGTGTGACGATGATAATTCAACCCGAATGAACTCAGAGGAACAGCCATCTGAACGTGTTGGACTTAATTAAAGTCTATAAAACCAGCCAACTCCATTTCTTCAACACAATTCTTCCGAGTGGACATTCGACAACAGGCAACAATGTTTTGTTATCTCATCTCACGCCACTCACTCCCTGGGTTTAAATTCTACAGACATTAAGCATACCATCGCATGTCGGAAGGGACCGAAGGACGATGGTAACAGCTTGTCTCTGATTGGATTTTTTTTTTTCATGATTCTGTCACCAATTTCTCTTCCTTCGTGTTTCTGTGCCGCACTGTACCATCAAGCTGTACAGGTGAAACCAAGAGCACACAGGTGACGCTCTTTCTTGTGCTTTAACAAAGGAAATCCGCTGACTTGGATGACAATGGGCCACAAGGTGGGCCAGAGAAGCAGACATCAGCCTTAATACATTGTTCTGGTGGCCCGGAGCAAAAGACAGAACTCACCGGTTTGCTTGGGTATACGTCCGAGATGTGCGCTTTGAGTTTCTCCACGGTCCAGGTCTGGCAACAGTTGATGGTGTGGTCATTGTACTTCTGGTTGGGTGCCCTGATGACCAGGATAACATGACTGTCCACAACACCTTGATCCATGACTCAAAACCATTTGTCTCAATGAGGAAGAAAGAAAAAAAGAGATCTGGACCCGTCCTGTCAGGGGTTTCCTGGCTCCAGGTCCTCCTGATAGTTGTCTAATGTGTTCCTGTGTCAAGAAACGAAGCTCCAACGTTATCGTCACGTCTGGTGTCGCTGCAAAGTGTTTCCTGTCATTGCGACAGCTGGAACCTCCAGGGGAGAAAGAACAACGTGAGGTTAGCGTGATCCTAATAACACAACAGCGACGTACGTTACAGACTATACGACGTGCTACTGTCAAATCATACACCTGGCACTGCGAACGACGTTACAATAACATCCACCCAATGATCCGTAACTGGTGTGAATGCGTCAGTCTGACATCCATTTTACACGACACACCGTGTAATGACACCTGGCGTTACGGTGTTATAAGGAGCTCGTGTGGGACACGGTGACGTTTAGCGACCGTTAACTCGCCGGTGTTACGGTTAAACAGGCGACCGTGGCAACCGTCGACTTCTCAGCCGAACGCGTCCGTTGTTGTCCTGGTTACGACGGCCGTTCGAAAAATAGGGTAGAGAACACGTATAGGTGTCCGCGTGAATGCCGCCTGGTTTAATTGTGTATTACAGTGTCAGACCCTCTCATATACATAATGATATATACTGTACATAACAATATGGCATTCACGAAGAGAGCTAGCTACGTGTTATCTTCCTGTACTCAACGAATGTCTGTAACTACGACAACAACGGACACGTTCGGTCCAAAGGTGCCAGTTAACACGGTCGCTTGTTAAACCGTAACACCGGTTAGCTAACGTTCGCCTGAGTAGGTGTTCTGCTACTAATGCTCTGTCAACTCAAACAGAATAAGTAGTTGGCTCGCATACTCAGCCAAGCACACTAAAATGTTCTAGTTTAATGAAGACGGTCGTCTCAAATTGAGGGGAGACATATCGTGTCTGCCTACCTTGTTTACCCCCCAGTGACAGCGATATGCAGCCTTCTTTTGACACAGAGCCCTGGCTGAACCCGGAGGGGAGTTGTCGATCTTCTTCGTTGGATTTCAGGATGTTGTCGATCTTCAATATTATTGGAGATTTACCGCCACCCACTGGTAGAAGTCTGAGCTACACGCACAGATAAGCGATCAAATCTAGCTCGGGCCATAACGATGAGCTATCTGTATAGTATGTGTCCATTATTTAATAAAATAACTACATTAGTAATTTAATAAATAGGAATATACCAAGTGATATAAATGTAATTGAAAAAATACTAAAATATACTCTGTATCACGCTATACAACTGAAAAGAGCCACAAACTACAGCCTCCAAAATAACCAAATAGCCAAGTAGAAGTCGAAATAAAAAATTAAACGACCTTCATGAGTGTTAGATTTATTGCAGGCCTGTCACCAACTGGTGTAATTTTAGCTCCTGTATCCTACCACATAAGCAAGCAGCTGAATATATGTTTACAGACATATAAACCTATAAACATAACTTTGGCCTTAAAAGAGAACACATTTTGGAAACAATAAACACGCAAGCATATTAATTAACTTAATCACTGACTGAATGAGGGATTGATTAGGGCTGGGATGTAACACCATGATGGGCTCAGATCAATTGCAGTTGATTCGATTTGACTGCCATCTGGTGGTGGCGCAGCGTTACTGCCACGGTCACTCTTGTTCATGGTCTGATCTAACTGTAAAGAGAACACGTATAGGTGTCCTGACATGGTGAAATAACTGTAGAGAGGGAAGCCGAGGTGTTTTAACAGGAATGATCGGATGATATGATTGAAGACAGGTGTGAAGATGAGGCCAGGGTACAAACAAACAACACACACACACACACACACATAACAGGGAACGAACAGGGGACACAAGAGACACAGGGAAAAGACAAAAAAGGACATGTACTGATTTCTGCTTACAAATATGTTGTTACAGTTTGAGTTTATTACATGTTTACCTCTTATAAATGCTAAATAGGAGGGTAACATGTTATCAGAGCATCATGTCTCCATCTTTTGATCTTGGATGAAGGCTAATAGCGCTGTTAACGTGCACAGCAGAGTGGACACTCCATATAGCGTCATATAGAAATGCCTTCCGCCATCTTATTCTTCTATTCCTCTCATCCTGTAAAACATCAGCTGCAATCAGAACCCTATGAGATTTTTTTTGTTAAGACGAACAACAGAAACGAGGAGATATGAATTTGTCTTTCAACATAAAACTGCCAATTTGAATGAGAGGAAATACACAGAAAACATAAAAATGAAGAGCCAACAGGTGAAGGTTTAATTCATTCATAAACCCGTAGGCCTACAGTTAGTCTCTCTGCCCCTCGGTGGCAGGAGGCGTGGCCATTCCTAGAGATAACTGATGTCTTCCGAGCTTGGATCATTTCTTCCTTCAGCAATATGAAGAATAAGTCTCATAAATGATGACATCACATTTTTTTCGTAAAGGAAAAGCTGTGTTTTAGTCAACAATGCTTTGACTTTTCTTTTGAACTGAACGGGTTTCCCCTTCTGTTCATAATAGGCGTTTGTGTTCGTGAACCAATTGGGGTTCAAATGCATTCATAATCCATGCGTCCAGCGGTCTGTTAATCCCTCTGTACTTTCCTTATAGCTCCTTTTGATTTGGGAAATCAGAAAAGTTTATCAAAACATATTTTGTTTTTTCCGCTCAATGCGATTACATTAAGAGCAATAAATGAGTAAAGATACATTATTTATCACCAGATTATTTTGTTCAGTGTGGAGGGGACTCACCTCAGTATTTTTAAACCTCAGGCTACGGCCCCGCTGAAGGCCTCAGAGTAGGGCTGCTCCATTATGGCAAAAAGCATCATGATTATTGAGAACAATTTCCTGTGAATTTTAGAACCATGCAGTGGACTGTCCACCCGGTCCGCCAAGAGCAGGTAGCGGCGAGGTCTGGGTAAGGGGTGCTGTAACGCTCACAGTCGGAGGCCCGAGGCCGCCTTCAACCCGGACCTTTCCAAACCGACGGTGCACCACCACGGAGGAAATGCAGCAAGGGCCAGCTCGTGCCGGGCTCGCCCATTAAAGACACATTAAAGTGATTACAACTAGGTCCTAAGAGTTTAAAGACGTTTCTCTACGCCTCAGATATTCTCCTTGACTCAGATCTCAGAGCAGTCGCTCATGTCATGAAGGATTAAATGCAGGAGCTTTGGTTTAAAGTTTCAAACCATCTCCGTCAGCCTTCGGCAGATGATGTCCTGGATGACAGAGATCGATATGCCCGTCACGTTGGTGCAAGCTAAAGGTCTGTTAGTCACCTCTGGTGTTACAACATGGATGTTACAGTGTCTGCCAAGATGTAGAGTGCTATACTCATCAAAGCAGTTTGTACATTTTGTGAAAAGATGGCATTTAATGTAGTGATTGAGATATTTCACAGATTCATTTAAATTATATCCAGTCTTTTATATGAAACCAATTGGATTGACAAATCCTTTGCAGACATCTGAAATGTTATTTTGTGTTTTTTTGGTCAGATGAGGCTATATTGTTGTTTTGACATTTGCCCTTTGAAATATCATTCATCACAAAGAAGCAAAGACTGTCAGTGCTGTCAGTTTGTGTTTCCATTCGTATTGTGCTGAAGATATTCTGAAGCTCTGGTGCCCACTCGGTATAGTTCACGACGGTGGTCTGCAATTAGTGATTCACTGCTGCGGAGAAAGTCACGGGCTCGGGGAGGAGGAGGCGTTTACTGCATATCCCGCTTCGACTGTTAAAGACCAAGTCAAGCTGGTTCAAACCCTTTTATGGGTGAAGCCATACTGTTAAGAGGAGCCCCTCAAGGTTTAGGACCATTAACAGAACATCCTGCTGGCTCACTGGGATTTAACTGTGTCTTTACATGGTGTTGTGATAGTGTACGGATCGACAGCTGTGATTAACAGCACAGCACTGCACTCTAGTTCATAATGATGTAAAAGTGTCCTTTTACAAGCACAGCATGAGTCATACACACCTCTCAGAAAACCTGTTGCTTGCACTGGGTGGCAGTATGCATTCACCTTTACACTAAAACCAAGAGGTACATTTACTTTGGATGAGCAGCATTCCTTTATGTCCTGAAACTATACCTCCAATCTGATCACACTTCAATTTAAAAATGTACATTTCCATGCTTACAACATTTGAAAGTGTGCATATGCATCCAGTGCGTGACATGTTTGTCTTCAGGGGCTATGCAGCATCACTTTTAGTAATTAACTGCTTTTTGCAGCCAATAATTCTCCAACATTGGCAAGCTGCGTCCCTGATGCCTATGCAATGTGCAGTTTGCTTTCATTGACGCATTCATGAACAAAACCTCTGCATCTGAGTCTCCACTGTTATTTTTTTACAAAGAGAATACACATTGCTTCATCTTAAATGGATGTTCCTGTGACACTGGATGCATTTCCGGTATCTCTCGTACCACCTTGAGCACTTTGATCCATTCTGCATAAACGATGTACTCTCAATGGATGCTTTTACACTGTCGTAGGCGATTGATTAGTCAGAGTGAAAGTGGTTGATCAACCTGTGCAATCCATCTTGCGTCAATAGCTGAGCATATCAAAGTGGAAAACTGAGCTGCGTGACTGTCGTACGCACACATGTCTAGCCGGCATGAAAGACGGCAGTCCCCATGGAAACAGGTTCACCTGCGGGAGATCCATAAAGAGATTTCCTGCTAGAGAGAGAGAGAGGGAGGGAGAGAAAACAAGAGAGGGGGAGAGAGGACAACACTTAAGAGTTGAGATGTATGACGTATTGTATATGCCCTATCGTCCATATCCAGTAAATACAGCATCTGCACATATAATGGCAGTCCTGCATGCCATTGTTCTGGTTTTTTCACCGTGGCCGTGTATCGTCGTGCCTTTATGACTCACCCGTCACCTTTCTGTTTTCATCATCAACTTTGAGATTTCCTTGTTCACCCGCTTGAACTAAGAATGACTTTCTATGCTAGTGCTCTCCATCCGCAGGAAGTAAAACAGGTACATATTAGGCAAGGTCGATTGCATGCTATTTAGCAGAGGACCCCCCCACACACACACACACTTGTGCTGAAAATGGAGATGAGGATGGGGGGGGGGGGGTTGCATCAAATGCATGATGCCCCTGTGCCATGGTGTCCTTATCAATCTCTGGGTGTGCACTGTGGGCAGGAACATCTTGGCAGAGACAACTGTGAGAACAAATGGTTCCCCAGGCGGGTAATTTAGTAGTTACACCAACTAAAAATAGTTTGTTGGATCCCCTCCTAACCAATAACGATAATCAGTGGGGCGGGTCATCCAGTGGCTCATTTTGAAGACATGTATTTATAGAGAACTGTGATCTCAAACGGAGCCCGCTATGGATGGAAATAGTTATTTCGTGAGTCAACGATTTATAAAAAGAACTTCTTGCATCACAGATATTTTTGAAAAACAGGTGTCTTATTCCATTTTAGCATGTGGAAAGGAAACAGAGATGGTCTCGTTACATAAATTTAACCTCAAGTCACATCAAAAGGATGTTTTCCAGGTCAAGCTTTTCAACTGTTTAAAGTAAACAATCCATCTTGCATGTTGTCTCCACACATCTATTCAGAAAACTGTTGTGACATCTTTCTGCCGCGCAGTTATTACCGCTTCGTCTCAGGTTATCAGGTTGCCATTGACCGGCAGGGGCAACCCCCTTTCTAAAAAACCCTTTCTAACATCTACAATGGCCAGCCAACGGCAGAAAGTGCAGCCCAGTCTCTTCGGCTGCATGGTTGAAGTGATTCAGCAGAAGCAAGACAGGTCTCTTCTGAAATTAGAGGTGATGATGAGGTGTCAGTTGAGGGAGCCACAATCCAAGACTTCAATGCTGAAGGGCCAATGGAGCGGGTGGTATTCAGCACAAATGTCAAGAAAGCCAACAAGTTAAGGGGAGAGAACATAACGATAACGACATATCATCATAAAGTGACCAAAAATGTTAGCCATGTTTTAAAAACATACCTGATTGCGAGCAGTCGCTTTTTTACTTAACTTAAAGTTTGTGTTGAGCCCTGTCGGGTTTTGTAAAGTGCTGCACAAATTGAGCTTCAACAAGAGTTTTGTTTATTTAGATATTTGCTAAATTGCCACTGGTGTTTACAAGGATACTTTATTTAAGGGGGTTGACTGGAAATAACATTTCAAAGCTCAGCCCCTTAACATACAAAAGATGTTCTGTTCTCCCTGTTAAGTGCCAATCATTATGTTACCACCCACATATAACAACATCAACAACATAACTGGCACACTTAATGATAGCATCAAGTTTATCCCAGCTTATTATGGAAGGCAAATCAAGTGTAAACAAGGCTAAAAATACTAAAACACTCAGTCAAATTGAACATGTTTTAAGTTTAGATCCAAGCGCACCAACGTGAGCACCTTTTCCACAGGTGTAACTTAGCAATTGTGTGCTAGGGGTTATTTTAGGGTCGACTCTTTCTGAAGTAGTTGCTATGTGGTGCAATTTCTGCAAATCAGGGCCCCTGACTGTAATCATGGGCCCCAGCACGGTCAATCTAAAATAGCTTTTCATTTCCATCCCTCATTCGTCGAAAGCAGGAAGAACACATCAACATCCAGACAGCAGTTCCCTGGGTGGACCTATAGTGGCCCTTCACTACATCCTCCAGCATCTGGACTCCCCAGGAACCTACGCCAGGATCCTGTTTGTGGACTTCAGCTCTGCTTTCAATACAATCATCCCGTCCCTGCTGCAGGACAAGCTCTCCCAGCTGCACGTGCCCGACTCCACCTGCAGGTGGATCACAGACTTCCTGACCGACAGGAAGCAGCACGTGAGGCTGGGGAAACACGTCTCAGGCTCCCGGACCACCAGCACAGGTTCCCCCCAAGGCTGTGTTCTTTCCCTCTGCTGTTCTCCCTGTACACCAACAGCTGCACCTCCAGTCACCAGTCCGTCAAGCTCCTAAAGTTCGCGGATGACACCACCCTCATTGGGCTCATCTCTGGTGGGGACGAGACCGCCTACAGGTGGGAGACTGACCACCTGGTGACCTGGTGCAGCCAGAACAACCTGGAGCTCAACGCTCTGAAGACAGTGGAGATGGTTGTGGATTTCAGGAGGAATGCAGCCCCACCCGCCCTCTCATCCTGTGTGACTCCCCCGTCGACGCTGTGGAGTCCTTCCGCTTCCTGGGCTCCATCATCACCCAGGACCTCAAGTGGGAGCTGAACATCGGCTCCATCACCAAGAAGGCCCAGCAGAGGATGTTCTTCCTGAGGCAGCTGAGGAAATTCAACCTGCCAGGGAGAATGATGGTACAATTCTACACGGCCATCGTTGAGTCCATCATCTGCTCCTCCATCACCGTCTGGCACCCTGCAGCCACAGCCAAAGACAAGTGCAGGCTGCAGAGCATCATCCGCTCGGCCGAGAGGGTTATCGGCTGCAATCTGCCTTCCCTCCAGGTCCTGTTCACTTCCAGGTCACTGAAGCGGGCCAGAAAGATTGTCGCTGACCCTCCCACCCTGGACACTCCTGTTCGAGTCCCTCCCTCGGGAGGAGGCTGCGTCCATCATGACCAAGACCCCCCGCCACACCAACAGTTTTACCCCGTCGGCAGACGGGCGCATCACGGGAACTCGGGACTGACTGCCTGTCACCCCAGGACTACCACCTCTTCTTCCACCTTCCTCTCTCCTCCTTCTTCCCGCTCCTTCCTCTTCCTCTCTCCTCTCCTCCTCCCTCCTCCTTCTTCTTCCCTCCTCCACACACGTCACTTTAACATGCACTTTAACTTGAGGCCTCCACACACATGCCACTTTATTTGCATGCACTTTAACTTAAACACACGCCACGCGTAACATACACTTTTAACTAAAACACACCACTTGAAGCACACACCCAAACACTTTCACATTATTTGTTGTCTTTCTGTCGTGTTGATTGTTGTTTGTTTGTCATGTCCAAATGTTGCACCTTCCACCAAAAAAAATTCCTCGTTTGTGTAAACATTCCTGGCAATAAAACTGTTTCTGATTCTGATTCTGATTCTGTGGTGGACCTGTAGTGGACCTGTGGTGGACCTGTAGTGGACCTGTGGTGGACCTATAGTGGACCTGTAGTGGACCTGTGGTGGACCTGTGGTGGACCTATAGTGGACCTGTGGTGGACCTGTGGTGGAATCCATATAGAAATGCACACAGAACGTATTCAGAAACTGTTCCTTTAACCCTTGTGTTGCCTTAGGGTCATTTTGACCCGAATCAATATTACACCCTCCCCCCGCCTTAGGATTAATTTGACCCCATTCAATGTTTAATGTAGGTGTTCTTTCGGTAGTCAACAAACAAACATAAAGTGCCTCACACTTAAACTTGGAAAACAATATTAATTCTAATAATTTTCTGGAGGTTTTAATTGCTGGCGTCAAATTGAACCCAAAGGGTAAAATATGTTAGTAAATATAAAGGTAACAGGAGGGTGAAACATTGAATCGGGTCAAAATGACCCAAAGGCGGGGGGAGGGTGTAATATTGATTCGGGTCAAAATGACCCTAAGGCAACACAAGGGTTAAGTGAGCCGCCAGGACTTCTGCTAGGTTGTGATGTCACAACTAAAGTTTAGACTAAGTTTAGTACCCTTTAGTACCCGGCTGCAGTGACTCTGTGAATACAGACTGGAGAAGGTTGACCAATCAGACCAGACTCTGCTTTTTTGGGAGGGTATCTGAAAGAGCAAAGTGCAGTACATTTACATCCAGGCAGACAGTATGAGAACATACATGTGTTTTTTCAACATTAAAGCACTGTTCCCTAAACTTTATTCTTCCTTTTGACCCACTTTTTCTTTTTAAATGCCAAAGCATCACAAGAAAAATCCCAATAAATATCTATAAATCGAAAATGGACCATTTTTAACACCATTTCCACCACTTTATTTTATCTTGACTATGTAATCCAGACATGTTGATGAGAAATACATTTGATGAATCACAACTTCCTTATATGCAGGTGTTCTTGAAAACATGTATAAATATTTTACAAATAAGACATTTTGGCAGAGTACATCCCATATGTATATTCAAACATAATGACGCTTTTAATTTTATATTCAATGTTATAAGTAGACAACAATTACCAGGACAATAGGAACATGCAGGCTCCCTGATTAGGCTCAAAGGTTCACTGTAGATGTGAATATTTAACAAAAGACTTTTCTTTGTGCCATTTTGGTATAACCCTGAAAAACATCTAACTGATGAACATGAAAGTAGTTATAATAAGTTACGGAGCTGTACTTTCATGGCTTCCATAACTTCTGGATACAATTCAAAAACACATTTACACCTCTTCAATGAAACAGCAGGTGACCGGTGATTGAATATGTTTGGGTCTCTACTTTTAGAGCAGGGAAGAGAACTTGATGCAGAATAAGAATAAGCGTTTCAAGCGTTCAACTCCCGCCAGTGCCTCAAGAATCGGATCGTGTATTTGAATTTTATGGTTTTGTACTTTTGGTAGGAGAAGAGAACTTGATGCAGTGTGAAAAGAAAACTTCATGCAGGTGCTGTGGCTTAGTGGGTTGAAGCGCGTGTTTGGTGAACACAAAGTCCTGCGTTCAAGTGGAAAAAAAAACTTGGAAAAAAACAATTTAATTGTCGTGAGCTGCAGTTCTAATACATCCATTTATGTAAAATCCCATCCCCTCCTACTCCCACAGTATTATTGAATTAAAAAGTATTATGCACATAAGTATGTTTTCTGTCATCCCACTGATGGGCACAAAAAAAAAACTAAAATGAAGTACAAGTGTGCTAATATGAGGCAGGACAGTAAACCCCCCTCCTCTCAGTCCTCCTCCTTTCCATAAGCAGAGGCATGAAACATGAATGGAGCTGCGGACTCCAACACGTCAATGGGCTTAACAACTCATTCGGAAAAGAAAAACACACACACAAACGGTTGGAAACCAGATTTGATGTCTATCGTTTGGTCGTCCATCAGCATTGGGGTAATGGCTGCGGGAAAGAAAAGAACGAGTCAAGCGGAAAGCTGCACTGAAGCCAAAGTGCCGTGCAAAGCTCAAAGTGTGTTGTCCTCAAGTTGCCGCTCGAGGACGGGTTTCCATGGCGACGGGTTCATAAGAATGCCGGACACATGTCGTCCAACTCCGCTTGAGATGTGAGCGAGGAGACCAACAGGTTGAATTGATGCACAAGCAGCCAGCTAATAAAAAATCATGTGTGATGGCATGCATTTGATTGTTCCAATACTGTGTTCACATATCTTATTTATTTCTTGGGGAGATGTGTGCAGCAGTGCAAAGAAAGTCAGCTCCATGACCCGTGAATCAAGGAACACTTTACATGACACCTTACGCATTATAGACAGGGGAAACCCCAGGTCTGGAAGCTGTAGAGAGAGATGCTATTGGAAGACCAGTGGGCAGCCTGCATATATATATATATATATATATATATATATATATGTCTGTACACACACACACAGCGAGATTATCTGTGCATAGTTAAATGTGTAGCACCACAGGTGCATTGCACTGTGTGTAATTGGTGCTTGATATTCCTCTGGATGCAGGCTGCCCACTGGTGTCCTCACTCCTTATAATAGCATCTCTCTTTACAGCTTCCAGACCCGGGGGGGGTCTCCCTTAGACTGCTTGACTGTAATGGACTGAGTAAGGTGTAATGTAGCATGTTCATCTGTTCACAATTCATATATATATATGCTGTATTTATTATAATCCTAGTTGTATTTATTATAATCCTTAATTGTATTCTACTGGCCCTATTCTGCAAAAGAAGACTCGACTCAGCCTCGCTTTGCAAGTTTTCTTGTTGCTCCATATTCTGAATGCAAATTGCAGCATTTAAATACATGTGGGAACATTCGGAAGTGGCTTTTTGACTTTATTATCTTAGGGATAACCAATAATTATCCTGCTGCACTTGACCTATACATGCTGGCTTTAACCTCCCCCATTGTCAGCCCCACAGAGCCTGACTGTTCCAGCTCCTCCTCTCCGGTCTGAGCGGGGAGCGTGAGCCTCCTGACAGCAGCCAGTAGAGCTGGTGAGTATCAGAGCGATGCACTCGGCTTCGTTCTCTCTTCTCCCCTCAAGGGCAGCCAACTTCCTGTTGCTGGGATACACTAATTGCAGCATTAGTATTCTGTATTGAGGCTTCACCAGACACTGATGGCCAGTGCAAGTCATCGTAATTACGACACCTCAGAGATCATTTTAGTGTCTCCAACCAATGCAACTTCCGTTTTGACTGCATTCATTTTGCTTTACCCACGTCTCCTCCTGACCTTCAAGGTAATGGAGGTGTCCTATGTTCTACTTCCCTCTTTCGATCACATCTATAGGAAATGTGCCTCTGGTGGATTTTGCAAGATCATGAAAGAACAAAGTGCCATTAATGGGAGTTAAGTTGTTTAACTTGCAGCAGGACACAGCCGTACCATTAGATACAGTATTAAACACCGAGTAAAATATCAAAACGAGCAAATATCAGTTATTGTATACACCTTATTTAAACTTGTTTGCAGTGATAGGCCTATTCTGTTGTGCACTGATATTATCAATTTTAATTAGCTAATTGTTCATTTAACTGCCGTGCTGCCTTCACTAGTCACACTCTTTGTGGCAAATTCATTTAATGTATTCCAGGAAAGACATCACCACAGCAACAGGGCTCCGACAAGCTCAGGGTTCCTCCATATGTCGGACTCAGTTACCGTGACAACATGTTTAGTGGTGAAGTTCCAGCACAGAGGAGCTCCCTGCATCTTAATGCCGAATACTAAGAAACTTCCGGCAGCGATCTGCGGTGTCAAACGGAGCATGCATGAGCGTGTGCAGGCTGTGTGTTTACGTGCACATGCATGTGTCAATGAAAGGGTTAGTGCGCACAGGCGTGGGCGGTTATTCAAAACATCAGAGTGGACGGTGCTCACTCAGTGACGCAGTAGATCTGCTGCAGCCTGCGTTTCTGCCTGACCTGGCCAAAGGCAGGCGGAGGATTTGTGTCATTCTGAGAGTGAGGTGTCTATCAGACATCAACAAGCCTCGCTTTGTTTTGCTTCTTGCAGTAGGCCCTACTTCCTGAAATTGCTGTTCCAGACATCCACTTGCTATCTAAGTCTGCAGAAACGTTCAAATTATTTAATTTGGATAGTTTTGCAGGCAGATCGTGATTCTTTGCTTTTTGCATGAATGAAACCTGAAGAAAGCTTCACTCCTCCACTCATTACAACTTCCTGCTGTTCACCTGCCTCTCTGCATATACCTTCTTTTTTTCCCAGGGATATGTGCGTCATCCAACCCTGTATCACAAAAATTACGTTCCCCCAGACCTAAAATGCAATTTGCAGTTTCGTTTGACTGAAACGTATTTCTCTCCAGATTACGTTTGTATTTGACGTAGGCCTATTACAATTACGTCTCTAATCAACGTATCTTTGCCGTTTGTTGTCTCTCTTTTCTACAATGCTGTTATGAATTGGAAAAAGCGTCCTCTAGTCTTATTTATTATTATTTTATATGTTGTTTCGCCTGCGTATTATGACAGCAATAAGCGTTGTAACGGATCATATGAATTGGCGTGAAGACTTACTGCTGGTGACGCTCCTTTATTTTCTTTCTTTAGGTGACAAAACATTAATTAAAACTCGTAAACTATCACCACCTCATCACCACCTTAACAGATTTAGCCTCATACGGGTCCAATCCAGGGGCGTCTCTAGGATTTTGATACATCTGGGGCTTAGCCCAGAAGAGTGAAGCAGGTGAGTGAAGCAGCGAAATTGTTAAACATAGAAACACTCTCAGACAGCAGCTTGCTCTTACGTGCGCCTGCTGCCAGCCTGACTCCGCTGTTTTGGGTGAATGACGTCACGTGCGACCTGGAGGTGTTAACCACTTGTGTGCCAAATCTTTTTTTTAAATTAACATTCGGGGCTAATTAAAAGCCTTGGGACGCCACTGGTCCAATCAACTATTAAACTTTTTATACAATGCGCATCTGTCCGTAATCTATACCATAAAGTTCGGATTTTAACCTAAAAAAAATGCGCTTCCTTTTAACCTTTCAAAATAAAAGTCAGATTTATCTGTTAAGCGGAAGTAGAATAAAACGTCTATATTTATTCAAACAATACAATATAAAAGGCATACATCAAAATCAATAAGGAAAATGCTAAACAGTCAAACAACTCAAAACAATAAACCCTTCATGGCGTTATTTACAGGCGTGTTTACAGGCTCTAAACCAAAAACTATGTTCTAGGTTTCCCTCTCGGGTTAGTTCTGGACGTATGAGGGAGGAGGGCATGTCCATTTCCGCTTGTCACTTGCAGAGTCTTTTCAAAATGAACATCCATCTCAACAGGAAGTTAGGTTTAGGAAAAGAGCTTGGTAGACGTAAACTGAGCAAGTCATTAATAATTGCAGTTTTGAATAATAATTGCAGTTGGTGCGAACCTTGAGGGTAAATACTTTGTGTTTGATGTGACTGCTTCACAATGAAAGCCACCCCTTGTTTCTCCACAGTAGAAACGCCAGACAGCTCTGAGCTCAACAGGAAATAGTGAGGCTGATAGAAATGAATCCACAGTGGTGGACTCAACTATAATATATAGAGGTATAATTACTGAATGACTATTGCTGAAGAAATGCAAACAAAAAATCAAAAAAATGATAGCTTGAAAATCTGAAATAGTATCATGAGGGGGCCTGTTTACTTTTGAAAGTAATTCATATCGAGACGAATAAAAGTAATAACAATCGAAACGTAGGAGGGCAGAAAAATAAATAAAATGTGAGCACAAATGGCATGTGGTAATGCAACACAATATACTGCACTGCATGTGAAGGTAAATGTACTTGCAAGGCCGTATAGTCATTTGTGCATCAGCAGACCTTTTCTCTGATTTTAATTTGTCATAAAAAAGATGTCATTCATTACTTCCGGTTTGAAACTGTTTGCTGAAAAGCAAGCGCTTTGGCCTCCATGGGCAATACAAGTCATATTGAAGACCATTTATTTGTTTTGTCTGTCAGCGAACGCCATGGGGCAAACACAACAAACAGATTGGGATCATGTATTACCTCAGTGTGAAACACCTTGAGGTCTCAGCCTCTGAGGAAATACATGTAAGGTCAACTGATGCTCGAGGAAGGATCCGGACCGAGGGAAATGTAAAGGCTTGCCTTTCAACGGCGTAAAAGACGAGGAGAGGCTGAAAGGAGCGGAGCATCTGCAGGTGGAGGGAGATCAAGGTGGTCCGATCCGAACATTGTCAGCAACCACGATGGGCCGATGAATCCTTCGAGCCACGAGTCGCAGGCTTTCACCTGTCAGTATATTTCTGAAATGCTTTCTTTTTCATCTCATTGGGGGGATGTCTGGTTCTTTGAAACCTTTATAGGCCTCACAGAGATGTTGTTGATGTCATCACTTTACCCGGTCTATGAGTTAGCCTCATAAGACATGTATACTTTATGAAAAAAATGTTTCTCGTTCATAAAAAAATCGCAAAGAAGAAAGGAAATTGCTTCGTTTAAAAAAATGCGTATCAAATTTGATGATAGTTGACATTTCACTTAAAACCACAAATGTAAAAATCAGTAGGATTTATACCCTGGGAGGCAAGGATGTAGCAAATATGGCAAATCCTGCACAATACCAGCACTACATATACTGGGAAGTAAATGTTTTACTCATACTGCCTTTTCAACAATAGAAACATCTTTGTAAAGAAAAAAAGATCCTAATGACAATCATCACATAAATAATTACTTGCACATATATATACATAATTAGATGAGCAATGCTCTAGTAGGATCAGATTTAATGCAATGCAATAGAATGCTATAAACACCTGAAAAAGGTAATTAGATTAAAACCACTGGATGATACCATGTGATAATTGAAAGTGAATAAGTGTGTGTGAGTGAAATAAGGAGTAAGTGTTAAATTGTGACTGTTTTGTCAAATGCTGTTTCCAAGGTGAAGAATGTCAAGCTCATGTAACCTATGTCATGAATACACAACGGCGGTTCGGAGAGGATAAAGCAGCAACCAGTCCAAGGATAATACCGAAACTAAAGTGTTCATAGTCACTGTTTATAAAAATCTCCTGCCAAACCACCTAACTAAGTTGCGCATTAAAACAGATTTTATCCTAGTCTGTCTCATTTAAATTCTTCAGCCTGAAGACAGTCATCATAAAAACAAGCAGTGCAGAGCTCAACCGACATAATATGTTGGTTCATTTTACAACAACCTCGCTGATTCAATCAATATGTACCTTCTGAACCTGGGCATTGACGTCAATGCACTCATTTGATTCATATTGGAGTTTTAGAGGACTGATATCCGTCTCTACCGGCTGCCCTGTGTGCTCTCACTTCCTGTTAATAAAAACAATTTCACAGAGGGCCTAAAAAATAGGAGGAAATAAACCCACAGATGTTTTTGATCTTATAATGGCTATATTTGGCTTGAATTGAGCAGCATATTGTAATATGGTTTTGAAAAGTATGAAGAACAGAAACCCACTATGCAAAAAAAACAACCTTCGTAGAGTATATGCTAATGAACAGAAGCCTGGCGGCAGATGGGCCTCGATATCATAACATTTTAATATGATAGATTTAATTTTGTTTGGATCGAGGTCCTAAAACTTCGAACTAGCAACACGAAGCTGTCACTGAGCAATTCTTGCTTCACAATTTCTCAGGGGAACCAGAAATTCATTATACTCTTCTCCCTGATTGCCCTTTATTAGCATATGACGATGAATCTGCCCATCTCCTTGCATCTGGCAATTAAATCTTAAATTATGCATCGCTAGATCTCATAATGAATATGGAGGAGATGGTGCCGGGGAAGGCCTGTGCGTCATTATCTTCCTGTTTTGTTCGGACGTGTGAGGTTCCAACACTTGTTGTGAACAGTTCGTATCACTCCACATGCATCACTGATGGCCAACACACACGTTCATATAAATAAACAACACCTATAGATTAATATGCACATGCACATTAGGCAATACTGACTCATTTATAAATGTAAGAGCATGAAATTGCTTCTATAAAAGGAAATCATATCACTGTTAGTTCCTGCAAGCGAAACAAAAAAAGAATATATATATCTATTGCACTGCAGCATTACGCACTAACTCATTTTTAATGTACATTTCTTCTAATTTTGTTCAAGTCATTTTGTCATAAGAAAAGCCCTGGAGCACAGTATGACATATTTCTGAACCATCAGTGTAATATCTTCTTATTTAAGGTCCAGACACTTCTGTGTGCGTGCCAGTTTTTCATATTACACAACAGATATTGTAACATAGAGAAGGAATAACTAGCTAACTTTTGAACAGAACGTGAAGAATGACTGGTTGCAGATTAATATAACATGAAGTTAAGATACTTAATCTGAGTGGGTACTTAATCGTCTTGGTTGTAAATCAAGAAGCTACAGGTGGACGGAGTGCAGAACGTCTTTACACTGAAAAAGGAACTTTTGGGATTTGGTTAGCTCAAGAGTTTCTGGGAAAGCAGGCCAAAAGGACTGCAACTCCTGTGGCCACAAAAGCAAAGACGATGCTACTCCACTCGTGAAGGAGAACAAGTATCTTGTTCATGAGAAAATGAATGATAGATGGTGGCTTTGCCACCAGTTACTTATACATAGTAACAGACTGCTATTCAAAAAGGAGCCTGGGAAAACCTCAGGATCTGGATGTGACTGTCAGGACTGCGTGTCATGGTGCTCTCCAGGGCCCTGGTCCGACTGTTGTCAGTAGCTCGGTAATAAATTGAATGTTCTCTTTCTCTCTCTCCTTCTCCCTTGCTAACTCTTGTTGTGGCAAAATGAAGAGCAGAGAGACGTCGACTTGGCAAAGCAACCCAGCGGGAAGTGTTTTAATGAGCACACGGTTGAACAAATCCATCTTTTAGAATATTTAGCACATATTTGTAATGTAAATTCAGCCCCTCCAATCAGACGGTTTAACCAATCACATCAATTATTTGAAGAGCCAGGCCCATGATTCACTCCGGTTGGATCAAGGTGACGGTGACCCAACCACACTAGACAAGGGATCGTAGTCAACACTCAGGAAACATCTGTTAGATAACCAAGTATCATAGCAAGGTACATCATTATTTATGTTGGCTAACTAAGGATTTCAACCTAGGTTATATGATTTTCCCCAACACGCTCTCTCTCTCTCTCTCGTCCACACTAATGGGGTGGTTACTGGCCACAGGCTGTATTTAAGAAGTTGAAGGAGTCCCTGTGACATTACCCATTGGTTTGGGCTCTATGGTTTTGAAGCCTTGAGCATGTTAGCCGTAGGTGTTTTAGTTTTTTGCAACCAGAAGTGACACAAGAGGGTGAAGATAAGTGCAAGCCAACAATGAATAAGACATGTTTAATGCGTTTCAAGTTGACGGCGCCGTGGAAGCAACCCGTCCATCACAAGGTAACCACGCCCTAAAGCGTACCTTGCTTCATGGTTTGTTTGCCTAATGGACCATCATTTACTCAATGAACATCATGCTGTAATGAAGAAGACTTGAAACTAGAGATTGAGATCATAAACGCGTGTGTGCAATGTTTACTGAGGGAATAAATCAAGAGAGAGGTAGAGTCATGTTCTCAGAGACACTCAGACTGCAGTTAAAGGCACGACGGCTTCACTTTTCAGGATCGGAGGTTGCTGTCTGACTTACTCAACTTTATTATGATCTTAACCTATTCTCCAAGATATACAATATACAACCCTTCTGACGGAGAGCCATAGCTTACTTCTGGATGTCAGTACAGCGGAGTGATGGACACTCTGTAGTGATTTAGATGAACTTGCAGCGAGGTGCAGTGCCTGCACGACATCCATTTTATTTTTTCATATTAGAAATCAGGCAATGCAGGTAAATAACATCCCCATAATACAAACAGTACTGTGGACAGCCCTTAAATAGTCAATATTCAATGACAAGGGGAACTTATTAATTTATAATTAATAAAAGCAAGTAATAACATTTTTTAGGCATGAAATTCTGGCATTAAAGATTTATGACATGATATGATATTCCTTTATTTGTCCCACAGTGGGGAAATTTCAAAAATCACAGCAGCGGTGCACATCAGAGCATCAATGCAAATAAATATAAAACACAAAACAAAATACTAAAAACTAAATATACAGGGGGAAAATAAAGTAAAGTGCTGAGTAAAGTGCAGAGTTTGCCAGTTATGCAGTTTGCATAATTTCAGTTATGCTTCTAACATGCTGGGTCAACGGTTCACAGGAGAATCCTTCATTCATTTCCAATTCAATTGGATGGCCTCAAAGCTTCATTTTAATCAGACTAATTTGCAGAATGATTTGTCTCATATTTTACAACAGTGGGTAGCATAATGAAAAAAATACATGTCAAGCATAAAGTTCGAAGCAAAATCAGTCTATTGTGTAGCGGAGGGATTGTTACGTGATGAATGTTTTCACAGTGAACAGATACATGTTGCACCTTCACAATCAGTTCTCTTGTTCATAAAACACACAATAGGGACACAAGAGCAAATAACCACTTCACTGCATGATAGACAACGACACCAATTCCTCCTGATTCCTCTGTAAAGGACTATTTCACTCATATTGGTTGGAGTTCATAATTGAGCATATAATTATGACTCAAAGTGGTTTTGTTCTTTAGACATGCTGTAGGGATAGCTATGTCATTAGGGATTTTACTTTTCTCTGTTTTTGTCTGATTTTAGTTGTAATTTTAGAACTAAACAAAACTGAAACTAAAACACACCATTTCAACAATGGCTCCCACATCAGCTGCATCTGTTTCCAATGTCAGATTTTACTTTTTTACAGCAACTTTTCCTTCTCAGTCAAGAGTTAATTACTTTCTGCGATATTTTGCAACAAATCGGCAGACGCCATCAAGCACTTTACTCCTAAGTGCACTTTTCTTGTTCCCCCTTGTAGTGCATGGCCATCAGCTCTGAGCACTCCAGTAGCTGGTGTGTGGCACTGCAAAGGGCCAGCAGTATTTAACTGTGTTTTACATCTTGTGGTTTAACTTGTTCAAACTTAGTTCATGGTTGAACCTTTGAAGCCTGCAGTGAATGACAAAAAATTACTAAATAATTAATATTTCTTTAATCAGTAAAAGATGTTAATGTTACCTCATACATGTCATTTACGCTTTTTCCAAAGCGACAATAAGTGCATTTCAATTTCAACCTAGTACAAACTACTAAGAACAACAAGAATACAACATCACAACATCATAACAACCACAAACTACCATAGTAAAGTAAGTAAGTGCTGCCAAGTGCTTAATCTGTGTTTTTTAATCATAGTATAGAAAAGGTGTGTTTGTGTTTTGACGGAAGATGAAGATTCTGAGAGACCCTCTGCTTTCTGCTTGTCCTTAAGTTAGTGGGAGAGCCACCACCACAAACAGACAGGTTGCAAGCATTTATTTCGAGGTGATTAGCTAGGCAGGAGGCAGCAGGCTGCGATGCGGGGTTGGGGCGGCGCGTGGTGTGCGGTGCGGTGGTGTGACGTCCCCGCGGATGTATGGCCCAGGATCCCGAGACGCAGTGGACCAGGCCGGAGTGGCCGGGCACCGCGGGCACGAGGACCCACAGAGAGAGTAAGAGGAGGTGGAGTGGGGAGGGGTGGGGGTCGTGAAGACTGGCTGGGAGGCTGAGCTGCTGCATTCTGATGGCATGTAGACCAGGGTCGGATGGCCTTGTAGGGAGCGGTGAAGGGAGTGCAGTAATGAAATGACCCGTGGTGACCAGAGCCTGGATCAGAAACTCGGCCCTGAGTACAGTATTCTCCTTGCGGAGCAGCGTCGTAGCGCAGGTACCAACAGGAGAGGGCCGTCGTCGGTCGATGTTGGCCGTCGAAGGTCGGACTGTCGGTCGCCGTGGGGGTGGCAGTAGTCCGAGGTGAAGGGCACAGAGCTGTTGTGATAGGTGGTCGTGGGGTGGGGAGCCTTTCCGCAGGAGGAGTCTTCAGTAGGGTTGAGGGTCAGGGTCAGACAGTGGTTGACATCCAGCAGAGTCAGACAGAGAGACAGGCAGACGACACCATTCGTGTGTGGAACGTGGTGTTGAACGAGAGAATCAGTTCATGTCATCAGCATAGGCATAGCTATGGTAGGAGAAGCCATGCGAAGAGCAGAGAGAGGGAAGAGGAGAGGAGAGGAGGAGAGAAGAGGAGGGACGAAGGAGAACCAGGACCCCCAAGTAGTGAGAGGACAAGGATCAGACATAGAGTCCTTCCAAGTTACCCGGAAGGTAAGGAGAGAAGAAGAATCCCAAGGCCCCGAGTCCCCCCCTGTGATCCCCAGGATCTGGAGGAGAGATCAGGAATGATGCTGGTCGTGGGCAATCAGGAGGAGAAAGACTGATAAGGACAGAGGAGAAGGAGTGCTCAGACAAGAAGCTGCTCAGAGACAGCAAGAGAAGGTCTGAAGTCGACTGGGAAGTGGCGATCAGACTGTCGGTGAGGTGAAAGGGGGTGACTTGAGATGGAGAAGGACACTTGGCTGGAGATAGAGAGTTAGAAGAAGAGATAGAAGCGAAAGAAGAGAAGAGGAGACAGAATGGTTGCTGACTTCGTCTGTGATTGACGGGTTTCTTCAGGAAGGGGGGACCTCGCCCAGAGGGAGAGGGCCAGGCCAGAGGAGAGGAGGGGGCTGTTACAGTTGAGAGAAGAGGAAGGTCAGGAGGGGTGAGGAATAGCCTGGGCGCAGGAGGAGGGGTCACAGCGTTGGTGGTCGAAGGGAGAGGGAAGACACCGGAGGGATTGGTTGAGAGAGGGGAAGGGGGAAAGGGGGATGAAGGAGTGAGGTTAGTGAAGGTGAGGTGATAGAAGATGGATGGTGATGTAAGGTGCGTCTTGTTTGTTATCTTGTTTGTAAAGTAAAGGACAAAAAGGCTCCGCAAAAGGGAGGGGGGAAAAGGGGGAGGGAGGATCAGGGAGGTTGGGAAAAGAGTTTTGGAGTTTTTTGGAGTTAGAGAAATGGGAGATTTTGGGAGTGTAGAGCGAAGCAGGAGGAAGAGAAAGAGAGGAAGAGAGAGAGAGATTGAGAGAAGCAGAGATCTTCTTTGATCAGGATTTCGCCCGCCGCTTTCTTTCCGGGCTCTGGTGACTCTCTCGGCGCGCAGAGGCGAGACGGGCAGGGACCGGGAGGGACAGGAGAACGAAAAAGAAGAGGATACAAAGATGAGTGGAAGTGTGAGCGGCAGAAGAGGGATGCATGAGAGGTGTGGAAGAGAGTTAGGATGCAAGGCAGAGAAGCAGGAGCAAGAGGAGGAGGGAGAGAGGAGAGGGAGAGCAGAGGGATGTGAGAGTATGCAGTAGGAACAGAGTGGGTTGTCAGTACCAGAGGAGAGAGAGTAAGAGATGAAGAAGTGGTCAGAGACATGGAGGGAGAGAGAAGAGGTTAGAGGAGGAAGAGAGTGAGGTTAGAGGTAGAGTGGTGAAGTGTTGTTAGTGGTAGGTTAGTGAGGCCGGCTTTGTGAGTAGGAGGAGGGGAGACAGAGAGGTTAAGAAGAGGAATAGGTAAGAGATGTGTTGAAGTCCATGACTTCTGAAGATGAGGGCGGGGGTGTTCCAGGAGGATTCGAAGGTTCGGAAGTTCGTGAGGAACAGCCGTCAAGCCAGAGAGGTCCGAGCAGGGAACAAAGAAACTGAAAGACGGTAATGAGCATTGGACCCATGAGACGGACTCAGACGCATGAAAATGGAAGGAATGAGGAGTGGACACCACAGAGGGGTGGGGAGAGTGTGTAACCCTCCTCCAGAAAACTGTAGGTCACCATGTGTGGGAGGAGGAAAGGTGTTGTAGAGAGAGAAGCGGAGAGGAGGTGGTGTGGTGTGCTGTCAGGTCTGGGTGTAGCAGAGTCCAGCGACTGCTCCACAGCAGCGCAGCTGTCTCAGTGAGAGCAGGGGTCTAGTTCTAGACAGTTCAGTTATGACTGCAGAGAGGTCCTGGGTGTGGTTGTGAGGTGTGGTAGAAGAGTGCTCCGGGGAGGAGGTTCAGTACATGAATGAGCGAGGTAAGATGAGTACAGTAGAACTACGGTGCTGCATGAATGAGTACATCCTAAAAATAATCAAAAAAAAGAGGAAATACGAAGCAACGAAGACTCCAGAGCAGAGAGTTGAAGACTCCTATCCTCTTGTCAAAGACTCTCCTGGAAGAACGGAAGACTCCCTCCCTCCTCTCCTCCAACCAGTCCGGACTCTTCCAGTCTTGACTCAGTCTTGACTCCTATGTCTTTTGACTCAGTCTTAGTCCTCCTGTCTTGTCTCCACTCAACACTAGACTTTGCCCTGTTGGCGCTACAGCCCAAAGAGTTACCAGCAACCCGCACCACAGTACCTGCAGCCACAGCCACCTGGTTATTTCATGACTGTCAATAATTACCTCCAGCCGACATTCGTCGTGGCCCATTCATTCAGGTTCAGTGAACACTCAATACACACCCAACAGCCACGTCATTCAATCAGTCTAGAAAACACTCCAGCTTTACACAACAAATACAACACCAGCACATAAACAACAAATACAACAGTAACAGATACTTATAAGGATCCAAGAAAAGTAGATCACAGTTCATAACAAATACATTGCTTACCAACAATAAGAAAATAACTTATGTGGATTCACCATTATCAAAAGTTTAAAGAAAGGAATCCTGAAGTAGTGAACAGCTGGGTATGAATGTTGTATTTCTAAAGATAAAGAAAGGCATTTGGTTCATCTTATCAATACATACAAAAGTTATGTTCCCAAAGCAATTAAAAAGTTGGAAAATATTTTCAAAGAAATATTATTCAAACATAACAAATACAGCATTAGTATATGATATAATCCCATGGGCATGAGGTGGAGGCATTTAAATGAAGTATATGTCATTTTTATTTGTTTTTGTTTCTCCTTATTGTTATAATGTTCTCATTATTAACAATAATTCACTCAGCCAACTCGCGTGGGGCATTTTCCGAGTGTGAATACAGAGTGTCTTGATATGTATCATCTAGGCTGTGATTGTGTAACTCTCTACACCTTAATCTTTATTATTTGTAGTTTTCATTCCAAGTAAAACACATTAAACATTCTCACCTAAACAAACAAAAGGAAGACCAAATAAATGATTGAATTTCCTCTTTTTTGTTGGCTTGTTGAGAACAGCAGAACAAGTTATTCAACATAGAAATGCCAGAGATGAAGAGCAGCTGTCTTCACGGCTTGTTGGTGAGCAGTGTTTGTGTGGAGGGATGCTGACCTCCCAGGATTACATCACTTTTTTCCCAAAGCGTAAAAATTACATCTTGTGGTGCCGGGTTATTAGTCGTGTACTCGGTCACTCTAGATTTTTGCAAACTTTCAAAAAGTCTTGTGACATTCGCTGCCCAGCGACCTTTCCTAACCCAAACATTCAAAGTCAATACACGACTTCAAACGGCTTGCTAGTTTCACAAATCGAGGGTTAAAATCTAGTCATGACCCAGATTACTGCTTGGCTGGGAGTGGGTGCTTAGTGAAGTCTCTAAACAGCAATCTTTTTCTATTTAACATCAAAGACTCTAAAGTACAAATTTACAGTATCTATAAGTACCAATTCACATCATTTAAAACCTGTGTAGTCTCCAGCAATACTATATTTTACACAAGTGGAAACCTTTTTTCAAATGATGAAAAGGGCTTCAATTGAAAACCGATCCTTCTGGTTAAATACACACATGGAGCATGTGATTATGGACTGCAGGGAGAAAAAAATTCACATCTGCATGAATAGTCATCCTGCTGAGTTGCTGAAAATCAGTATCAATATTTAGACGTCTGCTTTACAACAGTTTGAAATATTAGCGCTGTTATCTTTGTTCATGTGAGCCACCACATCGCAGTCAACATGTTGAGGCAAACAAAATACTTCAAATGTTGAAACTCGCACCTTTAAGGTCATTTAAACAATAACTTCTGCTCATTAAGAAGGTTTTCTTTATTTGTAGAACAAATACAACATTTAGTTTGAAATGAATTTCTAAAGAATTTGTTCAATTCAATACAGTTTATTTTGTGTATAGCCCATTATCACAAATTACAAATGTGCTCAGAGGGCTTTGCAGTCTGTCCACATATGATGTCCCTGTCCCAGGACCTCACATCAGATCAGGAAAAACTACCAAGAAATAGAAAAAAACCTTCACGGGGAAAAAAGGAAAGAAACCTTCAGGAGAGCAACAGAGGAGGATCCCTCTCCATGATGGACAGAGGTAATATATGTCATGTATACAGAAGGAATCATTACAGAGTTACAACACATTCAATGAGTATGACATTGTGTATGAATAGTTGGTAGTAGTCATGGACCACGATCCAGACCTCCGTGATCCATCAGGCAGATGGAGGAGGAGGAGTGGGCGGAGCATCAGCAGGACCATGGCATCAGACCCAGCCAGGTCCAATGGACCCGATGAGACGTGAAGTCACAAGGACACCGGGGAGGAAGCAGAGTTAATGTGTTCATCTGGTGTTTGGCTTAACGTTTATTGAAAGCGTGTCTGTTGCTCTTTTTGTACTTTAATTTGAATGCATGACTATAGTTTGGATATATGTGTTCGTTGCATGTGTGTGGACCCTGTGAAGAAAAGACAATGTTTACTCTCGCGCTATACAGGAGATCCCAATCATGAAATAAAAAAACAATCCCCTCTGGTTGCCGAGAGATGAAAAGCAATAATCCACTTCCCCTCAGCTCCCTTTGGAAAAATGAGCTAATGATGACAAACCCCTGGGGAAATGTGTGACTCCCAGTCACCCCCTGACCCCTCATGTAACGGGGGGGGGGGGGGGGGCTCCTCTGCTGGGGGAATACGTCACACTCTGAGATACTCAACCCTGTGTTAAAGCCTGTGCGTACATGTCTCTCTGAATGGCCGTTTATGCAAAGTAGATCACATGTTTTGTTTTTATTTGTGTGGAATGGATGCTCCTTCTGTGCCTCAAAGCTTGTTTGTGCAAATTCAGAGTTCTTTGTGAGCGCACATCAGTGTGCGTTTCATGTGGCACATGACTTTACTATACTGTGTGTGTGTGTGTGTATATATATATATATATATATATGCATTTGCATCATTGTGTACGTAAGCAAACAGTTCCAAGCCAAGTGTTTCTGTCCTCAACAACTCCTCCCACGAGTATTGCTAGAATTACTCGCAGTACATTTGTTCTCTTATTTCATAATATTTTTCTGCGGTTAACAAGATTTTCATTACTCATATTTCCTTTTCCCGCCTCCATCAGCCAACAACCTTTATCTCTCAAGTTGTAATTCAAATTATAAAACAAATCTGCTACATCAGCCTCAGTATATACCGTACTAGACTTAATCTCTTCCACAAATGTCATACGCCAACAGTGTTCTTCTCATATTTCTTCCTTTCAGTGGAAAGTTGATGAGATTCTCAAAGCTCGAAACAGACGCTGCATACTACACAAAACATGTATTCTTAGGCAATAAAACAAAATAATTGAGTATCACAGACCTAAAGGCTAGTGCAGGTTTGGATGAACCCTAATGTGCAAAATCAAAATTAACTATTACAATTTAACAGAGTGAACTCCCCTCGCACAATGTAAAAGAAGAGCCTGGAGCCAGATGAAGAGAAAATGATGCGCAGTTTATAATTTCAATTACCTCCTGGATACTTAACTTCTGACCTTAAAATCAAATAATATGAATCATACATAAGAGCCCCGGTCAAGCTCTTGCAAATGATGGGCCTGAAGCCTGACAGTACGCTAACTGGGAAGAACAATGCATGTAGCAGCACAATGTGAGAGGCTCTTGACCAACAGCATCATGTCTTGTGCACCATTTATTTCTCATAAGAAAGAAGGCTGGTTCCGAGAAAGAAAGTATAAGACGAGCACACTATTTTCAATAAAAATATATTTACTCATCACAGCTAATCTGCATTTTGTATTGTTGTGTCCTTGATTGAGTTCGATCAGATGCATTCAAGTATAAACTTCAAGGCCCGTGCATTTCGGAAAAAGTCTACCAGGCCTGAATTTCTCCACATGTCCACCAGAACTTATCGGGAGCAATTTCATCTCAACCGTCCTGCTGTGCTGTAACTATTGTACTGAGGAAAGTGTGAAGGAATCAGGGGAAACTCTTTGAGAACCTGCAAAATCCTTCTTTATCACAACAAATTATCTATGCGTCCCTTATTAAGCTTTTTTAATTTTAATTTTTCTATTTGTTTTGCCTTGATTCTCTGTAGAGCACTTTGTAAACTTTGTTTTTAAAAAGGTGCGATATAAATAAAGTTATTATTATTAAGCAGCACTTTGTCAGAGTGATACAAATAAGTCACATGCTTTCTTTTTGTTCTGATTTGATCACACTTTAGTGTGTCAGAATAAACTTAAAAACACAACAACAAAGATGACATGTGCCTTAAACAACATTGAACTTAAATCTCTCACTTCTTTTTATCACATTGCAGATATTTAAGAGACAACAATGTGTTCCTCGAAGGCGATAACACGACTTGCATCACAGTGTCGACACAACCAATATTACAACAAACAGACAGGAAGCACTTGGTTGAGCCTCTGCTGTTCATCTCACGGGAGGTGTCGTCATGGTAGTTTAAGGTTGAGGGTTTTGATGGTTAATCATCCATCTGGCTGAGCTGAGCACGCTGCTGTTGCCATGGTATCCACGGTCAGTGGTCCCACCTGGGGCCACTGAACTGAAGCTGTGTTACACCTATAAGTGAAGTATAATAAAAACAGCACATCCTTGTACATAATACAGAACCCTTTCAGATATTTTCCTTTATTATTAATTGGTTTACTATGTTTGTGCTGCTGCTGCAAAAAAAAGCCTGCATATTATCCCAATCGGTAGGTTCATTTTCTCCTATAGAACACATCAAGCAGACCGTGAAGAGCTCTGGGCTTCATTGAGGGGCAGAAGACGCCACCGACACTCAGTGAAAAAGCAATAACGTTGTTGCTCAGGACATCCAGTGACTCCATGCCTACGCCTGTTAATGCATGATCCATTGTAACAGAATGAGAACATGTCTGCAGCTGCCATAGATGAACTGTTTTATGTAGGAAATGCTAATATTGTGATGCGGAAAAAAAAAAATTCCAGGTCATCTTATCAAAAAAAGTAAATCTAGCCACATTGCAATCAAACAACCATTGTTACTGAAAATACAAGAACATGTGAATACAATAGAGAGAAAAGGAAAAGCTGGGATAATATTGTAAAACGTCTAATATTGTAAAAAGATAAAAACAGCTTCCAAGTGTGGAATTCATGCAACATATCACAAATGCCTTCTTCCCCTCTGAGCACACGTTGCATCAGTAGTAATTGTATTACTAGTATTAGTGTTATAGCATAATACATACACTTCAAAGATGAATGTGGAGAACTATATACCGGTGAGGTGGAGATAGAGGCTTCTGAAACAGCACTAACAAGTTAAGGAAACTCTTCATCTAAAGAGATTTAAATTATCGAGTTGGGCCGCTCTGATTAGTCTGTGAAATAGACTTTCTGCTGTGCACGACTCTAATCACAGCTTTGCAGGTGCAGGAACAGCCGAGTATCTCCTCTGGTGCAGAATAAGGGCTTCCTCCATCCCAGGGCAGCCGTTTCATAACGCCTTAAAGCTGTGGAGTAAGACTCAGAGCGTGTCTACGTGGTGCACACACAGATGTCTGTGTGGACTGACTGCTGCCTCCGCCTGCTGTCGTCTGTTTGATTGCGACGAGTTGTTCTTGTCAAGCAAAGCAAGAGGAGTCTGGGATTGAAGGATGGAATTTACTCTAAGCTTTATTTGTCCTCGTCATTATGTGTCATCTTCTGCTCAGCAAGCAACCAGCTCTGTGTTGTTCCAACTATACTCTCACAACTCCACCCTCCACTATGTCATATGTGTGTATCGCTGACCTCAAATGCATTATTTCTCTTTGCTGTCGTTTATACAATCTACTTTATCCTCTTTATGTTTACTGCTAAGATGAGGGCTGCTTCTCGTACATTTCATTTCATTTAGCTGAAGCTTTTATCCAAAGCGACCTCCACACTTACGCAGACACAAGAAGGTTACGCTTTCTTTTGTGTGATGCTCGACAATAATATTAAAGAAATATGAATTCACGTCCATGTGCCTGAGTGTGCAGCTGTCTCTTCAGTGGAAAGCTGTGAAATTGAGAGAGGGAGGAGGACTGCACCATAAAGAGGAATACAAAAGGACAACCGGAAGTGCTGCTGCTCTCAGTTCAGCCTGATAGGGGCAGAAGAGAGCTGGAGATGACCTCTCTGAGAACACTGACTGAGGGAAGTACAGGCTGCCAGGTTACTGAAGGATTTCTCTCTGGCCACACAACTAGACTTCAGGCATTGCTTCTACAAGTTTCCCCCCGATCGGTCTCGAAACACATTTTCAGCCTGTAAATAAGCAGACACAAAATGTCAAATGGCACCAGAGTCTCTAATGCAGTTACTGCAAGTAAAAGGTTTTCATGAATCTGAATTCATAGTTGGTATTAATTGATTGAATTGTGCAGATGGCAAATACATGTGCTGTTTGTTTACCTTCTAATATTTGCATATTGATGTGAAATTGACTCCCTGAGTTGTTGCAGTCTTTTAGTAACATGGACGTCTTTCCCTGCATAAAATAAAAAAGCTGGTTGTGACTTAAGAATGGTTAGGGGGTTGGGGTTAGCGGGTCAAAGAGAGAGGGCACAGTGAGTGTGTGATGGTGGCGAGTGTTCAAGGCTGCTCCTTATTTGTGTGGGTATGTGTGGCAGTTTTTTACCATTTGTGAATAATGTTGTTGCCCAGGAGCCTCGTGCATCAGGCCTGCCCATCCCAGAGCCTACACGGGGCTCTGGGTGGGAGTGGGGCTGTGTTGGGGCTGGACAGCTTGCAGTGGTGGATCAGTCATCAAATAGAAACATGGCTTCTGGTTGTCTTCCGTCATATTTTTATAAACTGCGTGCTCTGATCTCGCACACGACATGTCAAGGTGCTCTCACAGCGGGCTGACGGCAGTCATAATGTTTGTATTACAGTATTAGTGGCTGTGTAAGGACTAAGCTGTTGCTTTGGCACATTGTTACAGTTAGGGGAGAGCGGGGTAATGTGATACACTTTTTACATTTGCTCCCCTCTAGGCGAGCTTAAATGATATATCAGTAAAACGTACACATTTCCCATTAATTCAGGATGTTACCTAGCAATGTACGTTATCAGAATGTCTTTTGGACAAAGGGCAGTGAAAATATGATTGTTTCAAAAAAAGTGGTCTTGTGTCTCACTTTACCCCAGCTTAGGGGTAAAGTGAGACAGACCTGAGAAGTCAAGGGGGTAAAGTGATCCACTTACTTTTTCCATTTTAAAACTACCATAACAACACATGTTGTAATAGTTACAATCCTGACAGCTAGATTGACAACTACACATTCCAAAACTAATATCGGACTAGTAATAGAATCATGGAGATTAAGATCAATTAAGCACATTTATTTAAACACTTGAAAGTAACTCCGAACAAAATCCTATAGCTACAACAAAATATAATGCAAAATGTTTTAATTAACAATCAAATGACAGATAGAACCAGTTAGATGAGAACTCATATGCCAGTTCACGGCAATCAACTGGAGCAAGGCCATGGAACTGGTCAGCTAGTTGTTTCAAGTGTTTGATCCTCCTCCATCTCATCTGTAAATATTCTCTTTGCCTCAGCTACTGCACCCCAGGATACTGATTTTACTTCCCCTTTCTATTTTTCTTTATAAATCTTTCGAGGGTTGTCTTGTCAATATTTCTATCCCTTCCAGCTTTTCTTAAGGATTTACACTACCGTTCAAAAGTTTGGGGTCATCCAGACAATTTCGTGTCTTCCATGAAAACTCACTTTTATTTATAAATGAATTGAACATTTCATAGAACATATAGTCAATACATTGACAAGGTTAGAAATAATGATTAATATTTGAAGTAGTAAGGAAAGCCAGTTGTATAGCTTATATCACCAGCATAACTGTTTTCAGCTGTGCTAACATAATGTCACAAGGGTTTTCTAATCAGATATTAGTCTTCTAAGGCGATTAGCAAATGTACCATTAGAACACTGGAGTGATAGTTGCTGGAAATGGGCCTCTATACACCTGGAGATATTTCATTAGAAACCAGACGTTTCCACCTAGAATAGTCATTTACCACATTAACAATGTATAGTGTGTATTTTTGATTAATGTTATCTTTATTGAAATAACAGTGCTTTTCTTTGAAAAATAAAGACATTTCTAAGTGACCCCAAACTTTTGAGCGGTAGTGTATGTCCTTGCATGACCTCAGCGGCTGCACTCTCCATCTCTGCAAGGGGTGTTTGGCCCCATGTTGTCTTCCTGGTGTAGTTTCTTGGCATGATGGCTTTTCTACAATGTTTATGATATTACAAATACAACATAATTAATGTAATATTACACTCAAATATTTTTAAGACTAAACTTAACTTGGGGTAAACTGTCTCACTTTACCCCATAACATTTGTCTCACTTTACCCCACAGCCACTATTTTAGAAAAAACAACATATCTTAGCCATTCAGGCTAATCTTCAGCTCGCATCAATCACATGGTTGTATATGTTAGAGGTTCATCGACATGTATGATATATGGTTTTCTACCTAAATCAATTTGTTTTGACACAAAAGTTGATTTAGTTCACAGCAGGAAAATTTACTTTTACATGCAAAAAACTAATTTTTGTGAAAAAACATACTTAACACAGCACCAGCACCACTTCTTTTTCATGGCAAGGGGGGAATGGGAGGGGCTTGAAAACATAATTCTCACATTACCACAAATGGGTTCCTTTGCCTAGATACAGGGGGTGTCTCACATTACCCGATGTCCCACATTACCCCGCTCTCCCCTACTAGCCAAGTGTTAGTTGTCAATCCTACTTGGAAGAACATCAGAGGTAACGAGCAATTCCGCTGCTTTGGCAGTGTGGCATGACAGCCTCGTAAAAAGAGGGAGATCAATGAGCAGGAGATCAATGAGCAGGAGAACAAACTCTGACTCAATGTGAATAACAAAAACTCTTTTCTGAGGCAAAAGGTTCCAAACAAAAACTCAGGTCAGCAATAGTCACAAAGACAGGCAGGTACAGCGACAAGGCTCCAGGAGAACAAGGAAGACAGAACTAAAGACAACAATCCAGCAGGAGTAAATTGAAAGACTGGCACAAGCTATAGGGGGGAACAGGTGTACGGCATGAGACACTAACGAGACGAGAGTGGCTGAGGGCAGGTGCAGGGAATGAACCAATCAAGGAGACAGAAGAGACGCAGAACAGGAGCATTACAGTACATCGGTTTGTCTTGGCAACTCTGGAAGAGATTTTGAAAACTGCTCGGGGAAACACACAGCAACGTGTACCTCATGCTGGCTCCGTCATGACATAATGGGAAGTTAGCCTGAAGATCGAATTTACTTTCTGGTCATATTCTGAGAAGTTGCACAGCGAGTGTTTACCCTGGGAACATCATGCCAATTTTGGGGATTCGGAATAATGCAGCATAATCCCTGCCATCCTCCTCTGTGTGTCTGTGTATGGTGTCAGGACACGGGGCACAGCAGAGGGAGTCACAGTGAGCCAGTAGGCACGCTCAATACGGGGACACAGATGGCTTACGACTCCTCCAAGACATCTGCTTACTTTGAGTCACACCATCCGTGCTCGATGATAAGCAAAATGGGTGACGGACAACCCATCACATGCATCCCTTTCAACCTGAAGGGCAGCTGATGCTCACTTAGCCTCACAGCAATGATTTAGGATAAATTGTGTGGAACATTTCTGAATAACCCCAGTGCTTCTCCTGCCGTGCCTTCAGGCGTGATGGCACAGCTACAATCTAACGACTACTCTGTGACTGAATTCCATAACATGGGAGTCGTATGTTCATGAAGCGTGTTAAGCCTGCATAAACAGCCATGTTTCAGGTCCCATTAGTCCTCACAGCTAAGATAAGTTAGCTTGTTATTGCCATTTTAAATGTTTTTTTCTTGTTGACTTGCAACTGGAGCATATTTTTTAAAAGACAGTACAGTAGTGAAAATACATTTTTTACACAAACATATTTTCAGTTGCACAGTTATTTGATTAATTGTTAAAATAGAAAATATTGTGTGACAAACACATGGAGAGTTTTCTTCCCTGCATCTTTATTACATTTTTTTTTATTTCGATCAGCAAAATGTACAACCATCAGTAATAAACAAAAGAAGAAAGATACATGTGGCTGACCGAAAGGGTTAAGGCTGAAGCTATCTAGCTTATAAGTGCCCTAACCTATCATTGCTAAAAAAAAAAACGTATTCTTAAGAACCATATATATAAAATAATTTTTAAACAGGAATTTAAGCATTTGTCCCCATAAACCGTTACTTATTATGCTTCATAAATACTGTTAATCCTATACTTCTCCAGTCATTTTTTTTTTAAAGTTATTGCACCAGATTTTTACTTTCTTTGATGTCAGTTAAATAATTCCACTGCTTCACCCCACAGACAGATATGCACATGCTTTTCAGAATTGTATGAGCAATTGGTTGTCTCAAACTCCATCTCCCTCTTAAGTCATACTCCCCATTTTTGGAATATTGCCAGGAAGTAAACTATGTTTTGCTTTATACAGAATTTGTGCCGTTTTGAACTCTACTAAATCCTTAAATGTCAGTGTATGCGATTTTAAGAACAGTGCATTGGTGTGCTCAAGATATCCTACATTATTTGCCTTTCTTTGGGGTTTTAATATCTAATTTTTGGGAGGGGGGGGGGGGGTTACGGCCCACAACTACAAATTTTAATATCATTACTCTCATCAACCTTGCAAAAAAGGTGATGCTTCTTACTTTTTTGACATTTCCAGCAGGAGTTGGTGGAGCCCAAAAGCCGAGCTAAAAGGAGAATTAATACTGAAATCATCGGGTGGCCACAATCATGACTGCAACTCAATGTGAATGTAGCAGTTTGTAATAGTTGTAGATGTGATAGTTTACCGTCTGCTTTATAAGTTTCTATATTTGTATATGGTAAACATTGTATGTCACTGTTGTTTCATCCATTGTGCTCCATTTAGAGCGAACAGCACTATAAATAAATATATAAATATATAGAATTTGTTTTGACTGTAATGCATGTTTGGGTTGAATAATAAACAACACAATCTAATAGGAGCATGTGAACTCTTAAATATTACATAAAGAACTATCCAAAGGAACACCAGTGGGTAATTTGAGTGCACAACATGCTATTTAATATCTATTTATTGCAACTATAAACTGTTTCAAACCCTCCCTATCGTCTTGTTTTCTGCTTTTTAGTTGAAACGGCAAACCAAGTAAAAATAGCTTTAAAATCATGGGCAGCACTTTATATTTCAATTTTCAGAGCAAAACCAATTATGTTACATCTATCTTGACCGAGATTGATGTGAAAATACAGATACCATTTAGGCTGGTGCTTCAAAAAATAAATCACTTTTTCCAATCATGGGGATATATCCAGATTATCTTCAAATGAGAGATGCCTTTGTTGGTAATTGGATGTCATGGATGTGTAAACCCTCTTCCATTAAATGTGGTCTGATAAATGTACTCTATGTATTGCTCCGGTGATGCGATGGCGGTACACAAACTGTTGTGATCAAGCAATATCCTTCTGCGTCTTCCAGGAATAGAGTTTTAATGATAGACGGCTTTTATTTTCAGATCCAGACAAATACAAATAGTTACGGTGTACGCTCTTTGGTTCTCATCGAGAGCAACAACAACAACAACCTTTTTTTTCTCTCGGGAATCTGATCAAAGCTCTTGGATTTGGACTAAAATCCTATGAATTTGGCAATTTGTATCTGACGCAATTCGATGGTGGACAATAAAATGAATGCTATGAGTCACATAAACTATAGTTTTCTTCTGGATCATTGGTACAGCACACATTGGACCGGTTCTTTTTTTAGGGTCGCGGGGAGCTGGAGCCGATCCCGGCTGACATTGGGCGAAGGCAGGGTTCACCCTGGACAGGTCGCCAGGGCCCATATAGAGACAGACAACCATTCATGCTCACATTCACTCCTACGGGCAATTTAGAGTTCAATTAACCTGAGCTGCATGTCTTTGGACTGTGGGAGGAAGCTGGAGAACCCGGAGGGAACCCACGCTGCCACGGTGAGAACATGCAAACTCCACACAGAAGGACCACCCAGACTGGGAATTGAACCCGTGGCCCTCTTACTACTGTGCTAGCCACTACACCACCGTGCAGCCTGATATTATCGCTCCATATTCCTTCTTCAAAGATGCATGATGAAAACATGCTTCTCCACCATCATCACAAAATGCACTTGAATCCTTGAGAGCAATTTTGCTTACTTTGCAATGTCAAACAGGCTAATTATGTGCTTCTGCTTCAAGATGCACTCTCTCATGGTTTGGAGAGTAAAGTGCAGATGCTCTCATATTATCGGAGCACATTTACAGCAGCACCATTCTCAGCTATTACACGTGATTTAATTTCATTACTATTTGTTCACCTAATTATTTTTATAAAATGTATTTTAATGTTTATATTTGTTCTCAATTCAGCAGTGCTTCCAATTACATTTATAGTGTTTCGAGGGATCTATTAGAAGAAATGAAATTTAACATGCATCACGCGTGCACAAGCGGGGGATACTAAGGATTGCCGTGTTCTCTGTAGATTAGACTAAACCCTTCAGATCATCAGCACACAGTCCACTATGTTTCTACAAATCCTAATAAAACCCTATTGGGAGAGAAATATCCTCTTGGACCTCAAAATAAACAATACACAATATTCCCTCAGTCTGCCTTGTTTACCTCTTGTTATTGCACATTTTCCTAGAATTTCTTACCTGTAAGTCCGAAAAGGACAGTAGGCTATAATACGTATTAACAAATACAAATTAGTGTATATCGTCATATACATTTAATGTTAACAAAACGCAGTGATTGAACAATGACAATATAACTGTCTGCACTACAGGTGGACTGCATAATCAACAACTCATTGATATGAGCCAAGCAGAGCGGTGCACATTAAAACAAGCGATGACGAGGTCTCTCCCCACAAGCGTTGAACTCATTTGTCACTCAGACGGTTCCAACATTGAGTGGAAAAGATAGAGGAAAGCCTAGTTAAAGTCTTTGGTTATTCAGCGTAAAAACAATGCATCTGTGGTGGTGTTATGAAAGCAGCTCCTCCATTTCAACACTTTGATTAGATTTGTAGGACAAGTTGAAGTGCGTGTTCCAAAAAAGATTAATTATACGTGCCTGCAAGTCTGGATAAAATGTCCGTTTTTCTTTTAGACAAAAAATTTATTGTATTAATTATTGACAGTGTGGATGTTTGTTTGTTTTGTATCTGGTTATATTGTTTGCCTTTTAAAATACAACGTACAGAATGTAAATCAGACATTGACATTCTAACTTTTATCATTTTAATTTCATCAAACATTTGGGAGTTTTTCCTGACCAGATGTGAGGTCCTGGGACAGGGATGTCGTATACGTGTACAGACTGTAAAGCCCTTTTGAGGCAAATTTGGAATTTTTGATGTTGGGCTATAAAAAATAAACTGAATTGAAAAGTCAAACTCACGTTTTGGCTGCACAACAAGTTGTTAACACAACATCGAGACTTATAAAGTTTCATATGTACACATTCAGCAGACATGGAGTGGCATTAACATTCATGAAGTCATGTCTTTACTCTGTTGGGTCTTTTCCGTTCAATACAGCTGCTTGCTGCACCTCAAAATATATATGTCCGACGAGAGGAAACCAAAACGCTGTGGTGGGTCCGTCCTCAGGAGAGAATCCTTTAATCAGCTGTTCATCGTCATTGACTCCTTCTCCCATGGCAGGCAGACACAAGTGGTATCTCTACGCAGTGACACTAGTATCAACAACAAAATGCTTCCAACCACATATTATGTAAAGTGACAACATCAAAACCATGTGTTGATGTCTTTTCATCACCCCCGAGTGGGTTTAGAGACATTCACGCACACATAACATTCCCTCCACATCCTTATTCTCAATTGATCTCTGCGCATAATTAATCCGTTAGTGACACTGTGTGACCTCCCTGCAGCGTGCAGCTCTCTCGTCCTTGATGAGCTCTTTGTTTTGTTCCCCTATCACCAACCTCTCCTCTCCTCTCCTCTCCCTCCTCCTCTGAAGCCTCCCATTATTCGTATCTCTGCTTTTCTCTCGGCCTTGCCCAAACTCACACACTATTGTCCGCCTGTGTCTCGCCCACCACTTCCGCTCGCTCCCGGTTACTCTCCCTCCCTCCCTGCGTCGCTCTCCGTTTGCTTTGGCTCTTCTTGTCTCACAGTCAGGTTCATGTCAGCATAATGTGACGCCGTTTCTATCCACAGCCGAGAGCCATTTCCTTCTGCTTTGCCCTAATTCTCTTCTCTTTTATGCAGCCTCTTCTCCCTCTGATGCTCTCACACGCCGGAACTGATCAGGTCTCATTGTGTTGATTATGATTTATGATACTCACAGCAAAGCAAGCTTTGTCTTCGCGGTCTCAGTCGGCCACCACATTTGCAGCTCCTGCAGCCACAGAATCCAAGCTGGGATGTCAATCAAGTATATTCCATATTATAAATCTAATAATAATAACAATTCTATTGACATTGAGAACGAAGGTCCTCTGATTCACTTTATTACAGTCAACCTCTGCATGTGTGCAGAGAGATTTAGGAAGGTTAATGTAACGCCCTGTTCTGTGTCTCCTCTGTTTCGTCTCTGTGTCTCCTCTGTCTCCTTGATTGGTTAATTCCCTGCACCTGCCCTCAGCCACTCTCGTCTCGTTAGTGTCTCATGCCGTACACCTGTGTTTCCCCCCTATAGTTTGTGCCAGTCTTTCCCTTGTCTCCTGTTGGTTTGTTTTCTTTAGTTCTGTCTTCCTCGGTCTCCTTGTGCCTTGTCGCTGTACCTGCCTGTCTTTGTAACTATTGCTGACCTGAGTTTTTGTTTGACTCCTGTCCTGTTCATCTGCGCATGAGCTCTTGCCCCTCGCTACCTGTGACCGTTTAAACTGTCAACTGCATCTTTCCTAAATACATTTCTTCCTAAAAAGACAAACCTGAAACTTATCGTGCCAACTTCATTTAATAATGACCAGTAACATATACACTGATATTTACATATCTGAACAAAAGCTCACAATTATTATTATTATTAGAACAAAAAGTATTCAAATAGCCCTTCTGGTTGCTTAGATCTTCTATTTTGGGTTTGGGTATGCAATTTTCAAGCCGAGGCCTAAAACATAGGTTCGTTTTTGTGAACTATGAGGACAGAAACTAAGCTGAGGGAGCTGTTTGTAATTATAACTAATTATCAGTTGTACTGTATGAAAAGTTGGTGGCACTTTTCATACAGTACAACTGATAATTAGTTATGGTAAGGGTACAAATGGAATGCAGTAACATTAATTCAGAATACATTTTAACTGACTTTACTTTCTACTATTTTCTTTCCAGTACTTTTAATTTCAGCAATATTCTGCAATATAACCATCACTTCACCAGCCTTCATCTTTAATAAGGTGGTTAAAGTATAAAATAAAGAAGCTCAAACTGGTCGATTAGATACCCGCACATTTAAATCCGTGCACAGAAGACTTTATTTTTAACTTATTTTGCTTTAACTAGAGCAGTATTCTAACATGCACATCCAGACTGGACAGCGAGGCAGAAGCCCTCCGACTGATCTTCAGCACTTCCTGTGTGTGGCTTGTGTTTGCATAGATGTCCTAAATGTTTCAGCAAACTGATGCTATTACAAACACCCATGTGACCTCCTTGAATACAGGACATGCAGCAAAGTATTCCTTAACAAAGTCACAAGGTATTTTTTTGTTGTGACTGTTGGATATTGCATTGCAATGAACCTTCTGCCCCCCCATCCCCACGTTATTCACGTCACCAGTGACATGAGCGGTGTGTATGGTGGAGGACTAGCGGTTGATGCATTAGTAGAGCGTAGCATAGTGTCTGAAAAATATGATAAAAAACTCAACACTGTTTTGTAACTGCTCAACATGAATTGAACATGAAGCTTTTAATGGAGCCGCTGTGGGGCCTCTGCAGTGGATTGCAGTGGTGAGAGTGGGGTTTGGGAAATAGTGTCATTTTGACTCAGCAGTCGCGTTTTCTCACAGACTGACACACTCATTTTGCAGCACACCAACAACATTATGTCAGCGAACAGGGTTATACAGACACATTTTATGTCTCTGTTGCTTTTCATTTCAACATCCGGCATGGCCACTCCCCTGTATCTCTACTCTACACTATTTTCAGAAGTGGTGTATTTTTATGTCCTAATGGATCTCAACAAGGTGTACGTGTATAAAGTTGCACGTCCTAAACCACTTCCCCAGACTGCCAAATGGGGGAAAGGAACATCAGAGAGTTCACATGAGCTGAATGGGAGTAATGGAGCCACTTGTTTGGCATGTTATGAATAGCTCCCGTACAGTAGGAGATAGGGGAGGAGGGTGAATGGATGACAGCATATTCCTTTATTTATTGATATATTTTGCTTTACATTCTCTCTTCATCAAAGGGGATAAACATCTATTTTGAGAAAGCGTCTGAACATGAGTCATGTCTGAGTGATTTCTGTGTCCTGTATGTCTTCATCTGTCGCCCTTTCTCTTCAACAAAACCAACATTCGGTCTCTGAGTGCTCACGAGTGGAAAACTGAGCGCAATTGACGTCAGTAAGATTTACAACTCTATTTCGGTCAACTAGCCGTGCAGATAAATAATACTTTGATGATATAATGTGGAGAAAAAGACTGTGGAGGAGGCTAATTTGGCGCCAGAACAAAATGTGGCCCAGTGCTCGTGGGTATAGACTTATCGAGCGCAGGAGTGGAACTGTGTGTGACCAATGAGCCGACCTGCTAGTGTGGCTGACATTCTCATTCTCATGACGTTCCTATGCATGTGTGGTTCCGGTGTCGATTTGTTCCTGCCGGGGGGGCGTAGAGGTGACGTCCACGGTAGCTGTATCGACAGGCAGGAGACTCAAACTACTGCAGCCTGCAGATTGTTGGTGCACCGGATGAATGATGACAGAATCCAAAATGTCGCTCATGTCCCATGACATGACACCCAAAAGATACAGGGATTTAAAAAAAAGAGAGTTGTAGTAATTGGCAATTACTGTAAACACTTAGACATTTCCCTATATGTGCACACTACTTTATAAACCAGTTATTTGATGTTTATATAGTGCTTATTATTTTGTGACCAATATGGATCAACCATGGGAAGGGCATTTATACCCCAGTTATTCCCGTTGTGTGAAGGCTTTTCCAAAAGCCCTCAACAAGTGTCCCCCCTCTCCATGACATCACAGAACCTCTTCCGGTAGACAAGAGAAGAAAAACAGCTAAAACTGGAAGAGTTACAAACGCAATTCTACGCCCACTGCAATTTCACCTCCCTGATATTTTAAACTATTGGCTCCAAATACTTTCTGCCTGAACGTGTGCCATGATTAAACAATACTTTGGCAAATAACACATAATAAAACGCCTCTTCACTTTGAGTGACGTATTTCAGTTTTATTCAAAGTTATTTAGGGCCCGCGGATCTCCGGAAATGTTGATTATGGATCTTTTGAATGAAAGTGTGAGAAAAATTTAATTATTCCATTGATTAGAAGCTCCTGACTTACTGTGTATCACATGTGTTGGTTTTCCATTTTCTTATTAATCAGTTGCCTCCTGGTCCTTTTAATTAAAGTAAATGTCATAAATCAAAAGAAAGTGTTCTTTTTACTCTGATGTATAAATTAGTCATTTGGATTGTACTGTAATCATGTTGTGTGAGTTGGTTCTGTAAATAACATCTATTGAACCCTCCTGAAGCCTCAAAAGTGTCTTTTTTGTGCTGTTGCCTTGAGCAGAACTGTGTGTGAATGTACAGTTGTAGTAATGCAGCTTTTTGACTGTAAACCCACTGTAAACGTGTTCCAGTTTAAAGATGACATTTAGAGTCACGATTTTGAAACTTTTTATTTTACTACTTTGCAGAATGGAGCACAATTAAGTCCAAGAAGAATTCATTTATTTTTAGTGTTACTGGCAAGTCCATGTGTAAACACTGCCCCGACAACCAGTCGTTGAGATGGGAGGACAACTGTGAAGGTTTGCTTATTCAAATGTCAAAGATCTCTTGGGTCTTTGTTAGCCACATCATGTGTACAGCCTGATTACATCTGACCTTTGACAAGATGATGACTAATCAGCTGATAAACAAGCAGATGTGTTGTGTAAACTGAAGACTCTCCGAGTGTGTGTTAGTGTGCAGGATTTGTTCTTCATTGTCATAGAGGATTAGAGCTGAGGGTTCTTCTTATGATCGTGCATGTTCTATCATCCAATATTTATTTGGTAAATAGAACCACAACAAACAGGAGGCGGCGTGAGCAGTCAAGATCTTTCACATACGTCCGACTGAACTTTTACAAATGGGGAGTACAGCCTGATAGCTGCAAAGAGTTACTCACTGGTGGGAGCAGATTGGGTTGGAGATGTGTGTGTGTGTGTGTGTGTGTGTGTGTGTACACACAAGCTGGTGGGTGCACATATGCATGTTCATAAGAGATGCTCATACTTGCTTACACACACACATCATGATCTCACACATACAACGCGACTCTCACCTCGATGTAATGTATCAATATTTAAAAAATGATGTTCATTTAGTCATTTATGCTCCATTTAGAGTAGAATAGACGATAGATGAAAGTTAAGGTCTCAGCTGTGCTTCAGCCACGGAAATGCAGAAAGACCTTTATTGAGAACTTTACATATTACACAAGTTCAAAGTACACGGAAAATAAAACTACGTCATTATTAAATACATGTTAAAATGTACCTTGGTGTACATGTTTATGTTACGCCGTTAACAGTTTACCCTTGCGCATGCGCGATGGCCAAGATTATTGGCGACTCGCTGATTCTTGGTGTTTTGACCTATCAATCTCGTGAGATCGGCTTTTCTTTTGCCCTTCAAAACAAAAGCTCAGTCTTGATGAATTGAGGGTGGCCGAGAGTGGAAAACAGTCTTTACACACAAATCTGCACTCATTTTGTTTTGCACAGGTTGCACGTTATTCTTTTGAAAATGTATGCACTGTAAAACTCTTTATTGCCAAACATTTCAACTTGTTTTCTTAAGTTTTTCACACCTATTTTTATTATCTTGAAAATATATCCAGTGCAAAACAGGTTAATTGTTGTCCCAGTAAGCTATTTCTTTACCACTGTGCTTTTTTGCACATGTATATTTGCAATGTTCTAACAAAGTGATTGCACATTTGGTTTACTTGAAAGTGATTGCAATTTTCTTTATTCTATTATTTGAAACAGCCCAGATGGAGCAGTCACAAAAAGTTGTTTCAATAGATCAGCATAGACCATTTTGGTGGTGGTTGGGCTTGCACATTTTTCTCCGTCCAAAGTGGGGCGCGACAGAAAAAGTTTAAGAAACCACTAACTTAAATCAACTTCAGTTGCTTTTAAGGATTTCTCTCTTTCTTTTATTTACAATCAGGAATGTAAGCCAGCCATGACCAGCAATTCTCTGTTGTCACAAGTGGCAATCGGTCCCAAACTCTGCACTGGCAGGCTGCAGCTCCTTTATCCACTTGTTCCTCTTGTTAGTTTGCTCATTCAAGGAAATATATATTTTTTTTAATGTCCAGAGCACATTCATTCACGAATTTTCTCCACGTGACTCACAAACTAATTTAAAGTAACAAGCTGTAAGTTTGGTTTGCCATGGTTGTTTTGAAAGGTGACATTTCAAAAGCTGAATTGATAACATTTCAGTGGCATCTCCATCCAGCTCCTTCCTATGTTCGCTTTGAAGCATTGACAATGTAAAAATCTACCATGTCCCACTGATTCATATGTATGCACATTCATGATGGAGTAATCCCATTAAACGTGGCTGTAATGCTCGACTGGGCCGTTTTTAATGTATCACCCAAAAAATAAAAATAAATGCTTTTCACTTAAAATATGCAATCTTTTGAGAGTGAAAACCGTAAAAGGCTGAGATATAACATTTCACAGGCTTTATGTTAATGGTAGGATTACAAGACACACCGTGTTGCACCGTTGGGTAGTTTAGTTGTTAACTCAATTACATTTCCAGAGGGATAATTAGAACAGCAAGCAGGTCTCCACTTGGAGATTTTTAGCCCTTTCAATTACTTCAACTTCGAGCTATTCATATTACTTTATTGATATGTGTCTGTAATGTCCTTCCATGTCACTCTCAAAAGAAAATACAGCAGTGACATTAGTTCGCATTGTTTCCTGCACACAATATAGTGTGGCCCGCAGTTCCAGTCATGTTAGATAAGTGCACATTTAATATTGTGAATTATTTAACACATTTATATAACTTATTCGCGGCCAAAATCCCCATTTGTAGCAAAATCACTCAAGTGTGCATGTAAGGTCGCTACAATACAACACATGATACAACACATGATACAACAAACGATACAACAAATGATACAAGACATAATACAGCAAATGATACCAATTTTATAGTGTCATTACATCCCCTTTGCGTAACTGGGTCAACTTGTACTGCTCACGCCAGTATTCTGAAGCTATCGATCTTTTAGTCTAAATTATTTAGTTTATTGCATATTTGAAAACTTCAATTTATTCTAAAATGACTCATTTTATCATGTTGCTCTGGTGCCCCATTCATAAAACTAAGTACTTGCTGTCAAGTTGAGCCGAGTTTAGAAAAACAACCCTAATCTAAAATGTGCATTAATTAGTAATTGGCCTTCATCTCTAACAGTCAGACTTGTTTTTATCATTCCCATAAGACTAAGAATATCACTAGATGCTTACCCGCCCTCGCTCTGACGCATATAAGCTCCATGAAGCAGTGGGGGGTTGGCATGCCGATGGTTCCCGGGCTCTACAGGATAGCGTGACTCCAGTCATCAAACCCAGACAAAATACGTACGAGTGAACGTTTAGGGGAGATGATGTAAAGACGGGGGCTGCAATATTACGTGCTGTATTAGGCAAAAGCCAATATCCTCTGGGATGCTATTTGAAAGAGACAGTAAGTAGTAAATAGGATGGATCATGAGGGTGGTAGATGATACACAAAATTGTTGTTGGATATTATCAAATTCCTAAATATAGATAACAATAGACGTTGACGTGACAGGCCTCAAGGACCCTCACTAACCAAACGTTGATATATATTGTATTAGTATATCATTGTGTGATAGGTCTAAGCCATTTACAAACATTTACAATGTGTGATAAAGTAGAGGAAGTTTAAAATCCAAATTTGTATCCATTTTATTTGTCCTTCAAGAGCAGCTGACCAAAACGGGATCAAATAGAAATTAATAAAGTTCTCAACAATTGATCTTGTAAGGGTTACAGGTAATTGAACCCAGAAGCACAACTCGTAAACAGGAATGCAGGAGGAGGATCTTTACTTGGTGATTCAGGCAGGGTCAAAACCGGGTGGTCCATCAAATAGAGCAACAAATCCAGAAGGGGGCAGGCAGAAATCTTAAATCAGGTCATCAGGGTCGGAACAGGCAGATCACAATCAAGATTTTGAATATGCTGGCGAGCTTGGCAAGAACATACAAAACAATCTGGCAGAGGACAAGTGACGTGAGGGGGCTAAATAGTGAGGGGCTAATGAGGGGATGGGCTGCAGGTGAGAAGGGTGTGAGGACCAGGTGAAGGGAATGAGACAATCAGTCGAGGATGGCAGACTCTGGAATGACAGGAGCGTTAATCAAGCAGGCAGGCAGGATGAATATAACTATGAAGGTGAAGAAGTCGTGACAGATCTATTGACATACGTTTCTCCTTATGCTTTTATTCTGGAATTAGACTTGGTGTCTTTTACCCATTCCCATAACCTACGAATGTCTCATGTGGAGTTCACAATCACGTACCTGGCATGTTGCCACGGATGATTATGTGAGTTATCATTTGATGATTACAAGAGAGTAACAAATCATTTTCAACTTACTGTTCTGACCAAAATAATACGTTTGAGCTGAAAGGCCCAACAAAGCAGCAATTAGTTTATATTCTTTGCAGCGCAAGATGATCTTCCCTTTTTATTAAACCCAATATTGTTTGATTTCAATTCAATTCAGTTTATTTGTATAGCCCAATTTCACAAATTACAAATTTGTCTCGGAGTGCTTTACAATCTGTACACATAGACATCCCTGCCCCAAAACCTCACATCGGACCAGGAAAAACTCCCAAATAACCCTTCAGGGGGAAAAAAAAGGGAAGAAACCTTCAGGAGAGCAACAGAGGAGGATCCCTCTCCAGGATGGACAGGTGCAATAGATGTCATGTGACCAGAAGGACAGATTTAGAGTTAAAATACATTCAATGAATATGACAGAGTGTATGAATAGTTCATAGTAGGCATATTCCACGATGGAGACCTCCACGATCCATCAGGCAGATGGCGGTGGGGAGGAGGAGTGGGCGGAGTCTCAACAGTGGGCGGAGTCTCAACAGGACAGTGGCGTAGTCAGGAGCAGGAATTCCACGACCCAGACCTCGATGATCCATCAGGCAGATAGGATCTATGCCGTCTCATAGGGTCCGATGACCCCATGAGACGTGAAGTCAAAAGGACTCCGGGGAGAAAGCAGAGTTTGATTCATGTGTCATGTTCAAAAAGAAACCCAGACTAGTCTCCAGAAATCAACTTATAATGCATCCATTTGGACATCATTCATCTGATATCGCACCATCTATGGCTAATGTACTTAATCCATACATATATAAAACTATAAAATGTGATCACCACGGAAAATATTAATGTTATGTTATGTGTGTACACAAATTGAGAGTGAGATAGTATAAATACATTGAACCAAACTAGCTCAGAAGTTGATCACATCTGGCTGCCATCTTGGTACAGTTCAATTAATAAAGTCAAATATATATATATATATATATATATATATATATATATATATATCTTCATTTCAACAGTCAAGGGTATTATTTTAACAAATGATGTAATGTCATTCTGAAAACATGCAGTGCAACCTTTGGAAAGTCACGAGTTGGTATATGAGATGGTATAATTTTTAACTATAGAACTAAAGTATGCTCAATTGTTAATATATTCCTTTGAGGGGCAGGTAATCTCTGTGAAGCACTAAAACATCCACTTGCTAACAATTCTGAGATTTTAAACACATCAAAGTCTAGATTTCCCAAAAGTCAGGAACAGCCCGCAGCTGTCCCCTCAAGCGATGACGTCACAGCTCTAGACTTCCCCACACACACCCATTGAAAACTCCAGGAGGAGCAAAGTAATAAAGTAATAAAAAATAATGAAAGAAAACAAATTAAAACGTAATTAAAAGTACTAAAGTAATAAAAAAGTTAACAAGTAATGAAAAAGTACAAATGTAATGAAAAGTACAAAAGTAATGTAAAAGTACAAAAGTAATACAAAGTACAAAGGTAATGAAAAAGTAATAAAGTAATAAAAAGTACAAAAGTAATGAAAAAGTACAAAAGTAATAAAAAAGTAATAAAGTAATGAAAAGTACAAAAGTAATAAAAAGTACAAAAGTAATGAAAAAGTACAAAAGTAATGAAAAGTACAAAAGTAATGAAAAGTAATGAAAATGTAATAAAAAGTTTAAAAAGTAATTAAAAAGTCATAAAAAATTATAAGTTATACAAAATTATTACAAAGTTTAAAAGTACTAAAAAGTTATTAAAAAGTTTAAGTCATACAAAAGTATTACAAAGTAAAAAAGTACTAAAAAGTTATACATTTTTTTAAAGTAATAAAAAATATATATATATTAAAAAGTACTAAAAAGTCATAGAAAGTTATACAAAAGTTTAAAAGTCATAAAAAATTATTAAAAATTAAAAAATATTAAAAAGTACTAAAAAGTCATAAAAAGTAAAAAAGTTATTTTAAAAAATTAAAAAGTAAAAAAAAGTTCTATTTTTTAAAGTAATTTAAAAAATTACAAAATATTAAAAAGTACTAAAAAGTCATAAAAAGTACAAAAGTTATTTAAAAATTAAAAAGTACAAAAAAGTTATACAAAATTATTGAAGTTAAAAAGTACTAAAAAGTTATAAAAAAGTTTAAAAGTCATACATAATTATTAAAAAGTAAAAAAGTACTAAAAAGTTATAATTTTTTTTAAAGTAATTAATAAAATTTCAAAAATTTTAAAAGTACTAAAAAGTCATAAAAAGTAAAAAAGTTATTACAATTTTTTTAAAGTACAAAAAAGTTATAAAAAAGTTTAAAAGTTATAAAAAATTATTGAAAAGTTAAAAAGTACTAAAAAGTTATACTTTTTAAAAAAGTATTTAAAAAGTTGTAAAAATTTAAAAAGTACTTAAAAGTTATACAAAGTTAAAAAGTTATACAAAAGTTAAAAAGTAATTACAAAGTTTTAAAAAGTTTTTAAAAATAATTTAAAAAGTTATAAACAATTTAAAAAGTAATAAAGTAATACAAAGAAGGGAACTAAGTTATACAGTAGCGAGGTTCATTCTTAACTCATATGAAAAACAAATACAGCTACTAACCAAGTAATTAAGTTGGTATGAGTCTGCATTAATCTTCAGTCAGTAATCTATAAGGATAGACGAGATCTAACACTGAGTGGATTTTCTACAAAAGCATTTTAAACCCTGTAAAAAAAACATGATCAAATCACCAAAATAGTAGAATCAATAGAGAGGAAAGATTCAGCCGAACACGCCGATATGTTTGTTTGTGGGTTAAATGTGACCTGAGAAACTTTGAAGCTGGTTCTCCTCTGATATCTCTCCATTTAAAGACACATGCACGCGCACGGGGCCACACACGCGTGCACAAACGTTGGTCTGTGTGTGTGTGTGGGGTTCACAATGTAATGTGCTGAAGCATTCCAACTAAATATGCACATGGCTATGATGAGCCCCGAGTATTATATCACCGCACCGCTCCATGCATGGGCTCATGCTAATCAAGAGGAAACGGTCACTGATCTTTTTGTTCAACCATTTGGACTCTCGTGCTTTGAGCTCGGCGCCGCTGACCCTCTCCTCGCACTGGTTGATCTTGTGTTCCTCCTTGTTGCTCCCCTCCCATCCTCCACTCTCTCCACTTCATCCACATTGAGGGCACTGTGGTTCCCTCGCTTCTGACTTATCACACGGCCTGGAGAGTGAGTGTGTACGAGCAGAGAGTATGCATATGAAGTGTCCTTCAGGGGACGGATCAACCAAGTTCACACCGCTGCCCACTCTTTGTTATTAGATTTTGGTTTGTTATTGGCAGCAGCATTACCGGCGGGTCCCTGTGGGAGATGCTTGGGTTCAGCAGGCTGGACAGCAAGTGACAATGGGAGAGACTATCAAAAAGAGAGGTTGAATGAGAGGTTGCATTAGAATTGAGAGGACCGGGAAAAGAGAGATGGGTAGTGAAACAAAGTCTGAGTCACTCTGTGCTCCCTCTTTCACAATCATAATCAGGCAGGAAAAGTGGCATAATGAATATAAATTACAGTGGAATACATAAAGGCAGCCCATCTATCCCCCCCACACACACAGTTATATTATTAAGTTATTATGTTAAGTTAATTATACCATCATGTAAACGCACTGACTGATGACAAGAAACCAAAGGTAATGGTCTTTAGAGTTTGTCAGGCCAGTGAGCATGTTTAGGGTGTGGGAGACGGACTGGTCTTTTATGTGTTTTATAGATCACGGAGCCTTCAGCAGCCTTTTCTCTATTTTAACGACATTGAATGCACACGCCTCACCTGATGTGCTACGGCACTTGTTTTGGCACCATTTTACACTTGGCCAACCGTTTTACGCAACTGTGTCTATATATGAAATCTTGATATGATTCAGGACTATTAGCAAATAGTGCAACGGGGATGGACACAAACGCAGAGAGACACTGGGAAACAGAGGGATGATCAACAGTGATTTTAATATTCAAGAAAAACTCAAATCAAGGTAAAACAAAATGGGTAAAGCACCAGGGATCCAAACAGGGTAGCAGGGAAACCTACCAGGGATCAGGGCAGAGCAGAGAGGGAGCACAACAGGGAACACATCAGGAATTGAAGCAGACAAATCAACTACAAGGGAACACAGGGTTTAAACACACTGGGGAGGTGCAGGTTATCAGGCAGAGGAAGATGTAATTGGGGACGGGGCAGACAATCCTAAAAGCGTGAAAACATACAAAGGCAGGAAGTGAAGTGAACACAGGACACAAGAGGCAGGGGAATTCAAAATAAAACAAGAAACAAACTGAATCAAAACCCACTGAGCTGCATTAGTCCTTATGCTAAGTGATGTATTTGCAGTTTATTTTATATAGTTGCAGCTTTCGACTCCATCGCCTGGTTTGCTTTTCTCCTTTTTATACATTCAGCAAAAGTTTAAAAACTGTTTCCCCCCTGCCAATCATCACATACACACTTCCCGGTCATTATGTAACATTTCACTACTCCGACTGCACTTGTTTACCCCCATGATTACTGTGATTTCTGAGAGATTATCCTCTTCAATTTGGGCCATCTGCTTCCTGCTCAAAACCCTGGCAGCCTGAGCAGACTTTGTAATGAGCTTCTGTGGTTTCCAAAGGTTGAAAATCAAACGGGTCCTGTGAGGAGTACAGCTGGAAAGACCATGAGGCACGCATGATTGAGATGCAGAGAACGATTAAACACATGAAGAGGTCAAGTGAGTCAGACGTGAGAAGTAGAAATGAAGGCTGTGAAAGATAACAAATTGCTTGATCACATTTGCATTTGTCTACAGTTCAGAATGGTGGGGTCCTGAACAGTGAGATGTCGGTGTTAGTCTGAGGGTGGAAAGGGTGTCTGTTCTACAAGTGAGTGTGAAGGGTGAGTCTACTGAATATGCCGTGAGGCTCCAGTCACCAGGCGGAGTGTGAAGGTCTTGTGGGAGTGTCCAGATGTTACTGCGAGAGCGTCGATCCAACTTGCCTTGACATTTTCTAGAAAAGGTCATATTCAAAGGGAGATGATGATGGTGATTTAAAATGTCTTTTTTCTTGGATGTCCTTTGGGTTCATTTGTCCTATTGGATAAATACATGTTATAATAAATACAAGACTGTATGATCATGGCTTCTTTTATCTCTTTAATCTGTCTTATAACATTTAAAAGTTGTAACTCTGACACTACAAATAGGTTGACTATAGCCCCTCTTCATATAGAAATCATGGCAATCTTCAATGTTGAACTCACATTTAAAGCCTGAGTCATTTTTACAGAAAAGTAATTCCCCGTTTTTATAGGTCCAGTTACCTTACCGTCACTCTTGAGTCTGACATCATTGCAGTTAGAATAACATCTAGGCTGCAGCAGAAAAAAGTTCAATTCACAGAGAGAGATATGCAAAGCACATCTTAACAATTTTGACTTAATTTTGATTTATTTCATGTTGGTTCAGTCAATAAAAAATTAGTGTACCCTCTCAGGACCAAAGAGGTTAAAAGTTACTGGACTCCCAAAGTGATGTGTTAGTATAATAGTCTCTATGTGTACAATTTTAGACTGTCAGCAACTAAATTCACTGAGAGAAAATATATTTTGAGATTAGAGAAGCAAGGTAATGCCTCAAACTCACAGCAGCCATTGCTTCAAAGGCAAAGATGTGTTGTTGAATTCATCAGCTATGCATCCTGTGAGAAGATAAATTGAACTCTGTTTTCCCGACAAATATTATTCAAGTATTTGGAAATATCTGTCAGTGTCTAAATAAATGCACGGGGAAGATTCATGGACAAATCCCCTTGTCTTAATTACAAAGAGCCATGACTTAAACAGTTAAATGAAGTCCGCAATGTAAGATGCTCCATATCTACGGTATGGTGGACGTCACACACTTTCAAGAAAAGCATTGCCTGTAATCACTCCCTGACAGTGGCAACTTAGAAAACATGTTGTACTGTGGTTTGTTGGAATTAGCATCAATGTCCAACAGGTTAAGAGTTGATGTCTTGTTGTGCCATCACTGAGACTCTAATTAAGAGGGATCCACTTGAGGGCAAAGGTTACCGAGCCAAAGGTGTCCAAGAGGCCCTTGTCCACCGCTAGACTCCCTGAGACTTCACTGTCAGGGACCACAACTAATCTGAGAGTCAACTGATTACAAATGTAATGCTGTTTGATGAGAAGTTCAAGTTTCATTTGCACCCAGGCATTGCGTACTGGTAACAACCACTGTCCACAATGCTATGAGCTAACAGGGCGAGAGCATAATTAAGGAAGTTGGTGGAAAGTCCCTGTCTCCCATAAATCAACGGTCCCTCATCTCTCACTTTTAGTTCCACACGTTGCATTTAATGTAGATCAATCAGATATAATAGGTATTGATAAATAGTCAAAGTGACTTTTTCATTATTAGTCCATAAAGGATTATGACAACTCAAATATTAAAACTGAAAATCTGGCCTGAGTAGCTGAGTTGTTTGTTATTGATTAGGAATGTATGAAAAGCTTGGGAAATGCAAGCCCACAGTCATTGCACCGCTGGCGAGTAGTTAGAGCAAAACAGGTCTGTGATCCCTTCATTTCCTGTTCCTGACACAGGTCATAACGAGATTCAAGCTGAAGGGCAAGCTTTCATTGGAATGTACAGAAAAAAAGAATGGCTGTGAGTCTCAGGGAACTGGTTGACGCCATTCTGACGCAGGTGCACAGCGTTGTCATGGCGATAAAGGGATTTCCTGTTTCCTAGCACGGCACATACTGATGAGCTCTGCGCCGATGCAGGTGATCCCCGAAAAGCCGCCTTCTACTTGCAGAGAAGAACCCTTCAACACACGAACAATCCCGGTTAGTTGCCATGGACATGAACGCTTTACTTCACCTCCTCCCACTGCAGTCTGTTTGGCAGATAAATTGTTTTTCATTAAAAGATTATTTGTTAGCTTTGCTTTAGTCATTCCTTGTGAAGAACATTCACCACGTTACTGTAAACCCTGCGACCTCTTCTAACAACAAACAACCCACTTGTAGTGCACACTTTTATGCTTATAAATGCAAAGTAAGATAAATGCAGTGATGTGATTGAAATGAAGCCATCACAGGGCTCTCAAGTTTTGAAGACAGGCAAGAGTGACATTTCCATCAGCACCCCCCCCCCCCCCCCCCCCCCAGCAGAACGGAATTTGCGGATATTAGTCAGTCGCGCGCAATTCCAGGATGCTTTATTTTCATTGGTAGCTGGATTAAATTTTACCCAGATACAACAGATACAGGGTTTTTTCTGATTGGCTATTGTGTAGCCCATTTATTTTTTTGGATTGGCTGATAAGTGGCTCCTCACAGCAGAACTCCAGGGGAGCGCTTGATTCCTCTATGGTGAGGGCAGCGCGGCCAGCTCATGTTTGCGCGCTGCGGCACATTAAAACATTAAATAGCCGAGAGTTTTTTTCAGTGTGAGAAATACGATGTGTGGCGGGAGTGCGTGACTTAAGACCGAAATGCGTGAGTCTCACGCTCAATGCGTGACACACTTGAGAGCCCTGCCGTCATGTTAAACATGTAAATCTAATTCGATAAAAAGTCAAGGCCAGTGTTGGAAAATAACAAACTACACTTTCTCAAGTGCTGTACTTTTTTTCGTCTTCTGCATTTAAGCCAATGTTCGAGAGATATCTACTGAAATGAGCATGCTAACAGCTAGCATGCTAACAGCTAGCTCAAGAGGCAATAGTGAGTCACTGCAGCGCCCAAAGAACGGAGAAGTATGTGTTGTTCCCCCTCTGGCTTTGTTCCTCCCCTATGGTATGTATGCAACTTACTGCATCACATTATTACAGTGCATTTCTCAAATTAAATTATTAAACTGACTCAAGTAATATCAGTTTCTTTATAAAACAAAGCATTGTGCATTGTGCATTTTCTACCTGTGAGGCGAGACTACTGACTACTTGGATCCTGCTAAGTATCTTCTTTAAACTAGTTTTATCTGCTAAAGTTACTGTTGTATTTGTTGTTTAAAGCTGCTAGATTGTTAGTCTGTCCTGTTTTAAGGAGTTGTTTTGGTAGAGAGGTGTGTCCTGTGTTCCGACACCTGAATCTTCACTGATTGGACGAGCGATCGTCACCTGGTTTCTATTGAGTTTCATTTGAATACCAAAAGCCAAGGGGCGGTGTCAACGCGGCTGGAGGTAATTGGCACTAACTTGGGCTCATAACCGGGTGGGGTTTTTCGCGTCAGCTGTAGCGTCAGCGTGACTCATCGGACGAAGACTCGGAGGACAAAGACATAGGAGTCTTCCGTTGGAGTCAAGACTCGGAGGACAAAGACATAGGAGTCTTCCGTTGGAGTCAAGACTCGGAGGACAAAGACATAGGAGTCTTCCGTTGGAGTCTTCGGGGGTGGCTGAGTATTTCCCCATTTTTTTTTAATATGTGTGTCTTTTCCATACCTGTGCGTATCTCTACTCGTAGTTACTATAGGACTCGCTCATTCATGTACCGGAACCCCTCCTCTGTTATCCTTCCTACCCGTTCTACTCACACCCAGCACCTGGTCACAGGAGGCCTCTGGAACTGTCAGTCAGCCAACCGCAAGGCCGACTTCATCTCTGGCTTTGCTGTGGAGCAGTCGCTTGACTTCCTGGCTCTCACTGAGACCTGGATCACAGCAGACAACACGTCTACCCCGGCTGCTCTCTCCTCTGCCTTCTCCTTTAGCCACACACCCAGACCCTCTGGTCGGGGTGGAGGTACAGGTTTACTCATCTCACCCACATGGTGTTTCTGTCCCTACCCGCTTCCACTCTTTATCCCACTGACTTTTGAGTTTCATGCGGTGACCGTTACTCATCCGGTTCAACTTCACATTGTTGTTCTCTACCGTCCCCCTGGTTCTTTGGGAGATTTCTTGGACGAGCTAGACGTCCTCCTATCGAACTTCGCGGAACACGGCCCCCCGCTCATCCTTCTGGGTGACTTTAACATCCAGACAGAGAAGTCATGTGATCTCTTACTCTTACTGTCTTCCTTTAACCTCTCACTCAGTCCCTCCCCTCCTACTCACAAAGCCGGCAACCACCTTGACTACATTTTCACAAGAAACTGCTCTACCTCTAACCTCACTGTGACTCCTCTCCATGTCTCTGACCACTTCTTCATCTCTTACTCTCTCTCGCTCTCTGGTACTGACAACCCACCCATATCTACAGACTCTGCACCTGTACGCGCAACATTCGCACCCTCTGCCCCTCCTCACTGGCCTCCACTGTCCTATCTGCTCTCCCTTCAACTGACTGCTTCTCACTCATGCATCCTAACTCTGCCGCAGACACTCTCCTCTCTTCCCTGTCTTCATCTCTTGATTCTCTTTGTCCTTTTAAGACACGACCGGTTGGAAATCCTCTCCGGCTCCGTGGTTGTCGGACTCGGTGCGCCGAGAGAGCCACCCTCGGCGGCGGAAAGAAAATGGCGCCATCGAATCAAGCGGAAGACTTGCTCTTCTATCAATCTCTCCTCTCCTCCTTCTCTTCCTCTATCTCTGCAGCCAAAAGCTCGTTCTACCTGACCAAAATTCAGTCTTCCTTCTCTAACCCCAAAAACTCTTCTCTATCTTTTCCAACCTCCTTGATCCCCCTGTCCCCCTCCTCCTTCCACCCTTTTGCCGAGCCACTTTGTCGACTACTTTACAAACAAGATAGACGACATACGCTCCTCCTTTACAAATCCATCTTCTATCACCTCACCAACACTAACTTCTTCATCCCCCTCTCTTTCCTCTTTCACCCCCTTGTCTCCCAATCAAGTTCTTAGCTTGGTGACCTCCGCCCGACCGACCACCTGCGCCCTTGACCCCGTCCCGTCTCCCATTCTCCAGGCTATTGCTCCTGACCTTCTGACCTTCCTCACCCATCTTATTAACAGCTCCCTCTCAACTGGCTGTTTCCCTAACTCTCTGAAGGAGGCGAGAGTCAACCCTCTCCTGAAGAAACCCACGCTCGACCCGTCTGAAGTCAGCAACTACAGACCGGTCTCTCTTCTTCCTTTTCTCTCCAAAACTCTGGGCGAGCTATCTTGAGCCAAGTGTCCTCCTATCTCCACAGTAACAACCTTCTTGACCCTCACCAGTCTGGATTCAAGGCCGGCCACTCGACAGAGACGGCCCTCCTTGCTGTCTCTGAGCAGCTTCACACTGCTAGAGCAGCCTCTCTCTCCTCTGTCCTTATCCTTCTCGACCTTTCTGCAGCATTTGACACCGTGAACCACCAGATCCTGATCTCTTCTCTTCAGGACCTGGGGATCTCAGGCACTGCACTCGCTCTTTTCTCTTCCTACCTTAAAGACCGCACCTACCGGGTAACTTGGAGAGGATCTGTGTCTGATCCTTGTCCTCTCACTACTGGGGTTCCTCAAGGCTCCGTCCTGGGTCCCCTCCTCTTCTCTCTGTACACAAATTCTCTCGGCTCTGTCATTCGTTCGCATGGCTTCTCCTACCATAGCTATGCTGATGACACCCAACTGATCTTCTCGTTTCCACCGTCCGAAACACAGGTGGCGGCACGAATCTCTGCCTGTCTGACTGACATCTCTCAGTGGATGTCTGCTCACCACCTGAAGATCAACCCTGACAAGACTGAGCTACTATTCCTTCCAGGAAAGGCTCCCCACCCACGACCTGACTATCACCTTCAACAGCTCTGTGTTGGCCCCTACCGGACTGCCAGGAACCTCGGGTGACACTCGACAGTCAACTCTCCTGACGGCCAACATCGCTGCGACGACGCGTTCCTGTAGGTACATGCTGCACAACATCAGGAGAATACGTCCTCTTCTTACTCAGAAGGCGGCGCAGGTTCTGATCCAGGCTCTGGTCATTTCACGCCTCGACTACTGCAACTCCTCCTGGCTGGTCTACCTGCTAAGGCCATCCGACCCCTGCAGCTCATCCAGAATGCAGCAGCTCGACTGGTCTTCAGCCTCCCGAAATTCACCCACACCACTCCGCTCCTCCGCTCTCTCCACTGGTTACCGGTGGCTGCTCGCATCCGCTTCAAAACACTGGTCCTGGCGTACGGGCTCTAGATGGATCGGGCCCGTCTACATCCGGGATATGGTCACACCGTACACCCCGGCACGTTCGCTCCGCTCTGCAACAGCCAATCGACTTGTGACTACTGCACCTCGAGCTAATCACTCGAAATCCAGACTGTTTGCTGTCCTGGCTCCTCAGTGGTGGAACGAGCTCCCCACTGACATCAGGACAGCAGAAAGTCTCTACATCTTCCGTCGGAGACTGAAAACACACCTTTTCCGACTATATCTGGATTAAAACACAGATTAGCACTTCAGTGGCACTTAGATAGCACTTACTTATGGTACTTTTGTAGTTCGACTATGTTGAGGAAATGTTACTTCCTGTATTCTTGTTGTTCTTAGTTTGTACTCTAGGTTGAAATGCACTTATTGTAAGTCACTTTGGATAAAAGCGTCTGCTAAATGACATGTAATGTAATGTAATTCTAAAACCCAGATATTTGTATAGGCCTACTTGTAAAATGATGCCCCTCTTTTCAGAGAAAATGTTTTTGCGGTCATTATCCTCTTAAGTTCAACAGGAAGTGATTCTTGCCGCTGGATGACCCAACCAGTATTTTTCTTCTCTAAGCACTAAATCGTAGCAGTAGCTTAGAAAATGTCCGTCTGAATAATATGTGGAAATACAGTATTCTTTTTTCATTTTCAGCCTTCCATATAAGTATGGTAAAAGACCGGGAGGTGGTGTTTGTGGAGTTTATCAAAGATGTTGACTTTGTGCCTGTCAGGGCGTAGGTGTTAACGCGGTCTCGGGTACCAGCATGAGACATGCTGTAAACCAGACTGTGAATCCAAACACTTGTCTGCAACCTCTCACACAGGCGCAGACCTGATACGCTGCAAACACGAGAACAGCTAATGACCTGGCAGAGGCCAGGCCTGTCTCACTGCCTGCTGTTCTCATTAAGGCCTTCTCGCTTTGCCCTTTTCTTTAACACCTTCCTATCTCTTTAGTTCCTCAATAAACCAGTTGTGACACAGGCTTGCCCTGGTGGAATCACACAAGCATATCATTCATTGTGTATTGTTTTCTGGATAAACTTAACATAAATAAAGGCAGGGTTAAGTTAAGTGAAAGTGAATTTTCCATTAATTAAACACAAAAACACAATTTATTTTGTGATAACTACCAAACTAATAAAGCATATGTAACTATCCCTGCAATTAATTACACAATATTGTAAGTATGTGTTAGCGATACTAACTGGAAGTTACATCGTACCCATTCACTGAATATCAACCACTGTGTCATTACCTTCGCATTGAAAATGCCGGAAGGTTATGTTTTGATCGCCGTGTATTTATTTATTTATTTATTTATTTATTTATTTGTATGCGTGTTATTCGCAAAACTCAAAAAGTATTGAACCGAATCACATGAAATTTGGTGGGATGATTGTTTATTATCCGGGGACCAGTTGATTAGATTTTGGGATCGATCGGGTCAAAGGTCAAAGGTCATGAACAGGTCAAAATCTTTCGCAGAACTCAAAAGTATTGAACCGAATCGCATGAAATTTGGTGGGATGATTGTTTATTATCCGGGACCAGTTGATTAGATTTTGGGATCGATCGGGTCAAAGGTCAAAGGTCATCAACAGGTCAAAATCTTTCGCAGAACTCAAAAAGTATTGAACCGAATCGCATGAAATTTGGTGGGATGATTGTTTATTATCCGGGGACCAGTTGACTAGATTTTGGGATCGATCGGGTCAAAGGTCAAGGTCAAAGGTCATGAACAGGTCAAAATGTTCTTGAATCGCATGAAATTTGGTGGGATGATTGGTTATTAACCGGGGACCATTTGTTTAGATTTTGGGATCAATCGGGTCAAAGGTCAAGGTCATGGAAAGGTCAAACTCTTTTTTTACCATAGCACGATACATTTTTGTCCAATTGGCATGCAACTAATGCCAAAATGTTCATAATTCAATGCCCAATCTTGTGATATGCGAAGGTATGCGCTCTACCGAGTGCCCATTCTAGTTGGATATGTTTAGAGACTGAGGTAGCAGTGAATTGAAATGTTTAAGGGGTGAACAGTTTCAAGATGGATTTAAGTCACAACCTTCGCATTTAATAGGACCGCTAAAAAGTGTGTGTTCTTAGAGTTTATTACGGGACTACAGAGGACTGTCCACACACCTCCCTCGCCTGTTGTGAGTACGGGAGGACGAGATGAACCAGCGCTATATGTCATTGGAACGTGTAGCCGTGCAGGTGAAAGGCTCCCGGCCTCCCTTCAGGCCACTAGCACCTCAGTTTGATATGACCCAAAGTCTCACTTTACCCTCTTTCTCATTGATAAATGAATAATTAACACATAATATAGAAACTAGAAAAAAAACTGTTTGTCATTTTACAAGGACTTGAAAGGCTTTAAACTAATGTCTGCCTTTTCAAAACTTTGCAGACCGGCCATCACCTTTATTTTGTCCATTCATGTATTTTTGTCTTGCATGCAAGTGTGTCTAGTTTAACATAACTGACTTTTTTCAATTTCGGAAGCTTTGCTAGGCCTTCGTCCTTCCGGTTGGACACGTCAGCCCCATGTCTACTCTTGAAAGTGCTCAAGAGTAAGAATTAGGGAACCTTTCATATGTTTGATAAGCTAACTTTGCTGTTCAAGGAAGCTCTCCTGCTGACTCACCTCGTCATCAAGTTTTATTTTTACATTATTTGTGTCCCGGTTGGCTTCGCAACTGGGATATGAATAACATCCCAACAGTTATCTTTAATGGACGTACCCTCATGGTGTTATCATGTTGTTAGCAAGAGGTTTATAAAAGAGCCAGCGCATCATTTATTGCTCACCAGAGCCAATTGATACTCTTTTGTGTCCCAGTTAATCAGCTCTGTGAATAGAAAAGCCCATGTCAAAGAGCTTTGATGCAATTCATTTTTAGGACCAATATCTATATTTACTCAAACTCCAAATTTAAATCCAACATCTAATTCTGACGACTGAAATGGAGGCATGGTGACTCAGTATTGTGGCTTTCCAGCGGGAGTTTGAACTTCTCCCGAGCTGACTGGAGGATGAATCTTCAGTCCTGTCAGAAGATTTAACGACCGTAGGGTTACACTGATCTGACATTTTTGTTTCTCAGATCAATTCAAATTCAAGTATTTAATATATATTATATATTATAATAACATAGAATTAAATTAAATAGATAGGCCCCAAATCCACCCATACCCGATCAAGCTATTTTAGTCAGTATCAGCCAGTTATCAGACATCAATATCGGTATCAGTGCATCGCAGGTCCTTGTGCTGCACTATGGCTGCACACTGCACAAAGAGTCACAATGACTGAAATGCAAATGGTTAATTTCGTGCATAGTGAAGCATTTAGCTGCTGAAGAGACAGATGTTTCCAAAAGGAGAGTAAATATTCTACATACACAGGTTGGCAGATAATATGTTTATGTTCGGTTTACTGTATGTATGGTTAAGAGAACATTGTTTAGTGTCTATATTTATAAAGTGTGTAGTTATTAATTAGGGAATACGTGTGATGTTCAGGACATGTCTTTGACAGTTTGGGGTAACGTGACTTTAATAGTTACATTAAAACATTACTGCCATCAAAAGGAACTAATTACGTCAAAGCATAACCTCATGTAACTCATGACAGGTACTTTTTGCATTTTTTTAAACCCTCATTCCGATTTGGTCTGCATGTTTTTTACATATTCAGAGCCCTCTGGATATGTGAAGCAAGGGCATTGTTCTCATCGATGTGCCTCACCACACATAAGTGTCGTGGAGGTGTGCGGACACATACGCTTTATTAAATTTTAAGTAGAGTTCTTTGTAACTGGCAGACAATCATCCCTCAGACACAATTTTCATTTTACTGTGACGTTCTTGTGACAGATTGCTTATTTGAAAACTAAAAAGCTCTTTCAGGAGAACATGTTGGAGCATAATTAATAGGTTGCAGAATTCAATTAGGCTACAAAGCAAAAATTAAAGCCGGGGATGTGAATGTACACCAAGGCAGCAAGAAATGACAAGAAAAAGCACAGTTCATACATGACCCTCTTCTGATAGATATGTGCTGTGAAGAATACTTATTATGGGATGCCTCGTGGTTCTTTCCCACCACAGGCTGCCAGGAAAGCAGAGAAACTATTAATTAATACTGTAAACTTGCAACATTGCCATGCGTGCTACATCGTGTGAAGTTGTCATGGCAATATCAGAAGAAAAATATGATCTTCTAGAAATAGAATAGGAGTAGAATGGACATTGAATTATTACTGTCCACATTTGAGCAATCCAAAAGAAAATGGCGTTGTTATGGTGACATCATGTCTCAGGGACAGCTGGGCACGCAGCTCCGAGGAGACGGGTAGCTGGTTTATTAGCTAGGTAGCTTGTGCGGAGGCACTGTAGACCCAGGCTGTGTCTACTACCGGACACTTTACGAAGTACACTGCAATACAGTGCACGGCAATACAGTGCACTGACATCTGTAGTGCACTCCGTCGCTGATAAGTGCTGTATCAAATGGAACAGTGACCGTGTTTACATGCATTCGAATAACTGGCTTAGTCGGACTGAAATCAAATTATCCGTTTCATGTAAACACCTTTGTTCGACTATGTGCGGTCCGACTACGATCCGATTAACACCCCTGGATAACTCGATCCGATAAGTTGTCACTGCCGGGAGCCTGGCCGGCAGAAAACAAACAAACAACCAGTACCGCTGCTAACCATGTTGGTGCCCAAAGCATAACGGCATTATAATTATTCTAACTATGAGGATTTTTTTAGTTGCCTATTTTGTGGAGCCCCCTCAGGACTTGGTGCCCTACGCGCAGCGCGTAGTGCGAGTTATGGGAGCGGCGGCGCTGCAAACAACGCTATGGAGAACACAAGAGCCACCACACATTTCTGGACCGAAGAGCAGACAGAATTTATGCTTCATGTATTGAAGGAGTTGAACATACTAATGTTCATGGTTCTTTCTCGAAATGTTGATGTTGTTGTTGTTGGTTGTTGTTGGTGGTGGTGAAGAGGTCAAGCGGAAATGGCTGTATCACCACGAGTTGTAATGAAAACAGCGCCGCCTATCGTGTCAGATATGACATGCTTTCGGCCAATGATTCGAATTACTCACTGCCATGTATATTGGGATAATAGCAGATCCCCCAAAAGATAGCATAGTCCGACTAAAGCAAGATTCGAATTATACCATCATGTAAACGCACTGACTTACGTTAACCACTTGGCGGAAGTGACGGACGCAAATCTGTTCAGGGCACCCGCGAAATTAAGCCGAGTGACGTACGCAAATCTGCTTGCGATACCCGCGAAACTTAAACTGACAAAATTAATGCACTTCTTGCCCTCTTTGTGTCCCTTGTTTACCCCTTTCTCCATCCCATGTGGAAACTGCGATACCTCCACAATCGCGGCAGGAGCCTTCGTGGTCTACCGCTTGTGCTACCGTAGCCATCTCGTCCGCCATTGTTTTTGAAATAAAATGAAAAGCTGGCGAAAGGGCTCCTCCTCTTCCGCTACGTAGACAAGATGGCGGCCGTTTAGGGCGAGTAGGGTCCATCGTTTTACACTGCATGTTTTGCCCGTTTGCAGTGCACCATCCGGGTACTTTCAGTGCACTGAATTCTGCTGGTTTTGTCAGTGTGGCGCCCTAAGCACTGAAAGTCAGTGCTCGAAGTGCTCAAGTGTCTGGTAGCAGACACAGCCCCAGTGTGGCCGCTGGCCATCAGCCTGCCGTTCGCTCACATGTTTTTAGCATTAAAGCAGGGTGGAATTAGCAAGCAAGCAAACTGAAAACCGTTTTTTAACCGCTACCTAATTAGTGAAAGAAAATGAACTGAAAAAGTTGCCACTCATCTGGTGTCGCTCTTACTCTGTGACACAAGTGTGTTGATGAAGCATTAAGTTGTTCAAATTAGTTTGCAACCGTAAGTTTTATTGATATGAGGGTTAGCCGGATAGCCTACAACGTTCACAATGGCAACAGTAGGCCACTCTACTCCTAATCTTTTTATGTGGATGACAATTGCTTCGATCTTAAACACGTCATAGTTCAAATTATATAGAACATTAATACCAGATATCGGAGGACACCGAAGGAGGTTGTTATGAATGAATCACCAGGAAGCTCCCACTCGGCTGTCGTTTGTAAGCGTCCATTGCTGCCAGGGCGCGCTGATGTCATAAAGGAAGTTGTCATCAACTGGAGATTCCATGGCAATCTGCTGAAGGTCGTCTTTCCCTCCCACAGTCTATCTGTCTCGCTTTCTCCGCTTCAAGTGATGCTCCACACTACTTCTGCTCCTCCACGCTGATTTCTACATGAGGACGTCATCCCTGTTTCTCAATGCGGCCCTTCATCATGAAAACAATCTAACCGCTATGTCGCTACGGCTGTTTTTTTTCTCATCTCCGCATTTGTAGTCCACCCTCCACACATTGATTTATGATTAAAAAAAATATTGATTCTTTCTCTTAAGCTTATAGACACTGTAATATCCGGTATCTGTTGCATGGAAAAGAGGATAATCTCCAGTGTGTGCCAGCTGACGCCGTCACCTCTTCTTCTCATCCGCCTACCGCCTGCTTCAACTCGTTAGGCCTTTTCCTGCCCTCATACCACAATGTGGGCATCTCATGAAGGCGACCCCCACATCAGCCCACATATAGCGAGCACACATCTATGACGAATCGCACAAGTACACGTAAAAAAGATACGTCACCCTGGAATTGAGAAGAGTTGGTGTGAGCCGGATATATCTTTGTATGGTTGATTCTCCTACACACATTCTGCTTTTTGAAAGACTCCAGCGCTGAGGGATGTGTGTGTGGAGGGGAGGGATTCCTCAGTGACTATTTTCGGTATGTGTATCAGATAAATCACCAACTCCCTGACATGATATTTTGAAACAAACACAAGCACACTGTGGTATGTAATGTTAATTATCTCGGATGCAATTTAGGAAACATGAAAGGTGCATTGATTTCTTTGTTTTTTATCACAATGTTTTTTTCCAGGACACACCAAAGAAAAGGAACAATGTTGCCCCCCACAAGATCTTTTGTTTATTTGAGCTACCATTACATCAGTTTATATATTTCTCATTTTCCTTGATGAATTAAATGTATGCATGTTTTTACGGTTGGCCTATAATAAGAAAAAGCAGATTGTAACAGAAAGGCATGTGTGCCTGTGATATATAGACATAAGCTGTGTTCAAAATTTCACAACAGGTACTAATGCTAAGCATTACACGAGGAAACTGACCAATATAGTACTATACGTATAGACCATTTCACATTTCTCAAGGGAAATATTCCTAATGTGTCCCAGTTTATTTCCTGTTGTCCTTTCATAGGCTCAAGACACTTATTTGCATCCCCGTTTCCCTCACTTGCATCTTTTCTTTTCCTCTAGGCTTAGAGGAAATATATATTTCTATGGTTGAATCAAGTGGGAAGCGACGTCTTTTTCTAATGACGGTGGCCACTGATCAGCTGCCAGTTGGCTTTAACATCTGAAGAGACTTTTGAGAGAGTTTGTGTCTGTACACAAGATCAGTGTACTTTTACTAATAAAAGACACAATTATTATCACTGTACTAATAAAAGAAAGACACAATTATCATCACTGTCCCATCAAAGATGTTTGCTCACTGTAGCATGTTACCTGTCTTTTAAATAAACCGCATTAAGTATGTATACTGTGTTCTGTGTGCTGCTTATAAACAAGAACGATTTCTACGGGTCGAATGCCTTTGTGTAATTTATAAATTAATTTCTGATTGTGACGTCATCATGAAATAACCCAGAATATGATTATGGTTACGCTTGAACACTGGACTAAATTAATTCAGCTCAATGTTTCGGGGGAAATTGAAATGACATAACTCATCAAACCCATCACTCAGGAATGATCAATATCATATGACTGATTGGAAATGATGATAAATGTATTCAAATTATGAAAGCAGATTTGAAAATGCACCAATAAACAACTTCAAAGCTGCTAATATAAACTGCCTAAACCCTGGTATTTAGCAACTCTTTTTTTTTTTTTCGGTGATGCATTTGATACAGTCAGACCCGCTATGAGTTATTTTCCAATCACAGATGCATCAGACATTAATTTGGCAAGGACAAATTAATTTGAACTCCCAGTATTCACAAAAATAATACATCATGTTCTCAAAATGCCACCGTCTGTGGTTTACTGCTGGTTTAAGCAGGTTGGGGAGAAATCCCATGAAAAACTAACATCGAATTGATCTTACTAAAATGAATCCACCATAAAAGAGAAACACAAGTGCTTTATTAAAATGGACCTGAACACACTGATATTCGACTCACAAAGAGCTGCTCGAAAGAGTTGTAGAGTTACAAAAAACAACAACACTGACTACAAAATTGTTTTTAGTTGATCAGTGTGGGGTTCATTGCTTTACCTACATAGGCTTTAGATGCACAAACGATATGTGTCACCAGGATTAAGCCATTGTTGGTTTGGGTCATGGTATTTCTATTTTTTATGAAACAAATACAAAGATAACATATTGACAATGAAGAAATGTGTGGTGGCCAGATCAGAAAAGCCATTTATCAAAAGTTGAACAAGAAAAGTCATCCTTTAAAAATGAAAATGTCACACTTCTTTGATGCACTTTCCCCTCTGGGTTATGAAATCCCTCTGAACAGGTTAATAATGGACCGCAGCCTTATTATCCTTAAATCCCAACTGGAGTCAAATGCTTGGAGTGAGTCAAGGTGGCAGAAGATGACTCAGGCACTGGTCCATGGCACACCGTGTGCCTACGCTGCATATTGCTCCCTAATTAGCTGTTGTTAGAACAGGCTTGTTTTGACCATTGGACAGATCTCAGCGTAATGATTGTACGTCACTTATTGGGTCGGGGGAGCATTGATTTAAATTATGGAAAAATACAGCAGCCAGGGCCAGATGGATGGTACCACCAGCAGTGCTCCAAGGCTGGACTGTCACTAAATAATGTGGAGCTCTGTGTGGAACAGAAGCAGCTAAAAGAGATAGAGAGAGTTATTGCTGATTTGTAATTGAACACCTAGAATAAACGCCATTAATGCAACAAATTTCCAATTAATAGCTCAAATCAATAGCTGAGCGCTTTAAAAAGACAATCACTATCGTCACTATGAAAGACCATAGTCAGAACTTCCCATGGGAAGTGGATCGTGATTCCCATTCGGTAATAAACAGCTCCATTACAAGAAGAGCATGTCGGCAACACAAAAGACAGAAGTCACGAGTCTGGGAGAGAGTAGGTCCCCAGGGTTCATGTCAGTCCTGGTTTTGATATCAGCCCCACGACCAGTGGTGTATAAAGTACCCAAAAGTCATACTTGAGTAAAAGTAAAGATACTTGACTGGAAAATTACTCAAGTAAAAGTAAAAGTCACCTATGAGAATACTACTTGAGTAAAAGTATTAAAGTATCTGATTTTTTTTGTACTTAAGTATCAAAAGTAATTTTCTGATATTAAATGTACTTAAGTATTGAAAGTAAAAGTAAAAGTAAATGCTGTTAATAAAAAAAACAAGGTCAGAATTTTGAGAATTATGAAGTTTATTTGTTTGGGTGCTGTGGCCGCCATGAACAAGGAGTATGAGCTAGGATGAACTTAGCAATATATGAATACTATGAAATTACAAAAATATAAAAACACGATTAACACAGAAAAAAGCAGAACCAAAAGTAACAACAAGAATCATCACTTTAAAGTGAAAAATGTATTGTTCATCTTCAAAAGAAGTTGATTTTCAAAATGAACAGATTTCAGTGTCGCTCTTCTGGGGCTGAAGACGAGTCCTGCGATGCTGAAGAGCCGTTCACCTGGTGCAGGTAGAGTGTGTCTAGCTTCACAGGCCCTGATGGTGCAGGTAGAGTGTGTCTAGCTTCACAGGCCTGGTGCAGGTAGAGTGTGTCTAGCTTCACAGGCCCTGGTGCAGGTAGAGTGTGTCTAGCTTCACAGGCCCTGATGGTGCAGGTAGAGTGTGTCTAGCTTCACAGGCCCTGGTGCAGGTAGAGTGTGTCTAGCTTCACAGGCCCTGATGTAGGTAGAGTGTGTCTAGCTTCACAGGCCCTGATGCAGGTAGAGTGTGTCTAGCTTCACAGGCCCTGATGCAGGTAGAGTGTGTCTAGCTTCACAGGCCCTGATGCAGGTAGAGTGTGTCTAGCTTCACAGGCCCTGATGCAGGTAGAGTGTGTCTAGCTACAGACAGCAGCACACAGTTGGGAAGCATTTCAGCAAGTCAACGTGATCCACGTCTCCATCCAGCTGTTTGCTGCTGTCATGCGCTTGAGATGATGAAGAAGAAGTCCTCTTCATCAGATGAACTGGACCTGGTGGCATCACATAGCTGCAGGGAGGGTTCTTCCATGTGCTGCTTGATGTAGTCCATTCCTGAAATAAAGTGAGAGTATTATATACATGATAGAATTAATAACACTTCCTAACATGTCATGACCCCAACCTAAAGTTTTGTACAAAATAGTTTGTTTTAATTTGAAGTTTATACATTTAGTTCCATGCTCTGTCCGTGTATCCAGAGTTGATTTGTGAATATGTACTTGTATCTCTGTAGTTAAACACAACAACAGTCCCAAATCAATATCGTCGCCATTACTGGACCGTCACTCTTATAATATTAATACAAATAATTATAATAATGCTGTAATGATTAGCATTATATTATAGCGAAGACGACTCAAATCAACAAATTCTCACAACTGTCAACACTTCTTCAGCTCATTAACTCGCTAGAGATCCGTCTACTCCACTCACGCTAATTGTCTCATTTAATTTACGATAGCTAGCGAACGTTAACCTAACATACAACATGCGTAGGACAATCAGACACCTGTCTTCCCCTCTCCTGCCAAAGATATAACTTACTCCAATCCTGAGGACAACACTGCTAGATATCTTAACAGGTTTATGATGACTAAACATGAACGTTGCGGCTCATGGGATTAATCTTAATTTACCTCAATGTGTTTCCTGAGGTTGGTGAGTTGTTGAAGGCCATATCTCCGTAGCTTTCGGTCGGCATAAGAGGCACTTCATCCGGTAGGAAGGAACTTTCACTCCGACAAAAGACAAGAGTTCGCCCAAATATGGCCACGGACGTTGATCTTGGTCCCCGTGGTTGTTCGAGTAGCTTCCATTGCTGCTCCACATGAAATGAGTCGTATCTGTAGCCGCTCGCTCGCATCCTGGGCATCACTGGGAAGAGAAAACACGCAGCAAGGACCCCTGATCCCCAACCTGGTGCTCGTGCTGCGTTCAGGTGCGCTGCGGTGTGTTCCACAACAGTCCCCGATGTGCTGCGTTCAGGTGCGCTGCGGTGTGTTCCACAACAGTCCCCGATGTTTCTCATGATTATTTTTTTACGTAGTAACGAGTAACGATACTGTTTCAGGGGAAATGTATCGGAGTAAAAGTACAAGTTTTCATTGCAAAATGTAGTGAAGTAAAAGTAAAAGTAAACAGAAATATAAGTAGTAAAATAAAGTACAGATACCCAAAAAAACTACTTAAGTAAAGTAACGAAGTACTTCTACTTTGTTACTATACACCACTGCCCACGACCTGTGATTCAAGCACACAAAAGCAAAATCATTACAGGTAATCTTGATGTAAAGCTGAGGCAGTCGGCCTCTCAATGTCCTGAATACACTGACTACTCCTTACCCTCCTGGAAAATAAAGGTAATTACTGGAATTAATGGTCCTGCGGTTATTTAGTCCAGCAATTACGTTGTACCACAAACAAAAAAAGAAGAACATGTCAAATCTGGCTCAGTTTAAAAAATAAGGTGTAGCACATTTAAAGGGCTTCAGTTTTTCGGACAGATTAATCAAACCCGCTTCAATATTATAAATTAGCGTTTTAACATTTATTGTTTCATCCAACTATATCTATGACCGCATCAAATATGAATGCTTTCTGTTTCACAGAACAATCGTGATGAGTTACTTTGATCTACATAACAGACACAGAGCAAGAACTAGAGGGCGGAAGAAACTGTGAGGATTAATCAGATTATAAAAATAAACGGAGTCCAACTGTTTTTTCTCCCCACAACTGAATTGAATCAAAGTCTCTACAGCAAAGGCCTTTGAATATCTGCTCAGTGTTTGAGTTTACTTTGTACTCCGTGTGCGTGGTTGCTTGCACAAGTGGGTGTCATTGATTCGTGTAGATATTTGAGTGCACAGGTGTGGGTGTGCAGGTTGTACTTTAGAAAGCATTCACGATCACATCAGACAGTCAACATCCCATCAAGTGGACTATGTGTAAATGTCATATAAACATACATTTGGATGGATTGATTTCACTGTTTGCAAACTGCTCTGAGGGTAGGGAGACAGTCCTCTTTTAGAGGTTTGACATTCTGGGAAATACACTTCGATGCTGTCCTTCTGAGAGTTGGATAAGAATATTAATATCGCTCTCAGAAAGTCAAATTCATCTTTTCATTTTAGTCTTGGCAAGAAAATTAATATAGGTTTTTTAGAAATGTTTAACTATTTAATTTAACATTCAGTTGTGTGTGTATACTATTTCCTATTTATAGTATCTATCAATATAGATATCACATGTTCCTATTTGTGTAATTTTCCATAGCATAGCCTCTAAAGGGTCCCCAGAAGACCACGTTGATGACTGCATGAATACTGAGATACCGTAGGAGATACAGTAGGAGGCTCCTTGTGACGTCCTGTCTATTCAAATGAGGCCATATTGGAGCCACTCATAGTGATTGTGTGGGTGGGAGGCCCCTGCCATTGTGTGACAAACCCACGGATGATTCAACCCTTATGGCACTTTCTGCAAGAAAGACGACTAAGTTGCAGTGGTCCCTTGTATCATGGACCTGCCAGTCGTCACACTCCTGTTCTGGGCATTTGGCCGAGTTCTCAAACCACGTGATGTGTCATACGAGTTGTATTCTGCTGAGATGGACAGCGAGTCGGGCCTGAGACTTGGACAGTGTGGGAAGAGGAGCAAATTAAATAATGTACTCCCCGCTGGGGTGTCTCGTCACCACACGAAGCCCCGCGGGAGAGACTTCTTCGTCACTGGTTGTTTGGGACACCTCTCAGTTTGGCCATGTTGTTATTTTGGGCCGTGGTAGGGTATGTTATCTACATACTGCGTACATAATAATAACTTTATTTATATAGCACCTTTAAAAACAATGTTTACAAAGTGCTCCACAGATAGTCAAAGCAAAACAAATGGAATAGCAAGACACCAATATTACATTTAAAAATATATATTTAAATTTAAATTTAAATTTAAATAAAAAATTAAAATGTTTTAAATAAATTAAAAACAGACAAACTAAATTAGGGGAACCAAAGTTCTGCATAAAAAGACTAGATCACTTAAAAGCTGTTCATAAACTCAACAGTTAAGAGGAAGAATACAAATGTAAAGAAGGTCAGAGTACCTTAGGACATCATAGTGGGGGGGAAACAAATCAAGGACCACTAAGGTCATTTCAAGAAAAATGTACTTTTATGGCTCGGAAATATATGTATTTTAACAATTCTACTTGCAATTCATGCTGTTCAGTTAGGTTTGGTTAGTGATGTGGTATTTTGAATTTTTTTGGCAGATTAAAACAATATTGTCCACTTTTTTAAGAGAAAACATTTTCATGTCTTGATTGATAATTAATCATTAAATCAGCATCACTTGTAATAAATACAACGTTGTTTTGATCAGACAGAGCATGTATTGCAAGTTTCTTGTCTTTCAATTTATTGTTGCTAGGCCATCTTAACCTCAACCTTTACGCTACCTCATCTCTCACCGCTTTGCTCAACCTGTATTTTGCCTCTTTGTACGAGTCCTTGTCCCCACTCCTAAACTGATCCTGGTGCAGCCGTAGCTGTCTGAGTTCTGCTGTCAACCAGATGTGTCGTTGTTATCACTCACCCTGGTGCATGATGGGATACAGCTGTCCTCACAGGAGCTCGTATATGAGGATGATAATCATCCAGACTGTTGCTATCAGCCCTGAAGACGTCCCAGTCTGTACAGTCTGAACAGTCTGAAGATCCTCCAGAGCTTCACTGGTCCACTTCTTGAATGTCCTCACCACAGGTTTGCAGAGCTTTCATTTCTACCTGTATGAGGGAATCAGGTGGACCACCACGTGGTCCCAGTGTGCCAGTGCAGAGGGACAGTGTGATAGGCCATTTATCCAAAGTGTTGTCATGTGACATTTATCCAAAGTGTTCTCCTCTCAGGTTGGGCATTTAATAAACTGAGGTTTCCTTTGTTAAAGTCCCCAAGGACCATAAGGAGTCCGGGTAGGTCCGCTCCGCACAGTGTCTGTTCGGCGAGTGTCCGCTGGGCCTCCTGCACGTCGCCCCGCGGCGGCCTGGAGACACCGACCTGTATGAGTGAAGCAGGCGGAGTGAAAGGGTTTGCAGTTGATAATAAAGGATTCCAGATCAGGAGAACAGTGCTGGAGGGTCACTGTCACATCGATGCACCGGCCACTGTTGGAGGAGAAACAGATTCCTCCTGAACAGCTGGAAGCCGACCGGCTGGAACGCGGCGTCCGGTATCGATCCACAGAGTCAGGTCTCAAAACGGAGGATGAAGAAAAGTCTGTTTCTCTCCCCACCAGCAGCTGAATTGGATTTTTCTGGATTAATGTGTGTATTTGTATAAGTGTTTGCATTTCCTGTCTGTGTGTTTTCACCAGCTGCTTGCAGAGCAATATCATCAAAATTAGTTGGAAAACAGCAATCATTTAGTTTTCACATCAAATGAGAACAAACATGTTGAGAACAACTTCTGAAGTGTGCTTTTGACCACAAACCAGTCAAAACACATACTGGGCCCTTGACTGAGCGTTGAGTCATGTGACGTGACCCCGCAGGGAGCTGACGCCAGCTTCCACTGATTGGAAACTCAAGAACGATTGAGCCAAAACGGAAACAAACAATCCTATAATTTTTTGTCGAGGCGTTGTGAGGAGGAAAAGTCCTGCAATGAAATGTTGGTCTTGCCACATTTAATATTTTTAAAATACCTTCAAGTTTTTAAGAGAAAGGTTCAAGTGCTTAGATTTACTTTCCTTGCCATTTCAATTGCCAACTTTTTATCTTCTCTGTTTATTTATTTGATTGCACCTTCTTTTACGGTGTGTTGTACTTTGCTCTTTAAACTGTTGATATGTTTTGGCCTCTGTTATTGCCAAATTGTTTTTATTGAATACTCTACTGCACTTTGTGACACTTTGTCTGTGATAAGTGCAATATAAATAAACTTTACTTACTTACTTACTTACAAGCAAAACACACTTCAATCTAAATTATTTGACCAAGTAAATACAGTAATTAATATGGCTGACTTTGTAATCCTGTAACTCTGTGCTTCTCGATCCATCAAATTGTGCTTTATATTGAATTAAGTTTTAGACTTGACACTCTGAGCAATCTTCCTCAGAGAAACTGTCAGAATGATATTTAACCAGTTAATGTGGCCTTTTCTGTCACAGGGAGAGAGATCTTGTTTCTGGGAACATTTACTTTTTACAAACCGACAAAGAAGAGTAAACATGAAGTTATACAGACTGAAGAAATCCAGTTCTGCTCAAATCAGTGTTGCAAGGCTCATGAAGAAATAACTGATTATAAGCATTAGAAGTATTATTAGACGGTAGACTGCATGTTATGTGACCAACAGGGAGACGTAGCACTCTTGAAGTTCCTTTGTGTGTTCGCTGTCACAAACCTTTTAATGGACTTGGTGAACTGAGACTGAGTACAGGTTCAGCTCTTGACTGATTAATCATAGAAAATACCCTGGCGGAGTGCATGTGTTGAATTTGCATAAATGTGTTCTATGCGTAGCCTTATACAGATCTATAAGATCGCTTGCTGAACAGATTTTACAATCAGCAGATGGATTTTTTTGTAGTTTAGCTTTCGTAATTATGCTCAAATCACATATTTGCAATCAAAAAATCCCAAACAGGGAACTAACGAACCCAAACAGGTTAGGTGTGAAAGGACCATTAAATAGAAGGAAATAATGTCAGTTATTTACAGGACTTTGAAACGTTTTGGCTTCTTCACTTTCTTGATGAGAGTTTTGTCAATATCACCACCATAATGTTGGTATATTGACTATGCAGTCAATTAGCTTAGCTTAGCATAAAGACTAAAAACAAGAGGAAAAAGCTAAATTCTGAACCTCATATTCAACAAATGCTATCAATTGTTATTTTAAAAAGATAAACGGAAGTTTAATGGCGCACATTCAGATTGCCGATACACCTGCTGCATCCCATCACTCATAAGACAACAGCTGCTGCTCCCTCAAGGCTCTTTGGACTCTAATATATGCATACGTGACTATATTGCACTTACCAAAACATCCGTAACACAGAGAGCACTCTTTCCCCGCTGTCATTTACAAGCAAAGAAACCTGCCTGTCATGTTCTTAGTTTGTACTCTAGGTTGGATGCACTTATTGTAAGTCGCTTTGGATAAAAGCGTCTGCTAAATGACATGTAATGTAATGTAATGACGCACACTTCCAGTCACGGTGAGCTCCACCTAGTTGCTGAGGTAAATTCCCTCCTCGACTCATTTAAAGATGCTGTGGAAGTACTTTCTGTTTCAATCAGGGGGTTTAATAGTCGTATAGCAACTCCCATTCTCTGCAAGAGAATGTGCCCATAGGAGCAACTAGATGAATCAGTGAGGGGGTGAGAAAGCCTCCGAGACAGGAAGTACACTCACTGACATGAGAGTCTACCAAAGGGAATGTGTAATAATGTTTCTTCTGCGTATGTAGTAAGTGTTTGTGGACAGAATATCGGAAAAAAAAAAAATTCAAATGCTTTCAGAGCACCACCACCAATACTTTGTGCAGCCTCAGGAATTATTTGAGTATTAAATCACCACTTTTGAGATCCTGTCGCTCTACATTGTGCAGGAATTACTATTTTATCCAGTCAAATAAATCATATGTGTTATTTCATTCACACTTTAAAACGTGAGGCTTCACATCAACCACTCTGATTGATTGATAATCCTCTCCCATATCAATAACTATTACTGGCAGCACAACGTTCTTCCAAGCAAGTACTCAAGTACTCAAAATACAATTAATAGTCAACAAATAACTTAATGACACTGCTGTGGTTCCTGCAGCTCATCACCCAACTCTTCCATAGTTTGGCAAAACGTAAATTAACTATTAAATCACGTTTTTCAAATTAATCAAAAGGTCGCAATCCAAAGAGAAATGACATGCTATGGTCAATCTGCCGCAGTATGAGGTGTATGGCGTGTATGACAGCCCGGACAAAACGCGTTTAAACAGGTATAAATCAGGCATTACTATAGATATATATTTATATATATAATATAGATATATATTTATATATTTATATATTTATATATATATATATATATATTTATATATATATATATATGTATAAATAAATATATTTAAACATTTGTATATCTTAAATCAAAGACAAAATCTGCCAGGCCTCTGAGGTGAAATGTGTAAATTCTCCTTCACTTTGATTTTAATGTGTTTTTAATATATTTTATTCAATACAAAGGAGTATACAGGTTTTAAACAATGTTACAATTTACACTAAGTTGCATTTGGTGTAATTTCCCTTATGGTTCCCCTCCAACAAATAGTTTGAATATTCTGGCCGTAAACGTATACGGCCTTCCCTTCTGACGGCCTTCCATGTATTTTTAAAATATTTTATTTATGGTTGTATCATATTGATTTATAGTATATTAATGTAAGGCATATCTGGGAAGACGTAATAAACAAATGAAGTAGTCCAACATAGGAGGGTACTGGTGATTGCACTGAACTAACTGGGAACTTGAAAGTCACAGGAAAAAGGGGCTGGAGCCCACTGATAAGTGTTGAGCATGTGAACACTAGCGTGTCTTCATCAGACTCTTATCTTTGCTCTAACAGGTGCATCCCACCCTGGGTTTCAGTATTCACTGTGAGATCTGTTTCTGAACCATAATCTGTGAGATCACATTACTGATGCTTAAGGTAAAAACTGCAATTATGCATGAGCTTTGGCAACCCTGTCTATTATTAAATAAAATGTCCTCTCCCTCTCTTTCTTTCACTGTGTTCTAATGAATGCAGGCTGTGAATATATTGCCTTCACAATGTGTCTCAACATGTTGAGTGGTGAAAAGCTGTTTTGAAATTAGTGTAACAGTAATAACCTAATAAATGCAATTATACGCATTTCAAATAAAATTTGGTGGCATAGACAATTTCATGATGTGTTTAATGAAAATAAAATAAAAAACACATTAATTATCAACATTTCCATTAGTTTAAAAATCTAATTTAACAAATTGGATAAATCCACAATTCTACAACATTTTCACATCCATTACTGACTGATGTAAGAGACAGCAGTCCCCCCCCCCCTCCTCCTCCTTGGTGTTTGTTGTCTTGTGTCCTTCACCTGACAGATGCTGTGTTGATGTCTTGACACGTTCTTTGGTTTGTTGTTTTTTCATCTGTTCTGCAAACTAAACATGTTATTTGTAGTAAACTGTTTTAAGGAATATGTCTGCCTGGGAAAAATAAGTAATTGAATTGGCAGCACTCTGCCATCAGTAGTAATGTTTGTTTTTATATCTGAAAATAGAAAGCAGAACATTATGGAGACGTATTGGCTCCAGATAGCAAGGTCAACTCCACAGGGAATAAACAATTTACATGTCAACAAGTCAAATGGGTCCAACCTTACTTGTGCATCTTACTCACACTACTCAAACCAGATTTACTAACATTTATTTTTCAGATATAAAGGGTGAAACTAGTTTTCAGACACATATTTCAATGTTGTATTGTGCACCCTGCTGCCCATTTTCTTAAAGCAAAGTATGTGTGAAGTGTGTTTGTCTTTGGAAAGAAAGATGACTTGTAGAGACACTTCGGTCCCTCCCTCTCATGACTGATTGTGCTCTTGTCCCCGGAGAGCAGATCGCCTGATGCAGAGCACCTGGTCCGAGAGCAGGGAGGCATACGAGCCTGGAGCCCTCACGCAGTTTCCTTTGGTTTGGCTGACAACACTTACACCCCATTACACACACATTCACATTGACACGTCTGATGTTTCTGACTGCCACACTCCAAACCGTTAATGATTTCTTTATTGAGTTAAATAAACACTACTTTACTTGCAACTGCTGTGTCTGCGCCGTATTTGTCGTGGCCTAAGAGTTGTGGGTTGTGACACACTCGAGACGTGCTGGTTAAAAACATGTGCTGTCAAATCAAATCGAGTGAACAAACAGAGGAGAGGACGACGAGGGCAAAACAGGAACATGATTGGGAAATAAATAGTTTGGCTTTGTCAGCCGTCTTTTCTCTGCCACCCACTTCCCCCCCAGTCTCTCTGAGTGGGTTTGGCAAGCAACCAAAACAATTATATTTTTACCACGCAACCTGATCAGATGGCTAAATGAATGACGGGGGGAAGTCCTCAATCAGGCCTTTAACTTAGTGAATGTGTTTGTTGCAGGCTGTAATACTGTGTAGTAAAACCGTAACCTTGTCATGGTGGTGCAGGACCTGGACCCAAAAGTATACGGACACGGAGCAGGAGCAATAGACAATTCTATTTATTTCAAGGCCAGAGATGGAAGAGGTGTGGGATTCGTGAAGGCGTCCTCTGCGGGCTGGTTGGATAGCCAGGTAGATCTCCAGGTGAGTTCCCTGGAAGCAGAGAGGCTGTGGCTAGGAAAGCACAAGTTTACCGACAAGAATATACCCAAAAAATCCAAGAGACTCTAGAAGTCGTTCCGGGAATGTGAACTGATGCTCTGGTGAGGAGTTAAGGGAGAACTGAGGTAGATATGCTGTGAGGCTTGATGAGTGAATGGGTTTCATGTATTGATTGGCAGCAGGATGGGGAAAGGAAGGTCACGCCCAGGGAGACACACATACACACACACACACACACACACACACACACACACACATACACACACAGGACAAACAGGACACCATGACACACCTACATGTTGAACAGCCTTCTACTATTCTCTTATTCCTAAAACACTAAGTTAGTAACATCATCACTAACGTCAGGTATATTTTACCCGATATAATATACCTGATAAAAAATACTTAAATATATTAACAACAACACATGTCAAATGTAAGTACTCTTCTTTTATTTTCCCCTATAGAGCATCTCATACAACGAGAAAAAAAGCTACCATGGGGGGATTCGGTAAAAAGGCTGTCAAATTAGTGGGAAATGTTGTAATCGTTGTCGACATTTTTTTAAACTGTGCTAATCATTATCCACAAATCAAAAAGTTCATATGAACAATATAATGCCCTCACAATGTGTATTGTTTGGATTCACTCTCTCAGCTCTCATCAGTTTGATTCATCAGCACTAATAGCGAGTCGTTGTTGGAGCTAATAGCTGCTAAGCAGCCAGCTACTTCACTTTGAAGTGGACCAAAATATGGCTAAAACAAAAGTATATGTTGAAACATACTTCATCAGATGGAAGAAAAACTGCATGTGAATTGTTTCGTCATATAGAAACTAGGTAATATGTCGATATTGTGTTTACTTGTTTTCTAACCTGAAGTGGCTACAAAATACACGAGTACTGCTTTAAAGTTTAAAGTTGTTGTTCTTTTTAAACCTTAACTTTAACACTTTTGTTGGTCAACATTAGTGAGAGTGAGTGGTAACTTCTCAAAAACCACATCAATTGTGGAATTAGAAGAGTAAAAATAGACCATAAAAGGGGTCACACATAAAAGTACACATTCAGAAACGATAAAACAAAGCTTTAAAGTTACAAATGCATGGATAGAACGGGGCTTCCTACAACAATGACGTATCTGAGCTCCACTTAAGAGATTATCTTCACTCAACGGTCATGCAAAGTGAAACTCAAAGTTCAATTCAATTCAGTTTATTTGTATAGCCCAGGGGTTCCCAAACTTTTTAGACCACGCACCCCCTTCTACATCCCGACCGGGTTCACGCACCCTCAATCCCCCACACCGTAAAAAAAAAAACGCAACAGAGAGCAAGAGTTGTTGACGTCCCGATGCGCGCAGACCGGCGTCGGAGCTCTGCGGCGACCACGATCGACGTATTGAGCACCCCTGCATTCAAACATTAAAAAGCCGAGAGTTTTTTTCAGCGTAAGAAATACGATGTGTGGCGGGAGTGCGTGAGTTAAGACCGAAATGACACTTGAGAGCCTGAGAATGTTTAATATTAATTATTACACCATTAGACCACCATTACATTTTTCCTCTCGCGCACCCCCTAGAGGCAGCTCGCTAACCCCCAGGGGTGCGCGCACCACACTTTGGGAATCGCTGGTATAGCCCATACTCACAAATTACAAATTTGCCTCAGAGGGCTTTACAATATATACACATAGACATCCCTGAGCTTTGACCTCATATCGGATCAGGAAAAACTCCCAAAAAAAACTTTCACGAGGAAAAAATGGAAGAAACCTTGAGGAGAGCAACAGAGGAGGATCCCTCTCCAGGATGGACAGAACAATAGATGCCACGTGGACAGAAGGACACATTAGAGTTAAAACACATTCAATGAGTATGACAGAGTGTATGAATAGTTGGTAGTAGGCATGGACCACCAAGGTCCATCAGGCAGATGGAGGTAAAAAGGAGGAGTGGGCGGGGCATCAACAGGGCCATGACAATGTGAATCATTTGAAGTTAAGGTTTATTTTATCACTACTCTACCAGGCCACTGGAATATACCCAATACAGATGCAATGAATACAATACACCTCAGGACATAAGTGCAACTCCACACATACACTACCGTTCAAAAGTTTGGGGTCATCCAGACAATTTCGTGTCTTCCATGAAAACTCACTTTTATTTATCAAATGAATTGAAAATTGAATAGAAAATATAGTCAAGACATTGACAAGGTTAGAAATAATGATTAATATTTGAAGTATTAATTTTGTTCTTCAAATTTCAAGCTCAAAGAAAGGCCAGTTGTATAGCTTATATCACCAGCATAACTGTTTTCAGCTGTGCTAACATAATTGCACAAGGGTTTTCTAATCAGATATTAGTCTTCTAAGGCGATTAGCAAACACAATGTACCATTAGAACACTGGAGTGATCGTTGATGGAAGTGGGCCTCAATACACCGATGGAGATATTTCATTAGAAACCAGACGTTTCCACCTAGAATAGTCATTTGCCACATTAACAATGTATAGTGTGTATTTTTGATTAATGTTATCTTTATTGAAAAAACAGTGCTTTTCTTTGAAAAATAAAGACATTTCTATGTGACCAAACTTTTGAACGGTAGTGTATAATAACAATTAGGCCAACTGTTGAGTTTTGAACAACTGCATGGCCTCTCTTTCACTCCTTGGTCTTCAAGTGTCTCCGTTGACAAAAATCATCCTCAGAGGACTAAGCTCTTAATAGGTCTTTGAGACTGAAACTGGCATTTTTCTTCGGGAAATCCGTTCCAAAGATGAGGCTGAATCTTGGACTCCTTCAAATCCTGTCTGAGAAAGTCTATTTTAATTCATCTGGTTGATCTAGAGCCAGGCCTAATAAGGTACGGTAAGGTATGGAAGTTTATTGTCATTGTAAAAAAAACATACAACGAAATTAAGTTGGCGACTCATCAGACAGTAGCAACAGTAAAAACATGTATAAAAACATTAAGACAGGACATTTCTAATTTAAAACAAGTAAACAAATAAATAAGAATGAATAAAACATAAAACACAGGCATCAATGACTTAAAATTGAACAGGTGTCATGTAAAAGAGTATTTTGGTCCCATCGCGGCACTTTCCGGTGCTAGTGTGGTGCTGAGTGTGGGGGTGATGGAGGAAACCTCTCTGGGGAAGAAGCTGTTCCTCAGCCTGTTATTCCAGGTTTAATAATCCTGAATCTTCTTCCTGAAGGCAGGGGAACGAACAGAGAGTGCCCCGGGTGTGTGATGTCGTTAGACGCTGCTGGCTTTCTTCTGGAGGCGGCCAGCATACACCGTCTCCAGGTCACGGAGGGTAACTCCCACAATCCTCTGTGCGGACCTTGTCCTGAACTGGCTCAAGAGTATTTTAACAAGAGATGAATTAGGAGTATACAAAGAATAACTCTCTCTCTCTCCAAGATGAATTCATTTATTTCCCTCCTACTTTTTCCTCTTCAGGATGAAAGGGCGGATGACGCATGATGCACAACACAACAACCAGGAAAATGCATAATGGGCAATTAAGAGGCCTCATTTCACTCCTTTGACAAGTCTTCAGACCGTATCAGGTAAGTTGAGCACCTGATAAAAACCAGAGACTGCATGAAAATCATTTAGCATCTGACCTTCAGGAGACAGCAGCCACTTTCAAAATCAAAACCAGTTTATTGTTAAATATGTGTTTGCACATACATCGCATTTGTCTTTGTGATTAGTGCCTAATAAACACAGTACCGTACATTTGTATGAAGACATAATTAAAATAAAACAAAAATATGATTGTTTACGATAGAATAGATATGTCTACTGCTGTAGAGAAGAGCGGCTTTGCTTGTTCACAGTTAGCCAAGCAGCGGTGGCATACTGCCGCCGCAGAGCGTGACATTTAACACGCCAGGGTTGGAGTCGTGTGTGAAGGATAAGTATAACATACATATATATATATATATATATATATATATACAGTATAAAGGCAACGACATGCATCCCTCCATACCTTCCCTGTTGTACGCCCGTAGATCTTGTCCTCTGCTCGAAGGTTAACGAGCTTCAGACACCGTTGTCTCCCCAACTGCCATTTTCTATTGCGGTAGTTTAGCTGATAATGCTGCTAGCGTTTTGGGCACAAATAACATGTCTGGAAACAAGAGCCCTGTTCGGCTGTGCTGGCTAACGCTTCCCACTCAGACCCCGGCTTGGCTTTGTGACTTCCTGGGCTGTCGGTGGAACACTAGCCCTCCTTTCGATCTCTGTGCCTTTATACGGAACAGCGAGGCCGAATATCAGCGCAACAGTCAAACTGTGGATAAATCAAGATATAGACTTAATGCCAACTATATTTGATATCTGATTCGTTTATTCCAACAAAGAGTTGATGCCCGTCGGTCTATCCGCCACAGTCAGACGTTGCTGCTGTCTGCTCCGCTGCAGCTTTTCTCTGTGATGTGGATACCTGAAAGCACCAGAGCTGTAAGTCAAACCTGCAGAGGAACCATGCAGTGTCATTTTGACACGATAACCCTCATAGCGCACACCGGAAACACCAATACACAGAGAGGAGCTGAAAGCTGAGATGGCCAACAAAGTAAGGCAAATAAAAAAAGAAAGTTATGATTTGGATATTGGTCAGCTTCCTGCTAGAATGAAGAGGATGGAGGTTATGATGTCATTATCGTGGGCCTTCTTTCTGTCAATGGGGAAATCCTTTTGGAGAGAGTCTTGACTTTGTGACGGGTTGCACTGAGAGCTGCATCGGAGATCGTCAATGTGGAGCGGATGAGGCCGAGAGGACGCCAAGTGTAATCAAGGTAGAATTTCGAGCCCAGCAGGACAAAGTGGCTGTGCTTCGTTGGAAAGTCCCACACAGAGAGGATGATTAACTTTAAGTTCAGAACTCTTCTCAGTAAACTCCCGTCGGGGAAATGAGTATTTCCTGACTGGCAGCGGGAGACTGATGAAACATTAGCAGCTGGGCCAGCGAGCAGTGCTACCCCTCGCAGAAGGAGGCTGCAGTCAGAGAGAACTTGGAGAACAGTAATTGCCGAAGCTGTAAATGTTGACAATCTCACACTAATGCACCGGAAACATTAACGCCTGGACCGTCTGGAACGTTAGTTTTTAAAACGAACACTATACTTGACAAACTCTAAGACTCTACAATGAATGTGTGTCTGACTGTCTCTGATATTTGGGGTTGTAGCAGTGTGCGTCACGGAGGTATTCAATCGATCAAATGGAACGAAAAATCCTCCAGAGCCGAGTTTGTGTGCACGTATATAGTTTCCTTTAACCGTGGAGAAATATATAACATAAAGCACATAGAACGCCATGACATTTGTCCCCAGAACGGTTTCCACCCATTGTGAGTCAAGATGTGAAGATGTGAAAAGCTTTGGATACTTGATGTTAAGTGAAGGAAGTCTATTTAATTCTCTATCTTCTTCTTCCTTTGATTTGTTATGTCCACTGTGTGTGCACACAAAGATACACGTTGAAAAATGAGTCCTGTGTTTTACTGTTCTTTAAAAAATATATATGACATATGGCTTACCAAAAAAATACAAATAAATCATGTTGCCACAAATTGAGTCATCAAATCGGATAAAAAAGAAAACCTGTTATTTTAGTGTTGCTTATCTGCTTAATACATGGAGTGATTCTGATTTTGTATCCGTTTTTAGCTGCTGTGTTCATGAACAATGATAGATTTAGAGATGTGCACCGTATTTATGCATGCATGAGTTTGTGTGTGTGAGGGAGAACACATGCATACAATCATGCCTGATCTACAAACCTGTAAATGTTCCCTCAATAAAGAAAACCTTTTAAATGTAAATGTGCACAAGGCACGTATAAGAGGTCATTTATCTAAAAAATCGCACGGAAGAAAAGAGAAGGTAGAAAGGAGCTCATCATATTGTCTCCGCACCGCCTGCTTCTCTGCAGAAACATGGATTTCCGGGAAGCCCAAATATGGCCAGACGACGATGAGGTGTGCAACAGATGAGTCATCCTTCAGACTCCCACACTCCCCGGCCTTGCATGTGTGCAAGACAAAGAGGGAGAGAATGCAGAGTGACACAGCAAGAGAATAAAGAAATAAGAGATCTGGAAAAATGGTGTACGGCTAACCTGCAAACTAGGTAATGGCATTCACATTATGACAATCGCAAAATTTCACTCAGGGAAAAACAAAACCAGAGAACATCAGCAAAGACTGTGAAAAGCATTAGTCTCTGCACTGATATGAGTCTTTTTCCTGGTCTCCACAAAGAAGCACCAAACAGCTGTTGACCCTTGGTTTGGCTGGAAACATCTTCGTCCAATTGTGAAGATCATCATGATCATTCAGTCAGATTTTTGCAGTTTTACCACTTTTACTTTTACTCTTGTTTTTCAAATAGGAAAGTTTGATGCAGTAATGTTTGAGGTTTTAACATGCTAGGCGTAAATGATGCTATTTACATGCTGGAAAACAAAATGAAAAATTGAAGAGGGCACTTTTATAAGATAGTTATTCAACCACAAGTGGGACTGAAACGTTCCATTTTAGCCTGAGTGAAGAGAGAAATAAGATAATTATTTCCAACTTATAGGTAGCATGCTAACAATTAGCATTTAAACACATTTATTTTCATAAGAAAGACTGTTCTTCTTTAACTTTTTAAAGAAAGAACAAATCTAAAGTGTGATATAGTTTTATAGAGAGGTATGTGCCAGACTACTTCTTAGTAAAGCAGATCAGATGATCTCGAGGCTTTCGAAGGCCATACCCTCATACGGACAGACAGAGATTCCTTGGTTTATAGTGAGATAGAACCCAATGCAAACAAAAGGTCATAATTAGACGCTCTGTAGTATTTATTATTCAATTCAAGCCTCATTTTTTTTTTATAATTCCCGTAGAATCGCTGTTTCTCTGCTGTTTGAGTGCAAGAAAACAATGTTATATTTTTACCAACATGTTACCATCTGACACATTTGGTCATCGCAGGCACACTGACAAGGTCTCATATCCCTCTTACAGTCTGTCCTTGGGGATGAAAGCCAAGCAACGAGGGACTGAGTGACATCGAGTCTTTGATGAAGCCTACAGGTAAACCCAAAGAGAGGTGACGCACACATGTACATCGAGATATGTCTGTGATATTTTTAGTCTGTCCTTCTGTTAGCAATGTCAACCTTTATACATCGTTACTTTCCTCTGTACTCTTACAAAATACTGGTTTTAATGTAGGCTGGTTCATGTAGCATTTATCTTGAAATAAATGTTAGACTAGAACAGGGGTGCTCAATACGTCGATCGCGACCTACCAGTCGATCGCGGCGTAGTATTGGTAGATCGCATGACATTTTAAAAAATTGGCCCGCCCCCCTGTAATTTTCTCTATAGTCAAGTCAAGTCAAGTCAAGTCTTTTATTGTCAGATACACAGAATGACACAGGGTCAGACTGGGCACTGAAATTCTTAGGACAAGGCACCACACAACAACTACCATAGCCTAACATAATATAACATAACATAACATGACATACACACTGTTCAAGAACTCTGAACATAATACTAACATATATACATATAATACACATAATAACTAAACTACAGACAAATGGGAGTAGCAGGAAGTGAAAGCAGGTAGTGCAATAGAAAGTGTAAGTGTAAGTACAAGGCTGAAAGTGACAGTGTATGTAAAGTGACAGTGTAAAGTGTCGAGTGCAAAAGTGTCGATCGTGTGTCAGTGTCCATTTAGCAGCCTGATGGCTCTCGGGAAGAAACTGTTCTCCAGTCTCTGTGTACGAGACCGGATACTACGGTACCGCCTTCCAGAAAGCAGCGGGGTGAACAGGCTGAAGGCTGGATGATGGCAGTCCTTTAGGATCCTGCCAGTCTTCCTGAGGCATCGTGTGCGGTATGTGTCCTGCAGGGCTGGGAGCTCCCTACCGATGATGAACTCCGCAGTCCTGACCACACTACGGAGGGCCTTGCGGTCCTTGGCTGTGCAGCTCCCATACCACACTGTGATGCACCCAGTCAGGATGCTTTCTATTGTGCATCTGTAGAAATTGGTGAGGATGACTGAATCCATGCCAAACTTCTTCAGTCTCCTCAGGAAGAAGAGGCGCTTCCGGGCCGCTTTGACCACCTTGTCTGTGTGAGCAGACCAGGTGAGGTCGTTGCTGATGTTGACCCCGAGGAACCTGAAGCAGCTGACCGTTTACACTGCAGAACCGTTGATATGCAGGGGTGCGTGCTCCTCCTATAGCACGTATTTGTTCTTTTATTAACCCTTGTGTTGCCTTCGGGTCATTTTGACCCGATTCAATATTTAACCCTCCTGTCGCCTTCGGGTCAATTTTTAATGTCGGTGTTCTTTCGGGAGTCAACAAACAAGCATAAAGTACCTCACACTTAAACTTGGAAAACAATATTAATTCTAATAATTTTCTGGAGATTTTAATAGCTGGGGTCATATTGACCTCAAGGGTAAAATATGTTCGTAAATATAAAGGTAACAGGAGGGTTAAACATTGAATCGGGTCATATTGACCCGAAGGCGACAGGAGGGACGGAGCAAAAGATCATTTTGACTTGGTCATTTTATAAGTAGCTCGCGTGTTGAAAAAGTGTGAGCACCCCTGGACTAGAAGATTTATACTGTAGCCAGCAGCCAGTTAGTCTGGCTTAGCATGAACACTTAATAAGAGGTAAAGAAAAGCCAGGTTTTGTCCAAAGGTATAAAAAATATATATATATACAGGGCTCTCAAGTTTTGAAGACAGGCAAGCGTGAGATTTCCATCAGCACCCGATACAGCTGACCGTTGCGCGCGCCGGCATCGAGCCGAAAAAGAGTTGTCGACGGCTGACTATTTTTTTGCTCCATCCCAATGCGCCGCAGACGGCGTAGCTCTGCAGCGAACAATCGATCGGCGTATTGAGCACCCCTGCATTCAAGCATTAAATAGCCGAGAGGTTTTTTCAGCGTGAGGAATTCGATGTGTGGCGGGAGTGCGTGAGATAAGACCGAAATGCGTGAGTCTCACGCTCAATGAGTGAGACTTGAGAGCCCTGATATATATATATATTTAAAACTAACTAATCTTTCAAGTTAATAACTTTAACAGTGCTAGATCTGAAAGTCGGATATCTTCCAAACGGCTCTGAAGATGATAGTGGCTGAGGAGGTGGCTTGCAGCTAACGGTGCTTGCAGCTAACGGAGCTTTCAAGATTCAAGATTCAAGATGTTTTATTTGTCACATACACACACAGGGTGTGCAGTGAAATGAAAGTGGCAATGCTCAGCAGGAATGTGCAAGGGCAACAAGTACACACTATTTACAATAAAAAACAACACAATATTTACAGTGTGTGTGTGTGTGTGTGTGTGTGTGCCTAAGAGGGCAGTTGTGTGGGTCTATGTGGGGTCCTGGTGAGGTCAGAGTTCACAATCCTGATGGCCTGAGGAAAGAAACTCCGTCTCAGTCTCTCTGTTCTTGCAGCGTGACTACGGGCGCCTGCCTGACCGCAGCTGAAACAGTCTGTTGTTGGGGTGGTGAGGATCCTTCATGATCCTGCGGCTCTGGTTCTGCACCTCCTGGTGTACAAGTCCTGCAGGGTGGGAGTGTAGTTCCAATAGTGCGCTCAGCCGCACTACTCTCTGCAGAGCCTTCCTGTCCTGGCGGGCAGTTGCCAAACCAGGCTGTGATGCTTCCTGTCAGGACGCTCTCTACAGCTCCAGAGTAGAAGGACTGAAGGATCCTCTGGGAAACTTTAAATTTCCTCAGCTGCCTGAGGTGGTAGAGGCGCTGCCTTGCCTTTCTCACCAGAGTGTCTGTGTTCGTTGACCATGTCAGATCCTCGGTGATGTGGACTCCCAGGTATTTATACCCGCTCACCCTGTCCACAGTAGTCCCGTTAATCCCCAGTGGTGAGTACGACCTCTGTTGTTGTACCCTCCTAAAGTCCACAATCAGCTCCTTAGTTTTGGTGACAGTCATTGAGGAGGCTGTTGTCCTGGCACCAGAGTGACAGATCAGCAACTTCACTCCAGGTAGGCCTTCTCGTCGTTGTCGGAGATCAGGCCCACCACCACTGTGTCATCCGCATAAACTTGATGATGGTGTTGGAGCTGAACCTGGCCACACAGTCATGTGTGTACAGGGAGTACAGTAGGGGCTGAGGACGCAACCCTGGGGATCCTGTGTTCAGGGTGAGGGGTTGGAGGTGTGTCTGCCACCCTGACCACCTGTGGCCTGGGCGGTCAGGAAGTCCGGATCCAGCACACTGATGGTGTTGAAGCTGAAGTACAATAGAACAGCATTCACATGCCGGCCCCTCTGCAGATGAGAATTTGGAGTCGATAGAGGCTACAGCGGATATGCCCTCTCTATCAGCCTCTCATGACCATGACCACGAGGTGAGGCCACGGTAGTCATTCATACATGCTGGAGAAGCATTCTTGGGCACAGGGACAATAGTGGATCTCTTGAAGCTAACGATGCTAACAGTGCTAACAGCGCTAACAACAGGAACAGCGTTGACAGAGAACGGTTGTGGTTGGCGCTATGCTGCTAGTGAGGGTGGCGTTTGGCAAGCTAGCTGTTTCCACCTCTTTCCAGTCTTTATGCTAAGCTAAGCTAACCATCTGCTCTATAGCCCTATAGCTAATCTCGTGATATTCTCAAGATTATCTCATAACTCTCCACTGGAAATTTACAAGCGTCTCTCACATCATATTAAATTACACATTTAAATGTTGCGTGTAATTTGTCCATTCCCCTGCTTTCTTGTCTGGTCAGGATGTCTTTTTAAGTGGAAGAAGAAACTGTGACCTGCTTGATAAAATTCTTTCATCAGTGTCTCTTTGGTTCTTTAGTCCCTCTTTTCAATAACTAGAGTCGCAGCATCGAGGCCAGTCTGGCTCAGCTTTCCCCTCAGCTGTCTCACCCTCAGGTAACACCATGTATGTCTTTCCTGCAGCAGTATCAGTTTCCTTCTTGGGAACCTGTTGTGGAGAGGCCTTCGTCTGGCACTCCCGCCCGCGAAACTCCTGTGAGTCATTCTGCTCCATCTCTCTCTCAGTCTGTCACTCTGTTTTTTTATTAAATCACATCTGTTCCCTCAATTCCTTATGCGTCGTGTACTTTTCATAGATGTGACGGTGACTAAGAACAGTTCGCTGTGTGCTCTTAACTTGCTGTTGTTGAAAGTGAGAAACGGCAGGGAAACCTCCACTGGATTTAAATAGACTTTTTGTGCTTGGCAGAACTCACATAACACAATATGAAGCACTCTCCTGCCGCCCTGATGTGTCCTGTTGTCAGGCATGACACATGCACTCCTTCCTGCTCTAAAGGATAAGTCAGATGGTTCTCGTGAGCTCTGCTTGATGTGACAACAAAGAGAAATAAATGTTCTACCTCAAGTCAAATGGCAGTATTTCATTATTTTTTCAATGCACCCGTATTGACCACCAAAACGATTGCACTGCCACCCAGGATGCTCTGTCCAGCTGGGCCTGAAATATATAAGTGGGTCTGAAAATATAATATGAATCATTAGACGCTGCGCCTCTGTCCCCCAGAAGTTATGCTGCCCTGCAGTGACTGTGCGTCTTGGATAAAAGGTGGAAGGTGTCGAAATATAATTTGCAGAGCCTTTTGAAGATATTCTTTTTTCTCTCTCTCTCTCTCACACTTTATCTATCTCTCTCTATCTCTAAGAGGTCCTCTTATGTCGCTAAAAAATACATCAATAATATACATAAATATATCAATAAATACATGGTGCCTTCTATTCTATCTTGAACAATTCTTCCCTATTATTTGTTCCTGTATAGATGGCTCCTATTCTTTCCCATTCTTCTCTCTGCTCTTTCAGGAGAGCTCTTAAAGAAAAGGGCATCCTGTTCCCCTTCTGACATACTGGTGAGCCTGTTACGGCAACTGTGGTTGACCTGAGGCAGGAAGAGTCAGGAAGGAATTGTATGTGAAATTAGGTGAAACAGTCAGTGGTTCATTTTCTGCCCGTCTCTTGGGATGGAAAGATATATTTTTTTCCTTTAATCGGCCTCCACTAGTAAAAGTATAAAGGTTGGTAATTAATTTGAATAGCGTGTAAAAACAATATCACAAAAGATATTTTCGCAGCATTTCAAATCTGTGCAAAGCAGTCAGAGGACGGCATGGTCTCTTTTGCCTGCTAACACCCGCCCAAGACTTATGTGTGTGTCTCGTGTTTCTCTTGATTCAAATAACTCATTTATTTCGAACGGTCAAAAATGCTTTCTTGGTTTTAGAATTAATTTGTGCCTCACTCAGATGAACACAAAGGGACTCACACATGGTTGTATCATTCATATGCCATTTGGTCAACAACTTAATAACGTTCATTAGCTATTGGATGTCACACAAAGACCTTTTATTTTGCAAAAATGTCTATACAATGAGGAGGCTGTGGTTAATTTGATTAATGTCATTAAATATGAATGAGAGGCTGAGAAATGAAACTTTTCTCCCAGGTTAGTTTCCTCGGTGACTCAGAAGGTTGATGAGCTGCTGCAGTTGTTCTTTATGTGCTGGACTGAGCCCTCCTAACCGAGTGGAGCTCTGCCTTGTTGGTGAACAGTGATTTGCAGACACAGGTCATGGTAATTACTTCTTGGAGAAGCACCAACTCTACCGTGTTTGCTCAATTTCTGCTATATACTGTTGGAAAGTGAGAGAGAATCGAAGCCACCAACAGAAGGAAAAACAAATTTAATTCAAAAAATCCTCTGGATCACTCTTCCGGTGACTCTCCCTCTTTCTTCCTCTTGCAGATTACTCATCATATTAAAGCGGCAGCAGGTGTCCAGTATGAAACAGTTGGATTTTAAACACCTGCTTCTTGCACAATACATAACAGGGATGCAACATACTGACACAGTTGACTCGGTTATACAAGCACCTGTAGAATACACACTTTGCTACCGTCGATGTTCTACCATTAAGTTGACGCCAAATGGAAAAAGGTAAGTGCAGACGACAAGCTGAACATCAGTCACTTCAAACTAGGCGTCAAAATGTAAGCTTAAGCTTCTTCAAGCCTCTTTGTGTTCCCTTAAACTGCAGCAGATCGCGCTCTGTAACACCTACAGCCTTCAGATTGTGAAACACATGTACCCTCGCACTACACTCACCATGCAAATGACTTAGAATCTGCATATAAAAGGGAATTAGTACATCTCATTATTTTAATATCCGTCTCCATACTTAACAGTGTATGTGAGGTGAACAGCCAACTGTGTGTTTAAAGTAAATGTGACTATAACAGTCTGATTATAAAAAGTGCGCATATTTATTAATTGTTTACAATAATTTATTTCCATATCCTATATATTGGTGTCTCTCTCTGATGAATAAACTGTCCTCTCTTCTCTGCTGGTTTACACATGAGAACACAGGCACACAGTGTCTCTAAACAGCACCATCTAGGGCCCCGGTACCAGCATTGCTGCAAGGAACATGAAGGAAAAAGAAGATTCAGATATTGTATCACTTAATTTTGTGTAACTCAAGCATGACCCGTTCTGATGGAGTCCCAAACCCAACACCATTGGCCCATTGTCGAAAAAAGAAAAGAGCTGAAATGATGGAGAAACCCCTTTTCATCGTCACCGATATGATCATCTGAGCCTGTTGCAGTTTTTACACCAACATCGAACAATCCCAGAAAGTCTCTCCCACCCCAGTGAGCAACCTACATGCTGTGATACAGCACGTTGCGGGGATTTGCCTTTTTTTGGGCACTTGAGTGCTTCATCCTGCCTCCGAAACACTCGCGTAGTGAGAGGGCTGTCCTGGCTGCCGTGGAGTGGAGTGCGGAGGCGAGAGGGTCAGTGGTGATTCCTTGAAACGTTCTCTCTCTCTCACTTATGTGGGCATTTGTTTATGTAACTGCCTGCGGCGGCCTACGCCTCCCTCTAAAGGGAGCCCTGAACAAACCAGCAGGCGTTCAATGTTCAAATAAGCAGGTGCAACTACTTGGGTGTAGGTTTTATTGGAATTACATGTATAAGCATGTTGTGTGTATTTTATGGTTACAGCCACTTTAGCTGTGTGCATAACATGCTCACACTCTGGTTCAGTTGGAGGTGAAATGAACTGAAGTTTAGCAGTAGACAAATGAGCAAAGAGACTCTCGTATGTGTAGTCTCATTTTTACACTGTGAGACAAATATTTTAGGGACATGAACCAGTTTATAGGGGTCGTCTCTTACTGGATTACACATGGTAAGAGACATTAACCCGGTTCTTAAGGCTGGTTGGGTTTAGGGTATGCGTTGATAGATCATTCAACGAGCTACAAGAAACACCCAGCTCACTAACAGAGATGGTAATGTACATTCATGACTAATATCAAATAAAAGCAGGGTAAAAGCAAGGTTAGAATAAACTCAAAAGGATTGTAATACAGAATATCCTTCGATGTAGTCTACATCTCTACGAAGTGTGATAATGTCTTTTAAGGGAACTGACCAGTGTGATGAGACAGTACGAATGTGTGGGATCAATTCATAGTGTGTGACACGCAGCTCTACGTATGTACGACATTACTTACTGTGGACGTTTTATCGTGACACATTTCACCGTGAGGCTGTACACGAGCGTGAAGCACAGCCCGTTCATTGTTCTCTCGTGGTGCCAACGTCACAACCCTGCTTGTTGACTACAAATGACAAATGCAATTTATCAGCAGCTGTTCTCACAACTCATAACCGAGCAACTCACTGAGGGGATTTGGGTTGTCTCTCTGCACGCTGATATATCCGCGCTGCGGGGATGACAATAGGAAAACAAGACGGCGTAATAACTACAAGACACATGTTCTGCACCAGCATCCTTGTAAAAGACTTTCACATGACTTGTCATTGCATGAAGTGACAGTGACAGTTTCGATGATTAGATTGAGTTATACCATTAATTGTTGAGAAAAGTATCCTAACAATTATGACTTTTATAGGCTTTGTTATATCAAGTAGTCTATGTTTTTCCCAAGAATAGATGTAAAGGTTTTTTGGGAAATAAATAATGTGTATGTGTTGACCTAGTTGGCCGTTGTGTCTCTGTAACAGCAACCTGACACTGCGCGTTCAACTCTGGATACATGTGCTGAAAATGAAGCATAATTTCCAGCCCCGCAGGTCACCGTAACCACTGAGCTATAAGGGGACGAACGCTCAGCCCAGGACCGATGCATACTCTGAATCTAAAAGTGTCTTAAATTGATGCACCAGGCAAAATGGAAATTACTTTTTCATGTTGATGTTACCTAATTTCCCAATAAGTAGGATCTAAAAATTACCATGCCACCACAGACGCCTCCCTCCCACCAGGCTCAGTTTGCTTCATGAGACTGTGGGACAATAATAAGGAGAAAGAGCAAAGACTGACGATCACTCATCATCTGTTTCTCTGTTTTCCTGACTTGTTGTTTTGACAGTGATTTGTTCATTCTAGATATCTCTCTCTTTCTCTCTCTGAAGAAGCCCATTGGTGTAATGTCCTTCCTTTCACACTTTGAGAACCCAGATCTGCCCACATCCCCTGGGGGGGGGGGGGGGAGAGAGAGAGAGAGAGAGCTTCACCTTAATTCCTGTGTGCACATGGTTGTTTGTGTATGTGTGTGTGTGTGTGTTTCTTTTTGAGAAGCGGGGGGGGGGGGGGGGGGGGTGCAGCCAGACGGATGGAGTGTGCTTGCTCTCCTGCATTACTGAACCGTCTGCGCCTCGCCTCTACTTTCTATTGGATGAGGAGATACTGTCGGCGATGACAACCGCCGGAACAGGCATGCTCTGTGCACACCGACACCCCAACGTGACTACACAATTACTCCGATTGCCTTTGAATTAACCCTGAGGAGATAAACCCCTTAGTACTTCAAGTAACCTGTAGCCTGAATACATTACGTGTCTCAAAGTATATGTGTATTACATGAAAATGCGTTGGAGATATACAACTGTTGCTTTTCAATGAACAAATAAGCTATAATATTAATATTTCATTTTCACTAATATATCCTCCCGTTGCCAGGGCTAAGCCAAACGACACGTGCAATGTTTGCAAACATGTGCATCTCACATGTCCCCTGACCCATGAGCATCACCCTTTTCCATCCTGCACACCGATCCCGCTGATCCTCCTTCCGGTGCCTTTGGCTCTACGTTGATATCTGCGTAGTCTGCTCTTCGTAATCGTTTGTCTCTGTCTCCATGCACAGATCCCTCCCTTCTCCTCACATTCAAAGCCCCTCCCCTTCCTCCTCCGCGTGCGCTTACATAGTCATTCTCACACTTTGCACACGCGCGCGCGCTCGCGTGCACGCCGACACTTCTCCCCCGCACACTCCCCCCGTTGGTCGGTGCTGGCTCATTCGCTTCAGTACGCCATCCACGCACATGACTCGGACTCCAGGCAGGGGGGGGGCGGGGTAGGATATATACCTCGGAGAGGAGGCCACAAGCTTCACTGAGAAAGGACCCACTTGCAGTGCAAGGACCACAAGCGAGAAGACTCCGAAGCCGGGAGTAGAAGTACCAACATTTATTTTGGAGCCTAGAGAGAAAAGACAATCGATACCACATCTTTTTGGTTCGAGGGACTGTCTGCTGGAGCTCCGATACAACCAATTCGACATTTCGCTTTACGCCAGTTTCTCTGGACATAGCAGCTAAACAAAGTTGGTAGTAAACTCTTTGGAGTTTGGTTAGAGTCACTATTATTTCTTCGCTTGTGAGAGTGGACTGCACTGAAACTTGGGATCGACCCGTCTGGGGTCGGGCTTGGACCTGGCGCATCCTTTTTTGCAGCTTTTGAACACAGATCTGAAGACTTCCGAGTCGAGTCAGACTTTTGAGGACAAGCTGCGCGGCTGCCACCGGAGCCCAGCTCCAACACACCGGCGCGACCGGACAGAGACGTCCTAGACACGTGTTCAAGGTAAGGAAAGACCACGAGCCTTTCTTTTGGTGGCTTTTCCCTGTATCTGTGCATGTCTGGTTCCTGAGAAACAAAGTGAGGATGACGCGCGCTGCAGCTTCGGACTTGGTTTCTGTCGCTGTCCGTGGTGCTGAAGCTCTCTATTGCATCGCTCTGAGCTCTCTGGTCGCCATAACGTCTGTTTCTTTTCAGATTTTATTTTTTTATTGATGGTTACAACAGCACATCGTACCATTACGGTAGTGATGCCGATCCCACAGCTCAGCAGCAGAGAGTTGGAGACAGCAGCAACAGGTTGCTGCTGTCTCCAACTTTCTGATTTTCCTCACTCAAATTACTTGACGTGTTGGGCAGTGGTTGTGGAGGATGCTGCAACGTAATGACCTGCATGATGTGAATCCATACAGTTTCATGTCAGGCGTCTGCTGTTCAACGAGGATGCTTCTGCAGCGATGTCTTCACACCCTCGAACATTCTCCTCGTATAGGCAGTTAAATGAAACCCTGCTTTGATCATAGTGTTGATCAACTTGCAAGGAAGGAAATATTCCTGCATTGTAGAATACCCCATAGAGCTACACCATGGTTCATTTATATGGCTTTGTAAAGAAATCTGAATCTGAACAAACACACATAATCTTTAAGTGATCTGCAGTGATGTTTTGCTGCTCATTGTTTTTGCTGTCATATTTATTTGCAGTAAAGCTGCCAAGTCGTCCAGTTTCTTGCACACATGTGCAAGTAACGGCACCGGGCACAGCAGAAGAGAGAGCGATTAATTAGTGGATGATGGATGACCTGTAATGGCTGTACACTTTTATTCAGTTCACTCAATCAGGTCATTCAAACAGAAAAGCTTGTCACAATTTACCAGACTGGCTGCAAAATCAGATGTTCAGATGCATTAATAGTTATCAGTCTGTGTACTTCAACTGCAGGTTGTTGTATATTTTCACAGCGTTCTGGTTCAGTCAGGATTAATTACTTAACCATCTGCACACAGTTAACTGCAGCCAGTAGAAAATCCCACATCTCATCAAATTCATCACATTTCTAATGTGCAACTTGTTTCTGTTAGTTATACACAGAATATGAACTGTGTTTCTGTGCTCCTGCACGACTGTGCACGGCTTAAATGGAAAGCATGCCGCTGATGGCAATATCGCAGTTATTTACTGCTTATCAAACCAAATCTGCAACAAAAAGAAACTGTCTCCGGATACAAACAGCCCACTTTTTGTGTTGCCTGCTTTGCTGAATTGTTGTTGACAACCGCAAATCAAGAGAAGGGGAGAGAAAGGTCGGGAAGGAGGGAGGGAAAAAGTGAGAGACCGTGAAAAAGAGTTCTCCTACGACAGCTGGACCTCTTTCTTTTCACTGCGTGCCTCATCGTATGCCCATTCATGGAGCTTCCGGTTGTTGGGAGGCGGGAGAGATACACCCACCTGCACAAAGCAGAGGTCTCTGCTGCGTTGCTCACCGAGAGGGAGGGAGCCATGTGAGGAATGTAATTATGAGTTATGTTCCGGAAAAGTGCAGGTGCATCTCACAGTGACTGTCGCTGTAGGCATCAGTTGTTCTGCAATGCCCCTTCTTTGGGATCAACCCCCCAGTCGTGTACAGAACACGCAGCCATGTGTTTTACGTATTAAATAACATCTTCCTTCATACGGACATTACTGTCTGTTCCACTCACAGCAAAAGTGACAGTGACAAAAGAAAAGAATGAAACAGAAAAATCGAGAAGGAAAATAAATCCTGAATGCCTGGGAAAGATGTTGCTGAGCAACAGTGTTTCCTCCTCTCCTCTGTGCTCCAAGGAGCCTCCAACATCATTTCAGTCAGTCAGTTCAGGTACTGAGACCTCACTATGGACTCTCTCTCTCTCCAGGGAGGGTCAGTCACTCAGAGTGTAGGTGAAAACCACATGAAGTTTGCAGGATTAATTTTGTGCATAGAAATTATTAGAGTTTTAAGAATTAAATTGTAGTTGAATTTAGTGATGCATTTTTGTTCACGTGCATGCATTCGAATGAATATGCACGAGTGACATGTGTCACTCTAGATGCATATTTAATTTAACTGCACTCTGGTATGCAATGCATGAAACATTTCCAAAGCAATTTGAGGCGCCACAGCGTGGATGCAAAGTAACCATTTCTCTTGTTTACTGCTCAATAGGAGGAACGCTTTGCACAAATAGTGGAACTAATGGGCATCTCTGGTTGCTAGTGGCAATGCTTCTACGGACGTCAGACTGACGCACATGGGTTGCAGTGCAGTTCGGTGTGTGGGAGGAAAGAGCTTGGAAATACCAGCCTGCTGTGAAGGACTGTAATTGCAGTGTCGGAGCAATCATGTCCTGAAGAACTGGGCATTTTAAATCACTGAATCTGCCTCGGCTATGATACTGATCAGCGGCAAATCCATGATGCATAAATACCAGCTCAACAATAGGTCCAATTAAAATGCATCTCTTAAATATTGTGAGGAAAAAATGCTTTTCATTTGCAGAGCTCTCATCCTGCATACTGATGTGTATGTGGGGTGTTTTGGGGGTATTATTGAGAAGTTGGAGCACTCTGACAGATGTTTTCCTCTTTTTCATTCCCTGTTTCTCTGCAGCTCCTTTATTGATTCCCTAAAGTCTGCGAATCCAACAGTTCTTCAAAGGAGTTTCACAGATTCCGCAAAATATCTAAAGTGTAGGAATTTTACATTAAAAAAGTAGTCATCTGAGCTGACCCAATGGCGTGGTCACCTCTTACCGGCCCCTGCGTGGCCCTCGTACTCGTCTTCTTCGGTTTGACCTCCTGCACTCCCTCCGGCCCAGCTTCTGCCACCTGTGCCACGCTGGAACAGAGTCGCTTCTTTGGTGTGTTTTCCTCGACGACCGTCCTGCACTCCACGCCGTGCTCGTGGACCCTGCAGAACCCCGATCCCCGCCGCTACACCGTCTACATGAAGATCACCAAGCCAACCGACTCCTGCGTGCCGCGTCAAATCAAGACCTTCCAGTTTGACTCCTTCATCGAGACCTCCCGCACCTATCTGGGCATGGAGAGCTTCGACGAGGTCGTCCGGCTGTGCGACGCGTCGACCACTGTCACCTACCTGGAGTCCACCAAGCAGTTCCTGCAGATCCGCAAGGTGACCACGAGGAACGGCGTGGAGATGGTGGAGGGGCAGAATGATGTCAGTGAGTTCAAGCCTGAGTTTCTGGTCGTGGGGAAAAGGAACCCAAGCATGCCCGCCTGCCAGATGCTGTGCCAGTGGCTGGAGAAGTGCCTGTCCAGTAGCACCCATGATTATCCCTGTGGCATCATGAACACACCATGCCAGTGCTGGGAGGCCCCGAAGAGGAAGCCAGGGAGCTGCTACAGAGGCGGCGTCTACGTTGAGAAATGCTTTTCTGTTTCCCGTGACAGCATCCGCGAAACTGAGATCATCAGTAAGTTTGTAACATCTTTGGTTATTTACTTCTAGAGTGAATTGAAGTGAAATGTTAAAAAAAAAAAATGAAAGAAAAAAAACTAAATTCTCCAAAAATCGAGCCTTTAAAGAAACAAACAGAAAGTATGTTCCCCCCCGTCTGCTGTGTTGTCTTGTAATGACATCCATCAGGCAGGATCGGGGGGGATCATGTTCTCCGAGACACCACGGCTCTGCAGGCGGTCTCCAGACCTGTTGTCTCTCCCTGTTTGAGTGTTAGGAGATGCTGAGGCTAATGATCCATGTCTGTAGAGCAAGGGCACATGTTTAGGATGTGCACTTCGCCGCCACAAAGTAATGAGAAGTAAATCAAAGGTGTTAGACTAACTGTGCGTCTTCGAGCCTCATTGGCAAGACGGCCTGAACCGCACACATCTCCAGCTCGCCATTTTGTACAAGGAATGCATCTAACGCTTGGCAAGGAGTCTGGGCTGTGGGGAGGGATAGAGGGCATGTGTGTGTGTTAGGGTGGGGGGGGGGGGGGTTTGAAGAGAGCACAAAGACCTCACAGTCAGCTGGTAGCGGAAATGTAAGTGCAGCACTTGTGGTCGTCATAGCAACGCACCTGTCATCCATACACACCACTCTGCACCGGTTCACACAAATTGGTAAAAAGCAAACTATCACCATTTCAAAATGCATCATCTGTCGGGCTGAGTGCTCGGTTCTGCTCACAAAGTCTCGTCCTCGCTCCTTCTCGGCAAATAGGACAATTATACTCCCTGTTTCTGTATTTTAAGCTTTACGAGGGAGGATATTTCACTCTTTTTTGTGTTTACTTTTTAACTGGGGTAACTGTAATTGCTCGCAAAACAATATTTGTTTCCAACCTTGCTCAAAATCTCTCCTCTTATCTCTTCCCGCAGAAGGCTGGGCTGGGTGGGGCCGCTGGTCAGCATGCAGCCAGGAATGCGATGGTGGAGTTCAGGTGCGCAGCCGAGCCTGTCAGCCCGAGGACCGCGTGTGCGAAGGAACCGTTGAAGAGGGACGGGCCTGCAACCCTCAGCCCTGCATTGGTAAGGCCACCTGTCCTTTAGTCATTAGGGTGTGAGCACTCGGCTCCCATTCAATGCAATAATCATGCAATTGTCTAATTCTCTCAGGCAAAGAGCGCAACAGGAGCCAGGGTCTGCGAGCCATCGTCGGTTTGAAGAGAGACAATGCTGATGATTCTCACCATGGAGTCGTTGCAACCCAAACAGGTGAGAAGAAGTTCTTGTAAATGGACGTTTGAAACACTCTCTGCATTGCAATTGTTGAGGGCTTGGTGGGCTGACCCTCTAATTCATGTGTTTTTCTAAGTAGATTCTAAGACAGATGAGTGGTCCCCCTGGAGCGCTTGTTCAATCACCTGCGGAGAAGGGTGGCAGAGCCGCACCCGCGTCTGCGCCACTTCCTCCTTCATCACACAGTGCACCGGCCCGCTGCGTGAGAACCGGCCCTGCAACAACACCGCCGTCTGCCCCGGTGAGCGCCCGGTTTTTGTTTCACTCGTTATCTTGAACATTCCGACCCTGTAGCGGGTTTGCGATGCTGAACTTCCATCGTCATATCATGGCTCTGTGTTACCCCTGTGTAGTGGACGGTGCTTGGGACGAGTGGACCCCCTGGAGCCTGTGCTCATCCACATGCGGCCGTGGTTATCGTGATCGTACCCGCACGTGCAAGCAGCCCCAGAATGGAGGAGAGCCTTGCCGCGGCCCCACAAGACAAACCAAGTTCTGCAACATCGCTGTCTGCCCAGGTGAGTCATGGAACTCTTCTTATTGCACACTTGTGGTTTGATGTTATACAGTATGAGGCGTACAAATACAAATAAATGTTTTTAAAAAACAGATACTATTTCTTAATAAAACAACAGTATTATTATTGTGCCAGTTTGTTCTTGTATTACCATGTTTAAAAACCCATGACAACGGGTCTGGCTGACACACCGCTTACTGAGTCCTCGATGAGCGATAATTAAGCAACTCATTGGCATCCCCATCATCACACATGCAGTAGCAGGTTGACATTACATCTGACGCATTTACAGAATAAAAGCCTCTTTGGGGATGAGTCAGTGGCTTTATGTGAACCGAATGTGACTCATGCTGTGCTCATGGTCACCCAATTTATGAGAAGTCTTCTTTATTCTGCCACCTACTTGAGTGCATTCAAGATTTGACTCATTTTAAAGTCGCTGCTGCAGTTTTTTATGTTAGTTTTTGCCAACTTTTGTGGTAGTTACTATTAACACGCTAGTGGGAAGGGATTTCTTTATCTATTCAAAAGTAAAAGTCTGTGTTGCAATTCCATGTTACCATCAGCAGATGTCTCCCTGCGCAACAGCTGAATTACTAGTGTCTCAAAGGGAGGCTCTGCAGTCATTACTGAGGGATGATTACGCTTCCCATTTGAAACTGAACGGCTTACACAATTGAGTCGTCCATAATGGCCCTTTCAGCACAATGTTTTCCATTTGGACCAATTTAACTTTTATTAAGACTTTGCACTTTATTTCATCTAATTTACTCAACAGTGTTAGAAGTTTTGTTTTACTATTTAAGGCTTTTATTCCACCAAAATAAATCTGGAATATGAAAAGTGTTTGCATGTGGCCAATCGGTATTCCTTTACATGTATGTTCCTATGCCTTTCATTTAAAAAATAGCCACTTTAGAGTTGTTTTTTACAGCGGCATTGCTTCTCAGGGAGATTGGTATATTGGTCCAACAGTATAATGTCTGTGGCCTGAAGGTCCATCTTCTCCTCGGGCTCGCTGTAACTCTATGCGTCTCTTTTTGTGTATCCTCTACCGCCCTCTAGTGGACGGATCCTGGAATGAGTGGTCTGTGTGGAGCGCATGCACCACGTCTTGCTCCAATGGCACCATGCAGAGAATCCGGGAGTGCAACGGGCCGTCCTACGGGGGCTCCGAGTGCCACGGCAGCTGGAAAGATTCAGACACATGCTTCCTGAAAGAATGCCCTGGTAAAATAAACAACAACAACAACAACATAAACAAATGCACTTCTGTTTCAGTCACTCTCCAAATAAAAGATCAATAAAGTGTGCATGTCTAGAGTTCATGGAGTGAAATGTTCTTTTTTAGTTGATGGACGCTGGCATGCATGGAGCTCTTGGAGCAGCTGCAGCAAGACTTGCGGTGGCGGCGCCCAGCAGAGACAGAGAGTCTGTGAGGGGCCCTTCTTTGGTGGAGAGCCTTGCCCTGGGGAAAAGGGAGAGCAGAAGCGTTGCAATGAGAAGAGATGCCCTGGTGAGTGCCTCCATCACAATGCACAAAGATGGCCACACCGCATGACTGTCCAATTAGGAAGAAGAGAGTACTTATCCTTCTACTTATCCGTGGTACTTTATAGAGCCCCATGAGATCTGCCCTGAGCAGAACACCGGAGATGTCGTGTGGAAGAAAACCCCCGCCGGAGACATGGCTGCCATCGCCTGCCCCGCTGATGCTTCAGGTACAGACACAGCGAGAATCGCGCCACGCTTTGTCTGTTCTCCTTGTACGTGTTATTCTGTTTATCATACCCCATTATGTCAACTACAAGTTTGTATTTTCTCTCGTACACAGGTCTGATTTTGCGCCGGTGCACTCTGGACGCTGTAGGTCTCGCCTCCTGGGAGAGCCCGACTCACATCAAGTGTGTCTCCAGGAACTACGAGAACATTCAGATGATGGTACGCCCCACATATGGACCCTAATTCAAATCGGTTGTGTCCTCACACACAGCGTATTTCCCAGTCAAACCAGCGAATGTCAAAGATTCAGATTAACCTCTTGACCTTTCTTCTGCAGTCGAGGGACTACAACTCCAAAGCGCAGACGGGACAGAGCATCGACGGGGTCAGCGAGGTGATTTCACGCCTGAGAGTCTCCTCCGATGAGGGCGCCCAGTACAGCGGAGACCTCTTGGCTGTCATGGAGATCCTGAAGAACACCACTGAACAGTACAAGGCCACCGGCCTGAGATTGAGTAACGCTGACATTGAGGTAAGCCAAAGCCTGTTCATATCAGTGAATAATATAATGCAGCAGTCTTTGACCAACAATAGTTTCTAATGAAGCGAGACGTGGTACCTTCTCACACTTCTGCCTCCATTTAATGATCTGCAGAACTACGTCCAGACAATCAGCAACTTACTGAAGGAGGAACATCGTGACAAATGGGAAGAGGCACAACTGGTACGTGTTTAGAGAGTGTGTGTGTGTGTGTGTGTGTGTGTGTGATCCAGAGTGAATGTGAGCAGGGGAGAAAATAAGTCTGTTATTGCTAATGTTCCTGCGGTGACAAGTAAAGCATTAAAAGCATTAAATTACACGTCTGGAGCGCAACTTATCATCTAGTTTGACCTTTTTATTTCGATTTGTTCATTACAAGCAACATAAACCCAGATGTACTTTCTTCAAATCAAATTAGTGTTAAGTTCAGTAGTAACTACTATAATGGAGTTCCCTGAGAAGATAAGCAAGTGTAGAAAAGTTACACAAATTAAAGACTCCCACTGGCGGGTAAGTGCATATTTGTGTTTAAATTGGAAACTGGATTTCGAGTTTCAAAGGCCACTGCGACAAGAGAACGCTTCAAGGTGAAAGGGGAGGGAGGGAGAGAAAGAGATAAAGAGTGAGATTGAATCACGGAGAATCACGACTCCCACTTTGCAATCTGTGAGTCTTTATGCCAGCCTACGTACCGATGGTCGTTAAGAGGAGCCACGGACAGCACATCGCATACAAGAACACACCTTGCGCCCACATCGCTGCAGCTCTGCGTCAGAGACACGCACGTCAGGCAGCCCTCCCTTCCACCGAGCGAGAAGGAGAAGACAAGAAGAAAAAAACCACAGTATGAATCAACAGTCTGCCCATTTATGGCCTTAAGGAAGTTCCTAGGTTGCATAGCAGCAAGCAGTGTTTCTTTTTTTCTGTCCAGCGCTTAGTGCTCTGAAAGAATAAGTACAGGCTGCACTGACATAAGAGTAGGACATCCAGATATGGGCATGTTATCAATAAGCGGTGGCCAATTAATGCTAATTGTGTAAATTGCATATAATGAATGAGCACCCTCCCCTTTTTACCCATTGTCCCTCTTTCTGACTTTTCCTCCGTTCCTTTTCTTTTTTTCTCTTTCATCCAGATGGGCGCCAACATGAAGGAGTTCCTCCGCCTTGTCGAGGACTCTGTGAACATGATCGGTATGCAAATGAGCGGCTTTCAGGACATCTACGAAGTCACCGAGAATTTAGGTGAGCCCTAATTTCCCACTGCCAGCTGCTCTCTGCTCGTGTCTCATCAGGATGATGTGTCCCATATAGGCAGCCGCATGCATCAGTTATCCCTGTGACAGTGTCCAGGCCATCAGCTTTACCATATTATATTATTGCCATCTCCAAAACGTTAAGCAGGCATCTTTTGCATTGCACACATTTGGCTTCTACACGAATATCAATCTGTCAAACACTGAAAATAACTGTAAACTTTACATTCTTCAGTCACTCTCTGTGACTGTGGTCTCAGTGAAGCCGACATTCTCACAGGATGTCGTTGAGTGACTACTGCGCTCAGACACACGTGACGCATCAGACCAAAATGTCCTTGGCGTTCGTCGACTGTTCATCCAACACAGTGTCCAACAAAGCTGTGACCTCTAAGTGCTGCTCACTAACCAAGCCCTCAATTTCTCAATCTCTGTCCTCCTCAGTGCTGAGCATCCACAAGCGCCCGACGACCGCCAACTCCAACTTTACCTTCCCCGTGAAAGGCTGGAGGGGCATGCTGGACTGGGTCAGGACCTCTGAGGAGAAGATCTCCGTGTCCCGTGACGCCCTGCCCATTGGACAAGCTGGTAAGACGAGACAGACGTCGACGTTTTCTGCGCCAACCAATGTGCAGTCTTGTGAATTTGAGAGTAATCCGGCCCTTTTCGCTCTTTCCAGATGGCAACGATGCTTTTGTGACCGGCATCGTCCTTTACAGAAACCTTGCCTCTATTCTGTCCTTCCAGAGGTAATTTGATTACTTTTACTGCTTTTACATGTATCCAACTGGCCCTTTTTGAAATACATGTTATCATCACCAGATGGCGCCTCACTCCCTGCACATTCACTCCCCGTGTTCTCACTTGCACCTTCATTGTGCGACCCTGACCATATGCAGTCAACCATAAGGACGACACTGACTGTGCAATGTTCTCCTCCTCCACAGCAACACCACCCTCATCAACTCCAAGGTGGTGACAGTGATCGTCAACCCCAGCCCGTCTCACCTGTCCACCCCCATTGAGATCGAGTTCCCCCACCTCCACAATGTAAGTCCCTAATGCTTACCCAATCTAATGGAGCCCTACGAAAAATACCCCCCCCCCCCCCACCCCTCCCTCTCTGGGTGTTTGCTCGCCGCGGTGCACAGAGCCTGACATTCTGTTGACATTTGCAGTGACACTGTGACTTTTACTTATACTTGTGTCGTTTGAAACCCGGCAAAGATCACAGCTAAACCAAACAGCCAGTTGGCGATGCTGAAAAATTCATGCGCAATAATTAGTTCCTGCAAGAAGCTGTTTTTAGTTGTGCGTGTGCATTACGGCAGAGGGTGCAGAGAAATGTGGGCAGGTGGCTGGCAGCAAGTTGTTGCATCTCACACGTCTAGAGTATGCCACCCCATCCTACACATTTCCAAAGACTCCTCACACTGACTCTCTTTTTTCTTTCTTTTTTAGGGCACCATGAATGAGACGTGCCTCTCATGGGACGAGAGTGAAACGTAAGTGTTGACCGCAGTGGTTTTTCTTTGTGCGTCCAACCATCGCTCACATCTATTGTGTGTCCCGGGTGGCCATGTGAGCCACTCTGGCGCTTGTTGTTGTTTGTCTCCTCGCTTGTCGCCGACGTCAGTCCCGCATCTGTCACTGCATAAGATCATGCACCCCACCTTAGAATCACCGGAGAGAGGGAGCACTCGTGTTTCATCCTTTTTTCATATCAATGGTTGCCGACCAGGAGGACAAAGCAATGCCACAACATGGTGACCCCATCTCTCCTAGCCAGAAGGCTTCCCCTCGGCAGTCTGACATTCTCTCCTGCATGAGGCATATATAACAACCTCAGTGGATCTAGTTGAGTGACACTTCATTCTGCTGAAGGAAAAGCTCACAGGCATCACTTGGCACCTCATTACATTCACCAGTGAGTGAACCCATCGCAGCGTCCTCACAGGTCACGCTGCAGTGTCAATCTAAAGACAACGACAGCCATCCCTTCGCCTCCGAGTCCTGTTCACATGTCACCGCTGGGGTTAATGACTTTGGCGCGTAGAGAGGAGAGTTTATGAAGATGCTCAGATGCATTTGAACAACTTATAACAGGAGCTGCTGCTAGCCCGGATCAGTCAGCCACAGGCCCACTTTGCCCTCCTGAAGAATACACTGGTGGACCATTAGCATTTAGATAGTTGTGTACACTTGTGGACGACAGATAAGAAATGGAAATGCAGCTGAATACCCCCCACACCTTCTTATATAACTAGTCCAAGCAATAGCAAAAGCAAAAATGACGTGAAGGAGAATCTATGATACCTCTGGATGGAGGGCAAAGTGCCTCTGGTCAAATTAGATTATTTTTTGATAGAGGATGTGATTAATGGGGGGGATCGAGACAGTCAGATGGCAGTTTGGGGTCAATGCTTCTTTGCAGAGCTGCATATGTCTGATAACAGGAAATACTCCATTAGCTCATCCACCAATTAACTTTAATCAGATGGATACAGATAAAATGCTCCGCAGCTTTTTGTGACGCAATATAGGAGCAAATTATAGGGCCACACTCGCTTCTTTTGGCTGTCTTTGCATCACGCAACATTAAACCCGTCTGCATGATACGACAGCTCAAACACGGCGCACATTAAACTGTTCAGCCAAGCCTGCTTGGACACCATTCCAGTTAACCGCCATGATGACTTTGCCCCGCGGCCGAGTAGGTCCACCAGGCTGGACCTACTGGCTCCTCTGCCTTCACCAGTCAGTCGCAGCCTGAGGGCGCCGCTCGTGGCCTCGGCCTCCTCTGGGCTCACTAGGGTCTGAACCCAAACACACAAAGGCAGATCTCAGCACAAGTTGTGTGCAAAATGTTGGGGATTCAGGGATTTGGAGAAGTTAATTTGTCATCAGACTATGAGTGCATCTCATTTACTCAGATGGCCTCAATGAAGCACTTATTGATTTTAGTTTTTGCTTGTACGGTGATCATTTCGGCAAAGTATTATTAAAGCTGATCACTGCAGATACTTTAGATGTATTATGTGAAAAGTAATTTATATTATTAAGTGTTAGACTGCATAAATACCAACAGGAATCAGTGAAGTGTAGACTGTGGAAGACCTATGGGAATTACACTATCTTCACATTCCCCTCCATCTTTGTCAAAAGAGGGAACATGTTGTCTTTTGTCCCCCCCCCCCCCCCCCAGTGCACAGGCCAAGTGTTGCCAATCATCTCATGTCTGCTGAGGAAAGATTGCCCACAATAAGAAATTATCCAGATTATGCTAATAATGAGATTTATGAAGACCGATCATCATTAATCACGGTGCAGGTGGCTGTTAATCATTACATGTGAATATACATCATCATGCTTTTCCTGTGGGTCATTGGACATGATATGTATTACTCTCATACTGGATCACACATATTTAAGTATTATAATGGAACATAGCGATGGTTATGTGTGTGGATTAACATGCGACTCCGATTGGCCATGTTCTAAAAACCATATGATGAGAATGTGACATTCACATGAGAGCGTTGTCAGAGCGCTCCTCTCACAGCCCGTCCTTTCCCTCTCCTTCCCTCTACAGTTCCTCTCTGCTCGGCTCTTGGTCTGCTCGGAGCTGCAGAGCGGTCCCCGTTCATTCATTCAGAACCAAATGCGTGTGTGACAGCCTCTCCACTTTCGCCATCTTAGCGCGCGTCAACTTCGACTCGGTAAGTCCTCTTGTCTTTTCACAATGTGATCGTGGGTTTTTCTCTTTTATTTAAATGTTCCGTGTGAATGCGGCGCGTGCAGTGTGGACGTGTGCAGGACTTGTTGTTTTCGTGCGCTCTGCGGTCCGCCTGCACCTCTTTGTCTCCGCGCAGTGCTCGTGCTGATCGGATGAATTACAGCATTTATACAAACAAGCGAGCAACATGTTGATGTGGAGGAATTGCCTTTCGGTTTTAAAACGGAAGACGTGATGAATTGCACATTGTCGATTGTGCATCGATTGGTGCTTCGGTGCTTGCAATCAATCAGCTGCATAATCGACTAAATATATATGATCGCCCCTTTGGGAAATAGCGTATGCGGTTGCTTGCATGACAAATATGGAAAATGGAAACCGATTTTTTCCAATCACTTTTTGATTATTGTTTAATCTGGCTTTGTATTTCATTTCCGATTATGCATGTTTTTTGTATTATGCATGTCAGATTGAGTCAACAGTTAGTGCAGGGGGGCTTGTTTGCTCTGCATTGATTACCGACATTTGTCATCACGCATCAAGATATTTCATGCGCAAAGACAATGTGTTGGCTCGAGAGCTGCTCGTTCTCCAGTTGCCGTGGCAACGCGGTTTCTGCAGCGCAAACTCGGTCTGTGTGATTCTTGATAGCTGCGATTCTGATGAAAACACACACACACACACACAGACACACAGACAGACAGAGACACAATCCCTGAACAACAGAAGAAACGGTCCATCTCCACTTTGCATCTGACTGCTGCTGCACACATATATAAACAATCAACAAATGTCTATTAGTTTGATAAAATGCACATTTAAAATGTGCATTTTGGTTAATTTTAGCCTTTTATTTAGTGTGCTTTAGTGGCCAAACAGCTCATGAATATGGACTGCAGTGTTTTTCTGCTGCTATAAGCCCATTCTCCGGCTTGCTTTCTCCCCAACCTGTTGTTTTCATGTAAGATTTTATTTGAACAGCGCCTCCCATATTTGTCATAGACTGCACATTCCCCCTCCTTTCAACCTCCCGCAACAGTAAAAAGGCAGCTGCGCCTATCACTCCAGTCTGCCAGTATCTCTGAATTCACCCGCCCTTCCTCATCCCCCTGCTTCCTCTTCAGCCACAGCGGAGAGGCTGGAAATGCCAGAGGTGGACCAATGAGAGACAGACGTCTGGTAATGCATAGATGGTTCTTTCCAGCTCTCCGGCCATCCTTTTGATGTGTGCCATGGACATTTTCAATTGCGTCTTTCTACAAGCCGTGTGAAAAACACCATCGAGAGGCAGAGAAAGAGAGAGAGAGAGAGAGAAAGGAGGTGTAAAAAACAGTCAGATACTGCAGTGTGTTAGCGCTCATTCGATATGGTCTGATTCCAGGAGTCCTGTACACTCAAAAAAACGATTCAAGCCCTTCTTAGAGGTGACACATTTAAATATTGTTTGATACATTTAAATAAATCAATTACAAAACGAAGATATTTATTTTGAATGGGTGTAACACAAAATGTATGAATACTTTCATTTATTAGATTTATTTAGGTTACACTCACAAAAACGATTCAAGCCCTTCTTCGAGGTGACACATTTAAATCTTGTTTGATACATTTAAATAAATCAATTACAAAAATAGATATTTATATTTAATGGGTGTAACACAAAATGTATGAATTCTTTCATTTGTTAGATGGTGTGCATATCAACTCAAAATAAATGTGTTTCATTGAGGACTACCCTTTGCGCATGCGCCAGCTGAAAATCAGTTGTTTACAAGGTGAAGACACTTTCAGGGCTGTACGGTGGTGTAGTGGCTAGCACTGTCGCCTCAAAGCCAAAGGTCTGTGGGTTCAATTCCCAGTTGGGGCTTTCCTTCTGTGTGGAGTTTTCTTAGTTCGTTAGTTAGTTTATATTTTGAGTTGGACAAACACAAATTAATTTAATTTAATGAATATCGTTATTTTATTTTAGATGTATTTGATACAAATGAGTTGGACTAACTTAATTACATTGTATTGCACTGATGTGCTAAATTTGAGTTGGAGTTGCATATAATTATTGGATGGAAAACCTGCCAACAATTTAATTGAGTTCATCCAATGAGTCATTTCTTTGAGTGTAGCCTCATGTGTGTTGGAAGCACGGTGGTCCAGTGGGAGCAGCCCACACAGTTATAACAGATGCCCTTGAACACTGGGTTATTCAATTAAATAAATAAAACCTGCACATTGGTTGAAAAGGAGAACATGTGATCTGGTCAAGGACAGGCAGAAGACATGCTTCATATTTAGGTCAAACTGGCTGTCACTCAGAGGCCCATGGTGCAAGCGTCAACCTAGATATCGAGATCGGGAACAGAGGGAACAGAACACACTGTATCGTCCTTGTTATTTTTCTTCTCTCCCCAGACTCAGTAAAGGCTGAAGCAAAGGGACAGCTCACCACACACTGCTATCTGCCATCTGTTTTGGGGCGCTTCTGATGTAGTTGGATAGATTTTTAAACAAATTTGCCACACTAAATTAGTCTTTGGCTGTCTGTGAGCCGGACTCCACCAGCTGTGCTTGGGTATCAGAAAAGCCTCTTCGGAGCACGTATAGAGGTGGAGAGAAACAGTCATTTGAAGATCAGTATTGCGCCCTTTAAATCAGCAATGGCAAATGCAGTTGAAACCATGCTTCACTTACGCCTGCAATATGAGGATCTACAGCCATCATAAATCAAACGAAGGCCAAAGCAGAATGTGTTCCTTCGCCCTCTATCTGCGCTAATTGGATACCTGCAGATTTATTAGATCTGAGGACATTCTCACCTTTTGGAATCCTGTCCACCCTCCATGCGTCATCACAAATATAATCACACATTTGTCAATTATCTAAAGCCTGAACCGTTTTCATCCAGCTCACACATCTTGCGGCGATGATAACTCAGAGGTGTTGGATGTAACTCAAAGTCGTATTAAAGCCACTAGAGTAGGTGTAAGATGGATAAGGATTACAGGTGCAGTGAAACCACACAATTGGCTGCTGGGAGTTTGCAGGTGTGATAGCCAGGTAGCGAGGGCTTTGTGAAGTCTCAAGGAGCTGAGATTTGTGTGTGCGGCAGTGACCCGTCTGCCCTCCAGGTGATCGAGCAGCAGGGAAGACAATCCCTCCGCGGTTTCCTCCGCCAGAGATTCGGTGCGAGGGCTGTTTGAAACATGGGACGGTCGCCGCCGCTGGCAGTGGCAGGCGCTGAACTGCTGTCAGGAATCAGAAGGCGTGGTGGTGGCAGATTAATGCTCAGGTGATAATGGTCCAGCTGTCCACTCCTGCAGAGACGGGCGAGGGGCTGCTGCTCGACCCATAAACACCAGCGGGGAAAAGATTGTAAAACACAGCTAAAGGCGAGAGAAAACGAGTAGCTGAGGATGTCCGTGAGCCATCAGAAGGCTGCTGTAGCAGCTCACACTAATAACTGACCACAGCAACCATGAGCTGCCCCCTGGGAATTGAAAAAAACCCTCCTTTGCTCAGTGGAGAGAGATATATGTGCAGTATCCTCCTCGCCTCATTTGCTGACACAAAAGCTCTCTGGAGAGACGCAGTGACCCCGACCATTTGTTTGGTTGGCCGCTCCGTCTTTCTGACACGTTCACCTTGGGGTCACCTTGCCTCAGCCGTGGCCTGATTGTGCCATTCAACTGTTTGCCTACAGGGAGCTGTCTGCTCTTCCAGATAGCGCACACCTAGAGGCTTTGAAAATGCACACGCCTTTGTTTGTGTGTGTGTGTGTGTGTGTGTGGATCTCAGTGCTGGTTTCCGCTCTGAATAAATGTGTGTTTTTTAAATCAGCTCTAAGACGCATATGTTGTCTTGTCTCCTCTCTGCAGATCATGGACAAGTCACTGCTCCCGTCCGTGACTCTCATCGTCGGCTGTGGGGTCTCGTCTCTCACCCTGCTGCTCCTCATCATCATCTACGTCTCCGTGTGGAAGTAAGTAACCCCGCCAGCAAAGTCCGCCATGTTGGCCTCAAACGTTATATACACTGCGCACTCTGGTTTGTCTCTCCTCTACGCGCTCATCTCTAAACTCGTTCTTTTCCTCTCCCTTTGAAAAACTCTAGGTACATCCGCTCCGAGCGCTCCGTTATCCTCATCAACTTCTGCCTCTCCATTATATGCTCCAATGCCCTCATTCTGATCGGACAAACTCAGACTCGCAACAAGGTACGGCACTCTTCCAACCAATTGCAACCTCTCTTTTTAAACCTCTTTGAAACTCACTGCTTTGGGGATTTTGGAAGCAGCAGCGCCATTGACACAGATTTCTCATCTTTCCTCTCCATCCCTCGTTCCCTCTGGGCTCTCACAGGTGGTGTGTACTCTCGTTGCTGCTCTCCTGCACTTCTTTTTCCTCTCCTCTTTCTGCTGGGTGCTGACAGAAGCTTGGCAGTCCTACATGGCTGTCACTGGTCGTCTGCGCAACCGCATCATCCGCAAGCGCTTCTTGTGCTTAGGCTGGGGTAAGAGCAGCTGTCTTTCTTTCTCTCCTTTTGCAGCATTTTTCTCGCAAGCTTTTTACCTTCTCAGGCTCTAACTTTCCATCTCCCCTTTGCATCATTTCTATCTTTCAGGCCTTCCTGCACTGGTGGTGGCTGTGTCTGTGGGTTTCACCAAAGCCAAGGGATACGGCACCGTCAACTAGTGAGTTCACTCTCAACCTTTCCCTTTTTTGGGGCTTTCTCTTTTCTCTTCATTTATTCTGCAACGCTCTTCTTTTCGCTCAATCATTGATGTTCTTCTTGTCTTGTGTAGCTGCTGGCTGTCTCTTGAGGGCGGACTCCTCTACTCCTTTGTTGGCCCTGCTGCAGCTGTTGTTTTGGTAAGTTTTCCGACTTTGGCATTCCCCAATCCATCACAATGCGTAGTCTGCTTGTGTAAATGCATTACCTGTTATTACATTGTCTCATCCAATTTGTTCCCCTTCCAATCCCAGGTGAACATGGTCATTGGTATTCTGGTCTTCAACAAGCTGGTATCCAAGGACGGCATCACCGACGTGAAGCTGAAGGAGAGAGCAGGGTAGGTCTTATTGATCCTCTGTGTACACCAGAGTGTTGTGCTTATCGCCCTCATCAGTGCCATTACAGGGATATTGATGATGTGCTTTGATATCAAGCCTCACAATCAAACAACAGGAGGGAATAGAGCAGAGAAACAGAAGTCCAATGCAGCTTTTCTGATTCTAATCGGTTGTTTTTCTCCTGCAGAGCGTCCCTGTGGAGCTCCTGCGTGGTTCTGCCCCTCTTGGCCCTCACCTGGATGTCTGCCGTCCTGGCCATCACCGACCGCCGCTCGGCCCTCTTCCAGATCCTCTTTGCCGTCTTCGACTCTCTGGAGGGCTTCATCATTGTCATGGTTCACTGCATCCTGCGTAGAGAGGTACGGGACAACATTTAGACAGAATAAAGGAACAGAAATGTAAAGGAATGTAGTTTCTGGATGAGGTCACATGAGTTGTGATCTGAATGCAATTTCCTGAAGTTTTCCCTTCATCCATTAGGTTCAAGAAGCTGTAAAGTGCAGAGTAGTCGACCGCAAGGACGACGGCACTGGAGATTCTGGCAGTTCCCATCACAATGCCAACCCCCAGCTTATGGTAAATGTCTTGGCTTATTGCCTTTTTAATGTCTTGAGTGCCTTTGATCATTATCCCTAAATGAATATGTGCATACATTTCATGCACTGATAGAAAATGTTATTATTCTTTTATCAGCAGTCTGACAATGAAAAGGAGAGAGATTCAAGCAGACAAGGTGAGCCCCTTTTACCTCAGCGTTTTCTCTCATGCTCTTAACCATTTTCCCATGTGCATTTAAATTTCTGTGAGCCTTGCACTTAAAACATCTGATCATGCATAAAAAGATAACACAATTTTTGTCAAGCATGTCATGGTTCTTTTATGGTTTTTAACTCTCTCGTACCATTTCTCCAAAAAGGAATGAAGAGTTCCTCTGAAGAGAAAATGCCTCCACCTCAGATGCCTCTTCCCATGGGCTCCAACTTCCACACCCTGCCATCCAACCCGAGTAAGAGCCACATGCAGGCACTCCCCGAATATTCCAGCCACACCCTCACCCTGAAGAGAGAGAAGAGCCGACTGGCGGGAGGAATCAACCCATCCTGCGGGAAACCCGTGTACGTCTGCGAGGGGGAGCTTTTCCAGCAGCTGGACGTCGATCTCGCTCGGGCTCAGGCCGAGGGAAGCATCTCCGACGGCAGCAGCTACGTCCTCATACCCAACACCACCTCCACCCTGAGGTCCAAGCCCAAGGATGACCCCACGAAATACAACATCAGCGTGGAGCAGCTGCCACAGGCCAGACTGATGCACCTCAGCGGGCCCTTTGCCGAGCCCCAGGCGGCCTTCGGGATCAAGTCCATGCCCCTGGACCAGGTCAGCGTGTCGTACTCGGAGAGAGACTCGCCCATCCAGAACATCCACAACATGTCCAGCGAGTCTCACATCACCCACAGCAGCCTGGAGAACACCTTTGAGTCCATGAACTCCATGATGTCCAAGAGTGAGACCATCTCCACCCTGTCCATGAGCTCCTTGGAGGTAAGAGGAGATGGAATAGTGTGACCTTTTGCAGAATATTTGTGTTATGCATTATGGTGCGATATATTTAACATCGATCTGAAACTAAACCAACTTTCTTTTGTCTTTCGTTATTTTTTTGCAGAGGCAGAAATCCCGTTATGCTGAGTTGGACTTTGAGGTAAATATTGTTTGGAATCTGGCTTTTAAAAACAAAATGACTGTAATGTATATTAAATGTTTTACAGTGAGCATTTATTTTGAGACTAAACATTTTTTTCATTGTCTTCCCCAGAAAATAATGCACACAAAGAAACGCCACCAGAACATGTTCCAGGACCTAAACAGGAAGCACCATCACGCTGAGAAAGACAGGGAGTCACCTGCTTCTGACAGCAAGGTAACGCATCATCATCATATGAGGCTCACCACTCATTTGCATAGGCATTCATTGTCAGGAGATGCAGAACAAAATATGGGACACACAACAAAGGCAATTATAAAGTTAAACACAATCTACTTTAATGTAATACGGACCTTATAAAACAACCAGCGATGTGTGTATTGAACTATGGTTGTCATGACTTTGAGGTCATTTGATTAAGGATGTATTCTCTTCCTTCCTTCTTGCAGTCTGTGAGATGGAGTGTGTCTTCAGGAGGAAGTGACAAAACGAACCACAGTGTGAGTGTTTATATACAAACTCACAATCTCAAATTGTACTGCCAGACAATCAGATATTACACTTGCCTCAAGGAGGAATAATTTCCCCTAATGACCACATTACTTTCATTATTAGAAAAGCACCTCTGATGTAATGAAACCCATTACATTTTGATTAAATCAGGATGTTGCTATGGGCTGATGGCTGACACCAGTGTTAAAGTGCCTCCTCTTTGTTCCTCAACAGGACAAACAGCAGGGTCCTCTGGAGAGGCCGTGGGAGGGGGTCCGGGTCATACAGCAGTCGCCCCCTGCATGGGTGCGTAAAGACCTGGAGCCCATTGTCGACTCTGTGGAGTGGGAGAAGGCCGGCACCACCATCCCTCTGGTGGGACAGGACATCATCGACCTGCAGACAGAGGTCTGAGGGAGAGGAGGGGGGCTAGAGAAGCCACCTGATTTCACCTCGTTCACCTTTTTGGTTAAAAAATGGGATCCTGTAAGGATGGAGTAATGGAAACCGAGGATGGGAGAAAGTAGGTCCCAGAATGAATGTCTTCAAACCCTCAACCAGAGCAGGAAGGAAGAGAAGGAAGGAGTGATGGAGGAGTGGTGGTGGTTGGATGTTTAATGTAGCTTCTCTATGAGGACTTAGAGCATCTTGTGTCAGAGTGCTCTGAATGCCAATGGGTTAGTGGAGCGATCGGTGGTTTCCATTGACCAGGACTGGCTATGGTTCCATTAACACTTCAATGGGGGTTTCCTGAACTCTTCAGCCTGGGCTCAGAAGATGTGGTCCACACGTCTGTGCTTCTTTTTTGCTTCAACTCAACTTTGGAGAAAAACAAGTTGCTTCTAGGGAGGAAAACGCGTAAACTCTTTGGCCGCTCCTCTTCCCACCGAGTTACCTTCCACAATAGGACGAGGCAAGAGAGCATAAGGGACCAGTTTCACGCTTGGGAGTCCAACACACTGCACTTTAGTAGAAGGGCACCCATATTCTTTTCACACCTGGAACTGCTTCAAACAGCCTGAAATGAGCCTCTTCCATGGGACTCTCTGTACTGAGAACATCTCGAGAGCAGGCTTCATCATATTGGTGGAGCTTCTCACTGCTGTTTTCACCATGGTGGTTATTACTCCAATGATTATTTTCATGATGATGAATGATTAGCATATTTTGATTCATCATCCCCTTATATTTTGATTCATCATCCCCCTCGTGACTGTGAGACACGACTTATATTGTTTTTGTGCTCCAGCATCAGGCTCTAAAATAAAAAATAAATGCAATGCAACTTGGCATGTGTTGTGAGCCCACGTGGACTCATCGGGACGAACACACATTGAGTTTGATGGAGGAGATTAGTTACCCAAAATGTCTCCAGCATTCTGATTCAATACCAGCACCAGGATAAACACAGACTCTCACCCAGGAAGAGCAGTGCACTCTGGAGAAACGCTGGGTCAAAATGTGAGGAGGTGTGGGGGCCCACACACACACCATCAGCTGGCACAAGATGCAGGCTCTTCCATGTCGTACATGTGGATTCAAGGGGTCAGCGAGACCTTTCATCAGTGCCCTTTTGTTTCTCAGCCCTGCGGGACTCCTGGAGCGAGCAGAGGCTCCTGGCGCTGATTTGACTTCCAGAGCAGCGCCGGGTCCTCGAGACTTTAACACATTTGTGTTGTCCGCCATCAGCGTGAACTAGTGCAATATGATGGGCGCTTGATGATCAAGCAACACCGAATTTTTTTCTTCACAATGTTTCGACACTTTTATACCATCTTCCTCGTATTTACAGAGCATATAGATGCATTCTGAAAATATTGTATTACAAATCTGTATTAGTAATTCAAGGAATTTATTCACTAGAGATTTGTTAGCGCAAAACTCCATATTTGGAGTTCTTTGTGACAGGTAGATAATAGTACCTATATAGAATGAATGATAGCCTATGAGTATAAACTGTGCTTCAGGATATTTGTTATTACTCTCCGCCTTGTAGCGTTGGGTAATTGAACCTCATGTCTCTGTAACATTGTGTTTTTGATAACCTTGTCAGTAACTCGATATATGTACTACCAGCTAAATTCCCTTTCCAAAAAAAGTCCCATGTTCTACCCTCAGCCCCGATCATATCTCGAGTTACTTCTCCTGAATACCCATTTGTATCTTCTTGTTAGTATTCTGTTTTACCTCCTGTCAATGCACAGTTTTCACAGCACAAAATGAATGTGACCTATTTCTAATAAAAACAAAACTATATTACATGAAGAATCAGATCCTTTATTATTGGCATGCAGACACATTATAAGGGTGAAATACAAGTTGCAGATATTTAAAGGACGAAAAACAGATCAGGACCTAAAAATGAAAGTTAAAAAGTAAAATCGCTATCATACAAGCTGAAATTATTAGATGGGCGATTTCTTTCTTTTTTTCGTTCCACCTCACAAATAAACACATTATAATGGTGAAATACAACTCTAAATTGTATACGGCGATATGCAGGAAATGAGACATTACATATAGAAATGGATTTTGAACCCATGCGGTTTTAAAAGCCTCTGGCAACCATTTGACGGTCTAAATATAGTCGTGATGTGCAGGTACAACAACAGCAATCTCTTAAGATGATAAAAGTGCAATTCTCCTCTGATCTATTTTCAAGCTTTGCAGAGAGGCAAATCATTAAAGAGGGAACAGACTGCGAAGTTGAGTAATGAGAAAACAAATAAATTTGACAGGGGCCAGAATCTGATTGTGACCTCTTTAAAAATAGGACATGTTGTCGACAGTTTAAATTTAGTTCTGCCAGCTTTGTCTGCAGTACTGCGACTCTGCTTTCTCTCTCCTCCATATAATCAGCTCTTGTTCTCCATTTTAATTGAACCAGCTGTAATTCTGCTGCAAGGCATACGCAAAATGAGATTTACATTCTCCATTTGTTAAGCGCTGCTCATTTGTGAAGTCAACTGCAGAGCAGAGCGGCTTGTGTGCAAATGATGCTTTATGATGCCATTGATCCCTGCATTTCACCGCATATATATATTATATTATATTAGTCACTGTGGCCCTTCATTATTCGTATTTTTTTATACCAATCAGTGAGCAAGAAGACAGACTAAAAATGGAAAATTTGGTACTGAGACAGACAGAATAGATAACATGCAAAAAAGGGGGAAAGTGCAAACATGTTCCTGTGTGCACATATGAAAATTATAGTATTTAAATGTTAAAGTGCATTTAAAACAATCTTTATTCAGCTATGTTTTAGTTTTTTTAAGCTTGAATATGCAGCCTGGCTCCATCATGACATACAACATCCCCTTAAGGTACAATTGGTTGCAACTGCTAATTATACTAACATTAACACACATATACAGTTTGTATGAAGCCACAAAGACACCTAGACTATTGCCTGTTTAATATCTTCAAGGATCCTCTCTCTCCTCAACAGCCATGATTAAATCCAATCCAAATCACAATAATTAGTCTCTCTCTCTCTCTCTCTGTGTGTGTGTGTGTGTGTGTGTGTGTGTGTGTGTGTGTGTGTGTGTGTGTGTGTGTGTGTGTGTGTGTGTGTGTGTGTGTGCGCCTGAAAAACAGAGTCCCAATGCTAATAACATCCTAAAGCTGTTGATGACTAACCAACCCCCATCCTCCGACACACACACACACACACACACACACAACTCTCACTTCTCATCTCAACCCCCTACCGCTCACGACGTGAAATCCAGTATCAATTAGCACCTTGCTGGCAGTAACAGCGAGGTCCTGGCTGTCTCTTAATTGAAGGCTGTTGCTATAGAAACAGCAGATGTTAATCCTAATCCTAATAAAAGCATTACAAACCACAATTCCAGCAATAGCACTATTTTTGTTTTTTTGAAAAAATTTTCTTTTAAAAATTTAAAAAAGGGAAAAGAAAAAACCCCTTTAACCCAGGAATTTTTCCCTTGGGGGTCGGGTTTTTCCCGAGGGGGCCTTCCAAAAAGGGGCCCGGGGGCCACCCCGGGGGCCCGCCCCCAAAACCCCCCCAAAAAAGGGGTTTTCCCCCAGAGGGGGGGGGGTTTGGACCCTTAGCAATTTGGGGGAAAAACCCTAATTGGGCGGGGGAAAAGAAACCCAATTTGTTCAAAAAAAACCCCCCCGGGGGGAAAAAAAAGGGGGTTTTCGGCCCTCTGGAAGTTTTTTTTCCCCTTTTGGGTTCAGTCCCTTTTTTTTTAAAAGGGGACTTTTTTAAGGGGAAAGGACTCAAAAAGGAAAAGGAAGTGGCCCAAAACCCCAAAAGAAAAAAATAAAAAAAAAAAAGGGGAAAAGGCAAATTATTTAAAACTTTAATTAAAAAAAATTTGTTTTTTTGAAAAGGCCGGGGCCCCGTTTTTCCCGGTTCCCGAAATTTGGGCCCTGGGGCAAGAACCCTTAAGGGAAACTTAAAGGGTTTTTTAAAAAAAAACCCCAAAAAAAATTTTTTAGTTTTTAACCCCTTTCCAAAATTTTTTAAAAAAAATTTTAAAAACCCTTCGGAAAGGCTTTTTGGGGTTTGGGGGGTTTTGCCCGGGGGCCCTTTTTTTACCCCCCTAAAGGGGAAAAGGCTTCTTGTGTAAATAAAGTTTTGGAGAGTTCAAAAAGAATTGTAGGGGGTAAAGAAGACCTTTTTAATTTAAAATTTTCCTTTTCGGGTTTTATTTGGGGTTTTTTTTTTTTTTTAACCATTTTTTTGGGGTAGGGGGGGGGAAATTTTTGGGGTTTGGTTTTGAAAAGGGAAATAAGGGCCTAAATTTCGTATTAAATTTTTTTTTGTTTTTTTTAAAAAACCCAAAAGGCGAAACTAAAATTTTAAAATTTTTATTTGAAATTTTTAAAAAAATTAAAACCGTGAAAAAGTTTTCTTTTCGGGGCAAATTTAAAAGGGTTTGGGTTTTTGGAGAAATTTTAACCCCTTAAATTTGGGGGAAGGGGTGGGTTCGTTTTCCGCCCAAAAAAGGGGGAAATTAGCAAAAAGGGGGAAAACCCCTTTCAATTTTCCCAAAAAGGGGGTTTTTTATCCCCCTTGGTATTTTGTTTAAATATTTCCCCCCCCCCAAGCTTTCCCAAAAAGGGGGGGCCCTTAAATTTGTTTTTTTAAATGGGGGAAATCCACAGAGAAAAAAAAGGGGGGAAAGCGGGGAAAAATTGGGAACCCCGGAGGGGGAAAGGGGGAAAGGGGGTCCGGGTTTGGCAAAAATGCCCTTTTGGGAAAAAGGGGTTTTTTTGGGGAATGGGTGTGGGGGGAAGGGATTTTAGAACCCCCCCCAAAAACCCCGAAAGGGGGGGGCCCACACTTTCCACAAAAGGGGGGGAAAAGGGGGGAACCCAATTTTTGGGGGAAATGGACCCCCCAAATTTTGGTGAAAAAACCCGGGGGGAAAAAAAAAAAACCCAAATTTTTAACCCCATTAAAAAATTTAAAGGGCCCCATTCCCCAAATTTTTCCACCTTTTAAAAAATTTTTCCTAAAAAACTCCCTGAACAGGGGCCTCCTTTTAGAACCCAAAACCCCCCGGGGTTTTTTAAAAAAGCCCTTTGGGAAACCCAAGGAAAAAAGGGTGGGTTTGGGGCCCAGGGGCCCCTTTTTCCCCCGGGGCCCTTTTTTTCCCCTGGGAGAAAAAAACCCAATGGGGTCCCGAAGGGAAAACCCCAAAAGGGGGTATTCCCGTTTGCCCCCCTTTTGTGATTTTTTTTTAAACTGGAAAAACTCCAAATTTTTTTTCCCAAAAAACCCCGGCAAAGTAAAAAAAAAATTTTGGGGAAAATTAAATTTTTTTGGTTTTAAAAAAATATTTAAAAACTCAAATTTTCTGGGGTCTTTTAGAAATTTTTTTCCAAAACTTGGGGTTTTGGGAACACAAAAACCTTTTAACTCTTTTTTCCTACCCTTTTGAAAAGTTTAAAAAAAAAAAATTTCCCTTTTTGGGACAAAATTTAAGAAATTTTCTTTTGCTTAAATTTTTAAGGTTTTTTTGGCTTTTAAATTTGGCCCCCCTATTTTGAAAAAAAACGGGGTTTTTTTTTTAAAAGGGTTTGTTTTGGGTTTTTTTTTAAACTAATTTTCCCAGTTTTTTTTTTGGGGGCGGGTTTCATGCCATTTTTTTTAAATTTAAATTTGTTTTAATAAAAATTTTAAGGGGTCAAAATTTTAAAAACTAAATTTTTATAAAACTAATTTCCCGGGGAAATTTTTTTTTCCCCCCCGGCGGCCTTGAAAGGGGGTTTGGGCAAAAACCCCCAAATTTAAATTTGAGGTGCCAGGAACCCTTTTTTTTTAAAATTAACCAAAAATTTTGTTTTTAGGAAACGGTTTTCCTTTCCAAAGTTTTTTCAAACGGGGCCTATAGGCCCCCCCTTTTTTAAGGGGCGGGGTTTCCCCTTTTTTAAGCCAAAAATAAGGGGCAAATTGGGAAAAAAGGTTTTTGGGTTAAGCTGAAGGTTTAACTGTTTTTTTCCTTTTTGTAAATGGGAATTAAAAAAAAAGGGGTTCCACTTTAACCCTTTCAAAAAATTTTTTGGGTTTAATTTTTTGGGTTTTGGGAAAAAGAACCAAACTTTTTGAAAAATCGGAAATGAAAACCCTTTTTTTGTTTTGGTTGGGGTTTTTCCCCAAAACATGCCCTTTATTTTTTTAAAAAGGTTTAAAAAACTTTTTTTTTTTGGGAAAGAAATTTTGGTTAAAACCCGAAAAAAGGGGCCCCTTCCCCCCCCCCTTTGGGGTTTGAAAGGTTTGGGGTGGGCCCTTTTTTAAGGGAAACCGGGGGAAAATCCCGGGGTTTTTTTGGACCCTTCCGTCCTTTTTTTATTTTAAAGGGAAAAATTTTTTTTTTTTTAAAGGAAATTTTAAATAAAATTGGGGGGGGTTTTTTTAATTAAAAAAGGGGGCTTTTAAGGGGTTCCCAAAAATTTCCCCTTTTTTTAGAGGAAAAACCCTCCATTTCTAAAATTTTTTTTCCCAAAGTTTTGGAAAATTTTTAAATTTTGAGGGAAATTTTTCTTTTTTTTTAAACCAGAAAGTTTTTTTTTAAAAAGGCCTTTTAAACCCCAAAAAGGTTCCCTTTTTGGGGAAAAAAAGGGGGCCCTTTTTGGGGAAATTTGTTTTTAAAGGGGGGCATTTTTTTTTTTAAATAAATAATTTGACCCGTTTTTCCCATTTTTCCCTTCCCCCCAAAATTTTTTTTTTAAAAAAAATTTTAAAAAAAGCGGTAATTTTTTATTAGAAAATAAAAACCCCCTTTTTTTTGGGTTGTCTAAAAAAAATTTGTAACCCCCCTTTCCCCCAAGGGCAAAACCTTTCGGGGTTTTTTGGACCCTTTAATTGCAGGGAAAAGCTTTTCCCCAATTAAAAAATTTTCCCATAAAGGGGGCCGGGCCCCCCCCCCTTTTTTTGGGTTAAAAAAACATTAAGTTTTTTTTTTTAAAGTTCCCTTTTTTGGCTTTTAAGGGTTTCCCTTTACCCAAAATGTTTTTTATTTAATGTTAAAATTTCCCCCCCGGGGAGACCCTTGAATTTTTTAAAATTTTTCATTTTTACAGAAATAAAGAAGTTTGTTTTTTGTTTTCCCCTTTTCCCGGTTCCCGGGCCCCTTTGGTTTACCCCGGAAGGGGGAAAAAAAGGGCCCCTGTTCCCACCCCCCCCAACCCCCGGGGTAAGGTCCCAAACAACCGGTTTACAAATTTTTTTTTTGTTTGGGGCTGGAAAGGGGGTTTTTAAAGCCTTTTTTTTTTGGGTTTCCAAAAAATTTCCCCCCTTTTTGGGGGGGGGAAAAATTTGGGTTAAAAAATGGGCCCTTGGGCCCCTTTTAATTTTGGGTTTTTCCCTTTAACCCGGGGGAAAAAAAAGATTTTGGGCCTTTTTTTATCATGAATCCCGAAGGGGGGGCCCCAAAAAGGGGGTTTTCCCCCTTTGTTTTAAATTTCCCGGGGGCCCCTTTGGGGGAATAGGGAAAGCCCTTGTTCCCCAAAGGGTCCGTCTTTGAAAATTCCCAAACCTTTTGGTCCCCCCAGGCTCCAAATGGCCAACCCAAGGGGTTTTCCCATTTTTTTGGGTGTTGGGGGAAAAAAAATTTTTTTCTTTTTTAAAAAATTTGGGATCAACCCTTCCCCAAAGGGGGGGCCCGCCTTTGGGTTTTTTTCGCCCCGTCCCAAATTTTAAAAGGGGAAAATCAACCCCTGCCAAAAATCCTTTACGGAGGTTTTTAAAAGCCAAAACCACCCCGGGGGCCCCCCGGGCCCCTTTTTTAAAGCCTTGTTTTTGTTCCAAAGAAAGACGGGGGCCTTTAAAAAAGGTGGGTTTTCCCCCCTTTCCCCAATCAACCCTTTGAGGCGGCCCCCCAAATTGGGAAAAAAGGGGTTTTTAAGGGCCCCGGTTAAAAAAAATTTTGTTTAAAAAGTTTTTAAATTTTTGGGGAGGGGCTGTTGCCCAACCCTTTTTGGGTTTTTTACCCCAGTTGTCCGGGCCCCTTCGGGGTAAAAAGGTTCCCGGGGGGAAAATTTCAAACCCCCAAAATTTTTAAAGGGGGGAAATCTTTTAAGGTAAAAACCCAAAAAATTTGGTTCCCCCCCAAAAACTTTTTTGGTTTTAAAGGGCCCGGTTTCTGGGAAACTTGGAAAACCCTTTTTTTAACCCCAAAAAGGCAAAAGGGGGAAAAAGGGTAAAAAAAAAACCCCTTTGGGCCCGGACAAAAGGGGTTTTGGGGCCCTTTTTTGGGGAAATCCAAAGGGGGGCCCCGGCTTTTTTCTAAAAATAGGGTTTGCCAAAATTTTAAATTTTTTAACGGTTTTTTAATTAATATCGCGCTTTTTTCCCAATTTGGGGTTTTGTAATGAACAAAAATGGGGTAATCCTTTCAAGGCAAAAACATTGGTTCAAGTTATAAAAGCCTGGTTGTCGTTCATTGTCACTAAAAGTTCTGACGGGGTTTCAAAGACCATGAGGGTCAAACTCTAAAATCGTTAACAAAGGTACCAAATTGATCAAGGAATTGAAAATTTCCCTTTTTCTTTAAATTTTACTTTAAATGGCAAAAAGGAACCGAAAAATTGGTCCAACCAATAAATAATGTTAGCATTTCAGGTTACCCGAACCCCCAAATAATACAAAGCTTTAAAGTATTGGTTTTAATATACTTAAGTTAATTACCCACGTATTTAGGTTTTCGTAAGAAAATTATTTTTTGGTACATGCAAAGGGAAAAAACTAGCCCTATCGTATTTTAAATTTAACGATACATTCTCGTTAAGGGGCCCTCCATTGGAGGCCCCCGGCTCAACAACCGTGAACCAAGCTGAAGTTTTGGATGCTGCTTCAGGGAAAAGGTTGTTTAAATTTTTCGCGGTTACTTTGGGGGACAGTAAAAATGGAACTTTCTTTCTTTGCAGCCGTTGAATCTGATTATTTTGTAATCAAACGCCTTGTTGTTTCAGGCCCGGCCTTCCAATAGACAAGTGGGAAAAATGAAATCAGCAGAAACCCGCAATTGAAATGCCAGGAACCGGTCAATAACTAAGTTTGTCCCAAATTTGGAGTCAGGATAACGTCTTTCTAAAATCTTAAGGTATGTGACCCTTTTATGTGTTATCAGTTGTCGAAAGTTTTGGTTTTGGGCCTAAGACTTAAACTTGAAATGTGAATGGTTGTATATTAAGTTCAAGCGTACCGTTCATATGAAACCGGGGGCCAAACAAAGGTAATTGCTCGTTTGGGGAACCCCAAAGGGAATTCCCAGGTGTTATTAAGGTAAAGCTAAACTTATGATCATTTGGGAATAAATGAACCCTGAAGTTTTTTTTCCGTGTGTTAAAACTTTGTTCTTTGTTGGTTTCTTGGACATGTAACCTTTGGTCCATGCCGCCCATTCTCGTGCCCCCTTTGGACTTTTTTTGGCCTGACTATTAAAAGTTTTTGTTTTCCTGTTGAAAATTGGGTTATTGGGTTTTTTTAAACCGAATCGCATGAAATATGGCGGGATAATTGGTTATTATCCGGGGACCATTTGATTAGATTTTGGGATCGATCGGATCAAAGGTCAAGGTCAAGGTCATGAAAAGGTCAACATCTTCTTGAATCGCATGAAATTTGGTGGGATGATTGATTATTTTACGGGGACCATTTGATTCGATTTTGGGATCAATCGGGTCAAAGGTCAAGGCCATGGAAAGGTCAAAATCTTCTTTTTACCATAGCATGGTCAATTTTTATCCAATTGGCATGCAACTAATGCCAAAATGTTCATAATTCAATGCCCACTCTTGTGATATGCGAAGGTATGCGCTCTACCGAGTGCCCATTCTAGTTCATATTGAGTCCATCCTATTTCTCTGCGCCTGTGCCTCACCCGACAAGACACTGACAGAAGAAAGGTATTAACATTTTTATAAATAGTAATAAAAAGTAATCAAAAATGTATAAAAAATAATAAATAGTAAAAAAGTAATAAAGTAATACAAATTACAAAAGTAATAAAACGTGAAGTAATAAAAACTAAAAAAGTAATAAAAAGAAGGGGGGGAAAGTAATAAAGTAGCGAGGTTCATTCTAAACTAATAGGAAAACCAAATACAAAGTAATTTAGTTGGTATGAGTCTGCATTAATCTTGCTGCATCTGGTCAGGTCACAGTCAGGAGAAAATGCGGAAAGATGCGCGAGATCTGGCACATGTGCAAAGGGTAGTGCCCAATTAAACACATTTATATTATTATTTTGCGTTGATATACACACCATCTAACCTAAATATATCTAAATGAAAGTATTCCTACATTTTGTGTTAAACCCACTAAATATAAATATCTATATTTTTGTAATTGATTTAATTAAATATATTAAACCATATTTAAATGTGTCACCTCTAAGAAGGGCTTGAATCGTTTTTTTGAATGTATGCTTCCCCTTTGAATAAAGCCTTCCGCTCATCATGGTAATTGAACTTAAACAGCTTTGACAGGATGCAACATGTCATCACTCCAGCCTCCCCCTCTGCATTTGCTCGTTGAGCATCAGCTCTACAGTATTCAGACAATGAAAGGGGAGTGTCAGGCACTAACGACTGGCTCATACGACACTGTGCTGGCCTGTGCATTGTCGGGCAGGGAGGACTCTTTATCAGTGCCATTATAACTCATCTGTACTAAACACCAATCACCTCCCTTTACTGTGCAAAGCTTCCCTTTGTGCTGCTGAGTGTGTCTCATCCAGCAGTTCACAGATGAGCACCGGGTCTCATCCTTTCAAGTTATAAGCCCACAACACTATGACGTCAGAGGTCTTCAGACAGTGCTTACAACATATTAGCATGGCATTAATTATATTGGTTTGTGCAACTTTTCAGAAGTGATCAAAATGACGGAAAACAAAAGAGGGGAAATCTGTGTATGTCGTATTGTTTAACCCTTGTGTTGCCTTTGGGTCATTTTGACCCGATTCAATGTTTCACCCTCCTGTTACCTTTATATTTACTAACATATTTTACCCTTTGGGTTCAATTTGACGCCAGCAATTAAAACCTCCAGAAAATTATTAGAATTAATATTGTTTTCCAAGTTTAAGTGTGAGGCACTTTATGTTTGTTTGTTGACTACCTTAAGAACACCGACATTAAACATTGAATGGGGTCAAATTAATCCGAAGGCGGGGGGAGGGTGTAATATTGATTCGGGTCAAAATGACCCGAAGGCAACACAAGGGTTAAGGCTTATAAGTCAAGTTAATTATGATGAGCTTGTTTTCCTACTGACACACTTATCTGGCTTGGACTTGAGACCTGGTTTGAGGATCTGTGTATGCTGCAAAGTTTTTAAACAGGAATCATTGGTTGCAAAGATGGCTGGTTGAACAGTTCTCAAGTTGTACCTATAGTGCTCCTTTATTTTAATAAAACTGCTGTGGGAGACACAATATAGGACTAAAATACTAATAATTCCCACCATGGAATATGAAACATTCATACCGTGTTAGATAGCAACAACAAAAAATAAAGTTTCCTGGAAAGATATATTTCCTTTATTGCTAATCACAGGGGAAATGGCAATGCTGAATAACCCATATACTTCAAATAAAAAATTATAACGAATTGTTTGTGATATCCAGTGAGCATTTCATTCAGAGCAGAGCATGTCAGTTAATGTATACACTGGATTTGTATTCTTTGGCCAAGCAAATTTAAAATAATAAATGTTCCAACAATAACTGAGTTACTTGGGTATGAATGTTTCATTTCAAATACAAAAATACGTAATTGTATCCAACCTGTAGCCTATGCGCGCGTGGTCTAACAGTTTGCAGCTGTTGACGCGGTTGAAGTGTAACCTTACATTTAACCCGTAGCTACAAAGGCCACTGCACATAACTCCTGCAGTTCTCCGCCCTCGCCGCCCGGCGGCAGCAACGCACCCGCAGAAGGAGCCGGTTCTCCTGCAATACATTCATGAGACATTTATTTAACATTTCCGCATTTCGAGTTGGTGCAGAAGAAACACTGAAGTGGCCTCTGCCCCGTTGCAGCTGCCCCTAACAACACGGCATCATGTCGCGGCTTCTCCTCAGAGCAGACGTACGGAGATCCGTCGCCTCTCAGATTAGAATGGCGTCTGATCAGGTAACGCAACGTGACCGTTGACTTCTTGAACGTTAGCATTAGCTCGCTGCTGTCAGTAAAGTTGTTGCTATGGGACAGGGTTAGCCCGGCTAGCGAGCTAGTCGTTAGCTCGTGCGGTCAGGGGTCCACTTAGTGTGCGCGTGCACTTGATGACCTCTCTGAGTGTCGCGCGTCACAACTGTCGCGTGTTTTGCTTACACGGCCCCCATGTGGCGTCAGACATGTTGCGAATCATCCCTCGCTGAACGCAAGAAGTGTCCGTTACTAGTAACGTTGTGGTTTTTTAAAGTTACTCCAGTAGTTGAAGCATTAGTCTGGATCTTAATGAAATGACCTCTTGTGAAATGCTCGCCGTGTTCTGACGCAGCGAAGTGTCCGCGACCGTTGAGGAGCAGTTAGACTAACAATGACGTGGATCATTAAGACATTAAATGTGTTTCATCATGTCGTCCCGGAAGGCTTGTTTTCTGTTGCTGTTGCCGAGGTTGCGTAATAAAGAGTTAACTTAGGACAACGTTGTTGTGTTTTTGATGTATCGATTTATTTGCCTAAATAAGTTGAAATACATACACATTTGTTCTATTGTAAATAATACCATGTGTCCAGCTTGATTACTTTGTTTACTTGCGCCACGAAAAAATAGTCTGGACAACTTTCGTTTAAGTACCAACAACAAATGCATTGCTTATATTTTAGGTTTGCTCAATTAGCAAAAAAAGGATAAATGATTTTTTGTGTGTGCTAATTTGTTAAATAAGTATGCTTAATGGACTGCATGTATATGACATCGTTCCACCTTATTCGACAACGTGCTTCACCTCTTCGCCTCTTATTTACCTATTCAAAAGCACATCGTACACCTGCTGGCGGTGAATTGTGAGGCTTCATTCTGCTGCTTTTTTCTGCTTCTTCCAGCTTGGCGAGTTAGGCAAAGGCGCAGGCAAAGGTGGAGGCGGAGGAGGCGCTGTGAGGGCGGCAGGGGGTGCATTTGGAAAACGAGAAGTGGCAGAGGAGGAGCGGTACTTCAGGTGAGATGGGCGCACAGGCAGGCCAACCAGGTCCCAGACCCTTTCCCAAAACATTAGAAAAGGGTCCCCCATCGCCACTCATTGGCATGTTTCTTTAATGACACAGGCACTACACAGTGCACCAGCACCCACCCCACACACACACACACACAACCACCGTACTCTGTATGACAGCTAGACATATATAAAGAGGTTTTTATTGTTATACAACGACATTTCGTTTGATGGCCCACAGCCAGCTAGTAGCAGCAAACAACAGAGATAGACAAATACAAGATACAAATACACAAGGATAAATATGTACAGATACAAATTGACAAGAGGAATAAAACATTTAAAAAATGTTACCAAGTAAAAAAAGATAGATGTGTGCGTTTGTTTTCAAAGTGCACTTGTGTAAAATGTCATGTTTCTCAGTAATGTTGTTATATTTTAGCAGATATATATATATATACACACACACACGTGCCTTTTTAAGGTCGTCAGATAGCTATTGTCGTCATACATACGTCCTCATATGTTCACGGCTGTGGTTCAGCAAGTCGATTAGGTTGTTTACTATCTTCAAATCGTCCGTTCAGTTTCCTCCAGTCCCCATGTGGATGTGTCCTTGGGCCAGACACTGAACTCCCAATTGCTCCAAGCGTTGTTCTGCGCCATCGGTGTGTTGATGTTGATGAGATTAGTATCAGATGTGCAGGTGGCACCTCCTCGGCTTTGCGAATAAAGTGGTCACAAGATTTGAAAGTCACTCTATAAATGCAAGTCGATTTACCATTCAAACTACTGGCCTCCACGGAGCCCCGCCAGAGTCTAAAATTGGCACTAAGGAAAAGCATGAGATTATGAGTAACCTGATGAGCCCAATTTTGTCATCACTGTTTGCACCTGTAGGCAGAAGGAGAAGGAGCAGACGGAGGCGCTGAGGAAGCATCACATGGAGGAGATTGACCACCACAAAAAGGAGATTGAGCGCCTACAAAAGGAGATTGACCGTCACATTGGGAAAATCAGAAAGCTGAAGCATGATGACTAAAGCTGATGTGATTTCTTTTTCCGACCGTCTGATTGCCAATTTAATCGTTATGCAATAATGATGTATTCACTGCTTGTCAAGGCAGGTCCTGAGTGACACTGGCGTCATAAATACCAATAAAGCCCTTAATTTTTGACATTTCATGAACGCTTTTGAACATGTGCATCTTTGTATACCTCTTTATTGTTTTCAAATGCCAGGTGTGTATTGGGATTTGAGTAACTCTAGTTGTTGGAATAATTAGTCTGGCCCTGAACATCGACTGCATCATGTAGTTTAATAGTTGATGAAGCGCTCGCTTTGATTCACAGCGCTTCCCGATTAGTTTGATTGTGGAAGACATTTAGCTGGGATGCAACTCTTCTCCAGGACTGTTCAAATAAATCAAATCTACTTCGTAAAGTAAGCGTATGTCTTACATTAGGGTCGGGGTTGTGTTGTCTTTGCATTGTATACGTGCTCAACATAAAGGCTCACGAGTCAGACTCGAGCACTGCGCGGTTGAGTGAAAACAAGTCAAACCCAGCACACCCGCCCCTCGGCGCGCTGATCACATCTCGCGATGATTGCGCGGCAGTTGCGTTGTTCGGGCGAGCCGACGACGAGACTATAGCTGTCTGGAAATTTGTCTCGTGGTTTAGACTAAAAGGTATTATTCATATTGGACATTTTGTATACCCGCGACCAGATACTCGTAACCGCATTTTACCGCGCGCCACTGTCCGTGTCCCGAATCAGAGCGGTGAGTGTTGCTAGCTATCTGTTTGCAGCTCATAGCAGCATGTTTGTGTGTCTGAGCGCTGCACGGCGAGGCCTAAGTACAAGCCAGCCAGCCTGCTCGGCAATGTTATTCTTAGCTCGAGATGAATTTTAAAAAATGCTCGGGGTTTTGTTCTGAAATCTGTTAAAAAAAAAATATATGCATCCGACTGTTGTGAGCTGCGCGCGGCAAAAGAGCGCGTGCACGTAAATGTGAAAATAAAATGTGTCAACCTCGTTAGCTCGCTGCATGTGAAGGGGGCGGGACGGTAACGCTAGCTGTCGGCGTGTTGTGTTACCTACAAGTCAGATCGCATCCATACTTTTGAAGAATATTTGCAGAAAAATGAATTTAAACATGTTTGGAGAGTGACAATAAAAAAAAATCAGTATCTGACCTCATGAAGAAGACAACCCTGTGTGCAACTTTCAGTGAATGCGGTGTGTGTTTCTTCGTTGCTGTTGCACAGGACGATGTCTGATGCTGAGGTGAACGGCAGCTCCGCTCCGGTGAAAGAGGAAGAGGAGCCCATGGATGTGGCCACCACGCACACAGAGAACTACCAGACGCTGGTGGATGCCGGGCTGCCCCAGAAAGTAGCTGAAAGTCTAGATAACATCTTCCAGACAGGTGGGCGGTGGTTGTTTGTTGACTCAAAGAGCTTTGAGGTGTCACTACTGTAGCCGAGCCTGGTAAGAAACACGCTTTGTAATTGTAGGCTTGGTGGAGTATGTTGACCTGGACGAAAGGGCCATTGATGCACTGCGTGAATTCAATGAGGAGGGAGCGCTTACTGTGCTGCAACAATTCAAGGAGAGTGACCTGTCCCACGTACAGGTAACTACCTGGAGCAATTGCGTCCCTGTTTGTCTTTGATTGGCTTTTCCTATCAAGTAACCTGATTCTTTTGTTTTATTTATGTAGAATAAAAGTGCTTTCCTTTGTGGAGTGATGAAGACTTACAGACAGAGAGAAAAACAAGGAAGTAAAGTACAAGAGTCCACTAAGGGCCCAGATGAAGCAAAAATAAAGGTAAACAAAGTCATGTGACTGAGCTTTTTGTGTGCAGAAGGTCATAATTAATGTCATATGAACATGTCTGCAGCCATTCAATCCAGTTAATGTTGTTTTTTCTGTGCTTTTCAGGCTCTGTTGGAGAGGACCAGATATACCCTGGATGTCACCACAGGGCAGAGGAAATATGGAGGTCCCCCGCCTGATGATGTGTTCAAAGGAATACAACCAGGGATTGGAACTGAGGTAGATCAATTATTGATATGTATATATCTATCTGTGCTGCAGTGTTATTCAGAATCCTCCAGAACATGCTGCATATTGGACTTAACAAATCCTTCAACTTCCCTTTTCTCTTCTTCATCAGGTGTTTGTTGGAAAAATCCCAAGGGATTTATATGAAGATGAGCTGGTGCCTCTGTTTGAGTCTGCTGGTCCCATCTGGGACCTGAGGCTCATGATGGACCCTCTCTCTGGTCAGAATAGAGGCTATGCCTTCATTACCTACTGCAATAAGGACGATGCACAAAAGGCTGTAAAGCTTGTAAGTAGAATAGCACGACTTTGGAAGAAGCATCTCACACCACATAACAACAGAGTTAGTTTTAAAGGAAAACTCTATCGACGTTTTGAAATGAATTGATCTCTGGAGTGTAACTTTAAAAACATGAACATAATTAAAGCTTCAAATTGCTAAGTGCTTTATGTTGCTGTTCATGTAGAATGGATTTCACAGTTTGTGGCTCCCCGTTTTATTTTCAGTGTGATAACCATGAAATCCGCTCTGGCAAGTACTTGGGAGTGTGTATATCTGTTGCAAACAATCGCCTGTTTGTTGGATCAATTCCAAAGAACAAGACAAGGGAAAGTATATTGGAAGACTTTGGAAAAGTTACAGGTCAGTTAATAAAAAGCCAAATTTGTCTCAGAAACTCATTTAAAACAAATCCTCAGTCATAAAGGACGATATACATGCCAAGTTAGAGATAATGTTGTTTTATTGCACAGAGGGTCTCCAAGAGGTGATATTGTACCACCAGCCAGATGACAAGAAGAAAAACCGTGGCTTCTGCTTCCTGGAGTACGAGGATCACAAGTCCGCAGCACAGGCTCGCCGCCGCCTCATGAGTGGCAAGGTCAAGGTGTGGGGGAACCCCGTCACTGTGGAGTGGGCCGATCCTGTGGCCGAGCCAGACGCTGAGGTCATGGCCAAGGTTAGTCTTCTGTCTTTCTCTTTCAGGGCTGTATTCATGTCAGCTGAGCAGAGGATGAAGTTGTTCTCCCTCTGTAATCCGAGCTTTCCTTGCTGTCTGGACATAGCGGGCGGTGTGCCTATTTTAGTGCACGTCGGGGACCGTTGGTGACTTTTGGTCACCCAGTGGCGACCTCACATCCGCCGCTCTGCAACGCCGTCCCGACTGACTGTCGTTGCACAAGCGTAGCACCCCCTCTCCGTCAGCACTTACACCACTTGTCTTTTTATAGGTCAAGGTGCTTTTTGTGAGGAAACTGGCCACAGCAGTGACTGAAGAGCTCCTTGAAAAAACCTTCTCTCAGTTTGGAAAGCTGGAGCGAGTTAAGAAATTGAAAGACTACGCTTTTGTCCATTTTGAGGAAAGGGATGCTGCCGTAAAGGTGGGTTGTTCATGTTTTGGACGAGATATTTTGCACCTCTGTTGATTCTGCGTATTTTACAGTTATGGATTGTTTTATTTGGTTAGGCAATGGATGAGATGAATGGAAAAGAGCTAGGAGGAGAGGAAATTGAGATAGTTCTGGCAAAGCCTCCAGACAAGAAGAGGAAAGAGCGCCAAGCAGCTCGGCAGACCACCAGGAATTCGGGGTGAGGGACAGAGACATGTGGCTGGCAACTGCCCGACATCTCTCATAGGGAACGCATTAAATGTGAGTCTATCTCCCCTCCCCCCTCTACAGGTATGATGACTACTACTACTACCCACCTCCACGCATGCCGCCACCCGGCCGAGGCAGGGGTCGTGGTGGCCGGGGGGGGTATGCCTATCCACCAGATTACTATGGCTATGATGACTACTATGATGACTACTATGGCTATGACTATCATGACTACCGTGGTGGCTATGAAGACCCTTACTACAGCTACGAAGAAGTGTACACCATGAGGGGCCGTGGCGCTCGTCCCAGCAGGGGGGGGCCTCCTCCACCTAGATCCCGTGGAGCACCCCCGGCACGAGGTCGGGGTGGCTACGCCCAAAGAGGGCCCCCCATCGGTGGTCCAAGAGGTGGCCGAGGAGGGCGTGGTACCCCTTTCCAGCAACAGAGGGGTCGCGGTCCTCGCGGGGCCAGGGGAAATCGCGGCGGTAACGTGGGCGGAAAGAGGAAGGCCGACGTGTTCAACCAGCCTGACTCCAAGCGCCGCCAGACCAACAACCAACAGAACTGGGGGTCCCAGCCCATCGCCCAGCAGCCTCTGCAGCAAGGGGCCGACTATTCCGGTAACTATGGTTACAGTAATGACGTGGAGTTTTCACAGGATTCTTATGGGCAGCAGTGGAAGTAGATGCTCCCAAAGGTATTTGGCAAGTGGCAACAACAACAACAACAAAAGAGAAAAACAACAGTAAAAAAAAAAAAAAAAAGTGATTGGCCACAATTTTTTGATTGACTTTTTATCCTTCACCCCTCATGAAAAAAAAATCTGTATATATCTGAAAAAACGGACAGACTCCAGAATTGGCTCAAGATGATTGGCTGCAAAGCCTTTTGGCTGAAGAACGGAACGTAACCGTTGTGAATCATTTCTTACTCCTACGGTAACATTGGGACACGTGTCTTTAAAAAAAAAGAACACACACAAAACACTTTTATTCTTACGTTTTGTTCCTGATTCTCTTAAAGCCAACAATGAACATTTACTAAAAAAGTGGACATTCATTCTCAAAAGTCTGAGAGGACGTTAAATAGTGGTATTGCCTAGCAGGACGTTTTTGCCCATGCCCCTTTCCTCCTTCCCCTTCTTGTACTCCCCTTTATTTGTGGTTTCTCATAGTTGCTTAGAGACTTGCTTGTAAATAAATGCATATGGTTAGAGCTTCATACTTCATTATTTGCAATGGTGGAGAAAAGAATCCACAGGAAGGAAGACATCGAAGTTTTGTAATGTTCAAAGTGTATGCCTAGCATTTCTAGAGATAGACAAATTGTGTTGTTTTTTTTAAACTGATACCATAACTTCCTATGTTTTCTTTAAACTTGCCCAATAGAATTTGGTTTGGCTTACCTTAAGAGCCATAGCAGTTTGTCCTGATGTTCTTTGTATTTATAACTTTTACGTTTGTTTCGTTTCAATAAAACTAAGCTGAGCATCAGTCACATGTCAGATACTCAAATTCAGTGTTGTCATTCGGTATTTGACTATCAATTCCCGTATATCTGGATGAAGATCTTCTTTTCCAAGTCAAATTTCTTTTGTCTCAAAGACTGACATTGCACAAGAGAATTTGATGGTTTTGGATGAACACAGGATTTTAACCCTTTTAATTTTCAGTGCACGTTGCATCAGACTTCAGTCATTTCCTGCACTCAGAATTTAAATTGTGAAGATTAAAGCAATACAAATGACTGTTAAAGGACCAAACATTTGGCAATTTTGACAATTACTCAAGATTGTACCTGTCTATCAACATGTGTGTGTGCACAGGTGAACAGTGTATGCTTTAGTAGATTTGAGCTTCCCCTCACTAAATGCTATTCATGAAGAAAAGGAAAACAGAGAGCTCCTCTCAGTGATTTTTTGTTTAAATTGATTCTGTTTCTAAAATACCAGCCAGAGAAACATTATTGGGACGCAGCCAAAGAAACTAATTTGTTGTGCAGAAGCATAGAAATGTGTTTAACAGATGATTATGGGATGCCGTTGGTGCAGTAGAAGTGATTCAGTAGAAGAAAGCATGGATTCTTTTCACAGGTGTGAATTTGCTGTGCCTTGCAACTCCAGACTTTGTTTATTGTTTCACACCTTTTCTAACCTGAAAGGTGTTTATGAAGGCAGGCTGACATTTACTGAAGCATATACTATGTTTACCTGTTAACACAAACTTTCCAGGCATGGACAGTCCTGTATAATTGGTGAAATGTCCCTGGTGTGGTCCTGGTACTGACAACCCTAACAACAGTTCGAACACATTTGAATGGATTTGTATTTGTGTGCCGAGTTGTTCCCAATTCATCTCTTTGATTTTTTTTCTAAAACAATCTGGACATCGTCTCAACCATCTGCGCTCCTTTTCGAGGATACCAAGGATCTGACCATCCAAGGGGTTAAAATTCTAAAACATGCCATATAGCAAGCCACCACCACCTGTGAGAATGTGTTGACTTTATTGGTGCCTTTTGTTTCATGTGTCTGTCCTCTTATTCCAACCTGCCTAGGTGGAGAAGCATTGAGAGCGGCACCACTAGAATGAGGAACTCACCTGAACGGTACTCAAGGGTGAGCTAGCCTTGCACAGAGTACTGTCTCCTCTCCTGTAGCCATTTGTAATCACTGGAGAAACACTAGCCTTAATTCTACTTTGTTCTTTACCTTGTTTCCTGACTAATGTAATGCACTACAAATCAAGCTTAGCAGTGGGAGTGTGATTGTGTGTGTGTTTTTTCCAGGATATGAAGAACACAGCTCACTAAAGTTGACTAGAATCATTGGAAATGTTCAAATTCATTGTTCCAGCATGCTTCTAGGTTTTTAGAGAACACAGGAGCCGTGCATATTTCCTTCACAGCAGTGCTTATTTTTCCCTGAATGCCAATTGAAAAGTTGTGTAAAAATTTAGAGCCAAATGGCTGCTTCTTTTGACTGAATTAAACAGCCAGGGGGCATACAGTCAAGGATTTGGTAAGCGCTATAAAACCCTGCAAAACATGTGTTGCCCGTCTTTGCTCAATGCACCAAAGCCACGCCTCAGTTGTCTGCACACATTCTGTGAATGGAGGGTGGTGGTGGGCATTTCCCCTCCAATGCCACTAGAGGTAGCACCGCGAGAGATCCATTGTTCCTTTTATGCGACGCTGCTTTCACTGTCCATTTTCTGAGCTGAAACTGTGCTAATTAATACACATGTATCAAGTAGATGAGCTGCAATTGTAATTTATTCAAATAGCTGGACGGATCCTCAATGAAAAACTGATTGGATTGGCCGGCCGATGTTTGAATGGCTGTGCCTCCAAAACAGATGTCTGTACCCTTGAACGCCACCAGATGGCAGTAGTAGTCCTCCAGTGTTCATAATGCACAGGTAAGACTGAAATAGGAAGCAGTGTTGTGTAAGAAAGCTCATTGTATCACACATTTTGGTATGTATTGCAGTGCCATCATTGCGTTTCCTTTCCAGTTTCTCATGTCAGAACTGTGTCTTTATATGTTGCCTCTTGTCACCAGGCAGTAAAGCAGCTGCCCGCATCCATGTGAATGAGTTCACACAAATGGAAGTGACTGATTGGTAAGATTGTTCATTATCTGTACTCATGCTCAGAAGGTCTCAACATGTTTCTTCTTTTACCTTTTGATATAATTTGGAACGTAATATTCAATGTTCTGACCCGTTTACTTCCCAGAGACAATGTGTTCTGTAAGGTTTACATTTAGTTTTTCAGAATATTAACTCCGCATCCGGTCAACTCTTTTTCCGTGATAGATGCATTGCATCATGTTAAAGATGATACCGTCTGTCTCTCTGTTCATGTTGATGCTGAGAAGCTGATTGACCAAGACATGCCCTCATCTGTCCCTCTTCTAGCTCAGTCACGAGACCGTCCTCATCAAACTCGTTGCAGGGTTTCTCGTCCCTCCGAGTGAACTCCTTACTGGACACTTGAGGTCACGGGAACACAAACGGGCGTCCCTGTTCCCAGCTTGGCAGACTGCACAGGTGAGGAATACCTTAGTGCAGCTACTCTTGTATAGCAGAACGGGCTTGTATAAGAGTTTGGGCTTGTTTTTGTGTTGCTCGGACCAACTTCTTAAGTCGCAATTGATGTAAATGTCACATTAAAAAGTTTTATTTGTTTGATTTTCCAACAAAAGTGGTCACCTCTATAATCTGGGATTCATTAGAGGTGTGAAGAGGAGTGCATTAGACTTGGACGTCCTAAAAATGCCTTTTTATTGTTATGGTTAATGTCTTTCCACCTGCTCCAAAAGTGTAGGAGCTCCAGTTGATGGACATTTCATAATAAATGACATGTTGCTCTTGATTGTTTAATACATGTTAATACCCAAGTAAATGTGTGTTTGTGTATGTATGTTTCAATAATCACACGGACCTTGTTATAAATCATCTAACTGTGTTCAACTTTTATCAGGGAAGTCATTTTGGTTTGGTGCACCGTCATGGAGTTCAGTCGTGGTTTCTATCCAAGTGATGAACACGTTGCTTTTTGCAAACTACACCAGCCTAACCTACTGTACCTGTCAGTGGACTCCAGTACCGATCCGGTTCCAATCACAATCCTGGTTTTACATTTTTATTTTATTTTGAAAAATGCAGCAGTGAATGTATGATGTAGGAAACTCAAAGCAAGCCTCTGTTGTTCTTCTGGTTGGTCTCTAAAAGAAAAATGTGGATCCAACCAAACTTCTCCAAGTAGAGCAATCTGCCATTTCTCCCGACAAGTGATAAGAGACGCACCCTTTATGTGCACGATAACTGCTATTATCCCGCAATATTTATCCCTTTAACCCCATGAAACGAAAACAACGAGTCATTCTAACGTCACGTTGAGTTTTTGTGATCTAATGACGTAACGATAACGTTCAACGCGTCCGTGAAGCTCGTCTTCCCTCCGGCGGCTCCGTGGAGCGATTTGCATTAAGTAGACCGCATGGTCACGTGATGCTGCGACGTCACATGTAAATCGGGGGGGGAAGATGGCGGCCGCCGGCGGAGAACCGTCTGCCGAAAATGTGTCGGATGAATTATTTCAAAAGTTTTACACGGAGGTACGATACGCCTTGTGTGTGTTCTTACGGTGTCGCTCGCGCGCCATGCGTTAGCCGAAGTTGCGCAACAGCGCTCGCGCTGCTTCCTTCACAGGCCTCGCAGACGTTACCGTCGGCTAACGTCCACAAGCTAACGGCTAGCGACATGTTCTGTGGGCAGTCGCGTCCGTCGGGTGCGTTCAGGGCACCGCGGAAGAGCGCCGGTGTGTTTCTACTGGTCCTTTTTTTCTCGACTCCCACGAGTCACGTACTCGTCTCCGGGCCGGGGAGGGGGGGAGGGGCTCAGCCCGCGTCGCTAGCAGCTTCTGCTCGTCGCTGTGTGTCCGGGGCTCGAGCAGCTCGGCGGGTCTCATGCTTCTCGAATGAATGCGGTCGGATCCCCAGAAGAGCTGCAGAGCCGCCTCCTGCTTCATCGCATGAGCGAGGACGTCGCCAGAAGAAAGACCGAGTAGCACACCAGCAGCTTCAGGTGGACCCTGCACGCAGACTCTGCTTGTGTTTTGAAAGTTGCCATTGTGTGTCTACCAGGTGAAGCAGATCGAGAGGAGAGACTCTGTGCTCACCAACAAGCAGCAGATCGAGAGGCTGCTCAGACCCGGCTCGTCCTACTTCAACCTCAACCCCTTTGAGGTACGAGCCCCACCAAGTTGTCTATTAAGAGCCATTATTCATGTTGGATGCCAGTCAGAGTGGTTGGACCCAATGGCAACTTTGATATAACTAAGTAATGATGTTAAATGTCTCAAAAGTAATAATATAAATATATCATTACTTGATAACCGACTAGCATGATTGATCAATGCAGTGGGCGTTCAATTCTTGACTTAATGGGTCAGACGTTCGTCTTCGTTTTGTTAACATTGCAACCATCTAGAATTCCCAAAATGGTGTCAGTAAAAGGGAAGAACTCCACCCATCAAAAGCTGCAAAACAAATACCCTGTGTTGATCTATTTTGGATGAATTGTTTTTACAATAGGCCGACAAATACGCTGAAGTCAAGCACTCATAAAAGTACCAGTCACCAGTGCTCTCGTAAAACGATTTGATTCCCTAAAGATAATGATCGTAGATTCTCTTTGGATAAACATACCTATGTTGAATACACTTCCCAATCTTCACATCATGTCCAGGTGCTGCAAATTGATGCTGAGGCAACAGACGATGAATTGAAGAAAAGATTTCGGGCGGTGAGCTGAAAAGATAAATAATTACATTTGATCAGTTTCCTCTGTGAACACCTGATTTGGTGATGGAGCCGTACTGTTTGTTCTCTAATTCCTAATATTTTGTATTTTTTTACCTGCAGTTGTCCATTTTGGTGCATCCAGACAAAAATCAGGATGATCAAATCAGATCACAGAAAGCCTTTGAAGGTACATTACCTACATCCCGGACTATTTTTAATGTTGTGAATATACATCTGCTGAACTTGTGTATTTTCCCAATTTGTGTTTTTTGCTGACGTTGATAGACACCGTCAATAGGACGTCCAGCGTCTTCCTCTTGCGCATGCTGTCGGTAGGTGGACAGCAAAGCTTTAGTTTCACCTGAATGTCTCACTGTTCTAGCGGTGGACAAGGCATACAAGCTCCTCCTGGAGCCGGATCAGAGGAAGAGGGCCATGGATGTGGTCAATGCGGGACAAGAATACGTGGAGCACAACGTGAGACGCCACGCGCTTCCTCACCGTTCACGTGTTCAGGGCCTTTGGCCTCCACGTTACTCGGCTCTCTTAACTTTGTTCGTCTTATAACTTAATATTCTGCCGACGTGTGCTCCCAAACAGGTAAAGGAGAAAAAGAAACAGTTAAAGAAGGATGGGAAGTCGACTAATATCGAGGAGGACGACCCTGACATGGTGAGTCAAGGTTATAGAAAGACGTACCTGGATATTAGTGGGGGGTTTTTATGTGATCAAATCTTTGATTGGTTTTCGAGATATGCACATGCAAAGCAAACAATGTACACATTGTACGTATACAAAGGTACAAGAAAGGGAAAAAATATATATATATGGATAGACATGCAAAAACCTGCACACATATTAACATATATATGCACATACCTGCACACCCTAATACATACACACACATAAATACTGTTAATGTACCCCCCTCCCACTGTTGGCGACGCCCACCCCCTCATACATATCCAGATGTTATATAAGTGAATGTTTTATATTATGTTAGACATTAGTGGTTTAAAAAAAGATTTATTATAGTTTCAGTCAAGATGGTATTTGGTGTTTTTGGTGATCACTGTAAAAACATTAAAGCATTGTGTCTTATCAGTTGAATATTTTGACCGGTACTATAGTGAATACTTTTAAGGGTTCTAAACGACTTGTACTTTTCCAGTTCAAGCAAGCCGTGTACAAACAGACCATGAAGCTGTTCGCAGAGCTCGAAATCAAGAGGAAGGAAAGGGAAGCAAAGGACATGCACGAAAGGTAAATGACTCTCACTGTGTGTTTACAATGGATTCAAAAGACTAACTTTGTTCTTTTTCACGTCTGAATCATGTAAATTGTGACTAATATCTGAAACGCCGTTAATTCGTGTTCATGCCGTACCGCTGTTGTCCGTAGCATTATGTGTTTGGGTTGTTCGTCTCTTCGTACGCACACTCGTGAACCCGATGCCGCTGGAATGCCGGGTGGCCGTTTCTTCAAGTTTGCCGCAAACATCTGCTTGGAGTCGAGAATGAATCGATTCTGCCGTCAAACGTCAAGGTCACTGTGACCTCTATGCATCCCAGGCTCGAGACTTTCTTCAAATGTGGTGCTAATGTCCCCGTGCACTCAAGGACAAACTGATTCAATTTGAAGTCAACGGGCGAGGTCACCGTGACATCATGAAACGCGTTTTGGGCCATAATTCAACAATTTGTATGTTTTGTTTTTTTATCTGGGAATTTAACACAAATGTCTACTTAATAGGTAAACGGAGTATTTTTGGACAGATGAATGTAACCTGCAACTTGACTGGTTGGAGGCGGCATCCATACAACTGAGGTGGTAACTTAGTTTATTCTTTTTTTCCCCCACTTAATTTACCAGGAAAAGGGCAAGAGAGGAAGAAATAGAGACGGCAGAGAAAGCGAAGCGGGACAGAGAATGGCAGAAAAACTTTGAGGTGTGTTTCTCCACAACCGCGGTGACCTTTTTAAATTGAGACATGATTGCTTTTTGTCATTTTCTGAAATGACCATGCTTTGGTACCACATTTTGCCAGGAAACGAGAGATGGGCGTGTGGACAGTTGGAGGTCCTTCCAGGCCAAAGGCAAAAAGACCAAGGAAAAAAAGAACCGGTCCTTCCTCAAGCCCCCGAAAGTCAAGATGGAACAGCGGGAATGATGCCGCGAAGCGGGACTTTTAGAGTAAACCCACCGTTATGAAACACCCAGTTCTGTGTCCTCACCGCCTCGCCTTGTCTGCAATCAGCTGTGAAGTCATCACAGTCATCGGGATACTTGTCGTACGAAAACTTCCTCATCCTGACAAACGTAGTTTTGTACTTGGTTTTCTAATGTACAGATCTGTGATCTGGACCCAAAGATCATACCTGCCTCATGTAAGAAAGTCAAATGATGGATCCTCCTCTTCCGTAACTGAAAAAATGTGGTTTGTCATTGTTTTTTGTTTTGTTTTTTTAACTAAATAAAGCTTGGTGTTAAAAAGCCTACCTTACATTGTTCTTCAAAACTGAGTCTAAAATGTGCAGGAGCTAAACCGGTAAGTTTGACTGATTGGGAGTTGTTACCCAAAAGGTATGCAGCATTGGTCTTCAGGATCTGGTTGTCATAGATACGACGCAGATACACAACTTGGAAATATGCTATCGGAGCAGAACAGGAACATTTCTGGACCGTCGTGCAGTTAAAATACGGCTACAGTACAAATGCAGGTTTTGCATTGTGTGTCTTAGTTCTGCATGTCTTGGATGTGTTTTCAATATGTCTGAAAACATCTGACTGGTATGTTGCACATTTCTTATTTATGTTGAATAAAATCAAATGACCTGTTTAGTTTCTGCTTTGGATTTTAAATTATAATAAATAATGGAAGCCGCTCAGGAGAGAGCAATCACTAAAACTCAATGATCTGCAACAAAGAAGAACATGAACACACACACAGCAATATGTTCTCATGTTGCCTTCATTTCTTTTTCTAAATGTCAATGAAGTAAAAAAAAAAAACCTGAATATCATCGACCAACATTTACAGTTAGCACATTAAATCAACTTTTAGTCTTCTACAAAACGGTCTCATTTCTGTCCAAATGAGCACAATTCACTGTACAAAGACACAAGGACTCACCTGCGTGCCGGATCTCCTGTCGACGCAATCGGCTGAGCGCGTTGCTTCCAGTACATGTGGAGAAACACCGGTCACCGGCTTGGTCTTATGGGGATTTGACTGGCGACTCCCTGATCCTCAAACAGGATTAGCTGAAGACGTAAGAGTTCATCTCATTAGCGGCGGTCCAGTTTGTTTCATAACATAAGGACACTGGGAACCAGTTTGAAAGAGGTCAATAACAGCTGTACCCATAGTCTGTTTTTTTAAAAGTATTTCACAATGAAATAGCCCTCTGTTTAATACTATCACTTTTTGCCAGGAAGGAGATAGTTTAGTATGTCACTAAAAGATCAAAAAGTTGTGAAACCACAGTACAGTTGGCCACATATTTAATAATATGCCATTAAAAGTCAGTTTATGACAGAAAAGTCATAATGAAGTTGTCATTGAAGTCTCAGTATAGTATGTCACTAAAGAAAAATCAGTCGCGTATGTCGAGTACAGCACGTTATAGGAATGACAACAACAAAAAGTATTGCATGTCAAAAGCCATGTCAATGTCTAAGGTCATGAAAAAAGCATAAAGTAGCGTGTATATGTAACATGTATAAGTAGCATGGATAAGTAACATGTATATGTAACATGTATATGTAACATGTATAAGTAGCATGTATATGTAACATGTATAAGTAGCATGTATATGTAACATGTATATGTAACATGTATATGCAACATGTATATATATCATGTATATATAGCATGTATATATAACATGTATATGTAGCATGTATATGTAACATGTATATGTAACATGTATATATAGCATGTATATGTAACATGTATATGCAACATGTATATATATCATGTATATATAGCATGTATATATAACATGTATATGTAACATGTATAAGTAGCATGTATATGTAACATGTATATATAGCATGTATATGTAACATGTATATATAGCATGTATATGTGACATGTATATGTAAAGTATGCCAAAAAAGTGGATGTGGATGTGAAAATTGGAAGATTTCCTCCAGACGTTCCCGAGATATCACGTTCACAAAATGGGATGAAAGTACCGAGAACTTCAACACAGAAGGCCTTCAGTTAGTATGTTAATATAATATAGCATTACATAAATATAGTCTAGTTTCAAATAGAAAAGTATAGTATATAATATATAGTATGTCATAAGTCTGTCCCAGACCACTGAGCCTCACGGAGCCCAGCATGACGATGTCTTAAGGACACTTGGTGTCCTTTGCCAATATCTGGTCTCGACGCCGACAGCCGCAGATCATATTTAGTGTGTCAGAAACATTCCTTGACAGAAAGAATGAAGACCGGGAGGTCAACATAGCGGCAGATGGGAAGGCTTATGTGACGACACCTGTTGCAGATCTTGTTTTTGGGTTTCCACTCTTCCTGTCCCGAGACGGCTTAACTTAAGTTTTGGAAGCAAGTGAGAAAGAGAGATTAGTTCCCAACCGTAATTACCTCTCGATAAATGAAGGAGAAGATGAAGCATACAATCAGTGTTGGGCAAGTTACTGAAAATTAGTAATTAGTTACAGTTACTAGTTACTTCTTTTAAAAGTAATTTAATTACTTTACTAGTTACTGTATATCAAAAGTAATTAGTTACTAGGGAAAGTAACTTTTAAGTTACTTTTGTCTGCTTTTTTAATGTAATGAACAGTACTGAACAGTCAAACACAATAAACATATGTTGTAGACCTATTTATTGCAATCAACAGGGCAACAGGCCTTCAAATCAAGCAGTAGTACAAAAGTCCCTTTTAATACTTAACTTAATACAAAATAACTGTCTCAGTCATTTAACAGTGTTTTTTTTACCACATTAGGCCCAATGAAATAAAAGTGATTGGCCTACAGTATTAACACTAATTAAAAGAGAAAACAAAGGTGCCTTGAGGTGCTGCATATAATTGAGGGGGGGGGGGGGGTGCTAGTGAGAGTGTGCTCACCTGTGTGCGCGGATGTGTCGACGTGTACGTGCTGATCTGGAGTCAGTTTGGTAGGATAAATAAATTATTTCATTTTAAAATATGGATTTTTATTTAAAGATATTCATGTAATTTGCATGCAAAATAGGTCTACCCGAACCAGCGGACAAAAAATTCAACCCGCGGCAACACTTCAAAAGTAGCCCAATTCCGCGGGAAAACCGCGGACCTGGCAACACTGGAAGTGGCTGTCAATCACAGTGTGGCACCGTGCGTGCTGGTCGAGGGGGCGTGCCTGTGATTGGCGGAGTAGAGGGGAGGCGGGGTTAACCTGCCGGAAAACGGGAGTTAAGGGTGGTTGACGGGAACCGTTGTTGTTGATGTTCGCGCTGCTGAGCCGAGAGGAGCAGCTGTCTGTGTTGGTGGATGCCCAATAAAGGGAGGAATAATAACGTCGTCCCGTCTCCGTGTCATCAGTCCATAACGTCCGAGACGTTACAATATCATTGCGCCACCAAGGTCCTGCGATGTCACATCAGAAGCAGCTAAAGTAGCCTAGCTTGTCTTCTTGTCTGCAAGTGTTCATTTTTCACAAAAGAGAGTAACGCGAGTAACGAACTCATTTAAATTTCAGTAATTGTAACTGCGTTAGTTGATTAAAAAAATACTTCGTTACATACTCGTTACCGCTAAAAGTAGTGGAATTACAGTAACGCGTTACTTTGCGTTACTCCCAACACTGCATACAATACCTTCACACGTGAGCAGCTGGGGGACTCGTCGGCAAAATAAAAAATAGTTTGACGGACAAAGATTGTGAGACCCGTCAGAAAACACCAGCGAGACATGAACCCCGTCACCCAACCGTCTGCTGTCTGAGCATGAGCTACTTCTACAACCACAAGTTATAACCTCTTTTTGTCAATACTATTCAAGCAATATATTTCTCTGCATTCATTTTAAAGACCGATGACTGAGTTCACTTTAAATAGAACGATGAAGAGACCCCGTTACACGTGTTTGGACACCCGGCCGGTGAGATCAGAGACGGACTCGGACACAGTGGTGTAAAGACAGAGCGCCTCCCTTCCGCTACCAGAGGCCAACCCCGATACTGAGCACCATAAGCCTTTGGTCAGGAGGACTTTACTTTAATTCTACACAATCGTACATATATACAGTTGTATACGCTTTTAATTTCATACAAAAAAACCAGACAAGGCATGTACAGGTGTGTGGGGGGGGGGTGTTGGGGTTTATGACCTATAAGAACGTAAATAAATACCGGCAACAGGAGTCACGTGCGGCTCGTCATCTACAACCAGGAGTTGTGTGTGTGTGTGTGCTTCACCTAAATAAGAGACCTCGGGTCGGACGCAATGACACGCGGGGAAAAAAAGGCAGTTCATGTTTTGTGTGTTTAAAAGTACGCAAGAATATCCCCATGACTAACGCCGGGCCATTCAGTGAGCAAAACATCAACGCCTCACTCGCCCAAAAGCATTGAATAAAGAAAGAAACAGAACTATCAATAAGACAGACCACAAAGGCCTGTGTGTGTGTGTGTGTGTGTCACCATCATCATCTCATTGGCAAATAACAGACCCATCGACCCACGATTAAGGGCAAGACTCCATATAAGGGAGAATCCTTTTCCACATACAGGCAGAAACATGAGAAAAGAACAAAACGTAAACAAGCCGCGTACAGCTCCATCTCCTTTCCGTGGACTTCAGAGCAGGAAGACTTCTCCCAAACCGAGCTGTGGTTTCGTAGTGCTTATTTCCTTATGAAGGGGGATTATTTTGCTTCATGCTGATGAACGTGATAGTCGGACGGACGGAAGGTCGTCTGGGAGTCAAAAGGAAGACGGCCGCTGCATAGAGGGCTACTTTGGGTACAAACATTCTTCCATATAATCGTCCTCTATTCAGGCGGCGACGGCTATAAAATACTTTCCAACTCTTCCAGTCATTTTTATTATTTTTGGTCTCTGCTGCAGAAGCATCCGTCTCGCGGCTGCAGAGGTGGACGTCAGAGGAGCGAGGAGTCAAGGTGTCCATGCTTTAACGACAAACGACAGAAAACACCGGCGGCTCCGTTTAATTCGACGGTTCACCAGCTCCTGATAGAAAAGACTTCATCTCCCCCGTCGTTCAGTCTCTGGAGGCTCGTGGGTCACCGGCTGATGTCCCGGTTGCCTTCCCAGTTTTTGCTGCTTCCCGCCTCGCTTATCGTCCCGCTCTCGAAGAAAGGGTGCTTGAGGGAGTCGGCCAGCGCCAGCCTCTTGGAGGGCTCGTACTCCAGCATGCCCTCGATGAGGTCAAACAGCTGGTGGTGGTTCTCCGCCTCCGACAGCAAGTACCTCTGACGGCGGAGCAAGAGGAAGAAACGAGAGAGTAAGAGGAATGCCGAGATACTCGTGGAAAGAACTGCAGAGCAAAAAAATTTTAACGTTTCCGTTCCTACAGCACAAAGCACTATTTTGTTATTTCATTCTCTTCCGCTTTAAAACCATCAATCTTACCCGCAGCGGTTTGCAGTTTTCTCTGACGTATTTCCCCGCTGAGGAGATCTCGTCCCAGTCCAGGCGGCCTCGGTAAAAATACTTCTGCTTTCTGAGACGGTTCGGAGGAAGAGAAGTTGTATTAATGTGCGTCGCAGGCTCCTTTAGTACTTTGCCGAGTTTGCGTGTTCTCACCTCGTCTTACGAATCATCCTCGAGGGCACTGGTCCCAGGATTCTCTCCATCATGGCCAAATGCTCCCTGTTGTCATGAGTCTGAAAGCAATGTGAAGATTGGTGGAGAAGTTAATCGGGGGTTAACTACAGCTGGTGCATACCGCTCAAAGACAGTCAGAGCGAACGCATATCAGAGTAGAGAGGTGGCCTCAGAGGGCCAAAGGGTTCTCAGTGAGGTCTGACGGAGGCCGAAGCCTCGGCTGCGTGCGTACCTGAAACAAGGTGAAGCCCAGGTAGAACTCAAACAGGATGCAGCCGATGCTCCACACGTCACAGGGATGGCTCCAGCCCAGCTCTGAGGGACGACCACATGCAGTGAATAAATGACATCTACAACGAGAATAACCACGTTGAGGAGGTACGCCTCGGCCAGCCGGTCAAGACACAGTTTGCATCCCTGTCTGTCCGGTACGTCACCAGATCTTATCCCACTGGACATTTGAGTTCAATTGTCATCACGGCTCACGACGATCTTTTGTTCGCCTCCCTGAACCGCCCCGAAATGAATGTGGACCGCCCCGACATTTCAGATCCGGTTTTTTCTACATTGTCATATTTTTAAAATCATACATCAACCACCATCGTCGTCAGTAGGTAGTCACATGGTGTTGCTGCTGCCGAGTTTTGACTCCTCAGATTAACGTTATGGTTCAACCCTGTAAACCCGTCGGCTGCTGTCATGTTACCGTCAGTCGAACATTAGCGAACTGGTAACGTTTCCGTTAATACCAGCACGCGCCAGAGTCCCATTGACCTGGTGCGTCTGCTCATGCTGTCAAAGAAGGTTCATGGAGATGGTGTGCTGCAGCTAACAGAACTTTTATTGCCATTTATTAACTTTTTCAACTCTTGTTTGAGATGTCAATTTCATTTCAAAATTGAATCTTGTATCATTCCTGGTCCTTTTTTCTGGCACCGGGACCACAGGAGGTCCTTAAACCGAGCTCAGATGGTCATAAATAGCGCATCGGTTCCAAACAAAGGACGAGCGGACAACCTGAATACATAACGCCTCTGGCTGCCGCCGGCGTGGAGGCCGGACGCCGCGTCAGATGAGCAGACGACTGCAGCCTGGAGTCGATGCGTGAAAACTAGGGCTGTCAGCGATAACGCGTTAATCTATGAGATTAATTTGGCCGCGATTAACGCACTAAAATATTTTAACGCAATTAACGCAACTTTGTTTTCTTCCGGTGTCGTTGAAGTTTTTGCACTCCTCTGAGTGTCAAGCCGCGGCAGTCCGCCTCCTTCCTCCCGTCTGCTCCTCGATATTCACAGAGAAGCAGAGGGCGACGTGTCGGTGACGCGGGGCGGAAGGTGCAGGGGACTTCTTTTTTTTGTTGCTCCGCCCCGATGCGCGCGCACACACGCCGGCATGGAGCTCTGCGGCGCGCGAGACGGAGAGCCGAGTAGAGTGACCGACACGTGGAGACAGAATGACATGCTGCTGTAGAGACGACAAACAACAGATGTTTAGTTTAATAAAAGAAGAAAGACGTCTTTAAGGAAAGAACCTTACATTACTTCTACTGTAATCTGGCGCTATAGAGAACATGACAGGGCGGCGGGGCCTCACCCTGATAGAATGGTGGGGGGAACACTGGCATGTGTCACACGCAAAAGCCTTTAAAAGGTGAATTTACATTGTTTTGTAAAATCGCGAAAATGAGCCCAGACTCCAGAGGGTTAACGTGACATATTTGTCAGTTTACCAAGGCCACTGGTTCTGCTGTTCAGTGTTAAAGATGACAGGACCAACGGGGTCTCTAATACACCTTGTTTACTAATCTGATGTTTTACTGAAGAAACAATTTATCATCCACGATATTAAATACCTCACTGGCACTTTATAGGTAGGAGCCTCTTTGAAAACACAGCTCTGTGTGAAGTTTTGTCTTTAAAAAAGAATACAATTAAACAAGTGTCTAAAATACACGCTGTCTGAAGGGATTACTCGTTCATTTAGAAGATTTAGTCTGTAGAAGAAAAAAAAACTTTTAATCGCGATTAATGAATTTCAAAATGTGCGATTAATTAGTTAAATTTTTTTAATCGATTGACAGCCCTAGTGAAAACATCATACAAAACTATTCCAAGAAAAGATTACAACCTAGAGGGCATTATGTCATAGGCTAGTACTGTTGTGTCAATTGGTACGCCTTTCATTAACTGGGCCAAATACTTTAGATATTTATATTTTTTTCTCTTAACATTGCCCAAAAGAAAGAAAGACAATATTTTAATGACCTACTTAACGTGCACTCAACGACGACGCCGAGACCTCCCTACCCTATCGTAGTCGGGACGACACACATCTCCCATCAGGACCGAGGGGTTGGTTAAGTTTGCTGTTTTCTTTTCCAAAAAGCAAATATTACATCCGTTGGCATTTGTAATGTGCAGCGCGTCCCTGCATAGTGAGGGCTAGTGCACTCTGCTGGAGGAACCCTGTGATGACGTCATTTCAGAATTCCTCAAGCAGCACTTTCTGAATTTTATTCTTTAAAATCGGCAGAGCTAATGATCGATGCAAAGAGCCGACTGACTTTTCAGCAGAGATATACTGTGCGTGTTTCAACTTGTGGCGCGCAGCTCGTTTCGACAGGAACCTGCAGGTAAGTCGACGGAGCAAAGCAGGAACGACAACTGACTTGTGCCGACTAAAACGAATCGTTTCCCCGTTGAATGTCTGGGAATATTTCAATTGGAACTGAGACCGTGGAGCGAGGTTGACACAATCAGAAAATAATCAGGAAATCCATTCTAAAAATGTGTGTCTGCAACTATTTCTGCACATCCTTACCTAGGATGACCTCGGGGGCCCGGTAATGCCGCGTGGACACGATGGTGCTGTGGTGCTCGTGGTCAAAAGTCGCACTGCCAAAGTCCACCACGCGTACTGCCGTGATCTTGACCATCCGCTCTTCTCGCTTCTGACCGGAAGAACACAGCAGTTCTCAGAACAGTTTTGATGGACTTTCCCACCGAGCATTATGCAAAACATCGTCTGTACGTAAGCGCGTTTCTGGGAAAATGTTTGAACGCCTGCGGCTGGGTGAGAGGAGACCTTCGAGCCATTTATATTAGCAACGTTTGCACAACGGTTCAACAAAGTTCAGTAGCGTAGTAAAAGCGGTATTCTTCAGTTTGCAACCGAGCTGCCGTGCCCAAACACAAGAATGTCTTTCACCTTTTTTCCCCTTTGTCGTCTATCGTTTCTTACCTTCTCGACGTCGAAGGACATCGTAAAGTCTGAGTTGACGAATAGGATGTTCTCCGGCTTTAAGTCTGTGTGCGTCAGCTTATTGTCGTGGAGAACTAAACAGAAGGAGCATGAGTAAAGGGGTTATTCATGCAGTGTGCCGATCCGAATTTCTTTCAGATTAGACGATGTATAATGATGATAATAATAAAGATATGGTGTCATAAATAAAACGGGGTATGACTATGATTAAAAACATCTGGCATAGTACAAATCCACATCATATTTGAGAGGTTAATTCTTAAGACACCCACTCTCGCCGTGCAATGTGTCGGTAACTGATGAAGACGCAGCATTAGAGTAACGGTGTGTTTGTTCTACACTCATCAAGACAGAAATACTTGAATGCAAAAAGACACAAGTTTAAGTTACTCTCTTTGTCTACACTGAATAATACAATACATTTGTACACAAGTTGTCTTTGTACTAAAAACCAGGACATACACAAATTTAAAAGGACATTAAAAACGAAGAACTTACACTTCACAGCAAGACAGATTTGGTAGGCCATATGTCGGACCTGGCCAATCGAATAGGGCAGGTAGTTGTTTTCCTTTAGGAAGTCGAAGGTGCTGAGCGCTAGCAGCTCAAAGGAGATACACATGTGACCGTGGTAGTCGAACCAGTCATACATCTGTACACACAGGCTGCAAGACAAACAGACACAGAGGGTTTACAGGGATCTAGTGGATCATTTAGGTTCAGCTGAATCAAATCACATTTTCGCAGAGTAAAATCTGGCCCAATAGTCCTTGGTAAGTGATGAAAGCTGCCAGGAAAGTTAAAGGGTTGAAAGTTTATTTAGAATTCAGAACTCACAATTTGTTATCAGGGTCCTTTTCATTGATCTTCTCGAGCACATTTATCTCTAGGCGAGCTGCTTCCTTGTACTTCTCCACATTTTTGATAATTTTCAGAGCTACAGAGGCTCCGCCCCTGTGGAACACACAATAGTATGAGGCCAAAAACAGGAAATACCTCACTTTGAGTCCTAGAAAAGGGCTTTACTGAATTCCAGATATAAAAGTGAAATAATTCAACTTTACAGTAAACACATACAACTTAATAACATGACCCGTGACAGCAACGTGTCTGATATTATAGTTACAGTATAAGACGGGAACATGAGAAGTCCCTGCTTTGAAAAGCATCTTGATAATGCAGCTCCAGTCATGAACAAAGTATCTGAAAGTGTAACTTTCTGAAGGCCATGTTCCATAATGAATCCAACAGTCACATGAGGCCAGGAAACAACAGAGCTGTGGCGCCTGCAGTGGACTGCACCGTGTTATCAACAGAGGGAGCCTCCAAAGCTGTAGAAATCGGCTATTTTCAAATTTAGGTTAAAAATAAGGGTTGCATTTTATTTTCCTGAACTTATTCGGCTAAATTCCTACTCACAAGTCACGACACAAATAAATGTGTTTCTAAAAAAAAACAAGCACGGTGAGCAGATGACAGCGTTTCCGTGTCAACCGATGCGTACCTGCGATGGTCTATGCACTGCATCACCCTCCCAAAGGTGCCTTCCCCCAAAGTGCTGACAATCTCATCTGCAACACAGAGACAAAGGGAAGAGAAGGAGGGCGGGGACAGAGAGAACCAAAGCATTAGACATGTGGACTTAAGCAGTTAGACAGTAGGCCAAAATGCAGACAGGCGTATCAATTCTAGCACCCGTCCCTTTTTCAAATGGCTGCCTGTCCAATCGGGCAGGCTAGAGACAAGGTGAAATAATCTAGGGGAAGGATGTGCATTGCACTATGATACATGTGAAGAAAATAAGGGAGCAAATGTAAATATGACCAATTTGCAGTCAGCGGAAATAAGATGTGGCTGTTTTTGCCCCAAAGGACAAAAGTGGTGTTGTGCAAAACAGAAACAATGATTAGACTTTCTACTGAACATTGCATGACACTGAAAATGACAAACGTGTCACACCCACTGTCTAGATGTGCGCTGGTTGTACGAGGAAGATATTAAAAGTGATGTGCATGTTAGATGTCTACAAAACAAATAAAAGAAAGAAGAAAATCCCCGAAACCCTCGTAGTGCAAAAATAGCTATTTTACGCCACAGATATAGAACTGTAACTGAGTTTTAATCTGCAACGCGACAGAGACGATGTCTGGAAATGGGATTCTACGTTTGGGAGAGTCGAGTAACCTGTGAAACACAGAAAATGCTCCAAAGCGTAAAATCCTAGGACAAAAAGGAGACGGTATCTAGTCCCTCTCAAATTCTTCGACACTCTTGCAATCCACCCTGCTGTTTCAGCTAGAGCGAAGAGCATTCTAGCACGGCATCATCAGGCACTCCCATGTCATGTAAATGCTCTATGCTTTAAAACTCATATGGAGAATGGTTACGATAGAGTAGTGGCAGTGAGTACATCTCTCTTGCAGGACGTCCCCACTCCGACAGATCAGGTGCCCTTCCTCGTCGTCCCTCACACTCAGTGCCCGCGTCTGGCTGTCGCTCCGCTGTTTTCACACCCAAACCGCCATCAGCCGGCCGAGACACGACCGGAGGGAACAGGGGATTTTCAGGGGCAGCCGCAGCAATGGCGTCAGGCCGCACAGGTAGACGAGGAGGGAAGAGGAGGGTGTTGGTGGTAGTTGTGGTTGTAGGTGGGTTTGGTGGTCATGGGGCGATTCACGCATGACACCACGTGAAGCAAATATATATAACGATAGGGATATAGTGCAAGGGAACAAGTCAAAGATTACATGTTGTCCTCTGATCCTCCCCTCCCTCTATCGTAAACCACAGCTGCTTACAAACAGGGAAGCAACTGGCATATCTATTCATCAACGCAAAAACCAATAAAAACAGTAATATAACTAAAGCAAACTTATGAGGTTGACTTTTCAGAGCAAATAAGATGGGGAAAAAATGAGAACCATATGTTATCAAGCAGGTACTATTTAAAGATAACCCCCAGCATATAGACTACATAAAATTCAACCCCTTCCTAACTTAAATGTATATTACTTATTACACGTGTGGTCAAATTTAACCTAGACCAAAAAATTGACAAATCAGACATGTCACATGTCAATAAGTTCTAAGAAAAGCCTGCATGTTATTTCAACCTAAATGTTGCAGTGTTTGGTAGAACATTTTCACTTTTTTCAGGCTTTCTGCACTAAAGTTCACAAGTGGCCAACCGACTGTTACCACTATTAGGCCTTTTACAAAAGAAGTGACAACACACACTTCCTTATGAAAGGTAGGGCCGCTGGCACGAATGAAGTGTGACTAGGTGTAACTAGGCTTCCAAAGAAAAAGTACGAAAAAATGGGATGAGCATGTGTCTGAAGAGCATTAAGAATTAGTGCTCGATCATCAATGAACTACTGAAAAAGTGTCTATAAAAATGAAAATGCTCTGCCAAAAAGAAATGCCAATTTCAGCAAAAACCCACCGATACAAAAAAACCTCCGAAAGGATGAAGACAAATCATAAAGATTTTACTACTTACCAATTCCTGGGGCTGTGGGGAGGAAATGGTTAGAGAAAGACAGAGACAGAAAGAGCTGATTGGAAGAGACAGATGGAAGGAGAGAGGATGAGGAGAGTTAAAGCACAAGCTCAGGACTGGCTGTACTCACCGAGGAGGATGGGCTATAGGACCTGGTTCTACGCCGCCTTCGTTTGTGCTTACGCCTGCTGCCTTTCCGCCGGTACGACTCGTCTCGTTCGCGCACCCTCTCGCGGCCGCGGCGGTAGTCGAACAGGTTTGGGGAGAAGTCGCGTGGATAGTAACTTTCAGTGGCTCCATGTGGCTCCCTTTCTCTTTCGCGGTCTGGATCACGGTTCTGATCCAAGCGCCTGTATCCCTCGCAGTATCTTCGGTCAAATGGCCGTTGCTCCGTTGAGCGTTTATCATAGCTACGACTGCAAGATTGGACAGAGGCCGACATTGTAAGACTGACAACCAACCGAAGCACCCCCAAACCAAAACATATATGCAGTTGGTACTTGTGGAAGAGAATTATTACCGTGGTATGTCAAAGTATAGTGTATCAGTTCGACCAAATGTGTCTCGCTATCCACAGAAACATACCTCCTCGAGTGCACAAAGCTTCCTTCCTGTCTGTGTCCCCGTCCTCTTCTGTCCCGGTCCCGGTCTCTGTCCCGGTCTCTGTCTCTGTCACTGCTGGAGGAGTAAGACGGCGATCTTCTGTGCCGGTGTCTTCGCCCTCTGTCTCTGTAGCGGTCTTGGTAGCTGTTGCGGCTGTCTCTGTCCGAAGACGAGTACCGTCGAGTGTGAGGCATCTGCTGGATTGTTGTGACAAACAAAACATTCTTGAGAATTTTAAAAAAACCTGCCATTTAAAGTCCATTAAATGCTTGTAGAATTAAAAACTACAGGGAACAACCGAAGATCCCTTTTCGTATTTACTCCCGTTTCCATTTTGCTTCCTCAGAAATATTCCCATCAGTGGGACAGCTATACCCAGTCAGACACCAAGTGACTTGTGGTGGGCCATTGCCAGAAACAAGAACAGATTTAGCCAGCCGGAAACACACCTTGTAAAACATACGCATACATTCGTAGGAGAAGCGTTACCGACATTGTTCGTGACAGCTAAACTCGGATCCCTCGGGCTGATCGACGACACGAGCTTGGTTCACCGAGCATTGGTGCAAGCCCTGGTTGTGTGACGATACGTTTGAACACAGCCAAGCGCAGAACCACAACAACTTTTACGAGCGTACAGATGAAGCATGCAGCCGACCCAACTGAGCACGAATAGCTGCAGCGAGAGGCATCGGAAGTATGTGCACAGAGAAGAGAGATGCATTTTAATAACCCTGTTGCATGATCACAGTGGACGTTAACTGTTCACTCCCCGCGGGTTAGCGTGAACACCGCGTTACGGCAAACAAGTGTTCGTATCACTCGACTACTTTCACCGTCATGACACCTCCAGCTCAGCTTAAATAAGCCTCAGCCATAACTACACAGCATCGTTTTGCGGTTCATAATACGCGTCTAATAACGTGAGTTGCTAACGTTGAAAGCGAGTCTCCTACCGTGTAGCGCCAAGACGTCGAAGACACTAACGCCCGTTCATGTCCGTGAACACGGGAGACACGAAGACCGAGTCACGTCCCCTCTTTTAAACACTAACAAACTCCCAACTAACTGACAAACGAGAGCCGCTCGCTGGCTCGTTAGCTCGCTCCGCTAACGCGAGCTAACGTAAATACCCGCCATCTTAGCTTAGCTGCGTTCCTCCGCGAGCAAAACAAGACTTTCGCTCGCCGTCGCACCGAGCGCGCGCTCGTGATGCGGCTCGCGTTAACGGCTCTTAACGGCTCGCTGGTCGCGGTTACCGTTTTAGCAGCGAGGCCTGTGCGTTTGTCCCACAAGAAATCCGTGATTGCGGTCCAGTTTTCTCTTTTTATCTTGTCGCCGGCTCGGCGTTGAGAGCTCTAGCAGCCAGTGGTGTAGCTGTTCGCTCGTTCTGGTTCAGACTGGTGGGAACGCCTCCGAGCGGCCGACATGTCATTCACCGACACATGACCGGCGAGCGCCACACGCAGAGCCCGCAGGAGCCGCCAGGAGCCGCCGGTCATTCACTAGCGGACCGGTCACTGCGCGAACTTACCTGAGCCTTTCCCTACAATGTGTAGAGTTTGGACTCATCCAAGACATTTGCATAACAATATGTTTACTATATCTATACTTTTATATTTGGCACGTTCACTTATGTTTTACTTATCTAACATGTTTACTAAGTTTGTTGACTTTTTAAATCGTTTTTTATTGACTTTTTCATCATTTTGACTTTCCAAGAGTGATATTATTTTCATCATGTCAGAATCAGAAATGTATTTATTGCCAAGTAGGTTTACACCTACCTGGAATTTGTTCTGGTGTATAGGTGCATAGTGAACATAAAATGAACATAAAACATACAAACACAATAAGTACTATACAAACACAATAAGTACTACAATACAAAAAGCAGGGCAGGAGTGTAAAAGTGCATTTGCAATGTTCAGTGTGCAAAGTAGTGTGTGCATAACACAGGCTTGAGGCGGGATAAGTGACCACGTCAGGTGGGGGTCCGAGCCTTGTTCATGAGGCCCGGACCCCCACCGGTCCAGCATTGTTATCTAATTATTTCTTCCATGCTTTGGATTTATGTATACTCATGTCATACATGTTGTTTGTTACATGACATGTCATTTAGCAGACGCTTTTATCCAAAGCAACTTACAATAAGTGCATCAACCGATAGTACAAACTCAGGACTACAAGAATCCATACATTTATTCAAGGAAGGCAAAGTGCCATTTCAGTGCCACTGAAGTGCTAATGTGTTTTTTAATCCAGATATCCAGATATGTTTTTAGTTTCCGTCTTAGTTAATGGATCAAATAAACGTGATGAAAATTCGACAACTCATTTTTATTTCAGAAAACAAACAACAATAAAAACATTCATGTTTAAAAGAACAATGCACACTCAGCCATATACACTGTATTTACACTGTATATGACTGATTATGGCTGATATAACGCTAAAATGCTCTCAACCAAGCTTGGCCAGAAGACAACTGATGTGTGGATTCCCTCTGGCCCTAAAAGACCTAAAAATCATTTTTAGTGTATTCTTGGTGAGCAACTGTGAATCGATGAGACACCATCTTGGAACGCAGCATCCACTTCTCATCCCATCCCAGTGTGCCGACTTGGATGACTCTGATGTTTACAAGACAGGGAAATACAGAAGCGATAAATAAGATCGTAGAAGTAACTTAAATAATGATTTTATGAGTGTTAGAATTTAATTTACCATCAACTTGGAGATGTATTCTTCTGCCCCTTATCGTTTTTCAACTCCACAGGATCCTTCATAGTATTCATCTGTTCCAAGCATGGGGACCCTCGATAGATCCACTCCTTATTTTCATCCGTCTAAGATTGATGACACAAACACTAATAAGAGTCACGCAGTCCGAATAAATATAACAGGGACAAATAACACCAAGAATCCAGTTGGAAAGAGTTTAAAGAATGATTTTCTTGTATACTGACCGACACAACAACCTGTATCAGGCTGCAGTCCATGAGCCGCACCACACAACTCTGCGGGACTCCTTCAAGTTCCACATTAATTGTCTGTCCAACCCTGAAGTGGGTCTGGGGTGGGTAAGGCCAGTTCTTCATATACCCATTGATGAAATCCTTGTGGAAGCCATCTGGAATATCGTCCAAAGGGTTTTTTACTGCGGGAGGGAAAAGTAAAGAACGGTCAGTCACTCCGCTTATTGGCGTTATAATAGTACTTACTTAGTCTAAAATGTCCAGAGTTGATCATTTCTATTGAGGAAAAAACAATTTAGGGTAAAAAAATTTCCTCCAAAATTCAAAAACCGGGGAGGGATCCAAAAGGGGGAATTAGACTTTTTATTTTTCCAGGAAAAGGGAAAAGGGGTAAAAAGGGGGAAAAGGGGAAAGGGGGCAAGATGGGCAAAAAAGGGGTTTTTTCCCCCAAAAAACCTCCCCCCTTTTTAAAAAGGAAAAATGGGGTTTTAATTTTCCCCCAAAAAAACCAGGGCCCCCTTTTTCCCCCCCCGGGGAAACCCAGGAAAGGGGTTTTTCCCATTAAAAATTTTTTTCAGCCGGCCCCAAAAAACCCCAAGGGAAAAAAAGGGTTTTCCTAACCCGAAAAAGTTTTGAGGGTTTTTTTTTTTTAAAAAAACCCCGGGGAAAATAAATTGGTTCCCCCGGGGGTTTGTTTTGTTTTTTTTTAAAAAAAACTTTTTAAGCTTTAAAATCTTAAAAAAAACTATCGGACAAACGGAAATTTTGGGATTTTTTCTTTCAATCGGTTTTTACCCAAAAATTGTTTAAAGGAAATTTCCCGGGGGGTTTTTTTGAAAAACTTTTTTTTTTTTTTTTTTTTTTTTTTTAATTTTAAAAAATAAAAGTTTTAAAAGCCCCTTTTTTTTTTGGTTTTAAAAAATATTAAAAGGAACAAAGGGGAATTTGACAAAGGGAGCCCCCAAAAAAAAGCAAAGGCTCTGGTTTTCATTTTTTTCCCAAAAAAAACGGTTTCCCTTTCCCCCAAAAAAAATTTCCCCGGGGCTTTAAAAATTTTTTAAAAAATTCAAAAAAAAGGTTTTCCTCTTTTGGGTTTTTTAAAAAAAACCTGGGCCGTTTAAAATTTAAAAAAACTTTTTAGTTTTAAAAAAAATACCCCGTTTTATTTCCTTTTGGGGGAAAAAAAAAAAAATAATAAAAGGAAAAAATTACTAAAAAATTTAATTAAAAAGAAAACAAAAACCCAAAAATAGTTTATTTTTAAAATTTTTTAAAAAATCAAAATTTTTTTAAAAAAAAAAATTTTTAAAACCCAAAAAGTTGAAAAATTTAAATAAATTTTATTTAAAAAAAAGGGTTTTTGGGAAAAAAAAGGAATTTCAAAAAGAAAAAACCGGTTTTAACTTTGGTAAACAATCGGGAAAAAAAAACGTTTTCAAAATACATTTTTGGGAAGAACATGTTTAAAGGTTTTTGGTTTTTAAAGTAAAAGAAATTCTGATTTAAAAATTATAGAAAAAAATTTTTTTTTAAAAATTTTTTTTACGTAAAATTTTTTTAACATTTTAAGGAAAATGAAAAATTTTTAAAGTATAAAAAATTTTTAAATTGTTTTAAAGTATAATAAATTTTGTAAAAAAAACCCTTTTGGGAAATATTAATTAAAAATTAAAATTTCAAGAAGTTAAATATTTAAAAAAATGATAAAAAAGGGTTTTAGGGCCCCAAAAGAAAAATTGAATTTGGTTGAAGCCTAATTTTGGGTTTTAAAAACTTAAAAAAAAAGGGAGTCAAATAGAAAGAAGGATAAAAAAAGTTTTGTCCCAAACCCCGCCCCGGGAAATGGGAAAAAAAAAGGGAAAGGGGGTTTTCCCCAAAAAAAAAAGGGAAAACATTTTTAAAAAAATGAAAGGGATTAGAATTTAATTATTAACTTTTTAGATTTTTGTTTACTTTAAAAATTAAATTTTTAGCCAAGAAAAAAAATTAAAATAAAAAGGAAAATTTAAAAAAAAAATTAAGTTTAAAAATTTTTTTAAAAAATTTTTAAATTTTTTTACTTTTAATTTTTTTAAAAATTAAAAAAATTATTTCCCTTTTTAATAAAAAACAAATTTAAATAAAATAATTCTTTTTTGGGAAAAGGGTTTTTAAAAACAGTTTTAAAATTAAATTTTTAATTAAAAAATTGTTTTTTTTAAAGTTTTTTAAATTTAAATGAAAATATTCCCCCAGGGCCAAAAAAAAACCCCAAAAAAGGGGAAAAAAGGGGTCCCGGAAGGGGCCCCTTCGTTGTTGGGGGAAAATTTTTTAAAAAAATTTTTTAAAAGAAATTTTAAAATTTTTATTCCCCCCAAAACGCCCCCGGGGACCCAAAAAGGGGAAAAAGGCCCCCCCATTTCTCCAAAGGGCCGGGGCCCCGGTCCCATTGGGTAGAAAAATTCCTTTCGAAAAGGGAAAACGGGGGGTGGGGGAACCCAAAAAGACTGTTGGTTTGTTTTGGGGAAAAATCTTTTTCCCCCGGTTTTAAAAATTAAAAGTAAAAAGGAAATTTTCCCCCAAGATTAAACCCCCAAAATGGGGGGAAAATAAAAAAATTTTAAAAGTTTAACCCAAAAAAAAATTTAGTAAAAGTTCTTTTGTTTTTTAAAAAATAAATTTTTAAAATTTCCAAAATATTTTAATTAAATAAAAGGTTCTAAAATTTAAAAAAAAAAGGGGCCCATGTTTGGGGTTAAAAGGCAAAAAAAAAAAAAGGGAGCCCCCCCCTTTTTTTAAAACAGGCCCCCAAACCCAAAAAACTTTTTAAAAAACCCCTTTAAAATTTTTTTTAATTATAAAAAAAACGTTCATTTTAAAAAATTTTTTACCCCCAAAAACCCCGGGGATAAAAGGGGGGGGGGCCCCCCCAAAAACCCAAAAAGGGAAAAAAAGGGTTTTTTGGGAGGGCCAAAAATTTAAAGGGGCTTATAATTTTCCTTTTTTTAAAAAAGGCGGCAAAGGGGGGGGTTTTGGGGGGGTTTTTTAAATAAAAAAAAGGAAAATTTTTGGGGTCTTAAATCTCAAAAAGGCGGGGGAAAAAAATAAAAGCCCGGCCCCAAATCCCCCGGGAAAAGGGTTTCAAAGGGGTTTTTAAAAAAAATTCCTGGGGTTTTGGGGGGGTGGCATTCAGGGAAACGGGGAAATAAAAGGGAAAAAAAGGGGTTTAAAGAAACCTTTTGGGGTTTTCCAAACCTTCTTTGGGGAGCCCAAAAAAAATTTAATCTTTCCCTTTTTAAAAAAGGGCCCCAAACCCCCTGGGGACCCCCGGGTCAGACGGGGGCCCCAAAAACCGGGGTTTTTTTAAAAGGGTTTTTCCCAGGATAAAAAGAACTATTTTTTAAAAATTGGGGGGGGGCCCGGTTTTAAATTTTTGTTTTCCCCGCCCTAAAAGGGGGTTAATCCCAAAACCCCTTTTTTATAAATCCCTCCCAAAATTTCCCCGGGGGCGCCCGGGGGGTCCCTTTCGGGCAAAAAAAAAAGGGGCCCAAAAAGCCCGAGAAAAAACCCCTCCCCTCACCAAAGCCCTTTTTTTTATTTCTTCCCCCTTTTTTCCTAATCTTACCCGGGGATTTTTTGACATTTTAAAAAGTTGGTTTCCCCCAAACCCCCCTTCGGGGGAAAAAACCCGGGGAGACGGCGGGGAAAAATTTTGCGAGCCCCCTTCCGTTTTACCCGCCAAACCCAATTTTTTTAATTTTCCCCCCTTTAAACCCTTTCTTTTTTTAAAAATTAAATTTAAAGTTTCGGGGTTTCCCTAAAAAAAGAAAAACTGGGCGGGGGGGGGGTTTGGGGTAGGGGTTTTGAGTTTTCCCCCCCCGGGTACCTGCGGCCCGGGCTCCCCCAAAAACTGTTGGGTTTGGCTACCCAAATTGAGGGGAAAAGGGGGAAAACCCAAAACCCGGGAAAAAAAGGTTCGGGGGGGGAAAAAGGGTTTTGGGGGGGGCCCCCGCTTTGGGGCCAAACAAGGTGAGCCCCCCAAGCCCCAAATTTGGGGCCCCCGCTTAAAAAAAAAATCAAATTAAAAAACCAAGGGGGTTTGGGGGTTTGCCCCAACCCTTTTGGTCAAACCCTACCCCGGATTTTAAAAAGCCCTAAGGGCCCCCCCCCCATAAGGGAGGGAACAAAAGGGTTTTACAAAGCTTTTTAAAAACCCCCCCGTGATTAACAAAAATCTAAAAGGTTTTTGGGGCCCGGGGTTTTAAACCCCCAGAAAGGGGTTAAAAGCCGCCAAAAACGGGGGGCCCCAATTGCGGGGGGGGGGGGGGCGGGGGTAATTTTTCAACCTTTTTATCCTTTAAAAAAAGGGGGGGTTTTTTAAAAAAACCCCAATTTTTTTAAATTTTTTCCCGGCGAAGGGACCCCGCCGGCGCCGCCCCTGGCGCCCCGGGGGAGAAAGGGGCGTTTCGGGAGGGCGAAAACACCCCCTTTTTTCTTGGGGGCCATTCCCTTTTAAACCAAAACCGGGGTAAAGGGGGGGGCCCCATTGGCTGCCCCCTTTTCGCCCCGTTTTTAAAAAAAAAGGGCCCAAGGGGAAAATTTTGGGGTTTTTTTGGGGGCCCCACCCAAAAGGGTGGGGTTCCCCAAGCCAAAAAAATTTTTTAAAAAGGAGAAAATAAGGGGGGCCCGAAAAGGGGTTTTTTTTTAAAAAAAAATTTTGCTTTTTTGTTTCCCGGGCCAAAAACATTGTTTCTTTTCCCGGTTTAAAAATTTAATTTTTTCCCCACCCTTTAAGTTTTTGAAACCAAATTTTGGTTTTTAAAAAGGGGTTTAAAAAACTTTTTTTCCCTGGAAAAATTTTTTAAAAAAGGAAAGGAAAAATTTTTCCCCCGGGGTTTTGTTTTAAAAATTTTGTTAAATGTTTAAGGGAACCCTTTGAAAATTAAACTTAAGAAAAAACCCTTTAAGGTTAAAAAATTTAAAAGGGGAATTTGTTTATTAACTGGGCATCTAAAAATTTTAAAAAAAAACCCAAGAAAAAAAAGGGCCCAAGGCACTAAAGGCCAAACCCCCTTTATTTTCCCAAAACCCAAAGGGAAAAAAAAAAGGGTCCCAATTTAATCCGGGGACCCCGCCCCCTAGGGGGACCCCCCTCGGGGGAATTTTCTCTTTCAAAGAAAAAAACCCCGGTTTTGAATTTTTAAACGGCCAAGTTTGGGACCCTGGCCCCCAAATTTTTTTAAATTTCCCATTTCTGATTTAATTTTAAAAGGGGAAAACTTTTTTGGCCCCAAAAAAATTTTGGAAATTTGGGTTTTAAAGGGCCCACTTTAAAAAATTTAAAAAAAAATTTTTTCAAAACCCAACCCCCCCGGGTAAAACTGGGGGGGCCCAAATATAAAAAATTTTTAAATTTGGGTTTCCCTTTTTGCCCCCGGGCCTCCTTTAGGCCCAAAAGGTTTGGGTTTTGTTTCAAAAACCCCCGGGGAAATTTACCCCGGTCCTGCCTTTTTTGCCCCTTCCCAAAAAAGAAAAAGGGGGGCCAAAATTTGAAAAAATTTTTACCCTTTTTCCTTTGTTTAGGTTTTTTTAAAAATGAACTGGGGTTAAAACCCGGCCTTTTTAAATTTTTTTAAACCCAAACCAGAGGGCTTAAAAGGGTTTTTGGGGCCAAACCAAAAAACCCCTTTTTAGTTTTTTGGGCTAAAAGGGGAAAGAAAAATTGGGAAAAAAATTTTTGGTTTTAAAACGGGCCCCAAACTGGGCCAAAAAGGAAGGTTTTGGGTTAATTTGGTTGCCAAAAAAATTTTTTTCGAAATTTCCCAAAAGTTTTTTTGGGTTCTTTAAAAATTGACTTATTAAAAACTTTTTTCCCTCCTCAATTAAGGGAAAGGGCCGAAGTTGGGGAAAACCAAAAAGGGAAATTTTTTGCTTTCCCCCCCGAACACGAACCGGGGAAAACCCACCGGGAAAAAATTTTTACAAAAGTCAAAAAAACGGTCCTTTAAAAGGGAAAAAAAAAAAAAGGGTTTTTTAATTAAAAAAAAGGGCTTTCTTCAGAGGCGTCCGATAACACACAAACATTCACAGAAAGTGAGTATAGTATGTAAGGGAGGGGGAGAAAAGTGACTCCATTGCATTATGGTATGTTTGAATTAGAGAAGGCTGACTTACAAATAAGGTGGCTATAAGGTTCTGGGTCTCATCGGCAGATTCATAAGCAGAAGGCCGCAGGAGGCCGATAAGAGCTCGATAAACCTTGTACCACGAACACCTCTTTTCGTCTTGCATATAACATGCAGCAGAATGCAGTATCAGTACATTTTTTCAATTCGGCTTCTGAAAGTCTCCAGGCTTCCTAGGTGCCTGTTTTTGACCTGCACCTTTTAGAATAACCTGTATATTCTTATAAAGTGCTGTGTCTCTCGAAGTTCCTTCTTCATCAATTTCTTCAGCATTCTGCGGTCGACGAGAAGAAACTACACTTGCTTAAAAACTAACGTATCTTATTTAGTTCCATCATGTGTACGTCTGGGTGACGTGGCATTATGACAATATGATAGTGATAATTACAGATAATAGTGGGTTTACAATAACCTGCATGTTGTCATGACATCAACAGTGTTTAGTTATGAATGTGTGACGGAGCAGGATCGGGACACAAAGGTTTGTAAAGCATTCATGAAGATACACAAATGACTTTCTAACAGTTCCTGATGTTTATTATTCCTGTTTTGACTTACGCCAAATCATCAACATTATAAACTGGTACACGGTTATTCATGTATGAAAAACCAGAGCTAAACAATGAGAGTTTAAAAAAGAATTATTGCTGAAAAAGGTCAAAACGTTTTGCCGTCTTGGCTCCACGAGGTGGAACCAGCTCCATCACCGAGGAGAACGCCCCCGCTCGCTGCACTACGGCCCATCAAATAAAACATTGAAAACATATTTGAGGAAGTTGATTAACCTGCATATTGTTTGAGCACCTTTTGTTGTTGTCCCCACATGGGGAAATGTACCGGTCTGGAAAAATGTGTCAGCGTATCAATTTGTATTTAATGTAATTAGGACATATCCAAATAAAATTAAACTGAAGAATATGTTGCAAACATATTTACTGTGACAGCTTCCCAGCACTCAACATCCACAAAACAAATAAATGCACAATTTAAATTGTGGGTCCGAGTGTCACGCTGTGAAAAAGTGAAATAAAGATTAAACAGGAAGCCAATATTCTTGTCTTCGACATGCAAAGTTGCTCGTTTAAATTTCAAGGTGTGGTGTGCAGGATGTGGCCTCATCTTGAGTTCCTGGGTGCCAACCGTAGAGGAGAACTATGGCGGATCGTCCTCCCCTAAATATAACAAACTGGTCTTAAGATTAATTCCTATTTCTGGAAAAAAAACTTGTTCACCATGTCATAATGGTGTACAACTTCAGCTCGAAGTGCAACAACCCACCAAACAGCTATATGAGAAGCACAGAAGCAAAGCAGATTGGATTAAATAACCGTCTCGAGTCATTCATGTGCGCTTAACTCATTATTTGCACATCTTATTATGAGCGGATATTGTTTAGTTATTAACCTTTCCTAAAGAAAATCCAATGGCACATATTAGGGAAAATGTAGTACATTTTTCTATTCATGGTTTGTATTCCAAAGTCATTTCATGATACGTTTCTGTGTCCCTGGGCTTTCAGTCCGAATCATTCTCGCGCTCTTCCGCTCCTTTCATTTCCAAAAATCTTGCCATGTGTTCCAGCCTCATGGAGCCTCGATGGATCCACTCCTTATGTTGAGTATCCTGAGAGTGACAAAAACAACTACATTTTACCAGAGAGGTTGAAACAAATACAACACCAATACTTTAAACAAGTGCTATCTGATACTGACCTTAAAAACAACCTGCATCAAGCTGCAGTCGAGCATTTGCACCTGGCACCTCTGCTGGGCTCCATGTAGTTCGGCGTTGAGGCTCTGTCCAGCCCGGTACTGGGTTAAATGGGGGAACGGCCAGTCCTTCAGATATTGCGTCATGAAGGACTTGTGAGGACTTTCTGGAATGTCATCCAGAGCAACTTCCACTGTCAGGAAAACAAACAAAGAGTCTGAAATACTAACACTGCAGTGGGAACGGTTACAATCTGCATTCAGTTCAGGCTCTACTGTAGTCACAGGTATTCCTCAACATGACACCCTCTCTCTTGAAGAGCTTGAAGAGACCGAATGAGAAACAGATATTAAACAAAGTAACCCCCTTGTCTTTCTTCACTGGCCTCCATGCTGCTTTTTACTGTTTAGTAGCTCTGCTTGGCGACTTTTTATACTTGCAAGGTTAAAGGAGGCTATTCCCCTTCTTTTGTAACCCCCAAGTTGAATATATATATATATCTATAAATATGATGTTTATTTTGGTGGGGAAAGGGTATTACTGAAATGTCTAAAAGGATCCATCTGCAGTCTTGCAGGCTACTACACGACACACCTCCGGAGATCTTTCAGGGTTAACACATTTATTTGAACCTAAACGAAGTATTTTATTGCTTCAACCTAACAAAGCAGTTTTGCACCAATTTTAAATGCCATTAGATTCAGCCATATACATATATATATATACACACATATATATATAAAATGGATACGTAAAACAAAATAAGGAAATAGAAATTAATGGTGCATCTCTAATCAGTTTTAGATAAGTCTTGTTCTCTCTGTAGTAGAGATAATAGTAAAGGCCGTGAACAGGATATGAGAATTCACAGTAACGCACGGCACAGTTGTATTTGGGTGTGGAAAAAAAGTGAGTGTGAAACCGCCAAACTTACGTGGTCTGCACACCAGGTGAAATAAAGGTAAGCCCACATAGACTGGCATGTGACCATCCAAAAAGACCAAGAACCTAGAAAATGTAAGTAAATTACACTCAATCAAACCGTACCTAAAGCATTTAGATCGTGGGGAGGTCATAGGTTCTCCAATATGATGAACATGAACACTCATTCAATCACACACCGTAAGCGGTTCTTTCTGCTGGGGAGCTCCGCCAAAATACCCGGCCGGAACTGGAGCTTGTTGTCCTGACAGCGGACCACCACGCGGGCGCCGACAAACAGCTGCTCCAGCTGCGGTGTGGTGTCGAAGGCGATGTGGTGGCCGGACACGAGGCTCTTCCCCTTTTCGTCAAAACTAACTTTGTACTTCACCCGTCCATCTTCTGCAAATAACAAAAAGGTTGATGAGTTAAATCCCCATTGTTTCATACTTTACGTCAAGGTTCTTCAAATTATTTACCCAACTGTTCTCCCTGATCTTACAGTGCTGCATGTAAAACATATGTGGTGGCTACATTTGCATGTACATTTATTTTAGTTTAGACCCCACCACATTTACCCAAATCTCCTTTTAATGTCTTCAAAATATAATTTGGAAGAGTCCAAAACAAATCATCAATTTTTTGTCAACTAACCAGTTAATTAACTATTTATTTCAGCACAAATAATTATACACCAGCCTTCACAAAGTTTGTTTATAATAAGTTCAACCAACAGTAAGTATATCAAATAATACTTAAGTAAAAGCTCAGATGTTAAATAAATACATACTGAATAAAAAGGCACAATTTACTGCCAAAAAGATGCATATTATTCTTACCCTTTGTTATTATATCTAATATTTTCCCACGTTGCCATCTCATGGATCTCTTCCTGCCCAGGACCACAGTGTTCACTGTGACCTCTTCTTCTGGCAAGTTGGGCCGGCTCTTTGTGGTTTCATTGGAGCAATGGGCAAAAGCCGATGATATTATTACAGGGGGCCCTCCTGACAATGTGGAAAAACACAAAATATTCATCTTGAAATGTATAAACTTGAGCGATTGTAACGAACGAATGACTGGTCATGAGCGATAGGGATGTTCATGTTCAGATCATAGCATTACCATTGAGGTTGTTGTGGTTGATGACCATCCTGCCCGTGTGTGATGGAGCAATGCGTTTTAAAGATTTCCTTTTGTTTTGTGAAAGCGAAAAATCAGAATCACAAGAATCATCTTCTGGTTCCAACTGCATATCGGAATCAGAGCTGCTGAGGGAGTCGTCTTCGCTGTAGAACTGCTGAGGCGTCGGTGGTCGCAGAGCGCTGATCTTATATTCAGGGAGCCGGGTCAAGACCACCACTGCTTTTTTTACATTGAGCAAGTCTGAACCGTCCTTCAATTGCGTCTCCTTGATGGGAGTTACATTTGTGGAGTGAACAGACGTGCATGGGAAATCTGACATATAATCTGCAAAGAAAAAAGCATTGGTGAAATTGTGGCTTGCAAAGAAAAACAGAACAAAGAACCTCCAGGCAACTATCTTGAAAACCGATGCATTGCTTGAATAATTTGTTTGCTTTTTAAATATGAGAATTTGGAGCTCGTTTCAAAGCTCAGATATATTGTTTACAACTTTTTCATTACAATTTAAGGACAACACTTTTTTTTATAAATGAGACAATTAATTACCAAGAATGTTATGTTATTGTATGTCAATTAAAACCATTATGTTTTACCTTCATCCTCTCTTTCTTCATCTCTCTTTGTCTCGTTTTCTACCCTCATGTTGAACATCTGGAGCTCCGGTATGCTTGTCTCCATCTCGTCAACTTCCATAATCACTGTAACACACACACGGTTAAAATAAGGGTTTGAACTCCAGCATATAACTCAGGTGTAAGGACACAAATTGCACAATGCATGCCCACACTAGTGTTGGCATGGACACTAAGCGGTCTGATGTCATCTTATAGCTCTTCAGTCAATATGTGCAAGTATCTGCATGTATGTTAATACATTAATCCATCAAATAGATTAATATAATTACCTTTACATATAAATTACAATCCAGTATTACCGAAATAAACCACAAAACAATTGTTTAGCTGCCATTTCCTGACACTTCAACTTGCTCTGGATGACGACTTTTATTTTCAAAGTAAAACCCAAATAGTTGTCAACCTTTGTTTGTCGTGACGTTAACTAACAGCATAAAGAGGTGCGTTGACAGCCTGTAGACACGAGGTCAGTTACGGTGAGGACAGGTTGACGTTATCGCAGGAGAGGACTGACATTACAGGAGCTTTGGTGTGTTCGGCCGTCTTTATTTTGACATTTCACCAGATGATTAATGTAGGTGATTAGATGACCACATATTAGAAGACCAGTCATGCAACGCTACTTAATAATAATAATAATAAGAAATAAAATTTCTATAGCGCTTTTCATAGTACTCAAAGACGCTTAGTCTCGTTTCATGCTGACGGTTGGTCAATACTAAACTATCAACTGACCCTACCTGACGTGTCCTTCCTGCCACAGTGCAGGCAAGCCAGCCTTTGTTGATGATCTTCCGCACCACCGGAAGCCAGCCTAGCCGTCAGGATAGCAACGATGGCAAACAGCACGAGCTGCCGCTAGAAATACGATAGCTTTAACTGTCGGGTTTGTGTCACGAATATAAAAGAAAAAATAAGCGAACATTTCTTCAAAACTGATTATTATAATACACTGAACGGCACATAATTCGTATTATAAAAGCTTTCTCCATTTTGGACTTCTGTTGTTATGCAGTTAGCTAGGTTGCATCCGCGATGTGGTGCTCGTACTTCTTCTTCTTCGCTGGTGTTGTTGCTGATGCTTCTTCTTCTTCTTCTTCTTTAAAGTGGGAGCACACATGGCTCAATGCCGCCACCAGCTGGTATGAAGTGGATGGATGGCTTCGGGTAATAAACCAGAGGGTGTCTTTCTGATTTATAAGGGACGCTCAAAAATAATACTCACACATTCAGAGGTGAGCTGACATGCAAACAGTTTATTGTAAAGCTTTCCAAATGTAATTTATGTTTTTGCCGTTTTAATGTCCTCTTTAAACAAAGGATTGGTGCGATGTGCCGGGTAGCTGTGAGCCGACTGGAGAGGGTTCAGGTCTCTTCAGAGAAGAACATGAAGTAGTCTCTGCTATTCTATGGACAGATTTACAGTGAGTGGTCACAGACATGTACATGTTGTAACTTATTTTAAGAATGCTCACTATGTATTTGTTTTATATATTCTATTATATGACATATTTAAAAAATAAAGAAATGTGTAATAATATAAATAGAAATATGCTCTTAAGATTGGCTTGTTATTAACAGATCATTATCAGGAACAAACAAACGGGACAAGGACACTGTTGTTTTGACGGACTTCTTTGAATTTCTGTCTGGTTCAGGTCTCGGTCCCCTGGGAGGTCCATGGAGTGATCCACCCATTGGTTATTTGAAATGTATTTAAGACAGAAGCACTCACACACACCCCGATACATGTCCTGTCACTTCCATGAGAGTGTAGCCCAACGACAACTTCTTTTTGTTCAGAAGTGGTCCGTCTCATGTGTGATGTGGACTTCGAATCCATTCAAAACTGCCTGGTCTAAAACTATAATACAGCAGTGAGAGTGAGTCCTGCATAGTTACTGGTTGATGCCCCCCCCCACCCCTCTTCTCTCTTAGGTGATCTGCTCCTCCTGGTAGGTGGAGGTGGAGATGGAGCCGTAGGGATCCAATACAGTCTGGGCACAGCGCACCACCTTCACCAGCAGGAAGAAAAATAGCAGGAAGAGGAAGAAGATGGCGAAGCCCAGGTCCACGTCGACCTCAAACTGTGGAGCGGGACGAGGAGCCTGGTCCATGTGGGCGATGAGGATCCTCCTTTCACTGTTTTCCATGTAAGCTCAGCACCACCACTCTCGGAGAAGGACAGGCGTGGGCATGGCTGCTCTGGAGGTGATGGGGTTTAGGCTACACCTGATGCCAGGAATACAAAGCAGAAAAACATACAGAGAAATTACAGCTTCTGAATGCCGATACATGAATCCTGTTATTTAAAGCATGTCTGCATTGTTCCTTGTTTAATTATGATACCTTAACATGTCATCTCTGGTTTTTTTTGTTTTTTGTTGAGGCCTGCAATTATATTAATTACACATTCCAGATAATTTTTTCAGTAACATGATCATCACACTATGCTGGAAAGATATTCTCTATAAATTGTTTGTTTGGTCAACAGTCCAAACCCCAAATATACTTGGTTCACCATCACATTAAACAAATACAAATGTTAAATTTTATAGGATCTGGAACCAGAGAAAGTTTGATATGTTAACTTCAGGTTTCAATAAAACAGATTAGGTGACATCAATTATGGAAACTTGATAAAAAACAAATATCGACTTTTAAAAAACGTGTCCAAAGACATTCAGCTTCACCACAAGCTCACGAAGTTGTCATCAGTGTAAAATCTGACAGCAGCACATGCCTTCAGAGAACCGCGATGATCAAAAACCTAATGAAAGACGTTCCCTTCATTTAAAACTCACCAGTCTGCGTCGTCACCAGCGGCGTGTCGCCGCGTCTCTCCGACCCCAAAGCTTTTAAACGCGCTCATCGCGTCTTCACCTCGGCTCCCTCCGAGCTTCCTCCTGACTCCAGTTACATAAGACGGGCATCCGTTACAGAAGACTTCGTTGCCCCGCCCCTCTCATGATCATCACAGGAAAAATGAGCACAGACGCGCGAGACACCCAAGCATGCAGTTGGGCCTCGCGACCTCCCCCTGGCATGTAAAGCCTTTATTAATACTTAAGCAGGAATTGAATAACAGTCGACAAGGCTCACGAGTGAATCAAACACCCCGCCGTCTTTGTTCTCCTGTCACGTGGACCTTCACACCTGTCGCCAATTAAGACTTCACGCCACTAGAACTCAAGCGCCTGAGATGACACCGAGCTGCTTTCTCATTACGCACGGCCGACGAAGGCAACTAGGGAAGGAGGGGAAGCGTGAATGTGAAAGGAAAAGATTTACAGACGACGACGAGCGTGGGGTGGGGAGGGGGTCGTGTTAAGGAAATCCCAGACGCCGGAACAGTAGAAACAGGAGACGCATTTGCAATTAAATGGCGGAGCCAGATGGAAATGGACCCCGCCGCTTTAGGGCGCAGATCGTTACAGCGAGGCGGCCATGACAAGAGCAGCGTGGAGGCTCCTCGGTAAAGTGATCCCGCTCCATGTGCAATTAGTCAAGAAGGACTTGGAGGCCGAAGCCAAACATGCCGGAGGGGAAAGTGGCAGAGAAAGGAGGAAGACACGAGAAGCGGTTTATTTTTCATTTTATTTTTAGAGGCAGATGGAAAAAACAAAACAATATTGATCAACAACACGTTCAAGCTGGATGAATTGCAACGCTTCTACTCGGGAGTGTTATGAAAACATTAGAGACGTGTTGTGGCAATAGTGGGACTCCCAAAAGTGAGCCGGCCAGGTGCCGCCACACTGTCATCTGATAGTGTCGCTTCTTGGTGCCTTCAGGGCACCGGGGGAAGCTGATGGATGGCGCGCCGTTCGACACCCAACATGACTCGTGCTACTAAAGAGATAGTTAGAATAAAAAGCCTACTTTATGACCTTTTCTGGTTTAAAAAAGTTATTGCTATGATTATAGAATAAAGTAGTTAGTTAATTGACGAACAAGTAGGAAACAAATTTGACACTTAACTCTAATTAACTATTGTAGTCATCTCAATCAACTTATTCTGGTTCCAGCTTTTTTTTTTTTTATCGTTTGTTTTATACCATTGTGAATTTGTATCTTTGGATTTTGGGCTGGTATTTAGACAAAACAAGCAATTTAAGAAGCACAAAAATCAATTAAACATAATTATTTCAAATAAAAACAAAAAAATCACCAGTACCATGTCTCGACTACGATTGCATCCCTTTCATTATTAAAGGGGGAATCATCACTGTCTTCATTATTTTCTTATTAGTTCCTGTAGCCCTAATAATGAGTTGGAACATAAAATTGCAATTTCAGATTTTGATGGAGAAAATAAAAATAAAACTGTTAAAGGACAAGATAGTTATCCTCAATTATCTTTATCATCATTGTCATTATGATTTTACATCTCAGCAACATATAATGCAGATTAAAAACCATTACTGTAGAAACAAAGCTCTTCAGAGGGAGCTGCAGGTGATTGGTTGTTGTGAGCCGAGGCAGGAGCGTTAAGAGGCGTTACAGTGCTGGAGTGTTGGTGGTGACGGGGCACAAAGACAGCACAAATAGACAAATGGGACAGAAATAACATTTCTTTTTTACAATCAAACACTTGAAATGATGAAGGCACTTGCAAATGACACGGTAGTACAAATGTAAACCATACTTTGGTGTTTCATTTTTACCTCTTTACTTAAGATGTTGTTTTTTTTCCTTTACAAAATGTACCAAAACACTGGCGACGAGGAACATCATGGGTAGATAATGACAAGAATAAATATGAAAGAAATTTAAATCATACCCTCTAAAATAAAAAGGCAATCTGGTTTGAAATGTCATCAAACACTATTACTAAGCTTGTTTACAAGGTATGTAGCCACGGCTGGTCGAGAGAGGGAACCATAAAGTGCATCTTTGGATGGATGGGAAAAACAACACTGAATGGAAATGCGATCGACTCTTTCAGCACAAAGAATTCACAAACAGTTACGGATTCGTTTGGGACACACTCAACCAAATTGCTCCCAAATTTTAACCAATGACTGGACTGAAAACAAATAAAACAAAATAAAAATAAAAATCATGACTAAAACGATATTAAACACAAACAAAACATTAAAAAATGATCAATGCGCATTTTCCTTCCCAAAAAAAAAAAATGCAGAAGCATTCAGGACAAACTTCCACTCAAGGCCCATTTCAACAAGCGATGCAGATGTAGCACCTCAACACACGTTTTTCAGACTGTTAAAAACATTATTTACCTCCCAATTATTATTTTTGTTTTAAACATTGAAACAAAATAAAAGTTAGACAAAACAAAGTGACAAACTGGCAGCTGCAATAACTGAATCGCACAAATGTGTTATCAACCGATACTTCAAGAAAGAGACTTTAAATCAGCTTATGGTCCATGAAAAGAAATCCGCTTGGATCTCCTCACCACGCCACTGGCTTCATTGTGGTCACTCGGACCAGAACTCAGTCAGGTTTAAGGGCGGTAATACTCGGGAGAGTTTTAACCGACTGTGCAGGAAGGGAGAGCCCGTCCTAACCACAGCGTCTCTTTAAAACACTCCCATGGACAAAACATGAAGCTTGATTTGGCATGTGGCAACTTGGTCAACAGCACAAAATCTTAGCATGAAGCAAAGGAGACGAGAGGTGAGAAAAGAGGAGGAGGTGCGTGTCATGAAATAACCACTCGGCTGCTTAGGTGCTAAGCAGATCATTGTGGTTCTCCACCAGTCTTCCTCCCCCATTTAAGTTAATGTAACCCACAGAGAGGGGAAAGTATCCCCTTTGGACTACTGGAGTTTCAGAAAGGAGGGTAAAGAAATGTGTGTGTGTGTGTGTACGTGTTGCCGCCCGTTGCCGCTCTCAACATGCCACGCTCCCGTTCTTTGGCTTCCAGGTGAGGGCCACGTGTGAGGGCCCATCGTCCCTCCTCACACAGCCTCATCTCCAGCTCTCTCAGTCCAATCAGTCCACCTTACTGTGGTTGTTGTTCAGGAGAGTGTGGCCGTTCTGCACGTGGCCGTTCTGAAACTTTCCCCTCTGCTCGCGACCAACGTCTTCGTCTTCCGACTCGGTCTCCTCTCTATCGCTCCGTTCGTCCTCGACGATGTCCTGCGTGGTAAAACGAGACACGGCATCTGTACAGTTGCTCCTTTGCAGGTGAACGTGTTGTGTGGTGGGAAAGCTGAACGCGCCAGTTCGTACGTTGCCTGGCAGGAACTTGATGACCATGCGCACGATGAGCACGGCCCAGAAGATGTGCAGAGCCTGCAGCACGAGCATTAGCCCGTTGAAGAAGTAGAAGCCGAGGAAGGGGGGATAGAGGGTCAGGGGGTACACCCACGTCGTATATATGATCCTGGACGAGAGGACAAAGACAGAGAGTCCAGTCAGAGCCACCTACAGCCGGCATCAAAAGCCCATTGAGAGGAGCCAGAACTGTACAATGTGTCTGTTGTTACATTTCAATTAAATTGTTGCCCGGGATTTAAGCAAATTCACGACATTTCTGCAAAAAGAATCTGTGAGTTTCCATCAGAAACCTGTATGCAAACATATTCAAAAGGCCATGTTTCAAATTACATAACTAAAATAGAGCGCATGTAAATCATTTCATCGCAGCTGATTTTGTCTCCTATGAGCTGCCATTGTGATCGAGTTCATCTTAAGAATTATAGGATGATGCTGGCATTATTACTATGACTATTTGGGAGTATTTTCAGGCTGGACTAAAACCCACTTGATTCATTGTAAGTGTCATAGTCTCTAAATAAACTAAAGTGTCCATGTTTATCAACAGCAGAGGAAATAGCGATATCAGACAACACTTATGTTGGGATGAATTCATAGTTTGACCTTTTTGTGAGATGTATTCACAATCAGTCTTTATCACATTTTCTTTTTATATACACACACCAGACTTTTCAGTCAAGAATAAATACCTTTTTTTCACAAATTGCAAAATGCCCTTAAAAACTAATTTGATAAAAACGTGTCATCGTTGTACAAATGTCTCAACTGATCATCCAGTCAACTCAGTGACTCAGAGTGAATCTTGTATACTTGGTCTTACCAGAAGGGGAGGATTACGAGGCGGGTGAAAATGAAAACTGCAGCAAATATGATGAAGATGAAGTTGCAGCTTTTCCTCCAACCTGCATAGTTGAACATTTTGGCTGACTGCAAAGAAAGGCAGAGATCAGCTTTTCACCTTTTCCTACATTCGCCTCTAGAGGGCAGCACATGTGTTGCTTTTATGATGTTTACTGCCGGAATTAAATTCAAAATTACAGACAGTTTCCCTATAATTAGCATGCGGAAACTAGCAATGTTTTACATTTTTCTCTTACAAATTCAGGCCAAATTTTATCAGCGAAACAGACCTTTTTTCTGACATATTAGCACGTTGTCATACCTCCATTAAATAGTCGGAGGAATCATGCACCAACATGATCAAAGTCCCTGCCCGGATGTAGTTGACCAACCAGGAGAAACTAATAAGCGAAATGGTTGCCACATGGTGAATTATCTGCTCTTTGAAATCCTGGGAAACAAAACAAAAAGGGACAGGGAGAGATGGTTTAGAGACAACATGAAGAGACGTTTGGTCACTTATTGATTGAGCTGTAAAGATTGGTCACCGATGGACAGTGCGTGTTCCGATTGATTGGTCCTGGATTTACAAATGATTAACTCTCTGCACATAGCAGATTATATGGCTAAATCCACATGCAGAGGCAAATCTTCACATTTCAACACAGGTCAGTAACATCACAGTTTTCTGGACTTTTCCAGTTTTGGTTTAACAGATTAGTTTTATTTTGTGCCAGTATTTGTGAGCTGGAGCTACAAAACAAGAGCCGGCACAGAGCTGGCGAGCTCGAAGGTCCGCCACAACAGCGTTCAGACCTGTGGACAAACCGATCCCTTTGTCTCTCCACAGAGAGATTTCACCACAGAGCTCCGGTCACACATTATATCGCGGCGCACCCCTGATGCAACATCCGACTGGAGAGACAGTTGAGTTTTGTTGCTACCTCACTGACTTCTCCAAAGTGACACAGTGGAACGGGTGCGTGGCGTTGCACATCATCTATAATGTTCTGAATGCCGACAGCTCCACTCAATAAAGTTCATAAAGTCAGGACATCTTAATGCAGAAATCAATATCCAACCTCAAAGTACACTAACAACGCAACAGATCATTCCCATCGTGTCATGCACTCAGAGCAATCTGTCCCGATGGAAGGTTTCTGAGGGGCTTTATGGATGTAAACACAGGAAGACAACGCTTAGGAGGCAGCTCACTTACCTTACGTTTAACATCCGATGCTACGCTGAAAAGCAGCGAGACATAGAAGCCGAGTTCGATCATGTAGTACCAGTACTGTGAAGGCAACAGTGGCTGGAAGGAGAGAAAAGCCGTTAGGTAATGCAACCAATGACTGTATCTGTTAGTTCGTCAAGTAATTTTGGGAAACAACATCAAGTTCTCTCTCAGCTTATTTTAATTTAAAATAAAACTGACAATATTAAAATGTAAAGTTAATGAAGTGAGAGGTGCCAGATTATTGTACCGACATACCATTTTCGGGAAGCCATCCCACATCTGCTTCATATCGTACAACCATGGTTTCTGAGGAGAAATGGAAAGTTAATATTAATGAGAGTTTAAATGTCCCACAAAACACCAGGAGCACGAGAACTAGAACAAAGTAGAAAACAGTGTTTCTGTGGTCGAGTGACAATGTCAGCACAACACTTCCTACATTTCTGTACTTTTGTTTGCATGTCACAACTTCCGTGTGCGAAGAAGCAACAAGTCAGGGAGACAAAAGTTGCCGGTAGAACCATAAATGATTGTTTCAAGTTGTGACTGTTACAGGGCCAGATTCTGACAGTACTCACGTCAACAAGGACTGCCAGGCCAGCAAAGAAAGCAATAAGGTAAAACGTAAATCTCCAACTGTAAGACAATACACAGCGGTCTCAGAAATAAAATTTGGGGTTATAGGACACAGGTGGAAAATGTGTAAAGTTTAAACAGTAGTTTTCAATGTAAATCATAAAGGAAATGATAAATGGGATAATATTATGAAACCACATTGCAGACAAAATAAAAAAACAATCTCAAGCACACGAGTCACTGGAGTTTGAACCTCAAACTTAATACTGATACGCATTCGGCAGAAAAATTTCCCAGTGTTTGTTTCTGCTTGAAAAGTCTGCATTCTCCTTGCTTTGTGCAATTGAGGTGATGCCAGAAGTGTAAAATGCAAAGAAAACATATATGCTGAAATCTATTTTCATACTTTGCTCTCTTGTAAATCACCTCATGACCCCTGAACTCTGTTGAACTAGGTTGCGAAACGCTGCTTGAAATAATCTGGTTATTGTGATAGCAGGTCATGACAATCATTGTTAATAATTAACCCTTTAATCATTCACCGACCAAAATAATTCTGAACCATTAATGCTAGCCATTAAAAAAATATGTCCGACTACGATCACAATGTCCGAATAGAAACCCAGAGTTGTGCCATGAAACCTTCCAGCTGAACTAATTGATGCATGAAAGACAAAGCTGCTTATTCTACCGGACGGGGAGACTGGGGACTGCCTTGTTAGGCACATGAACCACAGCTCCCGCGAACGCTCGGCACCGATCCGGTCCGTTAACGGTTAATGATCGGTCAACGAGGGTTAGAAAAAACAATCTACATTAGCATCCCTAGCCACGACCTCTGCACGACCTCGTCTGAACCGAGAACACACTAAACGACAGAGGGGAAACCCTTCTTCATTGTGACTTCCCGGTTCCGGGTCTCATGCGTTTTCAATCCAAACAATTTAGAAGAAAATCGCCTTCAAGACTTGAATCAGGCACACAGATTATAATGAAATACAGACGATGGGTCGGAGGTGTATTTGATGTGTGGTTGAGGAGGTGTAGTTACCATGCTTCCCGAAACTTTTTGAGCTTGCTGGGTCTGTCCTGGTTTCTCCGCCGCCTGAACCACCTCTGGACCTGTCGCACTGAACAGCCCGTCTGTTTACTTAAACTCTCTATGGAGCTCTGACAACAAAAGCAGGCGAAGGAAAGAGAAACAAATTAGTCAGTACCATCTTTAATGTCTGGAGTTAGAAAACTGTACTGAAGATTTATGGTTATTTCCATCATGTTGTCTCCCTCATTCATCCTCAAACATCTCTGGATTCTATGACGAGGCTCACGCTGTGCCATTACCAGAGGAGAATTAAGCAGTGCTAGTTTCCTGAAGTATGCAGGATCATTACCTGTGTGGGATTTTTTGATGTGCTGCAGAAAAAGGACTCCAGGGTGGGATTTGGGGGAGCGCGGACACGCTGCTTGTCACACACTCCCAACAGGGAAGCGAGAGGAGTCGCCACAAACCTGGAAAGAGAAAAACATAATCTCACATTTGTCAGGAAGAAACATGCAAATCCGAAAGGTAGAGGCAGATTAATAGGCAAATGACAATGTGAAAGAAGAAAAAAAACAGTCCCCGCTGGAAATGACTCGCCTCTCGAATATCTGCCTGCATACGAGGAAGAACAGTGCGATGGGTAGAGTAACCCACAGGTCCTGTGTTTTAGGAAAGACTTGGCCATCATGGTCCGTCAGGTCCGCCCAGCCGTGACCTTCAGGAAACCAGATCCAGTCCGCCCATATCTTCTCACCAAGCCGAGACAACATCCTGGAGGATGAAACAAAGGGAGAAAAGGATTTGTGCTGGTTGTATCGTATCATGTGGAAGGAAATGAAGAGCGGTAATAAAAAGGTTTTGTCTGCTTGGTGATCTCCATTCAGATTTCCCATTTGATAAATATAGCAACTCAGTCAGCTGTGACAATATCCTGAGAGAAAGGAAAGGAAACAGAGAGGAATGAGTATTGATTGGAGGTGATGAATCTCACTGGGCATCTGCAACAGGCACCGTATCTTGGCACTTCTGGGAATCACGACGTCTTTTTGTGGCTATGCTGCACTCAATGTAATCAGATTACCTATGAGCATTTTATTAGGCCCATTGACCCAGAATGCAGTTTGGCACCAATTCCCATTTCTTGAAAAACTATTTCTAGAGGGGGAGGGGGGTTCAGATTACGGTGCCGAGGCGAGGTCTAATCGGCATCAGCTGATTGATTATCAGTTGATCAATCAGCCCCAGGTGTAATTAACCTATCTGTGTTTGTGCATATCGCTTCCCGATAAAGAGCAGCAGGAACCGAGACGCGGGAGAAGGCTCTCGGGCGAGAGCTCCCGTCCGATCGCCAGCGTTATATGTGAAATAAAAAGGTTTGTTAAAACATAACAATCCGTGTTGCTGCCTCCATATTCAGTCCGATACTCACGGGGTACCAGAGAAAGCCGTTGGACACTTTGCATCATCGGGTCAAAACTCAAGTTTGCCCAATACTTCTATTTATGACAGAATACCGATCAGCTGCACTTTGGGTTTACTGCTAATTAGCTAACCTAATCTCTTAGGGTAATTTAAGGCCTTAAATTGCCCCAAGTACAGCTTCATGGACTTTTTTACTGCTTTGTTCAAACAACCCAAGATGCCAATAGGGATGCTATAATCACTGACAAGTCCTCAATTTAACAATAAGTCACATGTCGGATTAGCTGATTTTGATTTTGAGTTGGATCATGGGATTACCTCATGACCGCTTCACCGTTGTTTTTCCAGTAAAAGCGTTGTGTTTTTAGTGTGGGCAAATCATTTAACCCTTGTGTTGCCTTAGGGTCATTTTGACCCGAATCAATATTACACCCTCCCCCCGCTTTAGGATTAATTTGACCCCATTCAATGTTTAATGTCGGTGTTCTTTCGGTAGTCAACAAACAAACATAAAGTGCCTCACACTTAAACTTGGAAAACAATATTAATTCTAATAATTTTCTGGAGGTTTTAATTGCTGGCGTCAAATTGAACACAAAGGGTAAAATATGTTAGTAAATATAAAGGTAACAGGAGGGTGAAACATTGAATCGGGTCAAAATGACCCAAAGGCGGGGGGAGGGTGTAATATTGATTCGGGTCAAAATGACCCTAAGGCAACACAAGGGTTCAGGAGGGAAATTCCAGTTGACACACAATTCCTTCATAATGACTGTGTGTGTGTGTGTGAGTGGACTTTAACCGGTTATAATCCAACTGTGAATGCCCAGTCACTCATGCAGTTTCTCTTCATAAGAATCGATATGTGAACTTATCCTATTGTTTAAAGTAGGGATGCACCGATCTGATCGGCCGATATTCCCATTATCGGTTTTGATCGGCGTTCTCAAAACGGCCGATCAGATGACGTAACATCTGCGAGAACTATCAGACGGGGGCCGCAGAGTGAGAGGTCCACGAGGGGATCCTCACCACCGAGCGGCGTCCCCGTCCCCCGAGTTGAATCTCTGGGTCAACTCAGCCGACTCTCACATGTCTGAGCCCCTATACACTGTCGCTCACGGTTAACGCATTCCATCGGGAGCGCGAGGGTTTTGATAAAGTTAGCGGAAGGATTTAAGTGACAACATCCGGTTTTGCAAAGTTAGCGGAAAGAACCACGTGAAACAACATCCGTTTATCAAAATAAGATGTCGACAAATCATACACGAACATATAAAAGCAAACAATGAACTGATTTTGTATCTTTATAGATCTTTTCTGAGATTTAGCTTAAATTATGCTAACATTAAAACATTTTTACTGTACCAAGGAAGAGTTTATAAAAATAAGTCAGACTTTTGTATGTTAAAAGTAGTCCTGTATATAGATTTCCCCAAGAGTTCCAGGAAATGAATGATGCAGATGTGTTCCATACATATCTGAAATCCCCTACAATAGCAATCAAACAATTTTAATGTATCAATTAGGACATTTTTCAAAGTAAAAGTCCTAAATGTTTAAAGAAATCGGTAATTTCTTTAGTGTTTGAGTTGCTTTATATATGTATTTCCTCATAGTCCTAGGCAATAATGCTACACAATAAATAGAATGCTTCAATCGACACCGTGATCGGTATTATCGGATCGGCAGATACTGATTTCAGTGATGGGCACCAAAAACCTGATCGGTGCATCTCTAGTTTAAAGTTCATTAGCGTGGGGATGTTGGTCAACATGTGGTTCACCTCTCACTTCCATTCCATCAAAAAACATAAAAGTGAACATGTCCAACTTCACTTTAGCTTCTCTGTCAACAGATTCAAAGAGAATGGGCTCTCGTGTTAAAATATGTTAATGAGGGAAAGTTTTGTATTTAGTGCTGAAGTGAATTATGTTATTTGGGTAAACAAAATAGAGATTATTTTCTGTCTACCAGGGTAAACTGGAACCAACCATGGGGCTGCAAAAGCTGTCAGGTGTTCATCCTACTTCTTACATGCAAAGTACTCATTTGTCTGAGCTGATCTAAGCTAAACCGCTCACCATCATTGCAGATGAAGATTCACAAGCTGGCAATGCTACAAGAAGTGAGCACAGGTTGTACACAGTAAATATCACGGTGTTCCGATATATTTCTGCAGCATGAGCCAGAAATGTACACAATCTAAAAGAGTTTTACAGTTGCTCCTGCTGGTGTGTGATTTCCTCCAGAGTGTACAGAAGAACAGGTCAGGCACCCAACGGCTGCAAGCTAAAGTACACATACATTTATTTGAGTTAACTAAAGCTATGTTGACTTGTCTTCCAGTATGACGTGTAACGATGAGTAGGGCTGCCTCCCTCATAGTCGATCGCTTTGGACTCAATAGACCAAGATTTCTTTGGTCAATGACACTTTTTTTATTGCTTTTTTTTCATGCTGAATGATTTATTTAAAAGAAACCTTTGAGGAAAATTGCAGGTAAACACAAGATTTATAATTGGTGCTCGTGTGTGATTCTTTATTGAGAAACTCGTTTCACAGATCTGTTGATTCCATCAACTAATTGATTAGTCTGTCGAGTAAGCAATTTACTTTGTCGGGCCACAAGACCAGCAGACTGGTGTATACAGCTTCACAAAGGCCTTCAAATTAATCACGTTTTCGATTTTATCAAAAGAAAAAAAATGTAACATGTATGCTCTTCCACTTGGAAACTAAACATCGGGCATGTGCAAATTGTAAGAGTGAACTTATTACTGCACTCTGTAATAATTGGTTTGTTGTATTGTCCTCCATCTGTTTTCTGGCATCAGCTCATCCAGTTTCATAACTCTCCACTCAGCTGGTGAATGCACATTTCCATGTCGGTGTTTGGAGAGACCAAAGTGCACTGTGCCAAACTGGCACCGATGGTTTATTGCCCAAATGGTGATTTTAGACAGTTACCAAGAAGAGTGACTTTGTCTCCACTAAATTATAATGTTAATTCACATTTATTTTCTCAAATCTCAGCAACAGTATGTGCAGTACTATAGATACAGTTAATATACTAACTGCTGCTCATTGACAGTCTATCCTTGACTGATTACTATGCTTTTAAATATTTTTAAAATCTATTTAGTTGAAGGACTAACAAGACAGCGCTTTAAAAATAAAGGGTCAAATGTTGTGCACGGAAGCCGTGATATCCTGACTTTTAGTCCCTACTATGACTCCAAAAACATTAGAGCCGACTCTTCCCATACTGCAACTCAATAGCCTCCATCATTAGACCCCTCATGGCAAAAATATAGAGATCATCAAAGTCATTGGGTGTTTGATTATTTGCCGGAAATAAGGTACGTGGTTAACACAAGCTTAAGAGATTTTAACGATTTTCTTCTCAGACATAAAACGTGTCAGTAAAAATCGTTCTCATTAATTTTGAAGTGTTAACGCGACGTTAAAAAATAAGTTGTTAACAAGTGTGTAAATGAGACTAAAACTTATCAGCTAGTCGAGTCCGTCTTTGCGGCCTTGTTGTGGACCATCGTGCTCATGAGTTAGTTTATAGCATAACGTTATACAACGCTTTGTACTTTGGCCAATTCCCACTTTAAGGTAAAGAAAACATGCAAGTATCATTAACTTGTGTTTGCTTGTGCTTATTTCCTGCAATAACCCAACCTCCAAGGGCAACGTCCAATTTACTTTGTCAAGGGAACTAATATGATGCCAACTACTGTGGCTGGCCTACAAACATGTCATTCCTGCAGCACTTTAGTTCCACTTCTTCTCTACACCTCCAGTTCCTGGTTAAATAGTATAATTTGTGGTTGTGCAAGAATGAACGAGCCAAAATGATTTTGGATTAAATATAGATGTAAACTGCACACGTAAAA